>NC_141685.1:958710308-959310308 GCF_964263255.1 Lissotriton vulgaris | reverse complement strand
TCCTCCTTTTGTGTCTTGGAGTATTACCTTCAACATTTTTCCTATATCTTAGTTATTTGGTTCCCACATAAGGAGTAGTTTCTTTTCTGTAACTCCAGTTCTGTAGTGATGGTATCTCTGTTATAGTCATAATCTAGTGAATTGTCCCGCCCATGTGCGCGGACCCCGGAGCAATCAAAAATAATCTCTAAAGTGTCGAAAAAATGCAGAACTGCACAGACACTTAAGAGAGAATTTAAAGACATATAATGCAGCCTATAAAAGGCTACACTGTCCAGTACTTCAGCTAGAAATTCCACCAAAAATCCACAAAAACAGCAAAGCCTGTCCAGATTTCCTTTGTCCTCAGTACAAACCCCTCTGGAAAATAGAGAGGAAGGCATGGACAGACAAGCCCCATAGGCTGCCATTATGTGGCTCAGAATAGGATACTGTGCCTTTAAGAGAACTTTCCAGAACTTCACAGTATCCCAGAATGCCCTGCAGGTCTCTCTTACTTTCAGTTCATACCCCCACTACAGAACTGGAGTTACAGAAAAGAAACTACTCCTTCTGTAGTAGGGGATCTCTGTGTATAGTCATAATCTAGTGAATAGAATGGCAAGGCCATCCCCACACCAAAGCGGCGGTGGAGAAAAGAAAAACCAACACCACTGTTGTGCGAACAAATTCCGCAGCGAAGCCTGTCCAACCTGAGCATCTGCTCTGGCATCAGCGTCCAGACAGTAATGCTTAGCAAAGGTATGAACCGACTTCCAAGTGGCGGCCTTGCAAATTTCTGCAATCGGTACATTACGGAGCAATGCTGTCGTGGCAGCTTTGCCCCTGGTGGAATGAGCCTTAGGCTTACCCCCTAATGTCTTATTAGCTTTCTGGTAACATAGTTGTATGCAGGACACAATCCACCTAGAAATGGACTGCTTAGAGGTCGCAAGACCCGTCCTGACTGATCCGTAATTGATAAACAATTGGTCTGACCTACGAATATCTTTAGTCTTATCCAGATAAAATTTCAACACCCTCCGAACATCCAGGGAATGTAAGGACCTTTCCGCTGGAGATGAAGGATTCTGAAAGAACGTAGGCAAAGTAATAGTTTGGTTGACATGAAAGTCAGAAACAACCTTGGGAAGAAATTTAGGGTGAGTACGCATAACAACCTTAGCAGCATGAAATACAGTATAAGGTTCATTACAACACAACGCCTGAATTTCACTCACCCTGCGGGCCGATGTAATGGCCACGAGGAACGCCGCCTTCCAGGACAGGTGCTGCAACGAAGCCTTATGAATGGGTTCAAAAGGCTCCTTCATCAAACTGGACAGCACCACATTCAATTCCCATGAAGGCGAAGGGAGCCTGACAGGAGGGAACACTTTCTTCAAGCCTTCCAAAAAGTCTTTGATCACAGGGATCTGAAAGAAGGAAGTCTGTGAAGGGCTTTTCCTGTAGGCAGTCAATGCAGCGAGATGAATCCTAATAGAGTGAACATTAAGGCCAGATCGCGCCAAATGTAGAAGGTAGGGAAGGATGACATCTTCCTTGCACGTCGTAGGATCACAGTTCCTGGACACACACCAGATACAAAACCTCTTCCACTTGTAAGCGTAGGACGTCCGAGTGGAGGGCCTCTTAGACTCCTTCAGTATGTCCATGCAATCTTCTGGTAGATTCAAATGGCCATATTGCACTACCTCAGGAGCCATGCCGCCAAACTCAAGAATGAGAGGTTGGGGTGCACCAACTGCCCCCCGAACTTCGTGAGAAGGTCCGGCCTGCACGGCAACCGTATGTGCGGAAGGAGGGACCGGTGTAGAAGGTCCGTGAACCACCACTGTCTGGGCCATTCCGGGGCAATCAGGATCATCCGTGCCCTGGACCGGGACAGCTTGATGAGCACCGCCGGAATCAGTGGGATGGGCGGAAAAGCGTAAACAAAGCTGTTCGACCAGTTGATCCAGAGTGCATTCCCCAGCGTCCCTTGCTGGTAGTACCTGGAGGCGAAGTCTCGGCATTTGCTGTTTTCGGCGGTGGCGAACAGATCTACGTCTGGAGTCCCCCACCTTGCGAAGACTTCTCCTATACGTCGTCGTTTATGACCCACTCGTGGTTTTCCTGAAGCAGCCTGCTCAGTGCGTCCGCCTGAACATTTTGTACACCTGGCAGATGGGTAGCCGTTATCGTCAATCCTCTCGCCAGAAGCCAGTGCCAGATCGTCTGCGCCTCCCGAGACAGGGTGCGCGATCTCGACCCCCCCTGCTTGTTGAGGTAATACATCGTGGTCGTATTGTTTGTCTGTACAAGCAGAGAGTTGGTCCGGAAGGACGGATGAAAGGCCTTCAGTGCCAAGTGAACAGCTCTGAGTTCCAGGACATTGATGTGATACGTGGACTCCGTCTGAGACCACGTGCCTTGGATCTGTAAGTCCCCCGAATGCGCTCCCCAGCCCTGGAGAGAAGCATCCGTCACGATCGTCTGGGTAGGAATGTCCTTGTGGAAGGGAACTCCTCTGAGGAGATTCTCCGCTGAACACCACCACGTCAGAGACTGAAGAGCATGCAGAGACAGTCGTATCTTGTCGTCCCAAGATCCTCTCCTCTGGTCCCATTGGTCCTCCAAGCACTCCTGCAGAGGTCTCATGTGTAGTCGTGCATGAGGAGTGAGGAAGATACAAGAGGCCATCGACCCCAGTAGAGAAGACACCGTCCTCACTGTTGTAGATGGAGCGGTCATAAGAGCCTGAGCCTTCCGAAGGATCGATCTCCGTCGCTCCTCCGAAGGAGACACGCTTGCTGACAGCGTATTGATGGTGGCCCCCAAGTATTGAATACATTGGACCGGGATCGGGACAGACTTGGACATGTTGATGTGCAACCCCAACTTGTTCAAGAGAACGCACATCTTCCGGAAGTCCGCTTGGGATTCTGAGAAGGAGGAGGCCTTGATCAACCAATCGTCCAGGTACGGGTAGACAAACACCTTGCCTTTCCTTAGGTGTGCCGCTACCACTGCCATGCTCTTCGAGAATGTCCTGGGTGCAGATTTCAGTCCGAAAGGCAGCACCGTGTATTGGTAATGATTGGTGCCGACTTGAAATCGCAGAAACTTCCTGTGCTTGTGCGCGATGGGCACGTGGAAGTACGCATCTTGTAGGTCTATGGCACAAAGCCAGTCCCCCTGTTGCAACTGAGGGTAAATCTGATGCAACGACAGCATGCAAAACTTTTCTCTGCGAATCCACTTGTTTGCCTACCGCAAGTCCAGAATGGGCCTGAACTCGTTCTTGTCCTTTTTGCGAACCAGAAAGAACCGGGAGTACAGACCTCTTCCTCTTTGAGACAGAGGTACGTCTTCTATCGCCCTTTTTCTTAACAGGATATCGGCCTCCGCCTGGAGCTCGCGTAGTTGATACTGCGAGCTGACCGGAGGGATCGCTGGAGGAGGGCTGATGAACCGAAGACTGTATCCATTGCAAACAATATTCAGCACCCACTTGTCCTGAGTAATTTTTCTCCACTCTGCCAGAAAAAATTGAACGCTTCCCCGCACCGGAGTGGGTAACGGATGACGGGGAAGTAACCTCTCAGGGTCGAGACCCGGCCGGGCCCTTGTTCGCGGTAGAGGGCTGCTGTCCACCTCTACCCCTCTGACGCTTTTGGAAAGGTCTTCGGAACTGCTGCTGTTGTTGCTGCTGCTGTTGTCCCGAAGACTGTCCTCTTCCTTTCCCTTGCGAGCCGAACCGCCGTTGGAACTGGCGGTAGGGTTTCTTTTCCTTGGGCTTCTCCAAGCCCACCGCCGTCAGGGTTTCTGCCTCGGCCTTCATCCGGGCCATCTCGTCATCTGCGTGTTTACCGAAGAGCGTGTCCCCGGAAAACGGCAGGTTGGCCACTCGCTGCTGCGCCTCAGGCTTGAGAGACGTAAGCCTGAGCCATGCATGGCGGCGCTGGTTGACACCGTGGCAGTAGCCATGTGCAGCTAACAAGGATATATTCGCCGCAGCACTGATGGCCTGATTTGAGACCAGCATCCCCTCCTTGACAATTTCCATGAAGTCCTCCCTCCTGTCACGCGGCACAAGGTCCGCGAACTGCTCCATGGAATCCCAAAGCGCACAGTCATATCGTCCCAGTAATGCCGAGTCGCTGGAAGCCTTCATGGTGGTGGAAGAAGTCCCACATGCCTTCCTTCCCGCTGAATCAATCCAGCGGCTCTCCTTGTCTGGGGGCACGGTGGAGGATGGGGAGGTAGAATGCCGTTTTCTGGCCGCCGTAACTATCACTGAGTCGGGGACTGGGTCCATCCTCAGGAAAGCAGGGTCTGAGTCCGGTGCCCTGTACTTTTTCAAAAGTCTAGACGGGGCGGCCTTCACCACCGCAGGTGTAAGAAATAGTTCCTGTGCCGGTTCAACCAGTCCCGGAACCAAGGGCAGCAGAGGGCGAGACAGGTGCTTCTTGTGCAAAGTCTCGAATATCACGGACGTCGTAGGTGTAGGAGCCGTCACCGTGATACCCAACTTCGCGGCCCCCCTCAGGAGAACCTCCTGGAATGTACCGATGTCATCGATAGGAGACACCCTAGTCTCCGGGGAATCGGACAGAGGAGGGGAATAGGAGCAGGTCCTAGAAGACGTATCGGTCCTGGATCTATGTCTCCTATGGTGCCGTCTGGAACGGGTGGAGGACCTGTGCCTGCTCCTCGATCGTTCCCTCCGTCTGGAGCGAGACTTCGATCTCCTGGGCCTCGGCCGGTCCACCGGCTTCTCCGGGGTGGCCGACTTGGGCTTACGTGGTTCCTTAGATTTAGGAGTCTTCTTGGGAGGGGTCGGGAGATCGGGCAACGAGACCGACCTCGGCGGAACCGGTGGAGGCTTTTCAGGCAGAGGAGGCAAAGGAGGAGGTGTAGGAGTCCTCGGACGCGGGCCTCTAGGTAACGGAGGAGGAGGTGGAACAGACTTCTTTGGAGTATACACCTCCGAGTACACCGATCCCCGTGACCCACCATCCTTCCCGGGCTGAGGGGAGCCCCCCACAGCCCTAGGCCGCGTAGTACGATCCTTCGACGCCGCTGACCGGTGTCCAGGCGTCGACCGTCGGCCCCTCGACGTCGAGCGACCCTTCGGCGTCGACCGTCTTCTCCTCTTCGGCGTCGAATGGCTGCCGCGTCTCGACGTCGACCCGGACCATCTTGACGACGATCCTCTGCGTCTTGACGGCGACCTCTTGCGCCTCGATGGCGACCGCCTCGACGTCGCCTTGGAGTGTCTCGACGTCGACCTTGACCTCCTACGCCTCGACGGCGAACGCCTCCGTCTCGCCGGCGAGTGCTTTTGCGTCGACGGCGGGCTCGACGACGAGGATCCCCTCGACGACGATGAAGCCATGTGTCTTGACGGCGATCAACGGTATCGCCTCGGCGGCGAGCGTCGACGCCGATCCTGTCGACGCCGAGAGCTCGACGTCGACGCCGAAGACAGCGACGATGACAATGTCTCTGTGTTCGACGGCGGCCTATGCAGGTCCCTCGACGTCGACGGGCGACGTTTTCTCGACCCAGAGCCCTGGGGAGATGGGGAGCCGGCCTTGGACTTCCCCCTCGACGTCTTGGTGGGAGCCCCCGACCCAGACGGAGAATGGGGACGTGTGCTGGGCTTCCTGCCCCCGGGGAGCCCCCCAGGGGCCTCAGCATGGGCAGATGAAGCCCCTCCAGACCCACCTTGCGTCTTCTGTCTCCTTTCTTCTAGTCCCTGAAGCCTGATCTTCAGTCTGTCCTTCAGGGTCCTGCCAGAGAAACCTTGGCAGATCTCACACTCCTCAGGGATGTGGGAAGAGGGAAGGCAGAGGATACAGACCTCATGGGGGTCTGTCTTGGCCTTCTTCCTGGAGCACTCCGGGCATTTGTCGAATAATGCAGGCATTATGGACGACCAAGGGGTGCAAGAAACCAAGAAGAAAGCTTTAAAGTACTGAAAAAGTACACAAAATCGAGTTTAGTGCAACAAACACCAACAAAACTCTTGAAAAGGGAGAGCTCAATGCTCCAGGGTCCTGCTTGCAGGAGCCGGAAAAAAGAACTGAAAGTAAGAGAGACCTGCAGGGCATTCTGGGATACTGTGAAGTTCTAGAAAGTTATCTTAAAGGCACAGTATCCTATTCTGAGCCACATAATGGCAGCCTATGGGGCTTGTCTGTCCATGCCTTCCTCTCTATCTTCCAGAGGGGTTTGTACTGAGGACAAAGGAAATCTGGACAGGCTTTGCTGTTTTTGTGGATTTTTGGTGGAATTTCTAGCTGAAGTACTGGACAGTGTAGCCTTTTATAGGCTGCATTATATGTCTTTAAATTCTCTCTTAAGTGTCTGTGCAGTTCTGCATTTTTTCGACACTTTAGAGATTATTTTTGATTGCTCTGGGGTCCACGCACATGGGCGGGACTATTCACTAGATTATGACTATACACAGAGATCCCCTACTACAGAAGCATTTTTCCTGCTTTTAATAAGAATACCCATGCATAATATGTTAAATTCGGCGTATATAAGCCTCCCTTGTTCTTTTTCCACCTGAGCTTTTTGTACGAGATTCTAATTCCTTTAGAAGCCCATATAAAATAATTTATTTTTTGCCTGGATTTTTTTTTCAGTCCAAAGTCTTTAAGTGCTAATGGTATGTTTTGAAAAAAGAAAAATACGTTTTGGCTAGAGCATCATTTTTACCAGGTTAACTCTACCGATTAATGTCAAAGGTAAGTATGCCCAGTTTTTTAAAGATTCAGAAAGTTCTTTGTCAACTCTATGTACATTTGTATCAACTAAATCATTAACATTCTGAGTGATTCTGATACCCAAATACCTTATTTCTTTTTTTAGAGTAATTAGTAGGACGCACATCAATATTCCAAGCCATGCATTCAGTTTTAGATTGATTTATCTCATATCCTGAGGACCTTCCGAACTGCTCAGCTAAATTATATATACAGGTGATGTCCTTTGTTAAATCAGATGTAAATATCATCTGTGTATAAAGATACTTTTTTTTCCTGTTCCATTACATTCTTGCCTATATTTCTGAAATATTTTACTGTGTTAATCAACGCAAGCAGGTGGAGTGGCTTGATTGGGCTGACCTGTTTTTGTCTATGGCATGATAATAGGCCTAATTGCAGTACTAGGAGATTTCCTTACAAGATACCAATCTTATTGGAAGAGGAAGCCCCACCCACTTTTTGTAGCATGCTTCATCATACCCAACCTATCCCCAGCTTAGTTGGATGGTACCACCAGGGCGGACTTAACCTCGAAGAAAGGGAGGAAGTTCTTAGATAAAATTCTACAGGGCAGAAAGAGATAACTAAAATACTTATAGGTAAACTCAGGCTATCAACTTTATTAATGGAACCTCTTTTACAGTTTAAAAACAATAATGGTATGGAGTGCAGGCTTAATGACCCAATCCAGCCATGTAATGCCAACATGTTTCTGCCCTATTCTTAGCCAATTCAAGGTTATGAACATTCCTCAGGGCCAAGGGCCACCCTTAACAAACTGACCTACCTAACATCAGTAAGAGTAATGTGACATTACTAATATCAAGATGAGTCCTACCATAGAGATAATTAGTGCTTCCCTAGTTTAGAGGATACTATGCTTCCTGATCTGCGAGGAGACAATACAGTCTGTAGTCACACATTCATCAAGCGATCTATCGTGAGCGAAACCTGACCGTTCTCCAAGCCCAGCCACTGGGACTGTGTTAATAACAGTTGGAAATATAGGATATGTCTATATAATGGTGTTTCATTCTTTGCATTTTTCTTATCTTGAAATCGGTATGATTGCTAGTATCTGAAGAGAAACCCACAGCACTCTTCTGTTAGTCCCTGCCGGCCTCCCTCCTGTCCGTCCGCTGAGCTGCAATGCCCGATTTTCTCAGAGGGAGACGTGCTGTACATCGTGCAGCCAGAACAGCTGACCCATGTATTACACAAATGACGAGGCACATTTCAAATCAGTCCAAAGCTGTAAAGTAGGCATTAACCATCATAGTCAGAGAGAGGAAGTCCACAAGTTCATCTTTGTTTCCTTCTATGTGTTCTTTATTTCTTGTCATAATCCATACATAAGAAACAGGTAGCCAAACACCAGTTTCGTCCGAAGGGACTTTCTCAAGGCTGCAAACAATTATGGATATACATTAAAACAGTATAATAATAATAATATGAAAATACCTATTATAAAAGTTAAAAACTTGCATTAGGGGGGCGTGTCCAAGATGGGGGCGTGATCGGACGCAGTTCTCCGAAGCTCCCTGCCCGATCCCGGCTAAACGCCGCAAACTTCGCCTAATCTCCCCCTAAAAAGCGAGGTACAGCATAAAGGAAGGTGCTGCACAGCTGCGGTGACCCCGGAGTGAAGCTATCAGCCTGCGTGCTTTGTCGGGGAACCCGGACGGGAGAAGACGCTACTCCGCGGTCTGTAATGGCGGCCGCGCCGGGGACCTGAACGGCTCAAGCGCCGCTGCTCCGGAGTCTCTGAGACGGACCGGGCGAGCCTGCACCACTAAAAGCGAAGCGATCTGGCCTGCACTCTCCGCCGCTACCGCCAGAGCTGTGGGGACAGGAAGCGACATATCGCCATCCCAGCGACCCGGCCGGTGAGCAGGGAGGACCCGGCCGGAGGTTGCGAAAATCGAGGCCCCGGCTCCGGGCCTACCTCTCAGACACTTGCGCTCCTTGGTGTGGCCGGTCGGAGCGACCCTGCGCAGCCATAGCGGGCCCTACCAACGGCGGACTACACGACGCAATCCACCCCACAGCAATTTGGGCTTTCAAAAGCTCCAAACGGTCCGGTGCGGCCCCAACGCAACCGACAGAGGTGGCGCCTCACAGCCCACAGTCCTAGGGCACACTCAGAGAGGGAGCGGAGCGATGCTGGGGCGCTGGAATCGGACAGCGGACCGCTCCCAACACAGTGACCGCAGAGGTGAGGAGAGCGGAGGTGGGCACCAGAGGAGGCTCGGGGGGCACCATCGAGCCCCCGGCGTGGGGTTGGCTAAAGAGGCCGAGGCTGCGCCGCATGGGAGATAATCCGGGAACATTGAACTGGGACATTGGGGGCCGCAATTCACAAGCCCCTAATGCACAATACTGCATAGTGCACCGGCGAAGGGAATTCTGGTTGCCTGAGAAGGGGCCGACCTCACTACCCTTTTGGCCGGCAGGAGGGCAACCGGCGGCATCTGCTGTCCTGGCCCCGTGTGTCTTGGGGGGCGACCTGGACTGCGCTGGTGAAATTTGCCCCCAAAAGTTACACCGCCGTCCTCCTGCATCTACCACGAGCCCCAAAACCCACCGCCTACTTGTCTCTGAGACTGTCCACATCATGGTGGGACAGAGGGGGAAGAAAGGGCCCCAGACGCTCCCGGAACTATTGGCTAAGTCCCAGCCCGAACCCAGCAGGGACCCACCGTCCCCGGTGACCACGAAATCGCTGCCACCACCAACGGATGACCAAGTGCCTATCACCAGATCCTTTCTAGAGACATTATTTAATTCACTCAGGGGGGACTGCAAATCCCTAAAGCAGGAAGTGGCGGGTGAAGTCCGAGAGCTCCGGCGCGATGCGGAGGGCCTCGGAGAACGTGTGGTCGCTGTGGAAGAGGCTGACCAGACCAGAAGCGAGGAAATTGCGCAGCTCCAACAAGAGGTCCTGCGCCTCACAGACCAGCAGCTCGACCTCCAGGCCCACGCGGAGGACCTTGAAAACCGTTCAAGTCGAAACAACATACGGGTACGGGGGGTCCCTCAAAAGGAAGAGGGGACTGATATTACAGGGTATCTACAGGCCCTCTTCAGGAGCGTATTGGGGGAACCTGCGGACTTCGGCATTCGCATCGACAGGGCGCACAGAGTTGGGCTGCCTCGACGAGCCCCGGCCCGCCACCAGACATCCTGGCTTTCCTCCCTGACTTTCCGTTAAAAGAGCGGATTCTCCGAGAGGCTCGGCGAGCCCAGCCCCTTCAGTTTCAGGGTCATCCTATTGCCCTATACCAGGACCTCTCCACTATCACTCTGCAAAAAAGAAAGGAATTCAAGCAAGCAACGGACTTCCTACGACAACAAGAGATCCCCTACTCGTGGGGACACCCATTTCGGCTAATATTCAAATGGAACGGACAATTACATCAATTGCAATCGCTCAAAGACACTTGCACCCTCCTGGGACTCGACCAGGAAGATGATGAGCCTATGTCGAGAGAATCACAAGGGCCGTCCAAGGGGGGCTGGCATACAGTGAGTTATGGACGATCCCTGTCACACCGCCTTAAACCAGACGCCTCTGTCATCTCACAGGAACGCACAACGGCGGTGGCAGAGGTGGCCAAAGAAACTTCTACCTCTGAGTGAATGATTCCATTACATGGGAGGTTACCTATAGCACACACTCTGCCCTTGCGGCGGGAGGGGGTCGGGTGGGGGGGCCGGAGAGGCCGCCGTCGGATATGACCCTTTCAGAACACTCTACCACAGCCCTGTGCGTACTAACAGGATGGGACTATGCATTTCCTTGGTTTGGGGGTTGGGAGGGGGGAGATGGGAGGAGGGGGGTAGCTCTGTTTATTACAGGAGACCCACCTCTTGCCAAAGGACTGGCATAGAATGCGCTCCCACGCCTTCCCACAACAACTCTTTTCCTCCCTCCCCACGAAAAATGCCAAACACTTTCGGGGACGGGTGGGAAACAAGGTGGGGGAGATTAAGGGCCGCCTGTTAGCGCACACATTTCAGCTAGGAGACGCACATCTCACAGTTGGCTCCCTTTATGCCCCGAACACAGGACAGGAGGCCTTTCTGAAAGGCGCTGTCTCAGAGGCACTTCCATCCTCACACTCACCCTTACTCTTAGGTGGGGATTTCAACATCGTTATGGACACACATGCCGATAGGTCAGGGCACCGCTATGGTGGGACAGGTGCGGTCTCGTCGACTGGACTTGAGTGGCTAAGAGATAGGGGATTAGTAGACCTCTGGAGGACTAAACATCCGACTGCGTCGCAGTTCACCTTTTACTCGTATGTGCATTGCACATACGCTAGGCTCGATCATTTCCTAGGCTCCTCGGAGCTGCTCAAAACTCTTGAGAATGTTAGCATAATACCTGCTGCCAATTCCGACCATGACGCGGTAGAACGTTCGCTCAGATTCCGCGTGGCCCCTCGTCCCCGGGGCTCGTGGCACCTGCGCGAAACCTTATTGCAACGACCAGAGGTCACTAAAAGAATTAGCGATTGCATTACTGACTATCTGGCCATTAACGACACGCCGGGAATTTCCATGACGGCTCTTTGTTATGTTATGTTATGTTAACAAAGGTTTGTATAGCGCGCTGCCACCGGTTGGTTTCCTGGCGCTGTGAGAACAGAGTGTGGTCAGAGGAGGAGGTTAGGGATTAGTGATAAGCTTGTAAAAAGAGCCAGGTCTTTAGTAGCTTCCTGAATGACAGGAGGTCAGGACATGATCTGATCTCGAGGGGGAGGGAATTCCATAGGCGAGGTGCCAGGATGCCAAATCTACAGCCACCCAGCCTTTTGCGTTTGAAGCAGGGTGTTTGTAGAAGACAAAGGTGTGCTGAGCGTAAACTTCGAGGCGGGTTGTATTTTATGATCAGTTTGGAGATGAATTTGGGACTTTTGCCGTAGAGTGCTTTAAACATCAAGCAGCTGGCTTTTGGGGGGCCCTGAAATCGGTCGCCCGCGGCGAATTGATTGCCATAGCAGCGGCTGAGGCCAAAGATCGCAAAACTAAAAGAGACGACCTCACAGCGTTCGTTGCGGAATCGGAAAGTGTTCACAGTCGCACTTGCGCCTCACGCGTTTGGAGGCAATTAAAAGCGGCTAGGGCCCAACTAGCCTGCCTGGATATCGACAGGGCGGAATTTGCAGCTCTCCGCCTTCGACATACCTATTATGTCGGGGGTAACAGAACTGGCCGTTTACTAGCCAGTTCCCTGAAGGCCAAGACCCAACGCTCTAAGATTACCAGTCTCACAGACGACACCGGAGCAGTTCTCACGGAACATATCCAGGTGGCCGAAGCATTCCGATCTTACTATGCCTCGTTATAGGGGGCAGAGGAGACATCTCCTGCAGAAATAGATGCATACTTGAATACGACGGCCCTCACCGAGTTCTCCAAGGCAAACGCAGATGCCCTGGATGCCCTCATTCGCCAGGACGAAGTATTGGCAGCCATATCCCATTTGCGCCCGCTCAAGTCCCCGGGACCTGACGGATTCTCGGCGGGATTTTATAAGACCTTCAACCGGCTGATAGCTCCAGTGCTCACCCGCCTCTTCAATTCTTTCGAGGCCCCAGGCGCTATCCCTTCGGACATGTTGGCCGCGGAGGTAGTGGTATTGCCAAAACCCGGTAAAAAACCCATACACTGCTCTGCTTTCCACCCTATTTCACTATTGAACCTTGACTTAAAGCTTTTTACCGGCATTCTTGCCGCACGCCTTGGCCCCTGCCTTCCCGGGATTTTGGAACCAGAACAATCAGGTTTTGTGCCCAACCGTCAATGCAGCGACAGCACTAAAAGGATACTCCATCTAATTGACAAATCGCATTTTCAAGCCTCAGACTCCACACTGCTTGCCATTGACGCGGAGAAGGCGTTCGACCGCGTGGACTGGACATACTTACAACGGGTCCTGAGGCGTTTCGGACTGGGTGACCGCTTCTGCTCTTGGATAGCATGTTGCTACTATCACTCCCAGGCTAAGGTCCGGCTGGGCGGCTTACGATCAGACCCATTTGAAATTCAGAGCGGCACTAGACAAGGGTGTCCCCTTTCCCCCCTTCTATTCGCCCTGTATATAGAGCCCCTAGCGCAGAAGGTCCGGGATAATCCCGAAATTAAGGGTATCACCTTCGGACACGAACCTCCCACGATTAGTCTATATGCAGATGATGTGATAGTTGCCCTTGACCACCCTGACCGCTCCATACCCGCCTTCATGGAGGAACTTGACTCATTCAGCTCCGTCTCGGGATTCCGCATTAACAGGGGTAAATCTCGGATATTGCCGCTGGGCAAAAATGCACAGACTCACGACTCTGCCATTGGACAAGGGAGCGGTCTTCAGCTGGCCGCAAAAGTCCCGTACCTAAGGATTACCCTCACCTCCTCAACAGAATCGACAGTATCAACCAACTACAAAGTCCTCGCTACCCAGATCCGGATGGATCTGGCGCGCTGGTCAAAACAGCCGCTCTCTTTACTGGGAAGGGTGGCGGCGGTGAAAATGTCAGTTCTTCCTAGGATCCTCTATCTCTTCCAGACCATCTCGATCATGCCCCCGGCGGGCACCCTAAAAGATCTGCAGGCCGCTCTCCATCACTTCATCTGGGAGGGGAAACGCGCACGTGTCCATAAACAATTGGCGTACAAAAGCATGGACGAAGGAGGCCTTGGAGTCCCCAACCTGCTGCAGTACTTCCATGCCTCTCAACTCCGCTACCTAGTGGAGTGGTATAGGCCGGAGTCGGAGAAGAGATGGCTCTTCCAGGATAGAGCCATGGCGCAGACTCCGCTCTGGAGGATTCCATTCCTCGCCAGGCAACATCGACCACGATACTTATTAAAGTCACCTATTACTCGCACAACTTTACAGGTATGGGATAGGGTTGCTCTCAAGAGAGGTTTGACAACTTTTCCCTCCCCATTCACCCCCATACTAGATAATCCAGAATTCCCTCCGGGCAATGACACAGGCGCATTCTCACAATGGCGAGGTACTGCGTGTCGCTCTGCCGGCGACCTTTTCGATCTACGAGGATTTCTTCCTCTCGCAGATATCAAACAAGGGTACGAAATAGAGAATCCTCACCTTTTCCAGTACTTCCAACTTAGACATTGGCTCACTGACCCAGCCACCGCCGCCATGGTGGGTCACCCAATGACGACCTTTGAAAAATGGTTACTAACCAAAGACACAGATAAACACCTCATTTCAGAAATTTACAAAATGTTCACACCACCACACACTCCAGATAAAACACCAGGTCAGAGGCGCTGGCAGGCTGAATTAGGTAGGACATTAACAGCTAAAGAATGGCGCTACGTATACTATAGGGCTTTGCACACAACAAGTAATACAGCGGCAGGGGAGACGGCAGTGAAACTGGCTATGTACTGGCACCTCACCCCGGTCCAGCTTCACAAAGGGAAGCCATCACGCAGCGAGCTTTGCTGGAGGGGCTGCGGGGAACGAGGCACTCTCACCCATCTCCTTTGGGACTGTCAAGAAATTCGGAGCTACTGGGAGACGGTGCTGAATGACATTGATTCCACCTTTGAGACTTATGCTTTACTGGGACTCCCCAATGCATTAAATCAATACGGGGTCGTCAAATGGGGATCACCATACAGGCAGCCACGCAACATATCCTATCATTGTGGGGCTCGACGACTAAACCCACATAAACGGGGTGGCTACACAAGCTTTGGTTCACCCTTGGGATGGAACTCATACAAGCCACACTTACCAACTCCACCGATGCATTTCAAAAAACGTGGCTTCCACTGTTGTCCCTCCTGTCCAAAGAATTCAATGAAGTCACATGTCCTAAATATCTTAGAGTTCTACGCCTCACTGACACCACACACGACTCTCTGTGACTTCTCGGCCACTCACACTAATCCTCACTGGCTCGCTTATCGATTTTCTGCTACCAAATGGCACACTGGTTGGGGTGGAGAGGGGGAACCGGGACTGGGTTGGACGGGGGTTTTTGGTTATTGTTGTTTTTATGATCTCGCCTTCTTGCAAAGCCTGACACTTGCATCTATGATATCGTATTATCTCCTTGGCATATGTACTCCGCTTTGCTTTTCAATCTCAGGGAAGACATGCTTGTCTGTCCCGTCCGCTGTATATGCCTACTGCCTCTACAACTTGTCACAATGTCTTCTTTTACTTCTGCTGGTAAAATCAATAAAACACATTTGAAACTAAAAACTTGCATTAGCACAAATGCCCAAAGTATTGCACTTATTTCCATTTGCTACCAGAAATACCCAATCTAGCGACATGAAAGAGACAAGTAGATATTGAGAATATCTTGCAACCACGGGTCAGAAAGGTGCTGTTGAAAGTACCCTGTAGCTGTATTCTCCAGAAAAAAGTGGGCCACATTCCCAGTGTTAACATTTCTCCACTAGAGATAATAAATATAGGATAGAATGAGCGCATACATGCAGAAATGTACATACTAGCCCTACTATAGCGGGACATGTCCATAGGAATATAAAACACCAAAAGATCCACCACAAAAACCGTGATCAACGTAAAAAATTTTTAAAAAAAGAACTCACCTCCAAGAAAATGCCCAAGAAAGAAAACTGGACTGCTAGCTGCCAAAAGGCTTTTGACACCCTGAAAGAAGCAATGTGCTCAGCACCCATTCTAAAAGCACCAGACTACTCCAAGCAGTTCATAGTGCAGACTGATGCCTCAGAGCTAGAATAGGAGCGGTCCTATCCCAGGTCAATGAGGAAGGCCAAGACCAACCGGTTGCTTTTATGAGCAGGAGGCTACTCCCCAGAGAGCAGCGTTGGAGTGAGGTTCTGAAAATTACGAATTTGTTCGTACTCAGCCTCCATTTTGTGATTGCCGCCATTTTATGTTCGCCTCACTCAGGCAGCTCGGTGAACGCGATGTTTTTGTCGTTTCTGCCTTTGCGTGTCAGGTGGCTTTTCTGCTTATGTTTACTAGCGAGTGACAGGGTCTGGCCAAATACACTAATTCCTGTCTGAGCTGATTAATCCCCATCCAGACTACATGTTGGTTCACACCATTGTTTCCTTTAAGTTATCTTATCTACTGTCCTTCGCTACATGTCTCCTGCATTCTCCTGTTTCACGACTGTCCTTCTACGACACACAGCTGTGTTTTCTCTGCTTGTAAATCGAATAATGTGGATTCATTTCGTAATTTACTTAAGGGGTCGAGTGACAATTGGAACAGGGAATTTGAGTTGCCTTAATCTTAAAACATTGTCTATAACGTTTGCCTATAGGTCATGCTCGTGTGTGATTGCCTTTTTGCATTGCATCGTAGCATATATAAACCTGTACGCCACAGAGTTAAGTGGCAGTCTCTTTTGAACCTCGACCACTGTACTAGCTGCAGCTAATAAATACCATCTTCTATGCCAGACGAAGAGTCCGTGTCTCTGTATTTGATAAGGCAGGTGAACCCCGGGGATTTAGGCGTACCCTGCGCAGCCGGGCCTTAAGGCTGCGGTTCTCCAACTGGCGCCCAATGTGGGGCGACTTCAGCAGTAGCGGTTGAGCCCGAGGGTCGCGAGGAGCCCCGCAAGAAAACCCCGGAGGAAGCGCACCACCTGATCGACCCCTGTATGTCGGAAGTGGACCGAAGGTCTTTGACAGCGTGGCTACTCCTCTCCGACAGCTGCTGACGACTGCTGCCCTGACTGTCGCCCTGCCTTGGACCCTTCTGATGATGCTTGGTAAAGCGAGACGATAGACGGACCTTCGCTGGTGTAGAACGATCCTTAGTTAAGTATTTGGTGGGTCGCTCCCAAAGACCTTTGTTTTGTTTTGTTTTTGGTACATTCAGGTAATGCAATAGCTGAAGCCAAGGGGTGAGTACGATTGTACTGTTTCACTGATCTATACCCCTTGTTGTTTGTGATCAGTCTAGAGAAGTGACGATGCCTGGGCTGAGTAAGTTTAAGAGATTTTGTTGTTTAGGTTGTACAAGGGATTCCCAGTTAGAGGAATTGTGTCCGATCCCTCCAGTTGGAACTCCCACTTATGAGCTCTATTCGAAACACGGTATTGGTCCCATTACCTTTAACGAGACATGGGTCCGATATACGAAATATAGTGGACTTTTAAGATGGCCCCAGAATGGTAGTTTTGATCCCACTATATTAGACAATTTAGAAACGATTTTGTTTAAAAGAAAAGCCCGGCCGGCTATGGTCGACTCCTTTCACCTTTGGCGTAAAGAAGTCAAACAGAAAGAAATTAAACAAGCGAAAAAGGATAAGAAAGCACAAGACATGTTGATTTTACAGGCTGCCCAACAGTTTAAAGATAATGAAGTAGATGGTGCAAGGGAGGTATCAGAGAGACAACATCGTATGGCGATAGATAGATGCTATCCGATGCTGCCTACTTCCTCTTCAGATAAAAATAAGGAATTAGAAGAAGATGCCCTAATGACTTGTTTATTGAATTCCCCTCCGCCCTATGTCCAAAATGTTACCGCACCTCCGTTACCCCCTCCTGTTGCTCAGCAAGTGGTTGCTCAGTTGCCAATCGTTCAGCAACAGGCTCAGCCTATTAATACTTTGTTGCCTGCTTCTGTTCCATCCTCACAGTCTGTAATTCAGCCTCTGCCTTCTCCTGCTCCTACTCTTCAGCCTGCTATGTTTTAGTCTCCGCTGCCTTCTACATCTGTCATGCCTCCTATTCTCTTGAAGGATTCTCCTACTTCGCAGAGGAGGATAGCGGATGCTGTTACGAGTTTCTTTTCTCCTTGGGTCTTTTAATCTGTCTCCAGCTTTCTCTAGATGACAATCTCGTTGTCAGCTTCCTCTTACGGACGAGAAAGTAGTTTTGGGCTCTCTCGCTCGTAAATGGATTGAGCAGGGATTAGAATATAGTGCCACAGATATTATGAGTTGCTTCTATCAATGGCCAGAACCTACGCAGAGGTATGTTTTTAATGTTATGTGTCAAACCCTTAATAGAGGTTGGGAAGATACAGTTCCCTCGGAATTGCTGAAATTGCAGGCTGACTTTAATAAAGGCATTATTGTAGGACACCGGGTTGAAGAGGCAGTGAATAAACTCATTGCGTTTCGTACAATGTTTTTGTCCTTGTCTGTTTCCGGGACTAATCCCGCCAATAAACAAGGTAGTAAGAATTATCCGATGCGTGAAGTTCCTCCCGTATGGAGAGAAGAGGTGCTTGGTCCACCTCAAGTCCCCGCTCATTTCCAGCGTATATGGGTCCATGAACCCTGGAAGAGGTCTGAAGTGTTGGCGCTTAAGAACACTCTTCCGGACCCCCGTAAAAATCCTGCTTGATATTACAAAGAATTGTCCCAAACAGTTGACGCTTGC
Source organism: Lissotriton vulgaris (assembly GCF_964263255.1). Classification (NCBI taxonomy): domain Eukaryota; kingdom Metazoa; phylum Chordata; class Amphibia; order Caudata; family Salamandridae; genus Lissotriton; species Lissotriton vulgaris. The sequence continues at coordinate 959,292,153 of NC_141685.1, read as the reverse complement.
ATTATGAATTTGGTCGACATTGATATGCTATTTGGAAATGTGGTTACGCAAGGTATATGGGCGCGGATTCGTAAGGAAAATCAATTGGCTGAATTAGGTGGTGATTGGGCTGCTATTAGAGCCGCGGATGCGAATCAGGTGGGTGGTGCGAAACTTGAGGATTTGATTACAGCTCTACCAGGTAAAATAATTGAATTGATGAAGACAATGATGCCTGCGGTGCGAGTAAATTGGGATAAGCTGGCCGCATGCAAGCAAAAGAAAGATGAAAGTGTCTCGGATTTCTTCACTCGTTTTGAAGAAACGTTTATAGACCACAGTGGTCAGAATTTGAGTGTAGAGGGTGGTCAGCGGTTATTTGTGGACACGTTTTTTATACAATTTGCTTCCCGAGTTATCAAATAAATTAAAGAGTTCTGAAAGTGCATGGGCTGTCTCTTCTCCTGCTAAAATATTGGCTACTGCACAGTATTATGAGAACAGAGATAAGGAGGAAAAGGAGAAACAAGAGAAGAAAAACAGAGAATTGAAAACAAAGGTTCTTTTACAGCAGGCGTATCCGCCTAGCTCGAATCGGCATCAGCAATCTTCCCAGTTTCAGCAGCCTCCACAGTTTCAGAGATTGTTGCAAAAGCCCGAGTATTATACGTCGCGACCTTTGTTAGGTCCTAATCAATGTGCATAATGTAGGGAAGAAGGGGATTTCAAGAATAGTTGCCCGGTTCTATTACAGCGTAATAACGGGTTATCTGCTCCCCGAAGTCGTGGTAATTTTCAGGCAGGATCTAGAGGTAGAGGGCGGGATGCGTCCTCCCAGGAGCAACGTTCTTTCCCTTCATCTACTTCGAATTACTTTGACCAACAGGCAGTTCCGTCCACACAATATTACAATGATGATTATCACGTTGAAAATAGGGTCGACGATTTTCAGATTGAATAGGACAGCCATGGGCAAAGTAAGGGAGTTGTGTTGATTCCAGTAGATCAAAATGGGCCATATGTCACTGTCAATACTATGGGCGTTTTAGAACCATTTCTTTTGGATACTGGTGCGATGAGAAGTTCTATCATGCATTCTAAACTCCCTGGGGCACCTTTTTTCTGGCATTATGAATACCTCTGTGGGATTTTCTGGCGCCCCAGTCCGTAATCCGGTTTCTTGCCCCTTGCCTGTCTCGATTGGTCCTTATGATTTGGAAGCTTCCCTTTTCCTGACAACTGGTTGTGGTGAGAATTTGCTGGGCTTGGATTTGTTAAAAAGGTTACATGCAACATTGTATTGTTCTCCTTCTGGTGTGCATCTTATATTGGGAAAGAAATGGATGTCTTCTATGTGCTTGTCCCGAGATCAGTTTCCACCTGAGTTGCTTTCTCTCCTGGAAAGTCTTTGGGCCACGGGTCCGAATGACGTGGGTCGTCTTGCGATCCCACCGTATGTTGTTACAGTTAAAGAGAATGTTAGGATGCCACATATTCCCCAATATCGCATTTCAAGTGATGGAGAAAGAGCACTATTGGCTATTGTTGATGATTTTATTCAGAAAGGTGTTGTCCTGTTCTTCCGATCCTTAAGAGAACGGATCCTTCACAACTTCCTGTCTATCGATTTGTTATCGACCGGAGGGAGGTCAATAAAATAGTGGTGCCACAGTTCCCTGTTGTTCCGGACATTACAGCTTTGTTAACAATGATCCCTGCTTCGGCAGTTTGGTTTTCTGTGATTGATCTAAAGAATGCTTTCTTTAGCATTCCTATTGCTGAAGAAAGTAGGGACATCTTTGGTTTCTCTTTAGGTGGCCGAAGTTTCCGCTTTAAGAGAGCTCCTCAAGGCTATTATGAAAGTCCTTCTATTTACAGTAAAGCTCTTAAGTCCCAGCTTGATGCTTTTTCTTTGCCTCCAGGTGCTACGCTTATTCAGTATGTGGATGCCTTACTGGTGGCTGCTCATACGGAAGATGTGTGTAAGAGTGTGACTGTTGCATTGTTGCGTCATTTGTCTGCTTTAAATCATAAGGTGTCACCCTCTAAGCTGCAATATGCCCGCCAAGAAGTGACCTATTTAGGTCATCTCTTGTCGAAGGAGGGAAGGCGATTGACCCCAGAACGCATTCATGCTATTTCACAGATGTCTGCACCTACCACACAGAGAGAAGTGCGTGCCTTTTGGGGTATCACTTCCTACTGTAGACAATGGATTCCCAATTTTTCTCTTTTGGCGAAACCATTGGTGGCACTAACGTTGAAAGACACACCCCATCTGCTCCCTTGGACGGATGAATGTCAGAAAAGTTTTGTTGATTTACGTACTGCCCTGTGTTCTGCTCCGGTGTTGGGTACCCCAGGCTATAGCAAGTCCTTTACACTGTACGTTCACGAGAGAGAAGGTTGCACATTGTCAGTTCTGACACAGCATTTCGGAGATAAGCAAAGGCCATGTGCCTATTTCTCCGCTACATTAGACCCAGTAGCTAAAGCTTTGCCCAGTTGTCTCAGAGCTACAGCAGCTGCCGCAATGTCTATTAGACAGTCTGCTGGATTAGTGTTGGATAACACACTCATCGTTATGGTTCCACATGCAGTGGATACCTTGCTGAACAGAACTAAGACGCAGCATCTCACGAGTGCTCGTTTGTCTGGTTACGAGCTGACACTTTTAGCGAGTCATGTACATATCAAAAGATGTAACACGTTAAATCCAGCTACGCTGTTGCCACTCCCAAATGAGAAAGATGATCAGGAAAAGCATGGTTGTTTTCTCCAAACAGAAGAAGAAACGAAGGGTAGGATTGATCTAAAGGACACTCCGCCCAAGGACCCAGATGGGATCCTTTGGACGGTTCTTGTTTTAAGCTTCCGAAAGGAGAAACCACTTCTGCCTATGCTGTCACTACCTTATGCACAATTGTTGAGACGGCACGTATTGGACATAATTCAGCCCAAGCAGCTGAATTAATAGCCTTGACTAGAGCGTGTGTGTTGTCAAAGGGAAAGAGAGTAAATGTGTACACGGATAGCCAGTACGCCTTTGGCGTTGCACATAGTTTTGGTAATTTGTGGAGGGAGAGAGGATTCTTCACCTCCCATGGACGAAGATTCAGCATGGCCAGTAATTGACTGATCTTCTCGAGTCACTTACCTTACCTACACAAATAGCGATCATAAAGTGCAGTGCACATAAGAAAGTTACATATGATGTGGGTCGTGGAAATGCGTTTGCAGATGAGGTAGCGAAAGCAACAGCCAGGAACACCACTAGCCGAATGTATGTGGCAGGCCCTGCAAATTGGGATAGGGAAATTGGAATGTGTGAAGACACGGTTGAGAGTGTGAAAACGATTCAGGGAGAGGCTACTGAAAAGGATTTGAGTACGTGGAAGGAAAGTACGGGAATGTTAGATTCGATGGGCTGTAGGACAGAGTTGTCGGAACATCAGCGATGGTTGTTACCGGACGCTTATGTGTTACCGGTCGTAACTATGGCTCATGGTCCAGCTCATATAAGTGCAAAGGGCATATGTAAGCTTTTGGCCCCGGTATGGCAGAATGAAGGAATTCCGAAATGTGCAGAAAATGTGGTTAAGCATTGCATTGTTTGTCTAATGCATAACCCAGGAAAGGGTACCCCAACTCCGGCAGGTCATTTTGCTCCCCCGTCATATCCTTTTGAAGTGTTGCAGATTGATTACATTCATATGGATTGCTGCAACAACCTCAAGTATGTTCTGGTGGTGGTATGTGCCTTTTCCCGTTGGATAGAGGCCTACCCCTTGAAAGATAATACTGCTCTGTCGACTGCTAAAGTACTAATTAAGGAATTCTTCCCTAGATTTGGTTTGCCGCCCATTGTCTGGAGTGACAATGGAAGTGAATTTGTGGGCCAGATTATGCAGAAAGTATGTTCTGGTCTTGGTATTAGACAGAAATTCCATGCGGCAAACCATCCACATTCAGCAGGTTTGATTGAGTGTTACAATGGTACACTCAGACTTAAGCTAGCCAAGATTCAAGCCAGCACGGGCCTTTCTTGGCCTGATGCTTTGCCCCTAGCTCTTTTGTCTACCAGAACTACTGTACACTCTCGTATGGGACTTAGCCCCTATGAAGTGGTATTTGGACGCCCGGCTAATGTTTGGGGCGTCCCTCGTCCCAAAAGATATTCTGACATACCATATCCTTTGTTGATTGATTATTTGCACGATTTGACTACTAAATTAAGTATTATTCGCCAACAGGTGCAAAGTGTTTTGCCAGAGGCCTCCACAGACCCAGGTCATACGATCCAACCTGGCGACTGGGTTTGTGTGAAGAACTTTCAACGGACCATGAATCTGGAGCCTCGCTGGTCTACGCCTACGCAAGTTTTGCTCGTCACTTGCACGGCTGTAAAGGTGATGGGCAAGCGCAATTGGGTCCACGGCGTGCACTGTAAAAAAGTGCCACTGCCGTTGCCCTTTGACCAGTGGATTCGTAGTGGTGTAAGAGAATCGGACACTGCAGCGATTCCTTGCTTCGTTCCTTTCAGTGACGCTCAAATCTATGGGACTCAGTCTGAAAAAGCAGATGATGATATTCTTCAAGCCGCTGTGCCTTTGCATCGTCGGATAGACACTACAAATCCAGAAGCTCTGTTCCAGGACCAGACCGTGCCGAGCAAAACACGTTACAATTTAAGACCAGGAACTAATAAAGAGAACTGAACCTTTTTTGAACATTTTCTACTTAAAGACATTTCTTTTTGAACTCTTTTTGCTTCCCTGGATATAATTTTAGTTTTAGATGTGCCATCTGTCTCCGTCGCAGGGTCACGGTAGGAGTCTCAGACTGTAACCTGAATTTTGATCCTTTAGTAAGTGGCTAGTGCCTCAGGATATACAGAAGTAAGTAGCTGAGTGATTAAGGAAGATTGCCGTGAGCGACATTTTTTTAGACAAAGATGGATGGTGCAACAACCATTGGTAGGGAAAATAGGAAGCAGGAAATGAGATCAAAGTATTGTAAATTACTGCGTAGTCGATTTGGTGTAACTTTGTGTGTTTTGATGGTTATGTGTATTTTATTAGCTTGCACAGGATGGATCGTACAAGTTTTGCAAACAAGAAATGTTGCTAATTCTACATCTTCTTTGCCTTCTCGTCTTTCTGTCTTTTCACATAAAATGCATACTCTACCCCCTCATGAGCAGATAAGGAGAGCTGTGTATATGAACAATACGTTCATTCAATTATTGCACCAACATCAGTTGGCTATTAACATGACTGACTGTTGGGTGTGCGGTCTTATGCCACATAATGCGCAAAAGGGAATGCCATATCTGGTTCTTACCTTCTCATATGAAGGTTCAGCTTGGGCTTATCTGACGATGTTCTCAGCTGCATACCACAACAGACATAGAAGCCCTGTAAGAACTTCTGGAAATGGATTAGATTTTAGTCATAGCTCTCTGATAAAAGGTATAGTGATAATGGCTAAAATCGTAGAGAAGAATAAGATTCCATTAGATGAGAAGAGAGCTTACGACGGATGGAATGTTACCCACTATGTCTCTATTCTTGGTGACAAAACTAAGAAGGGTGAGTCTTCTCCAGTATGGACTGTGCCCCATCAAGGTCATTTTTGTCTCCAAGTGAATAGTAAGAAAGCTGACAACAGGGCCGGCTCCAGGCTCATGGTGGCCGTGGGCAGGGAGCGTAGGTAGGGGGCCCGGATGAGGGGGTCTGGGCGGGGCGGAGCGCGCAGGCCAGTAAAGAGGGGAGGGGGTCAGGGAGTTAAGAAGTGGAACAGAGCCAGAGGCCGCCAAATCCCTGCCAGGGGCCACCACGCAAATATGTATCCATCCTCAGAGGATTAATATATTAAGGATATATATTGGCGTAGTGGCCCCTGGGGTTTGGTGGCCCTGTGCAGGTGCACAGCTTGCACATGCCTAGAGCCGGCCCTGCTGACATGCAGCAGAAATGTGCATACACATACTTCTTTTCGTCCCTTGATTTTCCTTAGTTGGTTCCGTCTCAAGGAACATATTTCGTCTGCAATGACCGAGCTCATACTTGGTTCCCTTCCAATTTTTCTGGAACTTGTTACATAGCTTTCCTCCTTCCCCCTACATATACGGCTCCGTCAGACCATCACAGAGTTAGGCATAGCAGAGGTGTAATTGATGCCAAAGACACGGCAGAACAAGAGGGAGGAGATTTTTTTAAAGGATTCCTTCCCTTTTGGGGCCCGATGATTAACAGCAGACATGTCAGGCAACTGGTTTGAGTGGTTGAGACCACTATTAATGTTACTGCAGGTGCGATAGGTAACATTACAGCAGAGCTTCAGGCTGACCGTCTCATGACGTTGCAAAATCGAATTGCATTAGACGTGATCTTAGCAGACCGAGGAGGTGTCTGTAGATTGATCAGATCTAGTTGCTGCATTTATATTCCAGACGACGCTCCGGCAGTATACCAAGCCATTTCCAAATTGCACACGGTCTCCGAGTCGATTCATCAGGACGAAGGAGATTGGTCTTTTATGGGATGGTTTTGGGGAATATTGTCAGCTTGGGGATGGAAGATCTTAATGTTCCTTTGAGCAATCTTGGCCATCATATTCTCTTGTTGTGTATGCGTGCAATGTGGTCCTGCAGTTTGTGGCCTGTTGGCTACTTTATGTGTTCCACAATCTGCTACTCAGAAGACAGAGAATATTCGAATGATGGTGCAGCAACAGCTTGAAGATCTTATGAACATCAGTGTTGACTCTGACTCAGATTAGCGTGAGTTGGTTTGTCTTTGCCTGAGTAATGGCAAAAGGAGGGTCTGAGGTTCTGAAAATTACGAATTTGTTCGTACTCAGCCTCCATTTTGTGATCGCCGCCATTTTATGTTGCCCTCACTCAGGCAGCTCGGCGAACGCGATGTTTTTGTTGTTTCTGCATTTGCGTGTCAGGTGGCTTTTCTGCTTATGTTTACTAGCGAGTGTCAGGGTCTGGCCGAGTACACTAATTCCTGTCTGAGCTGATTAATCCCCGTCCGGACTACATGTTGGTTCACACCATTGTTTCCTTTAAGTTATCTTATCTACTGTCCTTCGCTACATGTCTCCTGCATTCCCCTGTTTCACGACTGTCCTTCTACAGCTGTGTTTTCTCTGCTTGTAAATCGAATAATGTGGATTCATTTCGTAATTTACTTAAGGGGTCGAGTGACAAACGGAGAAGGGAATTTGAGTTGCCTTAGTCTTAAAACATTGTCTATAACGTTTGCCTATAGCTCATGCTCGTGTGTGATTGCCTTTTTGCATTGTATCGTAACGTATTTAAACCTGTGCGCCACAGAGTTAAGTGGCAGTCTCTTTTGAACCTCGTTGCACTGGCGACTTCTAAGACGACTGTACTAGCTGCAGCTAATAAATACCATCTTCTACGCCAGATGAAGAGTCTGTGTCTCTGTATTTGATAAGGCAGGTGAACCCCGGGGATTTAGGCGTACCCTGCGCCGCCGGGCCTTAAGGCTGCGGCTCTCCTGGAGTTCCATTGAGAGGAGGCCTTTGCTGTGGTTTGGTCCCAGAAGAAGTTGAGGCTCTACTTGTTTGGAACTCACTTCCTGGTTCAAACTAACCTCACACCTCTCAGATGGCTAATGCAGACGAAGGGTCCATCTCCCTACAGGGAATTAACTTTGAAGTGGAACACCGACCAGGGACTGCCCATGCCAATGCAGATGGACTTTCCAGGTTCTTCCACGTAGACAATGAAGACTCCCTAGGGCAAGGTTAGTCTCATCACCTTTCGTTTTTTTTGGGGGGGGGGGGTGAGAAAGTGCTATCTTTCTTGCATTGGTATGCCCCCACTCTTTGCTGAACTGCTGATGTGCTTTGACTGCGTGTGTTCTGGGCTCCTGCTAACCAGGTACCCAGTGCCTGTGTTCCTTCCCTAAAGCTGTATTGAAACAAAACCCAATTGACTTCTCTGGCCACCTATCAGCCCCTATTAAATGGTACCCTAGGCACTCAGGGCATGTTGATCAGAGAAGACCCCTAAGGGCTGCAGCACTTATTGTGCCACCCTTAGGGGCCCTGTACCCTGACACCCACACACTGCCTTTGCAGGCTGAGTGTCTAAGTACAGAACTAAACAGAGAGTAAACATGGCCCACAATCCTGTGTGCCATGCCCACAAACCCCACTGCCCTGGCATACATAAGTCACCTCTCTAGCTGGGTGCCCTATGCTAGTGGTGTGGGCACAGGTGTTTTGTAGTTTTGTAACACATGCACATTGGGTGATGTAAGTTTTATTTGTATTGGCTTCTGTGAGTTGACAGTAAAGAAACACTAAGCATAATCTTTGCCTCCAGTTCCTTAATAGAACTGAAATTTTCCTGCACGCTTCCTAAGATTTTGTTTATTAATGCTGTGAAATGGGGGACTACCTACCGTCTCTCCCCTTTTTAAGTCTCGCCTACCAGTGTGCATGCCCTGCATAGGAAAGAGACCTTTAGAAATAGCTCCAGGTTTGCAGGCAAAACGTGCACACATTGCAATGCTTTAAATGGCAACGTGTGCACGTTTGGCAATTCCCTTGCGGGAGCGAGCTGCGCCATGTGTTAGTAATTATCGCAAACACATGGTGCCCCTGGCTCGCTCTCGCAAGGGAAACACTTTGGTTGCTCTCGGACGCACTCCTCTCAACCCTCCCACTTTTAGCTTGTTTAAGTTTCCCTCCTCCCACTCAGCACTCACCGGCCGCGGACAGACGCTGACTTCCTCCTCACGCCGCCTTCCTTTTCTTGGAGCTCTGGTCCGGGCGGAGGAGAGCTCTTCCCAGGGGAGTTGTTATATATTTATTTTAATGTCTCCTCTTTTTCGCCGGGACTCCGGCAGCGCACGGAGACACGCTCCCCACTAAGGCTGAACCCACCGCCCACCCACAGCAGAAGGAAGCCCGGCCCACGACCGCCCTCGCACATGGCCCTGCTGCACTCGCGGATCGCCGAGCTGAGGCTGTGGGGCTCGCTGCACACTGCTCGCCGCGGCTCTCAAAAACAGTTTTTTTCTTTGTTTTGCACTTTGCAGCGCGACCACCTCGAACTTTCACCTTTCCAAGGTTAATAACTCGCAAGGTTTGCCATGCGGAGATATGGCAAAATGGTGAAGGCTCCTAAATTTAGAACTGGGGAGCCAGGTTTGCGTCCCGGCATCAGTTTGAATTCTGTAAATCACTTACACTTCCTGTGTCTGTAAAATGAAGTGATCTGGTTTTATGTAATCGTATGCTCATGCAAAGCACTCGAATGCCCTTGCTCCCACTTCGTGCTGTATAATACTGGAAAAAAATACAGAGTGTAATAGTATTTTACAGCTCGTACAAAAACTAAGATACAGTCTTATAATTTGGCAGGGTGCCTTTTAGAGCGTCGGTTGTCACTCAGCATGCTTAGTGCCTCATGGCGCAGCATATAAAATTAGTCCTCGCGAGGCCAATTTCCGGTTTTGCAACCGTCGCCTTGGAGACGTGGGACAGAGTCTGCCCTAACGGCCCCTCTCTCTTGCCCTTGAACCCCTGACTTTCTGGTGAGTGAGGCAGAGAAAAGGCCCAGAGCAGAGTTTCCCTTCTTGAAAAGACCTTTTGCGAAAAAAGGTGAGAATAGATCAAGATCTTTAGGAAACCCTTTGAAATGCCAGAGTGTGTAGCACTGTCTAGACACCAGAGGGGCTCTTTGAAGTGACACAAGCCGTTACGTTAAAGTCGGAGCTAGTTGTGACTCGCTAGCATTGTCCTCAAATACATTGAAAAGTTCAAAGGATGTTGTTGACTCCAACTGGAAAACCTGCGGATAATCTTCTGCTTACGTATGCGCAGAGTGCTATGGACTTAAAGAGCCAGACCAACCCAGACGATTTGGTTTACACCAATCACCCCCTCCCCCCAAGGTTCCTATAGCAGGCTTCCCTGTATCTGCATCAGTCAGGAATGAACTGCAGGCTGCATTTGCACTGAATACTTAGGACTTTCCCTCTATTCAACACACGCTCAGGCGGGTGAGATCATAAGCCTGCAAGATGCAGAATTCACCATAAGAATTAAGAACGTAATCCTGGATCACTTTGATATATTCGCAATAAACTCTAGAGCAACTGAGTGGGACGCGGTAAAGGTGGTGTTTAGAGGAGTCGCCATTACCAAACTACCTGGGTTAGGGGAGAGCTATGGACACAAATACTGGATCACAAAGACAAAAGGGCTTATTTACAAGCCCATTGTATGTCCTGTGAGTCACTTTTTGTGTTGCACTGACCGCGCTGTGTGCCTGCCCATATTTACGAGGCCACATAAAGCCTGGCTTTTTATGGCCTTGTAAATATGGCCCCTTTTCACTCATTACTGAGTGTTCCACGGGTGTTGCTGTGGGTGTTCCCACGCAGCATCCTTGGAAATGTTTGAGTGGCTAGTGTCAGTGTTGGATGGATGAACGCCAATTTTTTGAAACTCAATGGTGACAAAACTGAGGTTCTGATCCTTGGCAAGGACCGCGGTCTCAGGGGCCCTCAACATTGGCCTCCAGTAATGGGCACGCTACCTCAACCGGCTACTCAGGTGCGCAACCTTGGTTTCATTATAGATGAGTCTCTCTCTATGCGGCAGCAAGCTACCAGGGTTGCTGCCACCTGCTTCACCATTTTGAAATGGTTAAGGAAGATAGTGTGGAGGCTCCCTGCCTACACCCAGCGCACCATGGTCCAGGCCCTGGTGACGTCCAGGCTGGATTACGGTAATATTCTCTATTTGGGTATTAATAAGGAAATAACACGCAAACTGCAGCGAGTCCAAAACTCTGCCGCGAGATTACTCTGTTGAGTTCCTAAAACTGTCTCAGCATCCAAGTCATTGATCGATCTCCACTGGCTTTCAGTGGAGAATCGAGTAAAGTTCAAGGCCCTTGCATACATGTTCCGCATCAAGCATACCAAGGCTCTCGACTATGTACAACAGCTTGCCACCCCTTATGTCCCTCCCCGTACACTCAGATCCTCTACTCAAGCGAAATTCCAAGTCTCGAGATTTAAATTGTCTCGTATGGGAGGACGTTCTTTTTCTTATCTCTGCCCTACTCTCTGGAATTCGCTTCCATTGCCCCTTCGTTTACAATCTGATCTTTTATCTTTCCGCAGATCTATAAAAACTTGGCTTTTCAGCCAATAGTCTCTTTCTTTTTTCATCCCGCTTCCTCTGTCAGCGCCGGGAAACCCCTGGGGGTAGTTGTGCACTGTTATATAAATTTAAATAAATAAATAAATAAATTGTCCTTGTTAAATGCTGGCTTCTGATTCATTATGAGGCTTGTTAGTCCCTCCTTGTAACCACCCAGTCTCCATTTTTGACCGCCTTTGACGATGGGATCTTTTACTTGGTTCCGTACACGGTCTTTATCTAGGGGGTGAGCACTATTTTGTTTATGGGCACTTTTGGGGACAATTGCAGCTGCTATTTTTTTTTAATTTGTATCCTGAGCACGCCCCCGCTTTAGGGACACCGCGCTCAGTTTATTTATTTATTTCTTTTAATTTAATACTGAGCGTGGCTTCCACTTCTGGGACACCGTGCTCTGTTTAATAATTTCTTTTTAACTACAAAACTGAGCGTGCCGCTTCTTCAAAGACACCGCACTCGGTTTCTTAATTTAAAAAAAAACGTTAACACTGAGGGCGGGGCCCACTACAAGAACACCGCGCTCACTGTTAAAGTTTAAAAAAAAAGAAAGAAACGAGCGCGGTGTCCTTGAAGCAGCGCTGTGCTCAGTTTTACACTTAAACAAGTATTTACAATGCAATAGGTCTCACATTTACGCAAGTTTAAGGTATTGGCATTGTAAATGACATTGCTTTTATTTTCGATTTAAAAAACAAAAATAATAGGCATTGTCATTTACAATGCCAATAGCTTAAACTTGCGTAAATGTGAGACCTATTGCATTGCAAATGCTTGTTTTTAATATCATCACATGATGTCCATGGAAACGTCTGAGGTGGCCACAGTTCAAGGGACTCCCTTTAAAGGCATGCATGCCATCATACACAATTCAGGAGGGAAACTTCTAATTTGTTAAACCAATTTTTTTATAGTCTCTCTTTACACTTTTAAAATGTTGCCATGTTTGTTTAAAGGCTACAAATTCCTAACTTTAAATTTTGCTGCTGTATTTTGTGATGGGTGCACCTCATTGCTAGGGCTGGCCGCACCTGACCCATGTTCAAACTGCTGCCAATCATCCATACCTTCCATCAGTGTTCTTTATAAAGAATACAATGGTTTCTCTGTCTGTGCTTTTCTCATGACTCCCTTCACTGGACAAAAAGGGAGAAAAAGAAGGACGGAAAGTGGGACAACGAAAACATCACGGTGGCCAAGGTAAGGTCAGTCTATGTATGCTGAATACAGTGACTAAGGCTCACTATAATACTATATACTTGGTTTCTGCAACCATGGTAAAACCAGCTTTGAGGGAGGTAGACAGGCCACACGGGTTGCCCTTTCCTGAGGGCTGAGAGTTCCTGCAGTGCCACATGTCAGTGGTCGATAGCAACTTGTGCTCAGATGCCACCAGCTCAGACATCAATGGTACAGTCTTCAGTAGACTGAGCCTGTGCTGGCTATCCCGCTGCCACTTTGTAGGAAGCTGGCTCTGTATATACTAAACCAAAGTAAGGTATAGTGTGCACAGAGTCCGGTGGATCCCCAGAGACTTACTGAAGCTTAAGTAGATATTGCTAAAACCTCTATTTGTAGTAGTGTGGTCGAGCAGTTAGGCTTATCAGAGGGCTGTGTTACGCATTTGTTGTACACAGTCAGGCAAGACATGATTACATGCACTCATAGACTGAATCCAAGACCAATTGTTTTGTATAAAAAGTTATTACTTTTTTATTTATTTTAGAACCAAGATGAACTTATTTGCAAGTAAGTAACAATATTAAGGATAGTTAACTGCAGTAGGTATTAATTGTAATGGCAATCAAATACTTTACAGTAGTATAAAAATACATTGCCAATGTTAATCAAACAGTAGCAAATGCAAAAGATAGACATGCAATGCAATCCTATGGAAGAAAAACAGTTATATGAAGTTACAGGTAAGTACATGACTTACATGGACAATCTTTGGGGGATTGGAGCAACACTGGGCCAGAGTCAGATCAAGGTAGATACTGCACCACTAGAGGCACTGGGGCAGCCATGTGCAAATGTCACTGGGCCCAATGTTAGTCAATGGAGACTGGGGCTACCCACAAGAGATACGGTTTGCAGGTAAGTATCCGCGGTTTCAGGGCACCGGCCCCAAGGGTTAAAGCAAGCACAGAGGGGTCACATGGTAGCACTGACCTTACACCACCAGTGGCACAGAGTCGGCCTGGTGCAGGGTGCAAATCAGCGGTGGGCACCCAATGCTATTCAATGGGGAATCTTGGTCGCACAAAGAGGCTGCAGGCTCGGCCCAGGATACTGGTTGAAGGTGGCGACTGGCTGGGCAGGTAAGTTGAGATGTCAGAGGAGGGCTGGGCACCATCAGCTGGGCTCCCAAAGGTTGGAAAGGGGCATGAGGATGTACAGGTGCCCTTTGGTGTCGGATTTCTTTACCGGAGCCTGTCGCAGCAAGTAGGACCCTTCAAGATGAGGCTATAGGCGTCTTTGTGGAGTCCAGGAGAGATCAGTCAATGCTGGATTTGAGGTCAGGATCGCAGGGGAGACTTCACTGGACAGGTTAGCAACTCCGACTCGGCCGTGGGCGTCTGGTGCGGAGAGGGCAGGGATCGCAGTTCGAGCTGGATCCAGATTTCTTATAGATGAATTCTTCTGGACAGGGCCATGGCCTCTGAAGATTTGGTCTCTGTTGAAGCATGAGCAGTCTTCTTCGGGTTCTGGAAATCGCTGTCCAACAGACAGGTGTTTTTTTTTCACAGGACTTTTGAGTAGGAGACAGGCCAGAAGGGCTGGGGCCAAACCTGTAGTCTTCTTCTCCTTAGGGTGCAGGAATCTGATGATCAAGGTTCAGGGGTGCCCCTAAATACTGAATTTAGGGGTGTTACAGTACTGGCAGATGGCAGCCAATAGGATACTTGCCTTTTGGGCTGACTACACCCTTAGCATATCCCCTCCCTTTGGGAAGGGGGAATCCCTTAACCTGATTGGCTAAAATCCTTCCATTCAAGGTGGAGGATTTTCTAAGGAGTGGGTCACCTCTGTCCAGGGCATCTTAGGGGTGGTGCTGGCAGAGAGGGGCCACACCCCTCCTGACTACTCGTTTTCCGCCAACCTTGCCACCAAAAGTGGGGCTTGGTCAGGGGGGGGCGGGCATCTCTACTAGCTGGAGAGGCACTAGCTAGCATATCAAAGGGCAGGAAGCCTTTGAGGCTCACCGCCCTGAATGCTGTTCCTGCTTGGGGGTAGGTGTGAAGCACCCCCACCCCAAGTAGCCTTTGTCCCCGACCCATGAGCGCACAAGGGCTTCCACCTCTGGGGGTCAGAAACATGTCTGTGTGTGGCAGGCTGGTGCAGTCCAGTCAGCTGGACACAAGGGAGTTGGTCGTTCCTCAGGGGGCATCTCTAAGATGCCCTCTGTGTGCATTTTGCAATAAATCTAAAACTGGCATCAGTTTGGGTTTATTATACTGAGAAGATTAATACCAAACCACTTAGCATTCAGTAAAGTTATCATGGAGTTGTGGAGTTCGTAATGACAAACTCCCAGCTCACGTATTCAATATGGCTTCACTGCACTTACAATGTCTAAGAATTGACTTAGACACTGTAGGGCAGAGGTCTTCAAACTTTTTTAGGTTGAGCCCCCCAGCTGAGTTTTTTTAGATGTTGGGCCCCCCCACCACCTGACAGAAATTTCTGGAATCTGGTACACTACATGACCAACTGCCACGTGCATATTACGGGGCATATCCGGCAAATAATGTTCAACACAATAAGAGTGTTTAGTAAACTGCAGGTTTGTGAGTGGGTGTGGTGAAATGACAGAGGCATATTACACAGCCCAAAACATAATTTTCCAAGATAAAATGTGCGCAAATTCTTTTTACTAGGATGCTTTGTTCTACACAGGACATAGATTAATAATAACACCACCAACATGAATGTGACGGGTGTGCCGGTGTTTAGCCACCTTTAGACTATCAATCTGTGGGTGGATTTTTGCTCCTGCCATCCTCAGGTTGTGCTCCACATCCAGACTTGAACGGTACTTAGTCTTTAATACCGCAAGTGCTGAGATCCCAATCTCACAAACTTCTTAATAAATAAATAAATAAATTGTAAGATGTAACCCACTATAAGGAACACATTATGGGTGTTTCATTAAGTGGAACTTAAAATATGGAATCTGACTTTGCTTATGGGGGCTTTGCATTCAAGTAGCAGTTGGATGTCACGCAAAATGTCATATACATGATGTATAGATCCCACACATGAGCACACATAGAATACAGAATAGTAACACATAGGCAAGGGAGTAGCCAGGCAATTTAAATACCTCCCACTCTGAACTACAGCTCTTATGGCACCAAGAAAGCAAAGTAAGTCATCACAACCCTCCCCATTTATCATGTACATTTTGTCATCTATTAATTCTTTCACCATTCATTCTGTCTTTCCATCTGTGTCCCATCCATATCCAAACCTTTTCAAACATTTGCAAACCTATCCATCATCTATCCTCCCATCCATCATTTCACTCATCTATCTCTCCATCCACCCTTTCACTCATCCATCCACCATCCATCCTTTCACCCAATCCATCCTTTCTCTAATCCATCCACTCTTCCACCCATCCATCCATTCACTCGTCCATCCAACCATTTACCCTTTCACCCAAGCTATCCTTTCACTCATCCATCCACTCTTCCAGCATTCACTCATCCATCCAACCATTCACCCATCCAGCTATCCTTTCACTTACTCATCCATCCACCCAGTCACTCATCCGTCCACCCATTCAACCTTTCACTCATCCATCCATCCATCCATCCATCCATCCATCCATCCATCCATCCATCCATCCTTTCTTCCTGCTCTCCACCCTCCCTTTCACTCATGTATGCATTCTTCGACTCATCCATCTTTATGTTCTTCTTTTCACTCATCCATGCACACATTTGCCCATCCATTCTGCCAATCATTCATCCATGTTTTCACTCATCCATCTATCCATCCTCCCTTTCCCCCTCCCCTCCATTCCCCTTTCACTTAGCCACCCATCCTTCTATCCACCCTTCACGGATCCATCCACTCATCCATTTACTCATCCACTCATGAATCCATCCATTGACCACTTATCCACCCTTATACTCTTCTATCCATCCTTTTGCCCATCTACCCTCCTCACTCACTCATCCATCCTTACATCCACCCTTTCACTCATCCATCCATCTATCTATACATTCATTCACCCTTTCTCTTATCATTACATCAATCCATCCATCATTTCTCTCATCCATCCACCCATTGACTCGTCCATCATTCACCCTTTCATTCATCCATCCACCCTTTTACCCATACATCCACCCTTTTACCCATACATCCACCCTTTTACCCATACATCCACCATTCCACCCATACATCTACCATTCCACCCATACATCTATTTATTTACCCTTTCTCTCATCCATCCTTCCACTCATTCACTCATCTATCCATCCTTTCCCTCATCATTCCATTCACCCCTTCACTCATCCATTCATTGTTTCACTAATCCATCCAGCTATGGCTTCCTTGTATAACACATTTTGTCTGCAAAATGTCTGTAATACACATTAAATATGAATGAAACATTATTTACAACATTTTGTTTAAAAATTACTCAAGGTCTGAGGGCAAGACTCTGTAGAACAGAGCTGGCTCTTTCACCCCCCCCCCCTTCACTCCCACCCCCTCTGAAAGGCTGAGGCCCTGGGCCAGAGCCCACTTTGCCCATGCCTTAAAACTTCTCTGGAAACTTTGGTCCTTTCTGGGAAGTGCTAACTCTCCCAGGAGGGGGTTAATTCACAGAGTTGACAGCTTCAGCTGCAGTGGGAGGCAAGGGGTCTCCTCTGCTAAAACCAAAAGCATGTCTATTTGTCTGCTTTCGTTTTTAGCAGAGGAGACTCCTTGCCTCGCACTGCAGCTGAAGCTGTCAACTCCGTGAATTAACCCCCTCCTGGGAGAATTACCCAGACAAAAGGACGGGCACGTAGTGCCGATCGATTTCCCTTAGCACCCCCCTCCAGCCATACCAGATTTCTCCAAACAAAGGGAAGATTGGAGTGGAGTGCACGCCCCCCCCCGGGATGGTGTTGCGCCCCCCCCCAGGGGGGCGCGCCCCACAGATTGAAGAACTCTGCTGTAGGGGCATATTGCGCATGCAGATATGCCCTTACCTGTGGTATAGTGCACCCAGCTGTAGGCCTGCAAGGCCTGCTATAAGAGTGGCTTACCTATGCCACAGGCAGTGTTTGTGGGCTTGCCACACAGGGATCTGTGCCATGTCGACTCTTAGGTTTTCTATGCACCACAACACATAGTCTGCAATGGCAGCGCACATGTGTTAGGTGAGGGGTCTCTGATGGTGGCACAATACTTGCTGCAGCCCTTAGAGATCCTCTCTGGTCACAAGGCCCTTCGTACCACTTGTACCTTTTACAAGAGACTTATATGTGGGGCAGAGGTGTGCCAATTGTGGAGACAAAGGTACAGTTTTGGTAAAGAACACATGCACTAATAACATGATTAACTATATACTAGTTTATATGCCAGTTTGTCTTCCTTCAACTTTGTTTTCCCCCATTTCCGCTCTGTAATTCTACAGTTGGCTTTTTCTGCCTTCAGACTTTCTGAATACCAAGTACTGGGGCAGTCCTGTCCCTCATTGTCATTGTAACTGTCTTGGCTGGTGCAATAGTATCAAGGGCGGCCGTTATCGAAGTCTCCAACATATGTAGAGCTGAATTACTAACAGTACTGTTGCTGAGTGACGGGGGAGAAAATACTGAGTTAAATGCTAGTAAAGTCACTTTTCTCCATGATCTACGGGAACTCTTCCGCCCTTGAGCTATGCTTAATGGCGTCGGAACTACCAAGGAGAATCCTAGAGCCATATGGTCCATCCAGGTTAATGCTAGCGGTGGTTCTACTAGGAGATCCTAAATGTTCGTGAAGATGTTATCCAGCGTATGTCCAGCTGTGTGTGTTGGACTATGTATTCTGGGAAAAAGGCCTAAGGACTCCATGGCTGCTAGCAAGTCTAAGGAATTAAAACCACCTAGGAGTAAGAAATTATCAGCTTGCATGGTATATGGGGCCAGATTCTCCAATAATGACACAAAGGCCTTTTTGCTTTCCCCGGGGGAGGTGGTATACTACCACTCCCATCAGCCAAATACCATTAATTTCATACTAGGGGTGGAAATGGTATCTAGGATTTTATCTGATGGGGTAAGGTAGCTAAGGCCAGCCCTCCTCCTCTCTTGCCTGTTCTGTCTGATCTAGCTACTGTATATTCTGCCGGTAAAGCTATCGCTAATGAAGGAGCAGATTAAGAATGCAACCAAGTTTCTGTAAAAAAACAGATGTCTGGTTTCAGATCATCCAGGAGGTCCCAGACTTCCCCAGCATGTTTAGGGATAGATCTAGCATTGAGGTACAAGCCTTGAAAGGTAACCTCTTGCCCTCCCTTCCTCTGCTTTTTCTCCCTGGAAGTCTGATTACTGGATACTTGCCAGTCTACTGGATAGGGGCTTGAAGGGTCGGGGTATTTTGCGCGTGACCTATAAACCAGTCACATTGCGGACAGTTTCTGGCCATCACGTCATTCTCTACCGCTACTTTTTGGGCCAGAACTGGATGATCTAGTGCAAAAAGCTGCAGAGGAAAAAAAGACTTTGCAGGCTTTCCAATTGTCTTTGGACAGAAGCTCTTTTGTTTAAATTAAACCTGCTCCTCCAGACAAACTTCCGTTTTGTGGCTGGGCCCATGTTCAGGGGGCTGCATTTGCCAGAAAATCCTGACGTAACGTCCAGGTTTTAGGTGAACAATCACCCAAATGACTATCATAGGTTGGAAGCACAGCTATGTAATTTTTATCCTCAGTGGCGTGACACTATTTCTGATCTGATGAATGGGTCCTACAGTTTGTCATTCAGGTCTATCAGAATCCCTTCCAGGTATCCCCTCCCCAAGATTGTTCCCTTGCTACCCTATTGCAAGGGGCAAATAAAAAAAACCTGACAGTGATCCAGGGGATTCAGTTCTTGCTAGAGATTGGGGAGATCATTCCTGTACCTCCCTTACAAAGGAGAAATGGATTTTATTCACTGCTGTTCATAGTTCCAAAACACGATGGGCGTCTACGGCGTGTCCTGGACCTCAAATTGATGAACAAAGATCTGGTGGTAGAACACTTCAAGATGGTTTCAGTACAATCTGTTCTTCCTTTGCTAGTGTGAGATGACTTCCTGGTCACAATACACCTCCAGGATGCGTACTTTCATGTCCCCATTTATCAGACGGGCCAGAGGTATCTTAGGTTTGCTGTTGGCGAAGACCACTTTTAGTTCCAGGTCTTGCCCTTTGGGATCTGGGTACCTCTCTGAGTGTCTTTACCATGGTATTAGCCCCAGTGGTGGCCCTATTTCATTTACAACGTATTTCTGTTTTTCCGTACCTTGATGACTGGCTCTTATCTGCTCCTTCTATTTTTAGGGCTCAGGAAGACCTCTGTCTTGTGCTTCAGGCACTGTGAGACTTTGTCTTTCCTGTCAACTTTCCGAAATCCCAGCTGGAGCAGACTCAGAAAAAAGCTCTTTATTGGGGTTCTGTTCTACACATTCCAGGGGTTGGCTCGCCTTCCTGCACAGAGGGTATTGGCAATTTGTGCCTCTGTGGATCTTCTTCTGGGGCATCCATCCATGTCGTCCAGGGCTTGCTGAGAGTTCAGGACCTGATGGCAGATTCAAAGATGGGGGTCCTGTGGGCATGGTTTAATCTCAACCCCCTAGTAAATCATGTCCTTTGCATTTGGAGTCCCAGCTCATGCAATTACGACCATCTGATCCCTGTGACACCCGCAGTCAGGAACGCTTTGACTCAGTGGAAGATGGAGGCGAATCTGGCACGAGGCATGCCATTCTACTTTCCCCCACCAGTATATCTCACTACAGATGCCAGCATGTGAGTTTGGGCGGAGGTGTTAGATCAAAAGAAGCAGGGTTCCTGGACGGCTTGGGAAGCACGTCAGTCCCCAATTGGAGGGAGTTGTCGGCAGTCCAGCAGGCCCTGAGGGTTTTTTCCGCTGTTGGTGGGGCAGCATGTTGTAGTTAATATGGATAATCAGGTCTCCAGGTCTTATCTGAACAGACAAGGGGAGGCCAGGTGTTGGAGTCTGAATGGCATTGCTGCTCAGATCTTTGGGTGGAGGTCAATCTTCTTTCTCTTTCTGCTGTGTATGTGCATGGGTCACTCAACATCCAGGCCGACTGTCTGAGCAGGAACATACCATCTTCGGTGATGTTTCACATCTCAGATCAAGAGTTCAGTCGACTGTGTGCGGCATTCGGGGATCCCTGGCTGGATCTATAGGCATCTCCACACAATGCGCAGCTTCCTCTTTTCTGAGACTTTAGTTCCCAGGGCGTGGGCGGTCGATGCCCTCTCAGTCCCGTGGCCTAAGGGGATTCTCTATGTGCTCCCTCCTATTTCCCTTCTCTGAGGGTGCTGCAGAAGATTCAGGAGCAGATGAAATCGGTTATTCTGATTGCTCCTTTTTGGCTTCTGAGGCCTTGGTTCCCTCTGCTGTTGTCTCTTTCTCAGGGGATGTATCGTCCCCATCCCTCTAGTATTTTCCACTCCAGTTTTCCTCTCTCCCAGTGTCACAATTTGTCATCTTCAGCTGACAACCTGGTTTGTGAAAGGACTAGCTTGAGGAGTCTGGGGTGTTCTAGTGTTGTGGCTCTTGATATTCAGGAATCACATAAACCTTTAGCAGTGAAGTCGTACAAAACAACTGTTGTGTTCTTTTCAGAAATGGTATGTTTCTGAAAATTTGGATCCCCTGACTGTGAATAGTTTTTCTATTCTTGACTTTTTGTGTGACGAGTTTCTGAAAGGCCTGGTTACTCCCACTCGTTGTGCTCAGTGGGCTGCTGTCCGGGCTTTTCCTGTGCAAGGGGATTTTTCCAAGGTTTCAACTTTGGTGTCTCGTCTCCTGAATAGTTTCAGGTTTAAGAGACCGGTGGTGCAGAAATCTGTCCCTTTGTGGGAATTGTCGGTGGTCCTTAAAGGTTTCCAGCTGGCCCCATTTGAACACTTGGATTCCTGTCCTACGTCTTGGTTGTCTGCTAAGACCTCTCCTGGTTGCCATCATGTGTGCTAAGTGTCGGGTGAACTGGGGGCTCTTCTGTCTTTTTTTTGCCTTCTTGCCCTTCTTTCCGGACAAGGACGAGGTAGATCCTACCTTTCTTCCTAAAGTCTCCTCTTCTTTCCATCTGAACCAGGAATTTGTTTTGCTGGTATTTCCCTCAGATGAGGAGGGGGTTACGTCTTCCTTAGATGTGGGTCACGCCCTGCCTATTTATTTGTTTAGAACACTTGAGTTTCGGAAGTCCTTAAGTTTGTTTGTTTCCTTTGAATCCGGTACTCTGGTTGACAAGGTTTCTTCCCAGTCTATCGGCCGATGGGTGAAACAGGCTATCATCCAGGCAATACCTCTGCTGATGTGTCTCCTCCTTCTGAGGTTTGGGGTGTTCTACTCATGCAGTGGCTGCTTCCTGTGCTGAGGCTGGTGGCTCTTCTATTCAGGAGATCTATCATGCTGCGACTGTGTCTTCTCAGCTGACTTTTGAGTGTCATTATCGTCTGGATTTGACTGGGGCTAAGCGTTCTTTTATGATATCTGTTTTGCAAACAACAATGGTGTAATTGTTCTCTTATAAAGACTTGCTGTATACGATTTTTGTGTCAGTGTGCTTCCTGCTTGGTATAGCCTCACAAGTCAGGACTAGAACGAGGAGGATGGAGATGAGGGGGTAATGCCCTATTACTTATTTGAAGATTACCGGTAAGTAATAGGACATTTATTATTCTTGAAGTTCAAGACTTTTTTTAGTATTGTTTACATATTCATTATTAACCTCTTAAGTGCTGCGTCGGGGCATTGGCCGACGGCAGAACTACCTCCCCAGTGCTGCGCACGACCATTGGACGTCCATTCAGCACTAGTTCCAATGGACAGCGCAGCACTGGGGAGGGATATTTGGACCGCATCTAAGGTGTTATGTGCTAGTGTATTTAGTTTTATATTTTTATACATACACAGCCCGATTCATCAAGCGAAATTGCGATTGCAAAGGGCCAGATTCTGAGAATCTGGCCCTTTGCGAGTGCAATTTTTGCATTTGGGATTCATCATCCCAAATGCAAAAATCGCTATTTAAGAACTCGCAAATTTGCGGGGAATAGCATTTAAGGAATCTCTGTTAGAGATTCCTTAAATGCTATTCTTGAAACATTTAAAAATTGCGAATTCGCAATTTAGAACCGCTATTTACCACGAAGTTAAACCTCGTAGTAAATAGCGAAAAGTTAGAAAAATGCATTTTTCTAAGTTGCATGTTACACACACACATGTCCTTTGGACATGTGTGTGTGTAACATCTGTGTAAATGTACATTCCAGGGGTGTTACAGGGTGTCCTTTGGACACTCCTGCACCCTTGAAATCGCAATCTCATTTGCGATTAGCTAATTGCTAATCGCAAATAAGGAATAACTCCCCATTCATTCCTATGGGCCTTAGGCCCATAGGAATGAATGGGGAGTTATTCCTTACCTGCGATTAGCAATTAGCTAATCGCAATTAAGGAAGCTGTAGGAATCGCAAAAAATATTGCGATTCCTACATGAATCCTGTTTTGCGAGTCTGGAATAGCGATTCCTTATTATTCGCTATTTCAGACTCGCAAAACTTCACAATGATGAATCGGGCTGATAGTTATGTAATTGTCAACATATTTTAGTAAAACATGTTTATTGTTGTATACTGTTGTACGTATAATTAACTTAGAAATATGATACTTTTTTACAATTTATTTGTTACATGTATTAATTATGTTTATTTGTATGTAAATATATATTGCTTTATATATATATGGACCGCAGTGGAAGAAGGTGAAAATCATAGGGTAGCGGCAGCCGCCTGGGACCAGCCTCAGGTAAAGCCCCCAGACGACTTTAAAATGGAAAGCAAGGGGATCGCGTAACTGACATCATCCACTGGAGGGTAAATTAAATGAAGCTGCCTACAGGTTCCACAATGCCGCATCATAAAGTCACACCCACTGAAGGGTTAAATCATCGAAGCACGAATAATGGCAAACACTTCTGGTTCCTGTTAGCAGACCGAAATGAAATGTCGTCTTTCTTTGAAAAAGGCTGAAGTCAGGCCGAAATGCATCAGAAAAGTTGGGGACGGCTTTTAAGAAAATAAATGAACAATTGTCAACGTGATGTGTGCGGTTCGTTCTTTCCGGCTTGGCAAGGTGAAGATCCAGCATTCCAATTCCAACAGCGAGATACCGACACCGCAGTTTCAGTTTCAAGTACGTTTATTTAATGTGCTGTAATGCGTTTCAACAGGATCCCCTGCCTTTCTTATCCATCGAGCTCCACTGCTACTGTCCCTTTTTTGGGAGTACCAGTCTCATGATTCCATAGATATGAACAACATACTTCTTGAATTCAACACTTGTTATTTGACTATCATTGTTCAAACATCGTTCTTGTTATTAAGATAAAATCATGTGTTAAACACATTCCAACACGTAAACATTACTAATGCACATATTAAAATCAAAACCTTATGAATTTGTCATGCCAATAATTTATCTTCCTCATTTCTTAATATCTTTATTTATACTTTTTAAAGCTATTTTTGTATTATTTATCTTTTGATTCGTTTTTCTATTTGTTAGTTTTTATTTTAATTTCCATTCTAGTGTATAGACCGTGAAAAGTAATACAGTGCTACCCTATGGTTAAATCCATGTTTATCTAGTCATCCCATAATCGTGATTTTCTTAAGTGCTTCTAAACTATGCCCCTTATATAACACTCAATCTTGTGTTCTTGGCATGGTACCTCAAATTCTTCTCTCTTTTCGCCCAATTGTACAAATATAACATGTTTCATCAATGCTCGTAATAAAAAGCACATAATGCAAGTATACTGGTGTTTGATATTCACCCTAGGCAATACATTTACATAATCCAATGGCAGTTATTTTATCACTAAAGTACAAATGTAAATGAGGTTTATTCAATGAACCTATTATGTTTTTTCTCTAGTCATAGTCCGGTACAATAATATGCTAGTATAAGGACTCTGGGCTTCAAGTGCACGTGCATTTGTGCAAGACTGCTTTAATATCAAAGTGCAAGTGCCTTACCCACATTCTAATGTGCAAGTGCAATTGTACAATATAGCTAAATATGAAAGTGCAAGTGCCTTTTTCATATTCTCATTTAAACTTTGGGCTTAAAGTGCAAATGAAGCTATGAAAATGTATTTTAAATACGAAAGTGCAAGTGCCCTATTTGTATTCTTCTGCAAATATCGCACACACATTATGACTCCTACTTTCTTGCTGCTGCCATTCTTGCATCTTCATCAATGGAAGAGATTCGGCCACATGCATCATCCCGGCCATTTGCGAATTCCAAATTGCGAAAAATAGGGAATTGCAATTTGGAATTCGCAAAATGGGATGCATGTATATTTTCCCATAATATTTGCGATTCGGTAAAAATCGCAGTTTTTATTGAATCGCAAATATTATGCGAATTCTAATTTGCGATTTCGCATTTCCCATTGATTCCTATGGCCAAAAAGGCCCATAGGAATCAATGGAAATTGCGAATTCGCAAATTAGAATTCGCAAAATGTTAATGCATTCCATGGTTGCCGGGGGGGGTCCAGAGGACCCCCCCTGCACCCCTGAAATTTATTTTAAAGTGGATGTTTCACACACACATGTCCTAAGGGCATGTGTGTCTGTAACATGACAGTGTTTAAAATGCTAATTTGAGCATTTTAATTCTTTTTCGCAAATTACCACGAGGTTCACCCTCGTGGTAATTTGCACACCCTAATTGCGAATTCGCAATTTGAAAAACAATCATGCATTGCTTTTAAGGAATCACAAATTTGCGATTCCTTAGAAGCAATCGCATTTTTGGAAGTCGCTAAAAATAGCGATTTTTTTCAAAAATGATTGATGCATACTAAAAAGATATTTAGGAATCGCAAATGGCCGATTTTACCGAATCGCACCGTTTGCGACTCCTAAATACCTTGGTGCATGTGGCCGAATATCTTTCTGCCTTTCGGATGATAACAAGCATTGCCAGCACTTGCATCACTTGCAATATTTAAAGTGCTAGTGCAGTCCAAAATCTATTACTTTGATCAATGTCCAATCACATTAATTATCCAGAAATCTGATATTAACCCATACTTAAGCATTCATATTCTCTCTTCATTTCTTTTACAATTGATTTGCCTCTGCACAATGCCAAGAATAGGGGCACAATCTTAAAATAAAATGAAATATGTCTTTTTAGTTCGGCAAATTTCCTAAAGCATTGGTAAAATTCATACTTTTTCTCATATTTGACTATAGACTGGTCAAGTTCATTTGCTTTTTACTCAGAGATGGACATACATGTCTTCTTCTGTTCGTCTGTTTTAGTGTCATGCATTAATATATAGTGTGATTTGAGTTGCCTGAGCTTTAGCTCACGATTTCCCCCTCGTCTATTCTTCGGGAATGAATCTATTACATAGTAAGAACGCTCATTTGAATTGCCTCAATGGGCCTCATTAACGTGTCTGGCTACTGGATAAGTTCTATCTTTGTTTTTTTTACTGCCCTTAGGTGTTGAAGGATGCTAACGTGTACCATGTGGATCGTGCTACCCACATATACCTTAGGGCAGGTGCACTGAAGAATGTAAACCACATGGTCACTCACACAATTGAAGAAACAAGAATTTCCCAAGGTTTACTCAGCAAGGGTGAGTGAATTTCCTTTTTGTTGACTCCGTGTTGACATGCCTTGCATTTCTGGCATTTCTGAAAACCTGGATTAGCTTTCAACCACCCCTCTGTTTTAATCACTTTCCGGGCTATTTAATCAGCGGTTGCCTCATAGATATATATATTCAAACTTTTGCTATGCGAGGCCTTTCTACCATCCTACCTGCCGTCAAAATAATATAATCCAAAGAAAATTCTGGAAAATTCAGAAAAAACGAAGCGGCACACCTGAGGGCAGCACAATAATTTATTGTGCACAAAGCGACGATTTTCGGCAAAGACTTTCTCAAGTGATACATTCTGCTCAATCAAGTACAATTAATTAATGACTTTTAATTAATGAGTTTTAAATCTTGGATTTTAGATTTTGGGATTTTTTACGATTTTCTCCAGGTCGGGTCCCTCATACAATGAGTGCATATTTACGATATCGAGGTTAGCTGTTCCTGTAGTCTTAAGACACTTGTCTATGGAATTATTTTTGACTGACAGTATCACAGATACTAGTATCTGATAGCAGTATTCCCGATATGTTGAGGTATATTAGAGAAGGGAGATGAAGGTCAGGGAAATGACCTGGAGAGAATTCGTAAAAAACACTAATCCAAAAATTAAAACTCATTGATTAATTTTACTCCCCCTTATATCACGATTTCTAACTTCTATCCGGCACACACACATGATTATGTCTCACAATTTTGCCTTGTGATCACTGTGCAGTTGCTATTAGGGGAGGTGAGAGGAAATCACTCATGTCTCACCTTGTAATGTATAACTGGGTATTCTTAGCTATGACCTGGATTTTGCTGAATGTATTATGGTCTTTAGGGCGTGCAAACCTGGTTCAAGTATAATTTTATCGTTTGACTAGCAGTTGCGGTGGTCTGAATTGTGTTGGAGGGGATTTGAATGTTAAACTTTAGCGATGGTGCATTTGCGGCGATATTCAGTATATTATTGATTTCTTTTTTACACCGAATATGCTGTCAACCATCAATATTGGCTTTGGAGCTTACTGCAATTTTGTTTCAGGCCATTTGCCTTATGATTTTCTTTGACATGTATTAGATGTGTTTCTAAACACGTAAGAGGCAATTTGAATTGAAAACTTCATTAAATTCTTTATATGCTGTTTTTTCAATTATGGTATACAACATTGAAGACCAATGGTTATAATCCCGAAATGAATTGCAAATTCTATGTCAGGAAGCGGAGGCGAGGATTATGCATATCCTTTCTTCATTTTAATGACAGGAAGTTAAAAGATAAACAGAAAACACAGTCCATGAACTACATAACCCATGAGGCTCAGCGGGAGCCATGGGAACCAATCAACCAATCATAGTCCAGCCAAGTCCATATAGAGACTCCCTCGACGTAGTCCTTTCTCTTTCTTCATTGCTGCCCCCGTTAGATAAGTCCCTTCACATACCTTTTGTCTTTGTGATTTTCTGCATGGGGTAGTTCGTTGACATATTGTTTTAAAAAGTATTATTGAATGTTTGCTTTTCCAGGCTCTCTCCCGCGTTGGTTGGTGACGCGGTAGGCTTCTTGCTTGAGCGTCTCATTTGAATTTAGCGAGTGCACTGTGCGGTGCCGGCTCGCGTCGCAGGCGTTTCTTGACTCCTCCACAGCACCCTTTGTGCGCGTGTGGTTGGAATGCGTTGAGACAATAGAGCATCACTCCAGCACTGTTTTGGTCTCTTCCCCCTCACAGGACACCGCGTTTGCGGTAGCATTGACGGGCTTTGCCCATTTTACAGGAATTCTGTTTTTTGGGCTATACTCTTCTGTATTTCCTCATAGACCTACTAGATATTTGTAGTAATCAAAGGAAGCTGGATCTGTAGGTTCTTAAGTTACTTTATTAAGATGTTAAGTTATAATGTTAACCCCATCAGGAGCAGCTGTCCTGCTGCTCAGCCCTCACTCAACTGACATTCATAACATACTAACATTCCACTCATCCAACATTCTACAACACATGCATTCTAGCTGAGCAGCAGGGAGACTCAAGATACAACAATATTATTCCTACAGGGCACTGGTGTTGGGTGTACCCTTTATATTTCATTAGGGTGTTTATAGTATATGGGTGCCCGACCTTCTTTGGCAATGCAGCCACATAATGAACACGACTATGTGGCATTACCCTCTAATGAGGAACAGCCCTCCCAGGGACGCTGTCCTGCAGAGGTTGACAAGCTCCTTTCTTCGGCCATGGCCCAGGCGCTTGCCCCTCTGCAGGATAGCGTCAATAAATTGTCTGCTCATGTATTTAAAACTAGTGCTGGTATCCTGGGGGACGGAGGAGCTGGGCCTAGTGGCATTCACTCTGTGGTGCCACGCAAGGCTGTTAAGCGAGACACGGGGCACCTCGAAGGCATCAGTAAACTAGCTGAAGTCTTCCATAAGAGTGCGCACACGCTGAGAAGCGCACCCTACCGGGAGGAAGACTTTCCCGGGTATACTGGTGGCGATGTCACCCCAGATTTTTACCCTGAAGAAGGGTTTTCCGATGGCAGGGAGGGTGATGATAATGATGTTTTGGAGGATGATGATAATTCCTCTGATGATTTGTTGGATTCTGGCAGGTCTTGGCGCCCTCGGACTTCCTGCTCAGAACAGGGGTTTGGGGAACCGGTTTATCCTGACATGTTTGATCCTACTTGTATCTTTCGTCCACGTTCTGCGGACTGGGTTCCCGACAAAAAGACCGCGGATTATGTTGCCGCTAAGATCAGACAGCCCCTCAATCAAGAAGCGAGATCACGCCTCAGGTCGGAGTGTCCTAGGCCTTCTCTTCCTAATGGTGTCACGGCTACCCCTGAGATAGACCCTAAGTTATGCACATTTTTTGGAAATATATGAAGGACCCTAAGAAGGGTATCGATTGTTCCTGGAGGGCTTGCCAGGACAAGCTCCTAGATGTTGTGGGGCCCCTGACTAAGATTATTGAGTTAGCGAAACGGTCGCGGGAGTCAGGACAACCACTCCCAACGGATGACGTTGTGGTGGGCACAGAGGGCTATGTGCCTTTTGGGCAACGCCAACTGTGCCCTCTCGGCAGAGGCTGGATCAGTTGCATTGGGTACCCTCTTCAGTGATCCTTTTGTAAAGGAGCAAGGAAAATGTGTTGCCACGTTTTCTGCTCTGGATAAGGCTCAGGCTTCCATGAAGAACATTTTTCCAAAAAAGGTTTTTGGTGGGGCTGGACGAGGCAGGGGTCGCTCTTCCGGCCGTCAATACAACCAAGGCCCCAATAGAGCACAAGCAAAGTGCAACAACGGATTGAACGATGGTAGACAGGGGACCTTCTATCCTTCCCGCGGAGGCAAAGGACAAGGCAGAGCCCACGGTGGAAACCAAAGTAATTCCAGAGGATTCAATGGTAAGCATAGATCTCGTTTCTCCTGTTCGTCTGGGGGCAGGATCTCTCTGTTTCTAGCAAAGTGGGCAGATCTCACATCAGATCCTTGGGTGTTGGAGACGGTTCAAGGTTTTCACATAGAGTTCTACGGGTCCCCCCTTTAAACCTCACGCCTCCGCCCTTTGGTTTTTTCAACCTCAGAAGAGTTGTTGATAGATCAAGAAGTTAAGGACCTTTTTCCAAAGGCGCTATCGTTCTTTCAAATCTTCATCCGCTAGGCTTTTTGAGCAACATCTTTCTGGTCGAAAAGAAAGAAAAAGGCTTCAGACCAGTTATCAACCGAGGGTCTTTCAACGAGTGGTTGGTTTATCGGCACTTCAAGATGGAAGGAATCCATCTGCTCAGAGACCTCCTCCTCCAGAACAATTGGTTAGTTCGGTTAGACCTCAAGGATGCCTATCTGTCGGTTCCCATTTTCCCTCCACATTGCAGGTTCCTTCAATTCCTGTGGAGGGGTCAGACTTACAAGTTCAGAACTCTTCCCTTTGGTCTTTCCTCAGCACCCTGGGGCTTTACAAAGCTTCTCCGGCCAGTGGTGGAATATCTCCGCACAAAGGGCATCCAGGTGATTATCTACCTGGACGATATCCTTCTGATGGATCAATCCAGGGATCACCTTCTCCTCCACTTACAGATTACAATTTCCCTTCTGCAGAATCTGGGATTTACTATCAATGCCCAGAAGTCGGATCTGCTTCCCCAACAGAGCATGATTTTTCTGGGTTTCCGCATCGACACGAGGGACGCCACCTTGAATCTTTCGTCCCAGAAGATTTCCAAGACCAAAAAGGAGATTCAAAAGGTTCTCCATCGGGACAGGAACTTCTTACGTCAGCTGGCCAGGATTGTAGGCTTGTTATCATCGTCGATTCAGGCCATCTTTCCTGGGGCCTCTGCATTACAGGGCCCTCAAGAGGTTGAAGGCCTCGCATCTTCGGAGGGGTCTCACTTATTCGGAATTGATCTCCCTTTCCTCGAAGACCAGGTCGGAACTTCATTGGTGGATAGATCACATGGAGGCCTGGAATGGAAGAGCGATCTTCGGCTCCCGCCCAGATCTAGTGATAGAGTCGGATGCCAGTCGCCTGGGCTCGGGGGCCAGATGAGGGACTCTCTCGGTGGGAGGCAGATGGACGGAGGAGGAGCTCCTTCACCATATCAAGGCCCCAAAGGATCACAATCTGAATGAACACTGCAGTGTTCATTCAGATTGTGACCCTTTGGGGCCTTCCTCTGGTGGATCTGTTCGATTCCAGATGGAACGCACAACTTCTCAGATTTTTCAGTTGGAAACCGGACCCGGGAGCGGAAGCTGTGGACGCCTTTCTTCAGGATTGGTCGGGGATCCTAGCTTATGCGTTTCCCCCCTTCCTTTTCATCCAAAGAGTTGCAGCCCAGGTCCGCAGACAGAGAGCCTCTCTGATCCTGATTACCCCGATTTGGCAGCCCAGGTTTGGTTTCCGTCCCTTCTGGAATTGTCTTGGGACAGACCTCTTCGGTTGCCGTCTTTCAACAACATCCTGTCGGATCCCCTGGGTCACCCTCATCCCTTGGTTCTACAAGGCCATCTACATCTTATGGCTTGGAGGATTTCAGGAGACAATGGACTGACGTCTCGCTTTCGAGAGAAGCTGAACTCCTGATCCAACAGGCCTGGGCCCCGGGTACTACCAAGCGATACAGATCCGCTTGGAGAAGATGGGTTCGTTGGTGTGTGGGGAAACACCTGGATCCCGTGGGCACCTGCGTTGCTGAGGTCTTAAACTTCCTGGCAGAACTTTTCCATCAGAAACTGGCTTATTGCACTATTAATTCTTTCAGGTCAGCCATTTCTGCTGGTGGATGGGCACCGGTCGGTGAACATCCATGGGTTTGTAAGCTTTTGAAGGGAATTAGTCTTTCGCGTCCTCCAGAGCCTCGTTATTCAGGCCTCTGGGACGTTAACTTGGTCCTTCATTTGCTCTTATCTTGGCAAGATAATGATTTCCTATCCTGGAAGGAGATTTCGGCTAAACTCGCTATTCTCCTTTGTCTTATTTCTTGTAAGAGGGCATCAGATGTCCGAGCGCTTGACATTACCGCCCGGGTTTTTACCCCGGAAGGGGTTACCTTTACCATTTCCAGGAGGACTAAATTGAGTATAAGGTCAATAACCTATCCTCCTTTCCCGGATTCTCCTAATTTGTGTGTGGTTAGATGCCTGAAATCTTATGAGGATATGACTTTGGAGGTTCGACCTCCTAGTGAAAGACAACTTCTGATTGCCATTAAAAAACCGTTTCAGGCGGTGTTTTCCCCTAACAGTGCTAGGTGGGTCAAATGGATTATGTCAGAATTCGGTATTGATGTCAGGCACTTTGGAGTTCATTCTACTAGGGGAGCTATGGCCTCCAAGGCTGTCCAAGTAGGTGGCAGATTGAAGGACATTATGAATGCGGCTGATTGGTCTTCGGAATCTACTTTTAAAACGTTTTATTTTAAACCAATTCATGTGGCCACTGCACTGGTGGTAAGTAAGCTTTGAACTTGCATAATCCTCGCCTCCGCTTCCTGACATAGAATGAGAAATTTCCAGGTTAGCACAAAGGAAAGTTTCAATTCTATTGAGGACGCGAAGGCGAGAATTATCCCCCCCCTGGCATTTTCTTGTGCCTCCCTCCCTGATGATTGACTGTCTTACTAGATGTCCATTTCTACGTATCAGGAAAGTAATGTTTTCTTGTGGCTATTTATCGCATTTTGTACATTGATCATTCTCTTGTTTTCTTACATTTGCATTGCTATTTTACAGCTTATGCTTTATTTCTTCTGAGATTGCCCTAATAATTGCATTATTTTTTTGCCCTTTGGTTCTTCACTGTTCTCATTTATGAGTCTTACATGGATGAGAGATTGTAGTGCTCTCTGTTATCCGAGTTCTGTCCAGAAGACGGACTAGTCTGTGGTCGACTTAACTTCCTGCAGCAGCGAAAGAGGGAGGACTACATCGAGGGAGTCTCTATAGGGACTTGGCTGGACTATGATTGGTTGATTGGTTCCCATGGCTACCGCTGAGCCTCATGGGTTATGTAGTTCATGGACTGTGTTTTTCTGTTTATCTTTTAAGTTGCTGTCATTAAAATGAAGAAAGGATATGCATAATCCTCGCCTCTGCGTCCTTAAGAGAATTTAAACTTTCCTTTGTGCTTACTAGGAAATTTCTCATTGAATGTTGGAAATGCAGAAAACTTGAGTATTTCGTCACTATCCATGAATTGCAACCAATATTTTTGTTGGTGATTGAGCACAATGTATCACTTGAGAAAGGCTTTGCCAAAATGGCGCTTTGTGCACAATAAATTATTGGGCTGCCCTCGTTTTTTCTGGATTTTCCGGAGTTTCGTTTGGTATATATATATATATATATATATATATATATATATATATATATATATATATATATATATATATATATATATATATATATATATATATATATATGTATAGTTTCTCAAAGATCCCCGTAGAGCTCAGCTTCTTGGAGTTGTTGTGTAACATGACAGACTCACCTGCTGTCTACGGATGCACCAGCCGCCTGGTGGAACTGTGTTTTGGGATGTTGTTGGCGTGCCTGAACCACCGCTGCCAGTGCCTGTTGTCCCACAAGGGTGCGACTATGGAGTCAAGTGTGCCTCGACCATATGAGGGACACCCACAGATGTCCGTGCGATTGGAAACCAGCGGCTGGCAAGGGGAGTCGCTCAGCTTCCGAAATAACAAATAGTGGCTACCCACATGAGACAACACCAAATTGGGGTAAAGGACAAAGGCCATAAAAGACTTGAATAACATAAAGTGCAAAATGGTGAATTATGGGACATTAAGGGCCCAGATTACTTGTTATTCATGCCGATGCGAAACGGTTGTTTCTGATTGGTTCTTGCCCAACCAATGGAGTGTTAATTAGTAAGGGCTGAAAGCTGAGCGAAATGTTTAAATGGTTTTAGCACTGAAAAAGGTAACAAACCGAAGAGCATTTGCAATAATAAACCGTTTCTCAAAGATCCCCGGAGTGCTCCGCTTCTTGTAGTTGTTGTTTAACATGACAGACTCACCTCCCATCTACTGATGCACCCTCCTTTGTGTTTGGCCGACTGGTGGAACTGTCAGAGGCTCCCTCATACGGAGAGTTGTATATATATATATATTCAGTGAAAAAAACAGAGGTTTCACAATCGTTAAAGTTAGGAATTAGCATTTAAAAAACCATTGAAATTCACTGAAACAACCATAGGTTTCACACCAGTTAGTTAGCTGAACAGTTTACTCATACAAAACCATTGAAATTCCCACGTTATAGTTAGTTGGACTCACTATAACTCATGCGCCCGCAATCCATTGCTGATGATGTCACATATTACATCATTCATGACATGGTCAGTAACATCACTGATGACATCACTGATGACATCTCAAATGACATCACTGATGACATCATCCAGTGTCTGTGTGTTTCTGTAAAGTTAAAATACAATTAATTTAAAGTTAATAATTTACATATTGAAGAATAAGTGGATGTATGAGTGTCTGGATGAAGGATTTAGTAAGTGCGTGACTGACTGTATAAGTGAGTGATTAAATGTGTCTTACTGAATGCATTGGTTAGTGACTAAACTGTTTGAATATGTGCTTCAGTATGTCTGTTGCTGTGTAAGCTGGTGCATGTTGCTATATGAGAGGCTATATGGGTTATTGATTTGTTGTTCAAGTATTTGTATGTGAGGGTGAGTGTGTGTGGGGGTGGCTGGGAGGTGTGTGACTCTGTCCATATACGCAACTCCAGCAATGCATCCTTTCACATGGGACCAGCCTCATGTGAAAGGGCTTGCGTCAGTCTTACGCCTGCTGTGAGGCAGGCGCAAGATTTTGAGGCAACGGTGTCCTAAAAGTGACGCAGTGAAATCTCATAGATTTCACTGCGTCACTTCTACGACCCTTTCTTGCGTCAATACGCCCCCTTTGCATACATTACACCTGGCGCAGGTATAATGTGGGGCAGGGGTTTACAAAGTGACGCATTTACCTAGATGCATCACTTTGTAAATATGACTCAACAAGGTGCATTTTTTACACCACTGGTGCATCACAAAAACTAATGCACCGGTAGCATGAAAGTGACGGATGGCCTCATAAATGATGCCTTCAGTCTTCTACTCATGCGTCATATTTAATGTATGACGCATTATGTTGCAAGGAGTTACAGATACGTCAGTATTTCTGACATATCTGTAAGCGCAAAAGTGATGCATTGCTGGAGTGTGTCACAAAAGTGACGCAACTCCAGCAATGCATCCTTTCACATGGGGCTAGCCTTATGTGAAAGAGCTTGCATCAGTCTTGAGAACTTAATTGTATTTTAACTTTACAGAAACACACAGACACTGGATGATGTCATCAGTGATGTCATTTGAGATGTCATCAGTGATGTCATCAGTGATGTCATCAGTGATGTCACTGACCATGTCATGAATGATGTAATATGTGACATCATCAGCAGTGGATTGCGGGCGCGCGAGTTATAGTGAGTCCAACTAACTATAACGTGGGAATTTCAATGGTTTTGTATGAGTAAACTGTTCAGCTAACTATAACTGGTGTGAAACCTATGGGTTTTTCAGTGAATTTCAATGGTTTTTTAAATGCTAATTCCTAACTATGACGATTGTGAAACCTCTGGTTTTTTCACTGAATTTCAAAGGTTTTTTAAAAGCTAATTCCTTTCTATATCAAGTTTGTAACCTACGATTTTTTTTTTATTAGCTGTTTTGTGTAAGTATTAATTATTAAAAAAGTTTTATTTATAATAATATTTTTTAAATGTTTTTTTTAAAATCATTTTTTCCTGGGGCGCTCCTGGTGCGCGCACCGGTAAGCTCTCCAGGGAGCGCACCCAGAGCGCTACTTCTGCGTTCGTGTAAAAAAATATGAATGAAAAGTAAATAATAACGCAAGACATTTAGTACCATACATATAAAAGCAGTATTTTTGATTTACGAAATTAAAATAATTTAGCATTTTCGTGAAACTATCGAAACATCACTTAGGCACCGCGGAAGCGCCCCCGGAAGCGCCTACGTTCGCGCCGCGTATGCGCCCCCGGAAGCACCTACATTTGCGCTGCGTAAGAGCCCCCGAAAGCGCTTCGGTGCGCGCAGCGTAAGCGCGTCGTCATGTGACCTTAAAATAACACTTTTCATTGGTTGCTAACAGTTTTTTTTACAAAGAATGAAATCCCCACCCATTTCCTTCACTTCTTCTTTCACTTTTGTGACTGCAAGACCTGCCTTTTTGCTCTCGGTTCTTTGTTGGATATCTTGGATTATCATGGCTGCCAGACCATCCAGCAGTGAAGATGACTCCAATGAATTCCTTGATGAAGAGCCTCCTCAGCCGAAGGTGAAAGAACATTTCATCTGGAAGTTTTTTTCAATTCCTGAGGACCAGAAGAAAGTAAATGCTCCAAAAGTGGAGTGGAGGATCTGTCACACAGTCCTGTCACGGGGTGACCCCACTAAAAAATATTCTTTTGGGAACTCCACAATGATTCGTCATGTGGAGAGGAGGCACCCCCAGAATTTTGCCCGGGAAAGTGTCAGGGCTCTGGCACAAGAGGTTCCCAGTGATGGGGCCTCTACATCAACCAGAGGACCAACAACATCGATGAGGGGTTGATCGCAAGAGCTGGTTCCAACCATTCAGCCTGCATTTAGCAAAGGCGTCCTTAAATGCAGAGACTGTGATCAGCTACTTTGCTATGGGGAGCAAAGTGTTCTGGTCATGATTCGAGCATTGGAGAACCATCTCTGCCGTTCCCAGCCTTAATTTTTTATTTATTTTTTGCTCCTGTTGAGCAGTTTCCATTCCCTGTTTTTGTTTTTGTTCTAAAAAAAGAAAAAAGAAGAAAAAAAAAAGTTCTTTTCAGAACTACCTCCAATTCTCATCAAAGAGCTATATTCTTAAAAAATTGAAAAAGAGTAAGTGAAGTGGAGTGCATTGATAAAGGAGAGGAAAATGAGTAAGAAAGAACAGAAAGCTATGAGAGGAGAAAGGAAGTGAAGTAGGGGGACTGAAAGAAGGTGAGTGTGGGGAAGGAAAGTAAGGAGAAGGAGAGTGAACCTTGCGAATGTGGATAATCAAAGAAAATGTACAAAAGGAACGGGGGTGTGGAAGGGTAAGAAAAGATGCATTGCTGGTGTTGTATCCTTTTTGTGACACACTCTAGCAATGCATCACTTTTGCGCTTACAGATACATCTGAAATACTGACGTATCTGTAAGTACTTGCGACATATTGCGTCATATATTTAATATTACGCATGAGTAGAAGACTGAAGGCCTCATTTATGAAGCCATGCGTCACTTTTACGCCACCGGTACGTCACTTTTTGTGACGCACCAGTGCTGTTAAAAATGCACCTTATTGAGTCATATTTACCAAGTGACGCATCTAGGTAGATGCATCACTTTGTAAACCCCTGCGCCACAAAATACCTGCGCAGGTGTAATGTATGCAAAGGGGGTATATTGACGCAAGAAAGGGTCGTAGAGGTAATGCAGTGAAATCTAAGACATATCACTGCGTCACTTTTATGACGCTGTTGCGTCCAAATCTTGCGCCTGTTTCACAGCAGGCGTAAGACTGATGCAGGCCCTTTCACATAGGCCCAGCCCCATTTGAAAGGATGCATTGCTGGAGTTGCATCATTTTTTTGTCACACTCCAGCAATGCATCACTTTCCTCTAAACACTCCAAAAAAAAAAATTCTCTATTTTTTTCACACTCTTTTTCCCCGTGGTACACTCAGGGTCCGCGTACCGGGGAGCGCCGCCAGCGCTCACCCCACGAAAAAAAATAAAAAATAAAAAGGTTTTTAGCCCTTCATGGTCCTTCTAGGCCCCCCTCAGAAAACCTAGGGGGTCGGGGGTGTCTACTCTGCCCCTTTTTAATTATATCCCCCTTTCTTTTTTCACCTCTTGTGTCTCGATTCTACCGAGACACAAGATGGCGATCTCTCCGGACTGTTTAGACAGACACCCGACAGCCAATAAGCTTTCGCTCGTGCACACCCATAGCGCGCCGGGTGCGCTCCCCGGTACGCGCACCGGAGAGCGCCGGCAGCGCGCCTATATAGATATATATGTGTTTTTGAACTTAATTTTCATAAAAACCACTGGAGCAATTTTCAACAAACATAGCAAAGGCACATCTGCGTACCAGTCCCTACAATTTTGCCAAGTTTGGTGTAATTCCGTTCAGCGGTTCGGGCTGTGGACTTGTCCGACCGTCCTATGGGAATTAACATGGAGAAAACACGTTTTGGGACCCCCCTTTTTTCTCAGCCCCCACTTCACGAATCCCCCCAAAACTTTCAGGGAAGGAGCGGAGCGCAGCAAGACCATTTTAAGGAAAATTACAGGCAGATCCCTCAATCAGCGCCAAAGTTATTCCCAATAGAATGTTCGGAATTTCCTATGGTAGCCAATCATAACTATGACTACCTACTGGCGACCGCCAGTAGGTAATATATATATATATATATATATATTACCTACTGGCAGTCGCCAGTAGGTATATATAGTTAGGATTTTTTTGAATAGGGATTTCTGAAAATTCTATGTTGAATAACTTTGGCGTTCAAGGACGGAATTGGCTGAAATTTTCAGGAAAATGGCACATTTTGTTTCTGAGCGTCCCCTGAAAGTTTGGGGGGGTTTCTTGAAGTGGGGGCCGAGAAAAAAGGGGGGTCCCAAAACGTGTTTTTAACATTGAGTTTTCCATAGGGCGGTTGGACTCACTTTTAGCTCGAACGGCTGAATGGATTTCTATGAAACTTGGCAAAATTGTAGGGACTGGTAGTCCGATGTGCCTTTGCTAGGTCTCAAGATATGTGCTCAAGTGGATTTTGAGTATTTTAGGTTCAAAAAAATCTATATATCTGTGACAGCGTCCCGGTAAGCGCCCCGGTTCGCGTACCAGACGCGTAACGGAACTTTGCGAGGAGAAGCGGATTGGCTCTCGGGTGTCTGTAAACATTCTAAACAGTCCGGAGCGGCCGCCATCTTGTGTCTCGGTAGGATCGAGACACAAGAGGTGGCCAAAACAAAGGGGGAAATGACCATAAGGGGGCATAGTAGATCCTCCCTGACTCCCTAGGTTTCATGTGGGGGCTCTAAAAGGGCCCGCGGGGCAAAAAAAAAAAAAAAGAATTCGGTTTTTTTGCGGGGGGGTGCGCCCGCTACGTGCACCGGAAAGCGGTCCGGGGAGCGTACTGTGGGGAAAAAAGAATGATAGACTTTTCAAATATTGTATGTTTATTGATTGTTCATTTTGTTGAAATTAAATTTTATTTTCATTCTGTTGTGCTTCCATTTTCTTGCTGTAAATTGCATAAAAAATAAATATATCAGTAGAGATAGGGCACTGTTGGGTTTAAGTTCAGACAGGTACTTGTGAGTTTTTAACAGAGACGTTATCTTTGGGCACTGTATGGTTTCAGGCAGGAAGTAGAACTATTAAAAAGTGCCTGTGATGAAGCCTAAGTAAATTCATAATTATATCACAGAAGCCGAACTCAATCAATAATTTAAATAATTAAGCCTTTCTCAATGACTAACTCTTATAGAGGGACAGTATATAACTATCTGAAAACGTTTTCTGAAATTAATTTAAAGTGCATAACATAGTTCTCCTTTCACATTTTTAAAATAACATCTTACCTTTCAAAAAGAAGTTTAAGTTGTCAGTGAAAATGCTCTTGAAATGTACTTCAGGAAGTAGTAGTCAAAATGGCTGTGTTTCTCTCTCTTTCTTTATATATATTCAGGTACATAACCAATCAAATGTTATGAAATAAAAGTAGAAAATGAAAGTAACATTTTAATTGGTTGTCAATTCTAACACTTCATATGTGTTTTTGTCATGTAATTTACCTCAGGATATTTAGTCAGGCCTACAGCATAAATGTCTCAATGGAATTCCATCAAATTTGGGTAAATGGTAGGGACTGCTATGTAGTAGGGCTTATTCTATATTTGATGAAAGTGTCTCCAGTGGTTTTTCTGTAAATTACTTTCCCACCTTTTTTAAGCGAGCGCTTACCGGTGCGCGCCCCGGTACGCGTACTGGCAGTGTTACGGGAGTCCTCAATTTTGTGTTTCGGTAGAATTGAGACACAAGATGGAGGGCAAACAATGTTCGGAATGGGTAGAAGGGGGCACGGTAGACACTTCCTGACCCTCTAGGTTTTCTGACGGGGGCTTAGGACACACATATAGGCAAAAAAAATAATTGCGTGGGGAGCGCCCGATACGCGCACCTGTAAGCGTACCGGGGAGCGTACTTTGGTGAAAAATAGTGAACAAAGTTAGAAAAAGAAAAACGTTTTGAATGATCAGAGGTAGGGTAGCACAGAAAAGAGCTATTGGGTTCTGTGGCTGATTTAGGTACCTACAAGTAGGTTCAAATGCACAGTCTTAAATTCAGGAGGAATATTCTATTCCCCTCATCTGAGAAGTGCACACCATTTCCTCTGTAGATGTCTTGCATGTTGTAACGCAAGTTATTGTTGTATATTGAACCCATTCTAAAGTCTCTCATGTAAGCAGAAACAGATTTATTCACATGTTTCGGTGCTTTCTCAAATTGTGGACAAAATTGGTTGGAACAGTTCCATTTCTGTCTTTGGTATATATTGCAATATACCAAGGCAGTTTGGGGAAAAAGTGTCATCAATTGATGAAAGGTGTCCTTTATAAGCATTTCCAGACCAACCTCAGTCATAGTGCCAAAATCATTTCCACCACAGTGCACTATTAAGAGGTCAGCGTTTGGCAGATGCATAAAAAAATTATATTAAAAAAATATAAAATATATTTTTCCTTAAAAAGAAGAATACATTTTACAGCTTATGATATTTGCTAATAAAAAACCATTGAAATTCACTGAAAAAACCATAGGTTATAGACCATATATAGTTAGGAATTAGCATTTACAAAACCTTGAAAATTCACTGAAAAAACCATAAGTTATAGACCATATATAGTTAAGGATTACCATTTACAAAACCTTATTTTACTCACACAAAACCATTGAAATTCGCATATATAGTTAGTTGCAGTAACTATATATCATGCACCGGCAATCCACTGCTGATGATGTCACATATTACATCATTCATGACATGGTCAGTGACATCACTGATGACATCACGGATGACATCTCAAATGACATCACTGATGACATCTCAAATGACATCACTGAGGACATCTCAAATGACATCACTGATGACATCACTGATGACATCTCATTTGACATTACTGATCACATCAATGATGACATCATTCATGTGATAATACGATGAACCTCTTTAGACTCTAATATAACCTTAGATACACTCAGTGTAAACAGACACTCACAGACTGTTACTCATCCATGGAGTTACTCACACACCTAGTCAGTCATGCAAAGAATCAATCACACCTCCATTTCCTCAACTATACAGTTATACACACCTTACTTATTCAAACATATACTAACACATATTTACTCTCTTATACAATCCCTGATACAAGTTCACAATGATCCATACAGCCACTCACACATTCACTGGCTCTTATGCACAGTTATTTATATATGTCAACTCTCACATGTACTGTGTTTTACATATGTACTTACTTTGACATGTAGCACTGAGATATCCATTCACTCATCAATACACTCATGCACACAGTCAACCGCCCATACAGCTGTTTCCACATGCACTTTTGAACCCATACATCTAGTGAATCAACTGCTCACACATCTATGCACAGAGTCATACACCTCCCAGCCACCCACACACACACTCAGTCAGTCTCCCATACAAATACTTGGGCAACCAATCAATAACCCATATAGTTACTCATATAGCTACTGATCAACACATGCAGCAGTTTACAGAACAACAGACATAATGATGCACAAATTAAGACAGTTTAGTCACTAACCCATGCACTCAGTGAGACACATTTAATCACTCACTCATACAGTCAGTCATGCACCTACAAAATCCTTCATCCAGACACTTATACATCCACTCATTCTTCAATATGTAAGACATATTTTAACTTTACAGAAACATACAGTCACTGGATGTTGTCATCAGTGATGTCATCAGTGATGTCATTTGAGATGTCATCAGTGATGTCACTGACCATGTCATGAATGATGTAATATGTGACATCATCAGCAGTGGATTGCGGGTGCGCGATATATAGTTACTGCAACTAACTATATATGCGAATTTCAATGGTTTTGTGTGAGTAAAATAAGGTTTTGTAAATGCTAATCCCTAACTATATATGGTCTATAACCTATGGTTTTTTCAGTGAATTTTCAAGGTTTTGTAAATGCTAATTCCTAACTATATATGGTCTATAACCTATGGTTTTTTCAGTGAATATATATATATATATATATATATATATATATATATATATATATATATATATATATATATTCACTGCAAAAACCATAGGTTTCACACCAGCTATAGTTAGGAATTAGCATTTAAAAAACCTAAGAAATTCACTGAAAAAAACATAGGTTTCACACCAGTTATAGTTAGCTGGAAATTTTACTGACATAAAACCAATGAAATTCCACGTTATAGTTAGTTGGACTCACTATAACTTGCGCGTGTAATGCACTGCTGATGACATCTCATATTACATCACTCATGACATGGTCAGTGACATCACTCATGACATCACTGATGACACCATCCAGTGAATGTGTGCCTTTCTGAAAAATAAACATGTTTTATATATGTATATGTAAAGGTCGATGGATGAATAAATGTTTAAATAAGTGTCTTAATGGATGTTAAAGAAATTGATTGGTTAATTGGCTTATTAAGTGTATTTTAGTGAAAACATATATTAGCGAGTATTGTTTAAATATTTAAATGTTTGTATCAGTGTTTCACTTTGTGTATAAGTGGCTGCATGGGTTGGTGAGTAGCTACATGTGTGTGTATATGGGTTAGTAGATGTTTTTTTTAGTATCAGTATGAGTGTCTGTAAGATTTCGTGGGGGTGTTACTTAGCACATAGATGCATCAATGACTGACTCACTGTTTGTATGTGTTTGGAAGACAGCATATGTGGAGGACTGTATGGATGGATGAGTGTGTATATGTGTGTGTTAGTAAGTGAATGACTGTCTCACTAGTGTCTTTATCAGTAACAAGATATATTTTAATCTAGTATATGTGAGAATTGATGTATATAAGTCAGTATATGTGAGAGTGAGAGATTGTAAGAGTTCCTGTTTAAATAAGTATGTGTTTCTATAAGTGATTGTTTAAGAGAGTAAATATGTGTAAGTTTCCTTAGAAGTAAGGTGGTAGTGTGTGTATATCTGTATATGCAAATAAATGGATGTTTATTAGTTTATTTGCATGTGTGAGTGTGTGTGTGAGTAACTTTTTGATGATTGTCGGTGTGTAACAGGATGTATAGGGGTATCACTACATATGATGAGTGAGTATATGTATGAGTGACTATATAAAACTGTTGGTGAATATGTGAATGTGTACATAGATGGTGGAATTACTGAATTGGTTGTTGTAACTGGTATGGGTATATCCACTTTTTTGAAAATGTTAGTTTCTATTTTT
This sequence comes from Lissotriton vulgaris, assembly GCF_964263255.1. NCBI lineage: Eukaryota > Metazoa > Chordata > Amphibia > Caudata > Salamandridae > Lissotriton > Lissotriton vulgaris. The sequence goes on along the minus strand of NC_141685.1, from coordinate 959,248,916 downwards.
GAATATGTGTTTCAAGGGTTACTTTACAGTGAAAGGAGGTCTGTCACTCTGTCACAAGGATGGTGTCATCAGTAATGTCATGAGTGATGTCACTGACCATGTCATGAGTGATGTAATATGAGATGTCATCAGCAGTGCATTACACGCGCAAGTTATAGTGAGTCCAACTAACTATAACGTGGAATTTCATTGGTTTTATGTCAGTAAAATTTCCAGCTAACTATAACTGGTGTGAAACCTATGGTTTTTTCTGTGAATTTCTTAGGTTTTTAAAATGCTAATTCCTAACTATAACTGGTGTGAAACCTATGGTTTTTTCAGTGAATTTCATAGGTTTTTTTAATGCTAATTCCTAACTATAACTGGTGTGAAACCTTTGGTTTTTTCTGTGAATTTCATAGGTTTTTTAACTGCTAATTTTTAACTTTTTATAGGGCTTCATACCTATGTACTTTTTAGTAAATTTCTAAGATTATTTTTTCGCAAATGTCTTTAGCTGAGAAAGGTATGTTTTTCTAAAAATGAACCCTATATTGTATAGTAATATAATATTTTTTAAATGGACTCACTATAACTTGCGCGCCTGCAATGCACTGCTGATGACGTCACATATGACATCCACCAAACTTGGCAAAATTGTAGGGACTGGTAGCCCGATGGACCTTTGCTATGTCTCAAGAAATGTGCTCCAGTGGTTTTTGAGTAATTTAGGTTAAAAAAAATATATATATCTATGGCCTCTATCATAGGTTTTTTAACTGCTAATTCCTAACTTTATATAGGGCCTCATACCTATGTGTTTTTTTAGTGAATTTCTAAGGTTATTTATTACCAAATGTCTATAGCTTAGAAAGGTATGTTTTTCTAAAAATAAATCCTATATTGTATATTAATATAATATATTTTTTTTAAAGTATATTCATTTTTTTAAAAATATTTCACTCTGGAGCGCTCCCGGTGCGCGTAACGGTGAGCGCCCCGGTGCGCGTACCGGGGCGCGTCCCGTCAGCGCACCCAAAAAAAATAATAAAAAAATAATGAGTGAGCATGAGGAATGGGGACAAAGAGAGTGGTGTAAAGAGAAATAGAGCTAGAGGGAGAAACACAGAGGGACTGTGTGATAGATAGTAAAACAGAGAAAGGGTATAAGAGGAAGTAACTGAGAAAAGGAAAATGAATAAGGGAGCAAAAGAAGAGAAGAAAGAGGAAGAAGACTAAAGCAGAGGTTCTGGGAAAATGTGAATGGGTGATGAAAGTAAAAGGAAGGAGACTTAAGTATGGGGAATGACAGATAGTGACGGAACAAGAGAAAAAAAAACAGTAGTGACGGAGGGAAAGAAAATAGCAGTGAGTGTAAGTAAAGAGGAGTGAAAGAGGGTGTATATAAGTGAATAAGGGTAAGACATAGGGAGTGACAGAGAGAAAGAAGAGAGAGAGTAAAGGAAGGAGTGTCAGAAAGGGACTAAGTGAACCAGTAGAAAAGGTAAGTGAAGGAGTGTGGATAAGCAGAGGTACTGAAAGAAGTTGAATGTGGTAGGAAGTAAACATGGAGCATAAGAATAAGTGAGGGAAGCAAAGTAAGGAAACAAGGGTGAGGTAGGGTGAGAGAAAAGTAGTGAGGTTAAAGCAAAGCGTGATAACAAACTACATTTTGTAAACACACTTACCATATAATTAATGAAAACTTACTTGTATCTGTGAAAGACAAAAGAAAAAACACGTTATAATTAGTAAAAAATATATATTAAAATAGAAGAAACAGGTCAAGAGGTAAAAAATCAAAAAAAGTGTACTAAGAAATAAAGCAATAGTAAAGGATACAAAAACAGAAATAAAGTAATGTAGAAAGAGAAAAAAGAAGGAAAAAGAAATAGAAAGAGAACAAATTACTGAAAGGTAAGTAAGATACTAAAAGAATGTGAGATACCTAAACGAAATCAGGAAAGATAAGAAAGTAAAAGGAAATTGAGTGAAAAGGAGAGAAGTCTGAATGAGGAACTATTAATAAAAAAGAGGAATAGAAGATGACTGAGAGTGAGTGAAGGGGAGTCACAGAGTGAAGGGATGAAGGGAATGAGGTTAATACAGAACAATGGATGAAAAAGGAGTGAGAGTGTAAGTATACAGAAAAACAAAGAGAAAGACTGAGTGAACTACAGTACAATGAGTGCGGAAAAAAAAGGAGAAAAAGAAAGAAAGAGAGGGGAAGAAAACTAAAGCAGTGGTACAGAGAGAATGTATAAAAGATAAAAAGTGGTGCAGACAGTTCAAATTGGATTGAGAAGTTGTGAACGAAGTGCAGTAAAGGAACAGCGATGAAACAAAGTAAAAAAAAGGCAGTGTAAATGAGTAAAGAGAGGTAAATAAGGGTGAAAAAGGAAAATGAGTGTGAGACAATGTGAATACAATATAAATTACACAATGCAAACTATAGAATAACTTCTACAATATGTTACATTATTTATGTTTGCTGTTCTCAGAATATATTGAATTTCACTTAAATTAGTGAGTTCAAAGTCTTCATCATATAACAGCGGGAAAAAAAACACAATCTAAAAGATTGTGTTTAAAAAAAACCATTCAAACATACATCTCATATATGTACACTAATCTTTGATTCACTTACTTTTCCGTGAGGCCAAATAGAAGATAGTGAAGGTCCTTTTGGTGGAAAAAAAGTCTGCTGTGCTCTATAACTTCCATTTCATCAACTTCCTACGAAAAAAGATCTAAGAACATCATACCTTACACTTTCCTCACGGCCAATTTGTGTCAGATATATCAGTATTTTTTACTTTGAGATCCACTTAAAGTATCTATATGTGATAAATAATTTAAAACATTAGATTAACTAACTAAGTAACTAACTTTTATTATCTATTCCCGTCTTCAAAGGCCAATTTTCTTTACTAAAACTTTGGTTTTAAAAACACTAGATAAGAATTTGTAGAGTCATAAGGCAAACATTGTTTATAAGTTAAATGAGAATCATTGCAGTAACTCCATCCTTTTTCACATTTTAAGTAGCATGTATAATGTCCTGAGGTTGTCGAAGAACCGTCATGATAAATAATAGCTTCAGTTGTAAAGGGTCTTCCTGAAATTGATAACTGAGAAGCCACAACATTTTTGATAGAAGTTGTCAATTTAGTTCCATCAGGTCTACATCGTTGGAAAACTAAAATGATATACTGACCATAACTTTGTATAAATAATGTGGATAGCATTGGATAGTTACATTGAGTACACACCATATTATGATCTGATGCTTTAACTAGATTTTTAAATGACACTGATTTACAGTCAGGTAAAGTCAAATATATAAATCTTTCAGTGTCTATTCTAGTAGTACTTGATGAACTACAATTGTGGCAGTCATGCTGCCATTGATAAGAAAGGCTAAAAAGATTATCTACATCTACACCTTCATCTTCTAAAACACCAAACATATACATTAAAAATTCCTGACAATCCTGCTGAATGTTCTGTGAAAATTTATCTTAACCAGAACACATATCTAAAATATTTCAAATTTCTGTTACACTTTCTATTTTTGCTCTATCACTGCTACATTTCTCAAACACAGAATTCAATAAACCACACAATCTTTGATCTCGATTTTCAACAATCTGTTCTTGTAAAGTTTGAAGAAAAAAAACAACATTAACCACTACATTAGCATAGCAGTTGACACCAGAACTATTTTCAAACTGAAATCCAACAACATTTTCTTCACAATTCTTTTTCTTTTTGTTTTCAATTACAGTTTAGTCTACTTTTTGTCTTTTTGCTACTACCTCACTGCAATTACTCTCATTTCTTCTTTTTCGGCCTACCACACGTTTTTCAAACAGAGGATATTGAGGCAAATGTGGAGCATACTCTCTTCTTAACCTATTGTATTCTTTAACACAATCTAGATCTGCACAAATTTTTGTCTCATCACACTCAATCAAGTACAATCCTGATAAAGTTCTGACTCGGGATAATGCCACATATGCCATACCCTCTTTAAACACAGATCTTCCAATGTTCACTAAAGCATTATCTACACTTAAACCTTGAGATTTATGAATTGTTACTGCATATGCCAAACAAACAGGAAACTGTTTTCGGCGAACATATAAGTCTTTTACAAGTAAAAATCTAGCAGAACAACGACTGATTTGTTGTACTTGCTCAATGCCATCAAATTTTATTTTTAAAAATTCAATTCCATCTCTATTTCTATAATTCACAAAATCAACAACATAACCCATTGCTCCATTTATCAGACCTGTTTCAACATTTAAATTCCTTCTCAAAATGATACGACAATTTAAACACACATTCAGAGTCTTTTCAAAACCAGCTGTTTTAGAAATACTTTTCTCTAATGAATCCAATTTGGTTTTCAAATTTGCGGACAAAAGAATTGTTGCACCCATATGCTGTATTTTATCTATTGCTTCCAGTTTCACAATCTCTGCATTTTCTAACTCTAACATTTTGTTGTTGAAGATGGAACATTCTTGCAGAGTTGGCATCAAACATATCCCAGATTTCTTCTCAGTCATTTTAAAAAAAATATTCTCTGGAAGAATGTTTTCATTTGGATTCAAATTTGAAATTAATCGAGCATGTAAAGCTTCTTTCCCAAGCTCACTTACTTTTCCGATTCTTACATCTTGTAGAATATTTTTATAATCTTCATCCTTTGCCTGTCGCATATTTTGAAGCAGTTCAGCATATTTAAAATTTAACCATATATTAACGTTTCCAATGCTTCCAAGGGACTTCCTAGTATCTTCATGCGTGAGCATTTTAAACACTGGTTGTCCTTTTACTGGAGTCAACTGCAATAGATCTCCAAAAACAATAATGTGTTTTCCTCAAAATAACACATCATACTCTGTTCTAAGAATTTCTTGCATTCTCAAATGCACAAAAGCAAGCATTAGATTTGAGACCATGCTTACTTCATCAATGATAAGAAGTTTCATTTTCTTCAAGACCCTTGAAACTTCAGAACACGCATCTCCAGATAACTTGTTGTAATGCAATTTATTATCATGCTCAACACTGGCAGCATCAGTAAACGATCCCTTTAATGTTATGTGCTGCTAGACCAGTTGGAGCAGTTACAACACAAGACAGCGGTGAATCAGTCCTTTTCTGCAGATAACTTGCAATGGCTTTAATTAGAAAACGTTTTCCTGTCCCCGCTTCTCCACTTACGTACAGTCGGACAGCTTCAAATGATGTACATGAGCACTCTTTTTTCTCATGTCTGAATCCATGTTCAATCTGTTCTGTGACTTCATCATATATCTTTTTCTGCTCAACGTTTAGTTGCTTTACCAAATCTTCTAAGTTAACTCCATCCTCTTGAGCTTGTTCCATAGCTCTTTCCACCTCATCCATGGCAGTGGCAGCTTCATTTTGGATAATAGGTCCTCCTAGTGGATCCTGACTCAATGAAGTAGAACTCTGACTATCTTGAGAACTGTCTCTAGCAATCTCTTCAGCAATTGTGGTTTCTTGCTCTATTTCTTCATTCAACATTTGCAGATAATATAGAAATATAGGACATTCTATGGTATCCTTAGTTGCATTAAAAGAGTCTTCATAACAGAGAAAATCTCCAAGTAGTTCGTCTTCTGTACGCCATGGCTTAAATAGTTGCAAAAGAGCTAAATAGTAAAATTCTCTTTTGTCTGGAGCTTCGCAACTCAATTTTCGATGATTAATCAAATGGCCTTTTTTCTGCTTCACTAGACATCCTTCACAGCCAATGACTGCATATTTTCCATTATTGATATCTTCTGTGATGTTCCTCTTATAACTGTAGTTTTGCAGAACTTCATACAAACAAGTGTTCTCAAGGTGAGTACTTCTATTTGGATAGTATGTATCCAACATGTTTGTCTTCAAAATATCTGTACTGTTTGGTTCTTTCTCCGCCAAATATTCAATTTCTTGTACAGATTTCAAAACTCGGTTTCGTGTTGCAGCAAGACCTAGACTCACCCAAATGATTGTTCTTGATTTGGCATAGAGACTTGCTGATGATAACTGATCAGAACATTCATATGCTCCAATTTCTCGATGCGACAACATCTTCAGACTGAAACTGTATAATTTCTTGCTTAGACTCTTTTCATGTGAAATGTCCTCCCACATTTCCTTCAGTTCTGTCTTTTCTTTTTTGGTGATGTAAGATGTCACATATCGAGCCACAGCAATAGAGTTGTCAGCAACGAACTGAATATCCATGTTAGCATTCCACATGGACAAAATCACTGGGTTGTAATCGTTGATGTACTTAGATTCTTCGTTTCTTTTCAAATTGTATGTATTTTTGGGAGATTTCCTCGTCACAGTATGTCGTAGAGATGACATCAAATTATTTACTCTTCCCTTAGAAATCACTGGTCGTGGAAACGCAAAACGACATTTCGTGTAGTACTTTTCCTTGTGTTTAAATTTTCGACGACAGTACTTTCCACAACGATGAGATTGAAAACGTAAAACTTGTTGTCTTAAACTATTTTCTTCAGTAGATTTTGGAACAGCACATGTTGAATACTCTTCAATGAAACTCATCACTGTTTCATCCGAATCTGATCCAAATTTGGGTGCATCTTTAATCCATAACAACATATGTATATGAGGAGCACCTCTCGCTTGATATTCCTTCCTCCAAAAGAAATCCAAAACCTCTCCAAGGGGAGGATTTTTTTTGTTGGTAATAAAAGACATCATAGCTTCAAATCTATGATTAAAATATCTGCAAACATTTACTGGATCCAAAGAACACAGTTCTCCAGGTGTTTTCAATTCTATATTTTGTATGTTTCCATTTGCCTCTCGTAGAAATTCAAGTAAGTCGTCCCATGCATACTCAGCACAGCTAAGAGTGAGGAACCATGTAGGAGTTCCTAAGTTTCTTAGCATACATTTCAATTCTCCATGACGACGGAACCAATACTCATTGGTTCCACGCTGACATGCCATGAGATTGATTAGCTGAGATTCCAAAATACTATCTTGCAGATTGACTTTTTCCATAAAGTCCCTTGCAGAAACATTTTGCAGATGAGCTCCACTTTTCAATATATGATTAACTGCATAAGAAAGACCAGACAAATCACTTTCATACAGTAGATGAAACAAATACGGAATGCATTGCCGAAACCTTGGATCTTCAGCATATAATCTTAAAGTCCGGTATTCAGCTGCAGGAATTTGAACTGGTCGATCGTCATATCGTCCACCACTACCTGTTGGAAATAACTGTGGAAAACAACGAGCTTCCAAACTTTCTTCCCATACACTAATGGGACTTCCTTTTGCTGCTTTCATTTGAAACAAGTCAATTGCATTCCCCATTACTTCTTTGGAATGCAAAGGATGAACAGTATAGTGCTCATATATTTCTTCATTTCTAGACACATCAACTTTTTCAATTTGGCCAACTGAACAATCACTGTCTTCTTCTGTAGCTGTTTCCTCTGCTCCAACACTTACATCTTTATAGTACTCATTGTTTTTGACCAAATACAACGTTGCCTTTTTGACTTTCCTAACATCCACTAAATCTTGCCAGATTTTCTTACTCTTTGTCGGAACCCCATTAACTAGAATAACTAGAGGATCCTCTTCTACTCTTTCTACACCAATTGTATCAATATTTTTCTTGGCATCTAGAGGCAAATAAACAACTCTTCCCTTTAATCCTCTTTGTAAATCTGTAGGAGGTAATTTTCCTATCTTAGGCTCCATGCGAACAATAGCTTGAAAAGGATGGACACATTGAATCAAAATGGATTCATAAGTATTTAAATCCATCAATTCAGAAGGAATATCTATCAACTGAAGATTATTATGAACTGCTCTAGCAGGCATTGTATTTTCATTTAATTTTTTCAAACAATAATTACAAATACGCTGATCAAAACTCAAATCAAAAGAATTCTCCACCAACAAATAACTTACAAAATCCTTCCATTCACTATTATTTTCCAATTCACATTTTGCATATAAATCAACTAACCTAGTCTGAATCTTATAATGAGTCCGTCGACAACACACACAAGTTAAATTAGGCCTTTCATTTGATTTCACCTTAAACTTGGTAATTTCCTCGTCAAACTTTTCTGTACTTGAAATCTGTCCATTGTCTTCCACATTACCATCCATTACTATATCCATTTCTACACTGTCCTCTTTGTTCCCAAAATAACAAAACTCAATTTCTTCACAAATAGTCTTCACATCCACTTCAGATCCATGCAAAAGAGCACGGTTTAACTGTTTAACCTTAAGTGCTGGACTTTTTGCATAACACAACTTTCTCACTAATTTCCTCACCTTATTATGATGCACTGCTAACATCCTAAAATGATGAAAAACACTCTGACATACTTTTCTAGAAAGACAAGCCAGTGAATGCCCATGTAAACCTGTGCTTTCTCTCACTCTGCAAGGATCTAACTCTTGCAAGATCTTCATTTTTTGTTTGAGACTTTTCTTACTATATGTACGTAAGAAATTTCAAAGCAAATCGATTGAATCCTGTCGCACACTACAAATACTACTGCACTTCCATGTGTACACTGGACCCTTAGTACGTCTCCCTAAAACTTCATCAGCTAATACCTCTTCTGCATCTCTAGACACAAGTTTCTCTTTTTCCATCACACAACCATCTTTCACCTCATATGCTCGACCACTGGTGTCAACTGCATGCACCAAATCATTTTCCTGAAAGTAACTCTCCTTATTGAAAAATTGCTCAGAACTTGAACTATGCATCCATTCGCCAGAAAATACTTCACAAAAATTAGTCCGATTAATAATTCTTTTCCATCTACTGTTCGATTTGAAAACATCAATTGCCTTATTAAGTATCCTAATTCTATTGATTACTAAAATAAATAATTTTTTCTTAACTTCAAAAGCCTGATCCACAATCTTCTCTACACTTTTCTTTTTCTTATAAAAAGCAGTTCTCTGTTTACCTTTCTTATCATTTTTTAGCAAATTTACCCTTCTATTGCTATCCATTCTCTTCTCTCGTACTCCAATCGAGACATTTTTTGTGGGCCTCTCCTTCCTTTTTAGATTTTCTGTCTCCTTCTGAATATTTAAATTACCAATATCATTTCTTTTTGTACGACATATGTTGTGAAGAAAAGACTTAATTGTCTTACCAGGAGCTTTTCTGGTGTTTTTTGAAGTAGTTTTTGTAGAGGATTCAATAAATTCTGTTGCTCTCCTTTTACGTATGGTATTTTTGATACTTCTTTGCCTTGAAGGCATTTTTGCTTGCTTTTCAAAAGTTGATTTGAATCTGTTGTTCTGAAGAAAAAAACATTAAACACCACTATTAGCAAACAACAAAGTAATGACAAAAAGCAAACAATATAAACAATAAATTGCATCATATTTAAGTTTATACAACAGCAACTCAGGGCCTTATTTATGAAAGCCTTGCGCCACCAGTGCATCCCATGTTAAAAGAGACATACCGGCGCCACAAGACAATCATAAATAAGACCCAAATATAAATACCATTGATTGGCACCAAAAATCGTTTTTTGAATAACATTTAAAAAACACAGGGCAGAGCCTATGTACAAGCACTGAATTTCACTTTTGAAACCTCACTGTTTCCCAAAATACAAATCCTCTACCTTGCAAATGTTGATAGCAAGCATTATCAAAAAGCAGAACACAAACCAAGAACAAAGAAACTCAGGGCCTTATTTATGAAAGCCTTGCGCCACCAGTGCGTCACTTTCTTCCCATGTTAAAAGTGACATACCTACACCACAAGACAATCATAAATAAGACCCAAATATAAATTCCATTGATTTGCACCAAAAATCGTTTTTTGATTAACATTTAAAAAACACAGGGCAGAACCTATGTACAAGCACAGAATTTCACTTTTGAAACATCACTGTTTCCCAAAATACAAATCCTCTACCTTGCAAATGTTGATATCAAGCATTAACAAAAAGCACAGCACAAACCAAGAGCAAAAAAACTCAGGGCCTTATTCATGAAGGCCTTGCGCCACCAGTGCGCCACTTTCTTCCCATGTTAAAAGTGTCATACCGACGCCACAAGACAATCTTAAATAAGACCCAAATATAAATACCATTAATTTGCACCAAAAATTGTTTTTTGAATAACATTTCAAAAACACAGGGCAGAACCTATGTACACGCACTGAATTTCACTTTTGAAACATCACTGTTTCCAAAAATACAAATCCTCTACCTTGAAAATGTTGATATCAAGCATTATCAAGAAGCATAGCACAAACCAAGAGCAAAGAAACTCAGGGCCTTATTTATGAAGACCTTGCGCCACCAGTGCATCACTTTCTTCCCATGTTAAAAGTGACATACCTACGCCACAAAACAATCATATATAATAGCCAAATATAAATTCCATTGATTTGCACCAAAAATCGTTTTTTGATTAACATTTAAAAAACACAGGGCAGAACCTATGTACAAGCACAGAATTTCACTTTTGAAACATCACCGTTTCCCAAAATACAAATCCTCTACCTTGCAAATGTTGATATCAAGCATTATCAAAAAGCAGAGCACAAACCAAGAGCAAAGAAACTCAGGGCCTTATTTATGAAAGCCTTGCGCCACCAGTGCGTCACTTTCTTCCCATGTTAAAAGTGACATACTGGCGCCACAAGACAATCATAAATAACAGCCAAATATAAATTCCATTGATTTGCCCTCAAAATCGTTTTTTGATTAACATTTAAAAAACACAGGGCAGAACCTATGTACAAGCACAGAATTTCACTTTTGAAACATCACTGTTTCCCAAAATACAAATCCTCTACCTTGCAAATGTTGATATCAAGCATTATCAAAAAGCAGAACACAAACCAAGAGCAAAGAAACTCAAGGCCTTATTTATGAAGGCTTTGCGCCAGAAGTGCGTCATTTATTTCCCATGTTTAAAATGATGCACCGGCTGCACAAGGCAATCATAAATAAGGGCCAAATTAAAATACCATTGATTTGCACCCAAAATCGTTTTTTGAATAACATTTAAGAAACACTGCAGAGAGCCTATGTACAAGTACAGAATTTCACTTTTGAAACATCACTGTTTCCCAAAATACAAATCCTCTATCTTGCAAATGTTGATATCAAGCATTATCAAAAAGCCAAAAAAAAACCAAAAGCAAATAAACTCAGGGCCTTATTTATGAAGGCCTTGCGCCACTAGAGCATCACTTATTTCCCATGTTTAAAGTGATGCACCGGCTGCACAAGGCAATCATAAATAAGGGCCAAATGAAAATACCATTAATTTGCACCCAAAATCGTTTTTTGAATAACATTTAAAAAACACTGCACAGAACCTATGTATAAGCACTCAATATCACTTTTGAAACGTCACTGTTTCCCAAAATACAAATCGTCTACCTTGCAAATGTTGATATCAAGCATTATCAAAAAGCAGAACACAAACCAAGAGGAAAGAAATTCAAGGCCTTATTTATGAAGGCCTTGCGCCAGAAGAGCGTCATTTATTTCCCATGTTTAAAGTGATGCACCAGCTGCACAAGGCAATCATAAATAAGGGCCAAATGAAAATACCATTGATTTACACCCAAAATCGTTTTTTGAATAACATTTAAGAAACACTGCGCAGAACATATGTACAAGCACAGAATTTCACTTTTGAAACATCACTGTTTTCCAAAATACAAATCCTCAATCTTGCAAATGTTGATATCAAGCATTATCAAAAAGCCAAAAGAAACCAACAGCAAATAAACTCAGGGCCTTATTTATGAATGCCTTGCGCCACAAGAGCATCACTTATTTCCCATGTTTAAAGTGATGCACCGGCTGCAAAAGGCAATCATAAATAAGGGCCAAATGAAAATACCATTGATTTGCACCCAAAATCGTTTTTTGAATTACATTTTAGAAACACAACACAGGACCTATATACAAGCATACAATTTCACTACTGAAACATAACTATCTGCTTCCAAATATTCTCCATAGAGCAAACAAGTCTCTATCTAAATTAAATAAATCATTACTTACCTTTACAAATGCTTTGGGAGATTGAAAACAGTGTCAGACACACACACCAATTTTTCTTTAGCAGAGCAAAAGGTGTGCACTCAATACACTGAAACCAAGACTGGCATAGCAAATCTCTAACTTTGCACACATATGCCTTATTTCAACCAATCAAAAGTCTTCCCTCACTATTTTCAAACCAACACCCTCCCCCCTCTCAGACCTTTGTATCTGTTACCATAGCAACTCCCTCCTAACTGAACTCTCAGGTTCAAAAGTTTATTCTACAATGTTGCAAATTAAGTCAGCAAGGATGTTTGACCTCTCAATACACCAGCTTATCCAGGGCATTATTGCTTTTAGTGACTTTTTCTTAACCATTCAAATTGCTTCTTACACACAACACAACCATGCACCCTAACTTTCTGTTTTCAACTAACTGAATCCACCAATCATTGCTTGTGATTCAACAGCAGGGAAACTCCACAATTATTTTTTTGTAAACTCCTACTGTTCCAACTGCCATTTCATTCCCACACTTCATCTGACTGCACCAGAACCTTCTCACATCATGTATTCTGTATGGATTATTGGACATAGCTACATCCACTGGGCTCAAAGGTATGCAGCAAGCAGAAATTATCACAACCTTGATTTATCCAATGTGGAAATTAAGTGGATTGGCCAGAGAGGATTGAGATGTCATCAATTGATACCATTGGTGAAAACCTTTTTGCATCTGCCAAACCCTGACCTCTTAATAGTGCACTGTGGTGGAAATGATTTGGGCACTATGACTGGGGTTGGTCTGGAAATGCTTTTAATGGACACCTTTGATCAATTGATGACACTTTTTCCACAAACTGCCTTGGTATATTCCAATATATGCCAAAGACAGAAATGGAACTGGTCCAACCAATTTTGTCCACAATTTGAGAAAGCACGGAAACATGTGAATAAATATGTTTCTGCTTACATGAGAGATTGTGGAATGGGTTCAATATACAATAATAACTTGCGTTTCAACATGCAAGACATCTACAGAGGAGATGGTGTGCACTTCTCAGATGAGGGGAATAGAATATTCCTCCTGAATTTAAGACTGTGCATTGGAACCTACTTGTAGGTACCTAAACCAGCCACAGAACCCAAAAGCCCTTTCACAGCTACCCTACCTCTGATCATTCAAAACGTTTATCTTTGTCTAACTTTTTTCACTATTTTTCAACAAAGTACGCTCCCCCCGCGAAATTTTTCAATGTTTTTTTTTCTTTTTTGCCTATATGAGCGTCCTAAGCCCCCCTCAGAAAACCTAGAGGGTCAAGAAGTGTCTACCATGCCCCCTTCTACCCATTCCCAACGTTGTTTGTCCTCCATCTTCTGTCTCGATTGTACCGAAACACAAAATGTAGGACTCCCGTAACGCTGCCGGTGCGCGTACCGGAGCGCGCACCGGTAAGCGCTCCATAAAAAAGGTGGGAAAGTAGTTTACAGAAAAACCACTGGAGACACTTTCATCAAATATAGAATAGGCCCTACTACATAGCAGTCCCTACCATTTGCCCAAATTTGGTGAAATTCCATTGAGACATTTAGGCTGCAGACCTGTCTAAATATCCTGAGGTAAATTACATGACAAAACACATATGAAGTGTTAGAATTGACAACCAATTAAAAAGTTTCTTACATTTTCTATGATTATTTCCTGACAATTGATTGGTTATGTACATGAATATATATAAAAAAAAGAGAAGGAAACACAGCCATTTTAACTACTACTTCCTGAAGTACATTTGAAAAGAAATAACACTGACAACTTCAACTGCTTTCTCAAAGGTAAGTTGTTATTTTGGAAAGTGAAGTATGTTGTGCACTTTAAGTTAATTTGAGAAAAATATTCTGTTAGTTATATACTATCCCTCTGTAATAGCAATAGATTGAGATAGGCTTCTCTGTTATAGTTATGGATTGAGTTAGGCTTCTCTTGTATTATTATAAATGTACTTAGGCTTCATCACATACTCTTTGTTATATTTCTAATTCCAGCCTGATACCATACACTGCCCAAAGATAACTTCACTGTTAAAAAATCCAAACTACATGTCTGAACTTAAACCCAACAGTGCCCTATCTCTACTGATATATTTATTTTCTATGCAATTTACAGCAACAAAATGGAAGGAGAAAAGAATATTTCTTTTGAAATTGTTTTGGACAACAACCATGATGGAAAAAATGCTGAAAATGATAACATTGACTTTATGGATAAGTCTCTGGACCTAACCATGGGCGGAAAATCCGTTTCGCTCGCGGATTTTGCGGATTTTCGGTAAATTCGCAATCCGCGAGATTCGCGAATCTCCCGCAAAATCCGCAAATCCGCGAGCAGCGGATTTTGCTCGCACTGTTCGCACTGTTCGCGTGAGTTCGCGCCCCGCGAATAAGTGCAAAATTGCAGAAATGCGATCTTAGCAAAACTGAAAGTAACTACTTACCAGGTTCAAAAGTTCAGGCTCATCATTAGTAGCCATTTCCTGTAGTGCTTCCTGAGGGGCCCCTCCAGAGTTCAGTTGCCAGTTGAAACTATTATGTGACCCTGCTCTGAACCTCAGAATAGTTACACATCTGCCACAAAGGTCCTGAATTACAGCTAAGGGAGACAAGCAGGAGCCAGGCTGGAAGTTCAAATCCATTAATCAGCCCCTAATGCATTATTGTCAGTTGGGGCAGGGCAGGTGTTGTAACTAATTTTGCAACAATGAAAGCACTTAGCAAGTGCAAAAGATCACTAATCAGGAAGCACTAAGGAAGCAGGTGCCAGCTAAAAAAATATTCTGTGACACATTAATCAGCCCCAAATTAATTCAGGTCACTTGAGGCAGGGAAGGTGTGCTTGCGTTGCCACAATAATGTACACTGACTGGACAACCAGAGGGTGCTGTGATGAAACAGAGGGTGGCATGGGTGGGCCAGAGGGTGGCATGAGTAGTCAGAGAGTGGCAGTGGTGACAGAGAGTGGCAGTGATGAAGAAGAGTGTCCCAAACAGGCTGGACACGTAGAAACAACAAGTTCGCGAAACTTGCGACCCGACAGGTAAGTTCGCAATTTGTGACATTGTAAAAAACCCTAGCGAACTGGCAGAAACCCGCGCAAACACAAAAAAAAAAAATCCGCAAATTCGCGAGAATTCGCGGATTTTGCGGATTGCGAGTTCGCAAATCCGCAAAATTCGCGAACGCGAGATTCGCAAAATTCGCCCATGCTTATCTGGACCTTGAATTACTTGAGTGTGTGGAATCAATGGAAACACAGAATGTAAATGAAGAGATTCCAGACAATATTTTATTAGAAGTTTTATTAAATTATGAAAAAGAATCAGAAGAATACATTTATATTAATAATCAAAAATTGTTCGAGCCATTATTCATTTTTATATGTAATTCATCAAGTAGATCAAAAATGTTTAAAATATAAAGTGAGACTTATAGTATACTGTGCAACTTTTTTGTGTTACATAGTTTGCTCATAGTTACTTCCTTTCTCCCACTATATTATCTCCAATGTATATTTAACATCTCTTTATCATCTCCTGCCTCAATGTTGTTATATACCACAATAACCTCTGAAACAACATGCAAGATATCTACAAAGGAAACGGTGTATATTAAATCATAGACTCTGCATTGCTACCTACATGTTGGTACTTAAATAAAAAAAAAACAACAAAAAGAACAATTATTAAACATACAATTTCTAAAAGTGATTCTTTTTTCCCCATAGTACGCTCCCCGGTGCTCTCCCCGGTACGTGTACCGGGCGCTCCCCCCGCGAAAATCGAAAAAAAAAAAAAAGAATTGAGACCCCGCGGGGCCCTTTAATGGCCCCCATATCAAACCTAAGGGGTCAGGGGGGTCTACCCTGCCCCCTTATGGTCAATTCCCCCCTTTGTTTTTGCCACCTCTTGTGACTCGATTTTACCGACAAACAAGATGGCGGCCGTTCCTGACTGTTTCGAATGTTTACAGACAACTGAGAGCCAATCAGCTTTCTGTACACAAGTCGCGTGGCGCGCCCGGTGCGCTCCCCGGTGCGCGCTTACAGATATATATATATTTTTTAACCTAAATTACTCAAAAACCACTGGAGCACATATCTTGAGACATAGCAAAGGCACATCGGGCTACCAGTCCCTACAATTTTGCCAAGTTTGGTGGAAATCCATTCAGCCGTTCGGGCTAAAAGTGAAATCGACCGCCCTATGAAAATTAACATGGGAAAAATGCGTTTTGGTACCCCCCTTTTATCTCAGTCCCCGCTTGACGAATCCCCCCCCAAACTTTCAGGGAGGAACCGGAGCTCGAAGAGGCCATTTTGAGGAAATTTTCAGGCAGATTCGTCAACCGGCGCCAAAGTTATTCCAAATAGAATTTTGAGATTTAACATTGAAAAAAGTCCTAACTATAACTACCTACTAGCGACCGCCAGTAGGTAATATATATATATATATATATATATATATATATACACATATATATATATATATACATATATATATGTAGTTATATATATATATATAATGCGGACCTGAGGCGACGCCAACTGGCGTGCGCCGAGATAGCCTTTGAAAAAGTGCGAGGCACGAAACGCGTCGGCTATGCTGAGAAATAACATGCTGTGTGGTGTTTTCATCTTCGTTGTTTGCAGCCTCCATTAAAATTCCTGAAGCACAACTTACCAGTGTGAATGGCTCTTCCGTGAGGGTAACTTTAGCGATTTGATGTTTAAACAGCTAACCCAGCCGTGGAAGAGCCCTGCTGCTTAATGCGGACCTGAGGCGACGCCAACTGGCGTCCGCCGAGATCGGGACTGGTGCTGATAATGGGGACATTGAATGCAGCAGTGAATATTGAACACGGCACAGAAACCCACTGAGGTTTGAATTTGAACTTTATTTTGGTGAGTGGAGCAACAGGCTTACTAGAGCTATACTTGAGTGGTACTACGGAGTCCAGGAGGCCGTGCGAAGTGGCCACGCCCACTGGGGACGGATTTCCTTATTTAAATGAGTACACTGACTGTTGGGCATTCACCATCTGCACGATAGCCTTTGAAAAAGTGTGAGGCACGAAACGCATCAGCTATGCTGAGAAATAACATGCTGTGTGGTGTTTTCATCTTCGTTGTTTGCAGCCTCCATTAAAATTCCATCCATCACCACCCCCTTTTGTACCGCTTTTGGCCGCCATAAGTGTGGCAGGGTATGCTCAGACGTGAGTCCCTTGCTCACTTTGCCACTGGATTCAAGCAAGCCGGGCTGAAGACGGCTGGAATGCCAGAAACCGGTCCTCGGAAGCTCGTTTCCGGTCCAGGGAAGACATGGCTTGGCAGTTCGGTCTGGACTGTTCCCATGAGGCACAGGGTCAGACTGATTTGCATATAGCCATGTCTGAACTGGGGTGGCAGAGTGGGCTAAAGAACGGTGATGGATTAAACCCAGATCTTTTGACTGGGTGTGAGTGTTTGATTAATTCAGATGCTCCGTCCATCACCACCCCCTTTTGTACCGCTTTTGGCCGCCATAAGTGTGGCAGGGTATGCTCAGACGTGAGACTCTTGCTCACTTTGCCACTGGATTCAAGCAAGCTGGGCTGAAGATGGCTGGAGTGCCAGAAACTGGTCCTCGGAAGCTTGTTTCCGGTCCAGGGAAGACATGGCTTGGCAGTTCGGGCTGGACTGTTCCCATGAGGCACAGGGTCAGACTGATTTGCATATAGCCATGTCTGAACTGGGGTGGCAGAGTGGGCTAAAGAACGGTGATGGATTAAACCCAGATCTTTTGACTGGGTGTGAGTGTTTGATTGATTCAGATGCTCCGTCCATCACCACTCCCTTTTGTACCGCTTTTGGCAGCCATAAGTGTGGCAGGGTATGCTCAGACGTGAGTCCCTTGCTCACTTTGCCACTGGATTCAAGCAAACCGGGCTGAAGACGGCTGGAATGTCAGAAACCGGTCCTCGGAAGCTTGTTTCCGGTCCAGGGAAGACATGGCTTGGCAGTTCGGGCTGGACTGTTGCCATGAGGCACAGGGTCAGACTGATTTGCATATAGCCATGTCTGAACTGGGGTGGTAGAGTGGGCTAAAGAATGGTGATGGATTAAACCCAGATCTTTTGACTGGGTGTGAGTGTTTGATTGATTCAGATTTTCCGTCCATCACCACCCCCTTTTCTACCGCAAGCACAAATAGCCAGGTAGTCTTCCATACCTTGAAAACACCGTCCTACAGCATGTCTAAGTTTTACTTATTTTGCAAATGTGGCCCACTTTTTTTTAGCTATTTGATTTGCCTGTCCTAAATTTAATAACATAAAAGGTCTAGTTGCAAAGCGCACAATTACCCGATGGTGTCCTGGGGCAGAATAAGGAGTAGTTTATTTTCTGTAACTCCAGTTCTGTAGTAGGGGTATCTCTGTTATAGTCATAATCTAGTGAATAGTCCCGCCCATGTGCGTGGACCCCGGAGCAATCAAAAATAATCTCTAAAGTGTCGAAAAAATGCAGAACTGCACAGACACTTAAGAGAGAATTTAAAGACATATAATGCAGCCTATAAAAGGCTACACTGTCTAGTACTTCAGCTAGAAATTCCACCAAAAATCCACAAAAACAGCAAAGCCTGTCCAGATTTCCTTTGTCTTCATTACAAACCCCTCTGGAAGATAGAGAGGAAGGCATGGACAGACAAGCCCCATAGGCTGCCATTATGTGGCTCAGAATAGGATACTGTGCCTTTAAGAGAACTTTCCAGAACGTCACAGTATCCCAGAATGCCTTGCAGGTCTCTCTTACTTTCAGTTCTTTTTGAAGGCGTAACACGCCCGACCTGTAGCATTCTTTACCTGAACATCTCTCCACCGGGGAGGAGGGCGGGCGCTTATGACTATAACAGAGATACCCCTACTACAGAACTGGAGTTACAGAAAAGAAACTACTCCTTCTGTAGTAGGGGATCTCTGTGTATAGTCATAATCTAGTGAGTAGAATGGCAAGCCCATCCCCACACCAAGCGGCGGTGGAGAAAAGAAACCAACACCACTATTGTGCGAACAAATTCCGCAGCGAAGCCTGTCCAACCTGAGCATCTGCTCTGGCATCAGCGTCCAGACAGTAATGCTTAGCAAAGGTATGAACTGACTTCCAAGTGGCGGCCTTGCAGATTTCTGCAATAGGCACATTACGGAGCAAGGCTGTCGTGGCAGCTTTGCCCCTGGTGGAATGAGCCTTAGGCTTACCCCCTAAGGTCTTATTAGCTTTCTGGTAACAAAGTTGTATGCAGGACACAATCCACCTAGAAATGGACTGCTTAGAGGTCGCAAGACCCGTCCTGACTGATCCGTAATTGATAAACAATTGGTCTGACCTACGAATATCTTTAGTCTTATCCAGATAAAATTTCAACACCCTCCGAACATCCGGGGAATGTAAGGACCTTTCCGCTGGAGATGAAGGATTCTGAAAGAACGTAGGCAAAGTAGTTTGGTTGACATGAAAGTCAGAAATAACCTTGGGAAGAAATTTAGGGTGAGTACGCATAACAACCGTAGCAGCATGAAATACAGTATAAGGTTCATTACAACACAACGCCTGAATTTCACTCACCCTGCGGGCCGATGTAATGGCCACGAGGAACGCCGCCTTCCAGGACAGGTGCTGCAACAAAGCCTTATGAATAGGTTCAAAAGGCTCCTTCATCAAACTGGACAGCACCACATTCAATTCCCATGAAGGCGAAGGAAGCCTGACAGGAGGGAACACCTTCCTCAAGCCTTCCAAGAAGTCTTTGAACACAGGGATCTGAAAGAAGGAAGTCTGTGAAGGGCTTTTCCTGTAGGCAGTCAATGCAGCGAGATGAACCCTAATAGAGTGAACATTAAGGCCAGATCGCGCCAAATGTAGAAGGTAGGGAAGGATGACATCTTCCTTGCACGTCGTAGGATCACAGTTCCTGGACACACACCAGATACAAAACCTCTTCCACTTGTAAGCGTAGGATGTCCGAGTGGAAGGTCTCTTAGACTCCTTCAGTATGTCCATGCAATCATTTGGTAGATTCAAATGGCCATATTGTACTACCTCAGGAGCCATGCCGCCAAACTCAAGGACGAGAGGTTGGGGTGTACCATCTGCCCCCCGAACTTCGTGAGAAGGTCCGGCCTGCACGGCAACCGAATGTGTGGAAGGATGGACCGGTGTAGGAGATCCGTGAACCACCATTGTCTGGGCCATTCCGGGGCAATCAAGATCATTCGTGCCCTGGATCTGGCCAGCTTGATGAGCACCGCCAGAATCAGAGGGATGGGCGGAAAAGCGTAAACAAAGCTGTTCGACCAGTTGATCCAGAGTGCATTCCCCAGCGTCCCTTGCTGGTAGTACCTGGAGGCGAAGTCTCGGCATTTGCTGTTTTCGGCAGTGGCGAACAGATCTACGTCTGGAGTCCCCCACCTTGCGAAGACTTCTCCTAGTACGTCATCGTTTATGACCCACTCGTGATTTTCCTGAATCAGTCTGCTCAGTGCGTCCGCCTGAACATTCTGTACACCTGGCAGGTGGGTAGCCGTTATCATCAATCCTCTTGCTAGAAGCCAGCGCCAGATCGTCTGTGCCTCCCGAGACAGGGTGCGCGATCTCGCCCCCCCTGCTTGTTGAGATAATACATTGTGGTCGTATTGTCCGTCTGGACAAGCAGAGAGGCGGTCCGGAAGGACGGATGAAAGGCCTTCAGCGCCAAGTGAACAGCTCTGAGTTCCAGGAAATTGATGTGATACGTGGACTCCGTCTGAGACCACGTGCCTTGGATCTGTAAGTCTCCCGAATGCGCTCCCCAGCCCTGGAGAGAAGCATCCGTCACGATCGTCTGAGTAGGAATGTCCTTGTGGAAGGGAATCCCTCTGAGGAGATTTTCCGCTGAACACCACCACTTCAGAGACTGAAGAGCATGCAGAGACAGCCGTATCTTGTCGTCCCAGGATCCTTTCCTCTGGTCCCATTGATCCTCCAGGCACTCCTGCAGAGGTCTCATGTGTAGTCGTGCATGAGGAGTGAGGAAGATACAAGAGGCCATCGACCCCAGTAGAGAAGACACCGTCCTCACTGTTGTAGATGGAGCGGTCATAAGCCTGAGCCTTCCGAAGGATCGATCTCCGTCTCTCCTCCGAAGGAGACACGCTTGCTGACAGCGTATTGATGGTGGCTCCCAAGTATTGAATACATTGGACCGGGATCGGGACAGACTTGGACATGTTGATGTGCAACCCCAGCTTGTTCAAGAGAACGCACGACTTACGGAAGTCTGCTTGAGCTTCTGAGAAGGAGGAGGCCTTGATCAACCAATCGTCCAGGTACGGGTAGACAAACACCTTGCCTTTCCTCAGGTGTGCCGCTACCACTGCCATGCACTTCGAGAATGTCCTGGGTGCCGATTTCAGTCCGAAAGGTAGCACTGTGTATTGGTAGTGATTGGCGCCGACTTGAAACCGCAGAAACTTCCTGGGCACGTGGAAGTACGCATCTTGTAGGTCTATGGCACAAAGCCAGTCCCCCTGTTGCAGCTGAGGATAAATCTGATGCAACGACAGCATGCGAAACTTTTCTCTGCGAATCCACTTGTTTGCCTGCCGCAAGTCCAGAATGGGCCTGAACTCGTTCTTGTCCTTCTTGCGAACCAGAAAGAACCGGGAGTACAGACCTCTTCCTCTTTGAGACAGAGGTACGTCTTCTATCGCCCTTTTCCTTAACAGAATATCGGCCTCCGCCTGGAGCTCGCGTAGTTGATACTGCGAGCTGACCGGAGGGATTGCCGGAGGAGGGCTGATGAACCGAAGACTGTATCCATTGCAAACAATATTCAGCACCCACTTGTCCCGAGTAATTTTTCTCCACTCTGGCAGAAAAAATTGAACGCTTCCCCCCACCGGAGCGGGTAACGGATGACGGGGAAGTAACCGCTCAGGGTCGAGACCCGGCCGGGCCCTTGGTCGCGGTAGAGGGCTGTTGTCCACCTCTACCCCTCTGACGTTTTTGGAAAGGCCTTCGGAACTGCTGCTGTTGTTGCTGCTGCTGTTGTCCCGAAGACTGTCCTCTTCCTTTCCCTTGCGAGCCGAACCGCCGCTGGAACTGGTGGTAGGGTTTCTTGTACTTGGGCTTCTCCAAGCCCACCGCCGTCAGGGTTTCTGCCTCGGCCTTCATCCGGGCCATCTCGTCATCCGCGTGTTTACCGAAGAGCGTGTCCCCGGAAAACGGCAGTTTGGCCACTCGATGTTGAGCCTCAGGCTTAAGGGACATAAGCCTGAGCCATGCATGGCGGCGCTGGTTGATGCCGTGGCAGTAGCCATGTGCAGCTAGCAAGGCGATATCTGCCGCGGCACTGATGGCCTGGTTCGAGACCAGCATCCCCTCCTTGACAATCTCCATGAAGTCCTCCCTTCTGTCCCGCGGCACGAGGTCCGCGAACTGCTCCATGGAATCCCAAAGCGCACGGTCATATCGTCCCAGCAATGCCGAGTCGCTGGAGGCCTTCAACGTGGTGGAAGACGTCCCGCACGCCTTCCTGCCCGCCGAATCAATCCAGCGGCTCTCCTTGTCTGGAGGCATGGTGGAGGACGGGGAGGTAGCATGCTGTTTTCTGGCCGCCGTAACTATCACTGAGTCGGGGACTGGGTCCATCCTCAGGAAGGCCGGGTCCGAGTCCGGCACCCTGTACTTTTTCAAAAGTCTAGACGGGGCAGCCTTCACCACCGCAGGTGTAAGGAAAAGTTCTTGTGCCGGTTCAACTAGTCCTGGAACCAAGGGCAACAGGGGGCGAGACAGGTGCTTCTTGTGCAAAGTCTCGAATATCACGGACGTCGTAGGTGTAGGAGCCGTCACCGTGATACCCAACTTCGCGGCCCCCTTCAGGAGAACCTCCTGGAATGTACCGATGTCATCGATAGGAGACACCCTAGTCTCCGGGGAATCGGACAAAGTAGGGGAATAGGAGCGGGTCCTAGAAGACGTATTGGTCCTGGACCTATGTCTCCTACGGTGCCTTCTGGAACGGGTGGAGGACCTGTGCCTACTCCGTGATCGTTCCCTCCGTCTGGAGTGAGATTTCGATCGTCTGGGCCTCGGCCGGTCCACCGGCTTCTCCGGGGTGGCCGACTTGGGCTTACGTGGTTCCTTAGCCTTAGGAGTCTTCTTAGGAGGGGTCGGGAGATCTGGCAATGAGACCGACCTCGGCGGAACCGGTGGAGGCTTTTCGGGCAGAGGAGGCAAAGGAGGAGGGGTAGGTGTCCTCGGACGCGGGCCTCTAGGTAGAGGAGGAGGAGGAGGAGGAGGAGGCGGAATAGACTTCTTTGGGGTATACACCTCCGAGTACACCAATCCCGGTGACCCACCAGCCATCCCGGGCTGAGGGGAGCCCCCCTCAGCCCTAGGCCGCGTAGCACGATCCTTCGACACCTCCTCCCGGTGTACAGGAGTCGACCGTCGGCCCCTCGACGTCCAGCGACCCCTCGGCGTCGACCTTCTCCTTCTCTTCGGCGTCGAACGGCTGCCGTGCCTCGACGTCAACCCGGACCATCTTGACGACGACCTTCTGTGTCTTGACGGCGATCTCTTGCACCTCGACGGCGACCGCCTCGACGTCGCCCTGGATCGTCTCGACGTCGACCTCGACCTCCTACGCCTCGACGGCGAACGCCTCCGCCTCGCCGGCGAGTGCTTCTGCGTCGACGGCGGGCTCGACGACGAGGATCCCCTCGACGACGATGAAGCCTTGTGCCTTGACGGCGATCGGCGGTATCGCCTCGGCGGCGAGCGCCGACGCGATCCTGTCGACGCCGAGAGCTCGACGTCGACGTCGAAGACAGCGATGACGACAAAGTCTCTGTGTTCGACGGCGGCCTATGCAGGTCCCTCGACGTCGACGGGCGACGTTTTCTCGACCCAGAGCCCTGGGGAGATGGGGAGCCGGCCTTGGACTTCCCCCTCGACGTCTTGGTGGGCGCCACCGACCCAGACGGAGAATGGGGACGTGTGCTGGGCTTCCTGCCACCGGGGAGCCCCCCAGGGGCCTCAGCATGGGCAGATGAAGCCCCGCCAGACCCACCTTGCGTCTTCTGTCTTCTTTCTTCTAGTCCCTGAAGCCTGATCTTCAGTCTGTCCTTCAGGGTCCTGCCAGAGAAACCTTGGCAGATCTCACACTCCTCAGGGATGTGGGAAGAGGGAACGCAGAGGATACAGACCTCATGGGGGTCTGTCTTGGCCTTCTTCCTGGAGCACTCCGGGCATTTGTCAAATAATGCAGGCATTATGGACAACAAAAGGGTGCCAAAAAACCAAGAAGAAAGTCACCAAAGTACTTTAAAAGTACACAAAATCGAATTAGTGAAAAAAACACCAACAAAACCCTTGAAAAGGGAGAGCTCAATGCTCCAGGGTCCTGCTTGCAGGAGCCGGAAAAAAGAACTGAAAGTAAGAGAGACCTGCAAGGCATTCTGGGATACTGTGAAGTTCTGGAAAGTTCTCTTAAAGGCACAGTATCCTATTCTGAGCCACATAATGGCAGCCTATGGGGCTTGTCTGTCCATGCCTTCCTCTCTATCTTCCAGAGGGGTTTGTAATGAAGACAAAGGAAATCTGGACAGGCTTTGCTGTTTTTGTGGATTTTTGGTGGAATTTCTAGCTGAAGTACTGGACAGTGTAGCCTTTTATAGGCTGCATTATATGTCTTTAAATTCTCTCTTAAGTGTCTGTGCAGTTCTGCATTTTTTCGACACTTTAGAGATTATTTTTGATTGCTCCGGGGTCCACGCACATGGGCGGGACTATTCACTAGATTATGACTATAAGAGATTCCCCTACTACAGAACAGATGTTTATTGTTACCCAAGTCAATGCTATTCATTATATTGACCTCAAATGGATGAAAGGATGAGTGGACCTGATGGGATTTAAACCTGTGACCATGAGGCCAAGAACAGGCAGTGGCTGCTTTAGTGCAATGAGGCACCAGACCCTGCTTATGGGGCTGCTTTTAATTTGGTGCCAGAGCCTCTTTTCTGTCCCATTCCGACCAGCATCGGCCTCCGCTTGCATGGCTTGTGCTTTTGTTGTGTCACTGTTGTGGCTTGTGCTTTAGCTTTTTGTCTCACTGTGCTGCAGAAGGCAGTGCACGTGTAAAAAGGAAAAAAAGTTGTTTCTTTCAGTGTTTTTGTGTTGAAACCACAGTATGGGGCCCATGTGCTCTGAATAAATAGGCTTATCATCAATTAAACTGAGTGGGGGAGCTCGCTCGGATAAATGCGCGAGTTGCTTGGGGCTTAGTAGCTCACGACGATTTTCACTGACCAGAAGTAGCTTTCACTACACAAAAGGTTGGAGACCCCTGGTCTACAGCATATACCAGCAGGCCTGTATGAAAGTTTGGGTAAAGGATACATTAAGTCAACCTGGACTTTACCATACACACACAAATGCTGGAGTGGGGGAAAGGAGGTATTTCTTAGTACAAAAAATTGTAAAAACTCACTAAGCGGTACACTTTTATGTGAAGGTATTAATTTACATAAAGCCTGCAAAGGTTCTTTAAATAATCTTTCTTGCCACATGCACGGTACTCCTGTTTCTTTGCTTTTTCATCTCTGTTTTTAATAGTTTGAGGCACTTGGTGGCATTGTATTTATTAGACCCCTAGTTCAGTTGGTTATTGTTATTGTGTACATTGGGGATTGGCACTGTAGCAGGTCGTTAAAATATCCCTTTGACTCTATCTTTCTCTGTTGTGATTTTGATGTTGTGGTATAATTTAACATCCCCACAGTGGCACAGTAGACGGCTCGGGGTTAGCTAACGGGGTCCGGACAGTGACGGTCGACAGTGTGAGAAACTGACATCCCCTGATTGAGCTTGTTCTTTGTAGGAGGAGGCCTGGGGAGGTTTTCCGCAAGCTAGTGGGACGCTGTCCCCCTGTCGCATTAGTGAGAAGTCCTGGCTTCCACCAAAAGGCAAAAAAGATAGGTCCGTCATGGATATGCTCTTAACACCATCGCTGCTAATGGTTTTTCCCTCCTGTGTTGAGGGTCAATGATTATAATTTGTTCATGACGAGCTCAGCTCGTCATCAGCACAGCTCAACCGTGCCTCATGACAAGCTGAGCTCGTCATGAGCATCGAAGGGGTTAAAGGTGGAGCGGACCCTCACCCTGAGAAAGCCACCCTTAAAGACGCTAAACAGACAGATGGCAAAAGGGGTGCAGAGGATTCAGTGACACGTGAGTTCTTAGAAGCGCTATTTGCAACGCTGAGGGAGGACTTTCAGACAGGTAAAAAAGACCTCACCATGTAGCTCAGGGAGGCACGTCCGGACATTGACGTGGTGGGGAACGTGTGGCAGCCCTGGAGTAGGGCTTCATTACTAGACACAACAAAATCGAACCACTGCAGCAAGAGATCATCCGTCTACAGGATCAACAGCTGGATTTGGAAACTATATCACGAAAAAACAACATTCGCATACGGGGTGCCCCAACAGGTGGGGAGGGTTCGGATCTGGAGGGTTATTTCAAGATTTCCTGGGTGATGGAGCATCAGGCAGCATCAAGATGGACAGATATTACAGGATGGGCCTCCCCAGGACACCTCCTTGTGCTCCTGCGGATATACTGGTGTATCTTCAATTTTGTAGAAAAGGAGTCAATCCTCAAAGCGGCCAAGTCGAAACAAAAGGTACAGTTTTGCAGACACTCTCTCCAACTTTACCAAGATCTGGCAGCATCTGCTCTTCTGAAATTGAAGGAATTCCGACCGATCACTGGCCACCTTCGCTCACAGGGAGTCTCGTACTCTTGGGGCCATCCATTTCACCTTACTTCCAGCTGAACGGCAAATCCTACCAGCTACGCTCAAAATCCGAGGCGTACCAAATCCTTGGGATCATGCCTACTGTAGCTGCTGCCCTGAGCTCCTCCCGGATGGGGGGTCCCGAGAGGAGAGTGACCGTGGGACTCGGAGGGGCTTACGATCTGCACCTTACCAGCCAGACCTTGCAACCATGGCACGAGAGAAGTCAGAGGTACTGCGCTCCCTCTCAGGTAGCGACAAACAAGAGGCTGACCCTCCTTCATAAGGTACTGCTTGTAGCATGAGGGGCTAAGATCTCGGGTGGGGGTGGAGGCGTTGATTCTTCTGGTTCCATGACTGCCTCCTCTGCCCTGGTAACTCTCTTGTACCCAGACCTCCAGGTCACAAAGAACTCTATGGACTATTTGTTTATTGTTTTTCTCTTTCATTTGTTGAGGATTTGGTTTTTCTTGCATAGGGTTCCCCTTACAACGGATTATCAATGGGTTTACCTACTCTGCTGTTCCTTCACCCGAGTCCTTCTTAGGCATGCAGGCCACATCCACAGCTAGCACTTGTGGCCCCTTATGTTCTTTCCCATTGCTTTAGCTACTACCTGCTACATGACGGTTAAATTAGTCAGTTTCAACATAAAAGGCCTTAATATCCCCAATAAAAGTCTGCACTACTCTCCCTTTTAGAGCATTCCCAAGACGATTTTTGTTCACTTCAGGAAACACATTTATTAGCAAAAGATACTCATAGAATGCAGAGTAGGACATTTTTGCATCAGTTTTGGTCGGCGGGGAGGGAAAAGAGGGGGGGGGTGGCAGTGCTATTCTCCAACCGCTTTCAAGGGACAATCATTGGCACAAGCTATGAGATCAAGGGGTGCTTATTGGCAATTCAGGCACAGATTGGCACATTCACTTCACAATTGCCTCCTTTTATGCCCCCAATAAAGGGCGGGAGAAATTCATTACATGAGTCAGACTGTGCATCCCAACACAGTACTGTGTCGCCTGCAAATGGTGGGTGTGTCGCGGGCACTTAGCACATATCTGCTGCTAATTAAGAGGCGTTCCTAGACACTCTGCTCTATGGGGGCCGGGCAATTCACAACAAAGCCTTTTGGGTGACAGACAGAGGGAGACGGAGGGAGGAAGATAGAGGGAGGGAGACAGACAGACAGAGGGAGGGAAACAGGGAAGGAGACAGAGGGAGGGAGACAGAGAGAGAGGCAGAGGGTGACAGACAGAGGGAGACAGACAGAGGGAGGGAAACAGACAGACAGAGGGAGGGAAACAGAGGGAGGGAGACAAAAGGAGGGAGGCAGAGGGACAGAGTTAGAGGGATGGAGACAGGGGGACGGAGACGGAGAGGGAGGCAGAGGGTGACAGGCAGAGGGTGACAGACAGAGGGAGACAGACAGAGGGAGACAGATAGAGGGATGAGGGTGACAGAGGGAAGGAGACAGACAGAGGGAGACAGACTGATCGAGGGAGACAGAGCGAGGGAAACCGTGGGAGACAGAGAGACAGAGGGAGAGGGAGAGAGGACAACAGAGAGAGGGAGACAGAGAGAGGGAGACGGAGAGAGGGCGACAGAGAGCGGGAGACAGAGAGAGGGAGACAGAGAGAGGGAGACAGAGGTAGGGAGACAGCGAGAGAGACAGCGAGAGAGACAAAGAGAGGGAGACAGATGGAGGGAGGCAGATGGAGGGAGACAGACAAGAGGGAGACAGACAAGAGGGAGACAGACAGGAGGGAGACAGACAGGAGGGAGACTGACAACACGGAGACTGACAAGACGGAGACTGACAAGACGAAGACAGATGGAGACAGACGGAGATATAGAGAGAGAGAGAGAGAGAGAGAGAGGGAGACAGAAAGAGAGACAGAGAGAGAGAGACAGAGAGACAGAGAGAGAGAGAGAGGGAGGGAGACAGAGAGAGGGAGACCGACAGAGGGAGACAGGCAGAGACAGACAAAGGGAATGAGACAGAGAGAGGGAATAAGACAGAGAGAGGGAAACCGTGGAAGAGAGAGGTAGACAGAGGGAGAGAGACAGAGGGAGGGAGCCTGGGACAGACAGAGGGAGGGAGCCTGGGAGAGACAGAGGGAGGGTGAGGGAGACCTAGGGAGGGAAACAGAGAGGGATGGAGACAGACAGAGAGGGAGACAGAGAGAGAGAGGGAGACTGACAAGAGGGAGACTGACAAGAGGGAGACTGACAAGAGGGAGACGGACAGAGGGAGAGAGAGGGAGGGAGACAGAGAGAGAGCGAGGGGGGAGACAGAGAGAGAGAGAGGGAGACGGAAAGAGAAGGAGAGAGGGTGAGAGAGAGAGAGAGAGAGTGAGACAGAGAGAGCGAGATGGAGGGCGACAGAGAGAGGGAGAGGGAGGGAGACAGAGAGAGGGAGACCAACAGAGGGAGACAGAGACAGACAAAGGGAATGAGACAGAGAGAGGGAAACCGTGGGAGAGAGAGGGAGACAGAGGGAGAGAAACAGAGGAAGGGAGGCTGGGATAGACAGAGGGAGGGAGAGTGAGACCGAGGGAGGGAAACAGAGAGGGAAGGAGACAGAGAGAGAGGGAGACAGAGAGAGAGGGAGACTGACAAGAGGGAGACTGACAAGAGGGAGACTGACAAGAGGGAGACATACGGAGACAGACAGAGGGAGAGAGAAGGAGGGAGACAGAGAGAGAGAGAGGGAGGGAGACTGAGAGAGAGAGAGGGACACAGAGCGAGAGAGAGAGGGAGGGAGATAGAGAGAGGGAGACAGACAGGAGGGAGACAGACAGGAGGTAGAAAGACAAGAAGGAGACAGACGAGAGGGAGACAGACAAGAGGGAGACAGACAAGAGGGAGACAGACAGGAGGTCGACAGACAGGAGGGAGATAGACAGGAGGGGGACAGACAGGAGGGAGACAGACAGGAGGGAGACAGAGGGAGGGAGACAGAGGGAGGGAGACTGACAAGACGGACACTGACAAGACGGAGACAGACGGAGACAGAGAGAGGGAGGGAGACTGAGAGAGGGAGGGAGACAGAGAGAGCGAGAGGGGGAGACAGAGGGGGGAGACAGAGGGAGGGAGACAGAGGGAGAGAGACAGAGGGAGAGAGACAGAGGGGGGAGACTGAGGGAGGGAGACTGAGGGAGGGAGATAGAGGGATGAGACAGAGGGAGGGAGACAGAGGGACGAAAACTGAGGGAGACAGAGAGAGGGAGACAGAGGGAGACAGAGAGGGAGACAGAGGGAGGGAGACAGAGGGGGGAGACAGAGGGGGAGAGACAGAGGGGGGAGACAAAGGGGGGGAGACAAAGTGGGGGAGACAGAGTGGGGGAGACAGAGGGGGGGAGACAGAGGAGGGAGACAGAGGGGGGATTCAGAGGGGGGAGACAGAGGGGGGGAGACAGAGGGGGAGACAGAGGGGGGAGACAGAGGGGGGAGACAGAGGGGGGAGACAGAGGGGGGAGAAAGAGGGGGGAGAAAGAAGGGGGGAGACAGAGGGGGGAGACAGAGGGGGGCGACAGAGGGAGGGAGACAGAGGGAGGGAGACAGAGGGAGGGAGACAGAGGGGGGAGACTGAGGGAGAGAGGGAGAGGGAGAGGGAGGGAGAGGGAGAGAGAGGGAGGGAGAGAGAGGGAGGGAGACAGAGGCAGGGAGACAGAGAGAGGCAGACAGAGAGAGGGAGACAGACAGAGGGATGGAAACTGAGGGAGACAGAGAGAGGGAGACAGAGAGCGGGAGACAGACAGAGGGAGGGAGACAGAGGGAGGGAGACAGAGGGAGGGAGGAGGGCAACAGGGGGGGCAAGACAGATAGAAGGAGACAGAGGGAGGTAGACAGACAGAGGGAGACAGACAGAGGGAGGGAGACAGAGAGAGAGGCAGACAGAGAGAGAGGGAGACAGAGAGAGAGGGAGACAGAGAGAGAGGGAGACAGAGAGAGAGGGAGAGAGACAGAGAGACGGAGACAGATGGAGGGAGACAGGTGGAGGGAGACAGACCAGAGGGAGACAGACAAGAGGGAGACTGACAAGAGGGAGACTGACAAGAGGGAGACTGACAAGAGGGAGAGAGAGGGAGGGAAACAGAGAGAGAAGGAGGGAGACAGAGAGAGACAGACGAAGACAGACAGAGGGAGGGAGACAGACCAGAGGGAGACAGACCAGAGGGAGACTGACAAGAGGGAGCCTGACAAGAGGGAGAGAGAGGGAGGGAGACAGAGAGAGGGGGAGGGAGACAGAGAGAGACAGACAGAGACAGACAGAGGGAGGGAGACAGACAGAGAGAGGGAAACCCTGAGAGACAGAGAGGGAGACAGAGGGAGGGAGTCTGGGATAGACAGAGGGAGGGAGAGGGAAACCGAGGGAGGGAAACAGAGAGGGAGGGAGACAGAGAGAGAGAGAGGGAGACAGAGAGAGAGGGAGAAAGAGGTAGAGCGACAGAGGGAGAGAGCCAGAGGGTAGGAGACAGAGGTATGGAGACAGAGGGAGACCGAGAGAGAGAGGGAGACAGAGAGGGAGACAGAGACAGAGAGGGAGACAGAGAGAGAGAGGGAGACAGAGAGAGAGAGAGAGTGAGACAGAGGGAGGGAGACAGAAGGAGGGAGACAGAGACAGAGGGAGGGAGAGGGAGACAGAGGGGGGGAGAGGGAGACAGAGGGAGGGAGACAGAGGGAGGGAGACAGAGGGAGAGAGACTGAGGGAGAGAGACATAGGGAGGGAGACAGAGACAGAGGGAGGGAGAGGGAGAGGGAGACAGAGGGAGGGAGAGGGAGACAGAGGGAGGGAGATAAAGGGATGGAGACAGAGGGAGGGAGACAGAGGGACAGAAACTGAGGGATACAGCCAGGAGAGACAGAGAGGGGGAGACAGAGGGAGACAGACAGAGGGAGGGAGACAGACAGAGCGAGGGCAAGAGACAGAGGGAGGGAGGCAGACAGAGGGAGGAGGGCGACAGAGGGAGTTAGACAGATAGAGGGAGACAGGGAGGTAGACAGACAGAGGGAGAGAGAGGGAGGGAGACAGAGAGAGAGGGAGACAGAGAGAGAGGGAGACAGAGGGAAGGAAAGGGCGGGAGACAGAGAGGTAGAGGGAGGAAGACAGAGCGAGGGAGAGGGAAGGAGACAGTTCGAGAGATAGAGAGGGAGAGATAGAGAGAGGGAGGGAGACAGAGAGAGAGAAAGATATGTGTATGCCGGGTCTGGTGGCTCAGTGGACAAAGGTTTTCGCTGCAGGGGCCTGTGGTCAACCTAATGGTCTCAAATTTGCTTGAAAATGCACCATTTGCCCACTTTTATTTCAAATTTTTTTTCCAGCAGGAGAACACCCCGAACCCACCTTAACCCCTTCCCTGCTGCCGTCGGCTGTTGACCGTCGCGAGCACTACCTCGCTGGTGCTGCGAAAGTCCAACGGTTGACGCGGCCCCGCCCACTTATTAAAACCGCAGCACTGCCGCAAAATAACTGCTGCGGTTAAGGTGTTAAGTGGTTCGGACTCGCTCACTACACTGCCTTATTGTGTCCCAAAATGATACATCTCCAAAAAGTGTGTCACCAACATGAAAAGTTCGAAAAGCTATGACATAAGCACTTGCAGAGACCCTTCAATCTCCAGATCAGGCTACCTTTGTGGGTGGCGACTTCAACTTGGTCATGGATGGAGGCGGGAGTGCTCTGGGCAACGGACGGACCAGGAAGGGACCTTTTCCCCTGAGGGTCTGAAATAGTTAGCTGACTGCAGACTGTGTGACATATGATGTCTTCTACATGCTGACGATCAGGACTATACGTTTTATTCTGCTGCACATAAAACCTATGCGCGCCTGGATTCCTTTCTGGCTTCTCCTTCAGCTTGGGCACAACTTTCTGATTCTACTATCGAACCCTGCTCACTCTCTGATCACGCGCCTATTATACTCACTTTCACAACATATATACCCTCATCTCAGCGCCCAAACTGGCACATGCACGAGAAGTTATTACCCTGAGGTCGTATCTTCAATTAGACAAACAATCACGGACTATTTAGAAGTCAATGACATTGACAGCGTCCCCCTTTCAGCTGTCTGGGAGACCCTCAAATTGGTAGTTAGGAGTGTTTTTTATGGCAAAGGCCGCCCACGACAGCAAGGTTCGAAGAGATAAGAGGGATGAGCTGGGGAACTCGGTTTTAGAGCTTGAATCCATCCACAAACGCACAGGAGCTCCTCGAATTTGGCGTAAACTGGAACAGGCTGTACTTCAACTCAAGTGTCTTGACTTAGACAGAGCGGAAAATGCATTGCTTCGCCTCAAACATACATTTCACGTTGGAACTAATAAAGGGGGGTGGATGTTAGCTCACTGTTTGCGCAGTAAGCAGCATGCACACATAGTTAAAGCCATCAACACACGTTTGGGTCAAACAACCGGATGCCCTGGACATTGCTGCAGAATTCCGGGTGTTTTATGCCAACCTTTATAAGAGAGATTCTGGGTTGGCACAGGTTCCCCAGTTGTACACCCAGTCAGCTGCGATCTCACCGCTCCCATCCTTGGAGTCTGAAGCACTTGATCGGCCCATTAAAATAGAAGGAGTAATACCCGCAATAGCAAGGCTGAAACCAATGAAATTCCCGGATCCAGATGGGTTTAGCTCCATTTTCTATAAGACATTCTGCCACGAATTAGCACCCCTTCTAATCAATCTCTTTAACTCCTACACAGAAACTGGTACTCTGGCCGAATCTATGCTACAGGCCTCTATATAGGTAATTCCGAAGCCTGGGAAGGATCCTCAGCAATGTAGCTCATATAGGCCGATTTCCTTACTTAACGTGGACGCTAAATTATTTGCAGGCATCCTGGCACATCGCCTGGGTCCTCAGGGTTGCCAAATTGGTCAACCCTGATCAGGCTGGATTTGTCCCCTCAAGACAGTGCAATTACAACACCAAGCGCCCGCGCCACCTCATTGACAAAGTCCAGGGTTCCTGTGAAGAGGCCCTTCTCCTAGCCATGGACACGGAGAAGGCGTTTGACAGAGTGCACTGGCCTGATCTTTTTACAACCCTTAGAAGCTTTAGGATGGGTGAGCGTTTCATGAGCTGGATACACAGTATTTACAGCGTTCCCAGAGCCTCCGTCAGGTTTAATGGTGTGAGCTCAGATGGGTTCTGTGTGGAGCGGGGTACGGGACAGGGTTGCCTGCTTTCCCCCTCCTCTTCGCATTATGCATGGAACCACTTGCCCTGCAATTGAGAGACGACCCCATTGCGGTAAGCATAAAGTTTGGAGCTGGTCATCACTTGATTAGCCTCTATGCTGATGACAAAATGTTCTCAGCCGCCCGGACCCTTTTCTCCCTTCCTGTCATCATCACAGAGTTGGACTCCTTTGGGTCGGTATCAGGTTTCAAGATGAACCTACTAAAGTAGCAAATCTTACCATTCAGCCTGATACAGAGCAAATTTTGCACTCATGTTACACCTCCCACTGGGTGGAGGCCGAGATCCCATACCTGGGGCTAGTATTGGCCCGGAATCTCATGTAAACAGTATGTGCCAATTATACGAAACACAGGACTGCTGTTCGTGAGGAGTTGGACAAGTGGCGGTGCCTTACCTTGTCCTGGCTCGGCAGGATAGCCACAGTCAAGATGAATGTGCTACCCAGAGCCCTTTTCGTTTTTTCACTCACCCCCTCTCTCCCCGCCTCCAGAGGAATTTAACCGCCTTCAATGTGACATAGATCGTTTTGTATGAGGAGGGATGAAGACCAGACTTCAGAAACAACTGCTCCAACGCAACAAACAGGAGGGGGGACTGGGAATCCCGAACATCATTTGATGCTTCCAGGCCTCTCAACTAAGATATATGATAGAATGGAACCGCCCTATGACACAGAAGCACTGGGTCTTTATGGATCAGAGAGCGGTGGGCTTGCACATTTGGAGGGAGGCCTGGCTTCCCCGACTCCATAGATCCTGGGGACTCTACTCCTCCCAGTTACTAATTCTACTCTAAAAATCTGGGACAAATTAGCGAGTTTTGCCGGGCTTTCATCGTTCCCTTCCCTGATAACTCCGCTATTTGCAATTCCGGATTCCCCCCACCCCCCCGGGTCGTTACCAGGTGTTCCTAAAAAGGGGTGGCTGTCTTTTTGATCATGCAGGCCTTATTCCCTTTGATCAGCTAAAATTGCAATATTCCCTAGAGGAGTCTGACAGGTTCACTCACACTCAACATTTGCGCTGGTTGCTCGGCCTGGACATCCACCCTAAGGCAAGTAGGCCTATGACCCCCTTTGAAAAGTGGCTGTCCCTAAAGATGGATGACAAGAAACTAACTTCCGAAATGTATCGCTTTCTGATGAAATCCTGCCCTTTACACAAAACTCCAGTTCAACTTCGATGGGAGGCAGAGCTAGGACGTAGCCTCTCTGATAAGAAATGGGAGGACATATAGTATAGGGCCCACCACACAACATTGAAACGGCCCACAAGATTAGCGCATATTGGTATTACAGGAAGGCACGCGTTCAGAAATGGAACGGGTTCTCTGATGGTCTATGCTGGAGGGGATGTGTCAGCCCGGGACACTAATGCATCTCCTCTGGAACTGTCCCAAACTTACAAGATACTGGGAGTTAATCTTGAATGACATAGACAGCGCGTTTAGAACAGAGCTTCCACAATTCTCCACCTATATTCTCCTAGGGCCTCATAATGCTCTCACTTACCCGCTCTGGTCCATTAGGGGGGCTGCAGATAGCTATGGCACTTAATGCTATGCTACGCATAGGCTTCTCTTAGCGAACTGGGGCTCAGACAATATTCCAGATCATTGGTAATGGCTTCACCAACTATGGTTGTTGCTGGGTATGGAAAAACAAAGGCTGCTACTGCCGACCCTACGCTTTATGCAACAATTTGTGCCCCGTTTATCGCAATTCTGTCCAAAGAATTTATAGAGCTAACCTGCGTATTTTAAAACTGCTACCACCTGAGCAGGGTGGCTGAGCTCCAAGCTTGGTGCCATCGGCCAACACCGTTCTATCCTGTGACACTACGTTTTTCTCCAAGACCTAGTCGGAAGGGGCCATGGGTGGGGGGACGGGGTGGGATGGACTGCTTAGATTTCTTATTTATTAAGTTTCTATTTTTTTTCCTTGGTTTCCACTGGGTGTGCGAAACCAATATGGCACACAGCAATGCAATACAATATCCTTGGACTTTCTAGCATCACCCATTAAGAGTAATACAAAAGAAGTACCTCGTTGCTCCACACCAACTATTCCCCCCGCGTTTGGGGGGGCTAGAGGACGCACTGCGGTATGGTTGGCTCTTGAGGCAGCTCTGCCGGCCAGCTCCATAACGCGGCAAAATACATACGCTGTTTAATAAACTCGAAACAGCGATCACAGTGTGGATTTGGCTATCGGAATGTGGTGGCATTGTAATGCGCGGTGGTAGAATGTGATTCCACTGCTGAACAGTGATACAAACTCCTTGATGGTGGGAGCTCCCACTGAGGCCCGGTTGCTGAGCACAGCTCGCAAGATGGCGGCGACCAGTCACTCGGCATCAGTATGCATCGCGGCTGTGGCGGACCCAGAGTAAGTGCTGTATGAGACTTGTGCGGCTGGGCGAACCTGCCCGTTGATGGTGTTGGTCTCAAAAGCGTGCATATGGGGAGGAGGAGCCAAGATGGCGGACGGACAGGACGTCTGAGCTCCCGGCTCCGCAGCCCGTCTGCTGTTTACATGACATCCTGATCTTTAATCCTGTCTACGGCGCGAGCAAACGTAACCACGAATGCGCTGACACTTACCGCATTCCTCCGATGTCCCCGAAGGCTTTTTTGGTCGAGGATTCATAGAGTTTGCCGACTTTGGACTTCGCCCACTAACTCTGGCCCGACCACCGTCACCGGACACCGCTGATCACGTACGGTGAGACGACCTGGGGCAGGACCGGCGTCTGGGGAAATGTTACCGGCTGTGGAGTGGGCGGCTTGGCGGAGCCCCCTTAGCGACGGAGAAGATACCTGTATGGTTGGGTCCGGGCTGGCGATATTCCCTTTGTTATGCTACCAGCGGTCAGAGCGGTCTCCATTTTAGAGCGCCTACCACCCGCATTGCTATACAGCCGAGGGCTCTCACTTCGTGCGAGCCCCGTATTGCGAGCAGTATCTCTTCTGGCTTTAAATGCTATTCCTCCGCGCTATGGAGTCGCCCTCCCCCCTCCGATGTGGGCTGACTGCAGAGATGGTGACGGCGCCGGTCTACCTCGCCGAAAAGACGGAAGCCTCCATACCCCTAACGCAAGCTGCCCGGTCTACTGTCGAGCTGGAGGGTGCCCCGGTGGCGCCTTTGCGCACTGCTGCCATGCTGAAGCGGGGAACAGACCTGACCTATGGTGATATCCTTCTGGCCCTGGAAGACTTGAGGGCGACACGGTGGCAAAACACTCGAGAACTGGAGCGGAAGATTGACGACGCAGTGCCATCCAGGGAAATACTGCGGCTGTCTGACCCCCCAATGCCTCTCATTCCCTTCGAGGCGGATACAATGTGGCGACAGGGGGATACTGTGGAACGTCCTGTCCCTGGCTACAGTGTCGAGTGTTTTTCTTTTAATGACAAAGTTGCAGTTACAAAGTTCCCTTCCACTCTAAAAGCTGAGACTCTGCCTCTGCAAGTGTTGCCACGGCTTCCTCAACATCGCCGGAGTGTGTGCCGTTCTGTGGGGAACAATGTGTTGGTCACTTTAGACGGGGTGATGGTCGGTAATTGGGAACTTTCGCTTCCTCTTCCTCTGCTTCATCTATGCCGGGAGCGGCCATCTTGCTCCTTTGTTCTGCCTGAAGTACACTCTCAGCGGTGGCCATGCTTGGAGGGGTTTCAGCGTTCAGGCCAGGGCTGATGTTGCCTCCCTTGATGATCCTGCCTGACCGCCTGGCATGACCCGGACTAGAATACTTGTCGATGTATTTGATGTGCTGCATGCGCGTAATCCGCTATTGTAGATTGCGGGGGTGGATATGTGGGACCACCTAAGATCGGGCCGGGGCTAGGCGATTTCCTTTAGTGTGCTGTACGTATTGGCGGGCGGGGACTAGGATGGGACTGCTTTTTATCTGATTTATTCGCACATTTGGAACTGACTCTCCCCACCTGCGGCTTTGCTTGCTACTTCAGTTGTGCTGATGATACTTAGGGTGGGGGATGCTTATGGGGCTGGTGGTGACCGGGAGTATGTTAAACTTTCCTCCTCCTGCCTTCTCTGAGAGTCGGAGACTGGGATGTTCTTTCCCACTCTCCATACTCTCTTTCCCACTTGGGGTTCTTTCTGGGGCGACAGGCATGCCTATTGGGGGGGGGGGTGGGCCGTGGCCTTCCGTTGGTATGCAGGGTGGGGGGATGGGATGTGTTCTATGTCTTTCCTTTGTCTCTATGGCCCTCTTTCTCTTTCTTTCTCTCCGCTTCTTCGGTTTCTTTCTCTTCTATGTTTCTTTGTTTCTTTGGGGTCGGGGTTCAGTGTTAGTAGGGAGTTTATTGTGATGTATCATTCTGTGGCATAGCGTTTGCTCTTAGTTCCTTGATGGTGGCCACCTGTTTCCTTACAAATGCCTTCCTCTATAACGCCTCCATCTGGGTGCTCCGTGAACGATGATGTCTATCCTGGTCAGTTATCAGCTTCGACTCTTTTCGTAGTTTCTACATTGTACTCGACAAAACCATAAAATTAAACCTTTACCTATCCTGACATTATTGTTCTATGTTCTACACGTAACTTTTTACTCAGAGATTGCTTTAACGGCGTTCTGCCATATTGGTTTTTCTTTTATCCCTTTCTAATATGTCATAGCGGCCGGCCCCGAGGGGTTGTAGGCAGACGCTGTGCATTGTGCATTTAACAAAATAAAGGTTTAAAAAAAAAAAAAAAAAAAAAGCGTGCATATGAGGCGGGCGGCATGGTCTGGTTTGCGGCGTCTGGTGAATAACTGGGACGTCCTGACCGGGAGTAAAACTGGCGGCGGGCGATCAGTGCCCTGTTTCAAACTCCGTGTACTTGCAGCCTCTCTGCCTTGGGAGCTCCGGACATTTGTGTAAAGCTGTGCAAACATTCCTCATGGTCCCCTCCGTTTAGTAAAAACGGGCAGTATCTCACTGGCAAACTTTGGGGGCACTGTGTTTGATGGTGTCTGTGTGCCACTGCAATGCTGCCGTGAACTGGTCTGTACGTGAGGTGGTGCTACCACATGCAGTGTGCTCTGAGCTGGCGGTTTTGACCTGCATTGATGACGGTGATGCATGTGCGGACCTGTAGAAGGAAGCAGCAATGTCCCGACTGCGAAATGGCGGCGTCCACTGCCCGGAAGCCTTTCAATTGACCTCCTATTAAAGCAGGGTTGCTTTTTGTAGGCTATAATATCTTGCTGGTACGGCTTTGGGCTGCGGACCTAACATTTGGACGTTGGTGGCTCAGCGAGGATCTCAATAATCGATGCAGGTCTGGTCTGGATACTACTGCGACAAGATGGTGCCGAGGGATATCGAGTGGTGTGTGTGATGGCGTGTTAATTGGTCTCTTTACGCAGAGGCGCCTAGTCTGTGGGGCGTTGCTACTGGCTTGTCAGTGACTGCGGCGGTGTGCGGGAGTTCGTCACATAACACCCAGTGGCAAGTTTACAGCTTTTACGCGACTCCTGCCCCAATCACGCTGTGTGTGTCGGAGCCAACACTACTAGTGCGTTTTGAAAAGACTGAGATATTTCTGCTACTGACCCATTCGCCGTTCGTGCACTGTGCACCATCGCAGCGGGACAATGGGCAAGCTGGAGAAACAGCAAACCAGGCTTACGTTTGAGGCGCGGCGGCAGTCAAAAAGCGCGACGACAACGCCGGAGGCTGTGGAGGAAGGAGCGGCGGGAAACTCCAGCGACATGGCGGCTGTGCTGCAGGCCATACAACAAAGCCTACAAGATGTTAATGGAAAGTTGGACACTATCACGCAGCGGGTAGATAACATGGCAGCCAAACTTGATAAACATGGCGAGCGCCGGGTGGAGGCTGAAACTAGAATAGCAGCTGTGGAGAATGAATCACATAGCATGACCAAGAAGTGCTCTGATATTGAAAAGATCCTGGAAGTGATTAAAAACAAGGCCCAGGACTTGGAGGCAAGATCTAGACGTAATAATATTCGTATTACGAGTGTACCAGAGTCAACCAATACTGGGAAACTGGAAACATATGTGGAGGACATGCTCAAGACTATATTTGGCCCGGAATCATTCTCTTCGGTCCTCATAGTTGAGAGGGCACACAGATCGCTGTACCCGAAACCAAAGCCTGGAGCGACCCCAAGACCAAAAGTAGCCCGCA
Source organism: Lissotriton vulgaris (assembly GCF_964263255.1). Classification (NCBI taxonomy): domain Eukaryota; kingdom Metazoa; phylum Chordata; class Amphibia; order Caudata; family Salamandridae; genus Lissotriton; species Lissotriton vulgaris. The sequence goes on along the minus strand of NC_141685.1, from coordinate 959,208,593 downwards.
TACTTAATTACAGGGATCGGGACGCTGTCCGCCGTCTGGCAAGGGTCAAGCGTGATATAAACTATCAAGATAACGCTTTGGAATTCTATCCCGATTTTACCATGTCGGTCCAGCTGGCGCGCAAGGAATACAATCCGGTCAAACAACAGTTGCGGGAAATGAGCATTGAATATGCCATGCTTTATCCAGCACGATTACGAGTGAATCAGGATGGGCATACCACTATCTTTCCAACACTGAAGGCGGCACAGGATTTCTTCAAACAACAACGCCGGAAGCGCAAAGAGCAAAATCGCAGTGAACGTAATGAAGACCGGATTGACAGAGTGCGACATTATGGTATGGACACTATGTTGGCGAGCTACGCCCGAGATGACATGCGAGTATGAATCCGCTGTGACAGTCAGCTGGGGCAGGCTGTGAACAATTGCTGAGTCTGGCTTTGCTGCACGCACGTACATGCAAGGACATGTTTGAGACACAGTAGATAATATGGGTCATTTGACTGTGTCCTGTGCAGAATGTTCGTCCTGTTCCGTGGGGATCACAAACCCATGGTGCCAGGGATCTGCAAGGCAGGAGCGGATAACTGTCTGGTAACTTATACTATAGCCAGTGCTGTACAGTTCAGAGCTAATGAAGCAGAAATACCGGGTGATGTCTGTATGCACTGTGCCATGGCTCCTGTACTATAGTTGACGTATGATGCTGGTGTTTTGGGAGATCAAAACTACTGTCAAGTTGCTATGAGACTGCTGGCATTATTGGCACGGATTAATGGAGTCTCTTCGGATGTGAGGAGACTGCCATGATTATAGAATGGGGGCCATAAAGACGTGGCTGAGATGTCGCTACATGATGACCCGACCATACATCTAAGGGCCTTTGGGGCATTACTGTTGTGAAAGACTTTGTCACGCTGTCTATATGTAATACATTGATTTGCATAGTCTGTTTTTTTTTTCTAATTTTGACACCTGGCCACATCCACTATGCTGGATGGAGAAAAGTGCACCGGGCGGACCCCCCATGCGGGTGTGCCCCACTTGAAGTTCAGTTCTAAGAATGTTTGTAGTTTGGGTGTGTCTTTGGCATAATTAGGATGCTGAAGTGGGCGGGGGTGGGATGGGTAATAGGGAGTTCGAGTTTTCAGGCCTATGCATATGAGACGTATCGCAGACTTCCAGTATAACTTCATCATGCCCATAAGAAAGACTGCAAATGTCAATGACATATATGCTTTAGATGCCATTATACAGGATGATACCTAGGATGTTCAAATGTCAACTGATAAGATACTACAGTCCAATAGATTAAATTTATTAACCTGGAATGTGAGGGGGTTAAATAATCCGCAAAAAAGCTGTAGAGTATTCAACTATCTTGATAGACCACGGATTGACATAGCTCTGCTTCAGGTATTGTGCGAAATGCACACACGAATATAGGGCGCAGATGGCCAGAGTCGGTACATGGCTCAGGATACTCAACGTACTCTAGAGGTGTTCTGTTGGTGTTTGATACGGAAGGGATTAAACTTTACGATCACAGACACTATGCTAGATGATGAGGGGCGCTTTGTGTTGATAATGGGGATTTAAAGGGGCAGAAACTTTCTGTTGTTAATGCGTATGGCCCAAACATATATGATCAGGAGTTCTATCGTGGGGTGTGGGCAAGGCTGCAGGGGGTGCGTGATGTTCCTATGATATGGGGAGGGGACTTTAATATGGCACTGCAGGATGGCTTGGATAGGTCTAGGGGCTCGACGGAAACACATAAGCAAGCTTTGTCAGCCCAGAAAGATATAATTGTAGATATGAGTCTCACTGATATCTGGCGAGCGTGACATCCCACGCATACAGAACCCATGCACATTACTGCTATGCACAATAGTTGGTCGAGAATAGATTACTGGCTGGGCATGGATGATTTGGTGCTGTGGACTGAGAAGATCACGCACATGCCACACACTCTGTCAGACCACAGTCCTGTACTGCTCTCCCTGGTAATACCACACTATGTGCCACCACCCTTTAGTTGCAGATTTAATGCGGTAGCGCTGTTAGATACAGTATACACGGACACTATACATAGAGCCATTACGGAATATTTTGAACTAAATATTCCTACAACGGATGACGCGGTTTACTATGGGAGGCTTTTAAAGCGACAATTAGGGGGATATGCATCAGTACGGCAGCGGGCATACTCAAGGACATAAGACATCAGCTTGCCACAAGAGAAACTAGGCTGAGGACTCTAGAGAGGGAATATGCGCGCAAGCAAGATGCCAGGCTGTTGGGAGGAATCAAGGAAGTTTTGGCGGAGCACCAGGGCTACGCTGAAGATGAACTCAAATATCTCACGAAACGTCATGTAGCGAGATCATATGGGGAAGCGGGCAGACCTGGGAAAAGCCTAGCAGCTAAAATGTGTACCGGGGACCCTCCACAGATGGTGCCGGCCATACGCGATGGGAGTGATGCGCTCATCTATGATGCCCAGGGCATAATGAAGGAATTCACGACCCATTACGAGAAATTATACACCTCTCAGGTGGCTGTCTCGTCAGATGAAATCATGACTTACCTTGAAGATGTAGCGTAAGCGTGGCTATTGGACGCACAGCGTGAATATCTTTCATTACCTGTTACTGTTGAGGAAGTCATCACAATTATAAAATCACTCCCAAATGGCAAGGCACCGCGGCCTGATGGCTTTACCTGTGAGTTCTATAAGGCATTTGCAGATCAACTAGCCCCACATATAGTAGCAATGTATGGAGAGGCGCATGAAAAACAAACACTTCCGCCTACATTACGTGAGGCCTTGATAATTGCCCTATTGAAACCTGACAAAGACCCGGCACGTTGCGAGTCCTATAGGCCCCTATCCCTTATGAATGTCGACACAAAAATTATTGCAAAGCAGTTAGCAACTCACTTGCAACCATTGATGACCAGTCTGGTCCTGCCAGACCAGTCGGGGTTTATCCCAACACGCTCAACTGCTCACAACACCAGAACGCTGTTTGCGCTCTCTCATTACTTAATGCCTCATACTAAAGCTGTGGCTGTATTGTTGGATGCAGCTAAAGCATTTGATTCTATCGAGTGGCCTTATTTATACACTGTCCTTAGTAGAATGGGATTCCCTCCCATGTTTTTACAATGGATCACGATGCTGTATACCGCTCCGACGGCGCGCATAAAGGTTAACAAATATATATCAGACACAATTAGCATTACTAGAGGCACGAGGCAGGGGTGCCCTTTATCCCAGCTTTTGTTTGCGCTCGTACTAGAACCCCTAGCGTGCAAGGTAAGGCAAAATCATCGCAGCTCTGCATTACAATTCATACGGAGACCATTGCACATATCACTATACGCCGACGACATGTTGCTCTATGTACGTGATCCTGAGCAGTATTTGTACCCCCTCCTGCGGGAATATATCAAATTTGGGCGGCATTCCGGCCTTACAATAAATTGGTTTAAATCTGCAATAGTGCCACTGACTGATACCACAACCCCGCACCATACGGACTACCCATTAGAGTGGCAAGTAGAGCCAATTAAGTACTTAGGAGTTTGGTTTCATCGGGACCCTGAGGTGGTTGTCCGTACCAATTATGGTAGAGCGATAAGCACCATTGAAGACAAAATCAATAGATGGAACCACCTACCATTATCGTTGGCTGATCGTGTAGCCAAGGTGAAAATGGTAATTCTGCCAAAACTGCTGTATATATTCAATAACGTTCCAATAACACCACCAATGGGGGTATTCCGCAGGATTTCCGCCATGGTACTGAATTTAATATGGGCAGGGAAACAGGTGCGAATACAAAAGAGCACTGGCATTACCTTATGCACAGGGAGGGTTCAAAGTACCTGACTTCTTATTGTACTATCTATGTGCGCAAGCGCAATATGCGCATAATTGGTATGAAATTCCGTTTCTTACACACGCTGCAATAGAGGAGAGTGATGCTTCCCCTGTACCACTAAAGCTATCATTACTCACCGCAGACCCCCCCTACATAACCGGGACATCAACACTATAGATACCACCAACAAAGCATGGCATATGATGGGACGGAAGGCACATAAACTACCACTGTATGTGCCAGCACTGCCCCTACAGCATCACCCAGAACTGTCGGTCACTCAGGAACAAGTAGGCTTGGGCTTTCTAGACCGGGTCGGGATTAGCACGATGGGGGATCTGTATGAAGATGGTCAGTTTAAAACATTGGACGATCTGACCTATGTGAATAATCAATCGCTTCTCTTTAGATTCACGTATCATAGGCTGCGGGGAGCAGTGAAAAAATTGTACACTTCCTATCCGGCAGAACCCCAGCAATTAACTTCTCTGCAGCTCCTGCTCACCACCCCTACAATAAAGCACATAGGGTCTAGATTGTATGTTCAATTGCAAACGGACATAGCAGGAGACACGCTGTACATGTTAGAAAAATGGAATGCTAGTTTAGATATCCCGCTAACACCTGAAGAATGGGTCACGGCTTGCACTATCACGGGGCTATTGACACCTAATGGGAACCTCCGTATATTGCATTACAAATACCTACATCAAACTTATTATACACCAGCACGTCTGCATAAGTATGGCCTGTGTGCGGATTCCCAATGTACTAGATGTCATGCAGAGAACACAGATTTTATGCATTTAGCTGGGCACTGCCCTGATGTGGCACAATACTGGGCACGAGTTGTAGAAATATTAAGCGTTATGGTGGGTGTCCCCACAGTGCGTGCATGCTTATTAGGATTGGTGCCTGCTGTCCGTGCTGCCAAACGTAAATATTGTGTGATTGCATTACTCATAGCTAAAAGGAGAATCTCGCTTAATTGGAATAGCAGACGAGCCCCGAGCACCAAACAATGGTTGCAGGATATAACTTATTGTAAAGACACACTCCTGACATACAAAGAAGAATTGCCTGCAGGCTCAAGTCCAAAGGAGTATTGGACCTATTTAATTGAATATTTAAAGACTGTGGACAACTAGGGCGAAGCATGTACGAAAAATGCTGTCAATTTCTACTAATTTGTAGTATGCTGTAATGTGCTAATTCTGGGAGATGGATACTGTTGTGCTATGGTCTGAATGTTTACTGTCAGTTTTACTTTATGATTTACAAATGCCAATAAATTTAAAAAAAAAAAAAAAAAAAAACTATTCCCCCCGCGCAGCCGGACAGTCTGGGTTGTAGATGACTCACTGTGTTTTCCATCTTCCATTTACAAAGACTGATTCTGTCCTCTCAATATGTGCTTGCTTAACGCGCTGGCCCAGAGAAGGGTTGTAGGCGGCTTGCTGTATATGTGGTTTGCTTTTCTTTGTCTTGAAAATAATTAAAAGATTTGATCCTAAAAACACTACTGACATCCTGGAATGGACTTACTCGATCACAGCACTTAACTGCACACCAACCATAATGGAATCTGCTAAATCTCTTGGCATAACCCTGGACAGCTAAGCTATCCTGGCTTAAGACTACTGACATCCTGGAATGGATTTACTCGATCACAGCACTTAACTGCACAACAACCATAATGGAATCTGCTAAATCTCTTGGCATAACCCTGGACAGCTAAGCTATCCTGGCTGAAGACGGCTGACAGACAGAACCCGGTCCTAGGATGCTTGATCCCGGACCAGGAAAGACATGGCTTGGCAGTTCGGCCTGGACTGTTCCCATGAGGCACAGGTTCAAGGCTGATTTGCATATGGCCATGTCTGAACTGGGGTGGTGTGGAGTGCAAAAAAACCGATGGATTTAGGCCCAGATCTCTGTTCTGGGGTGAATGTATGACATTGTTCTGCATTCTGTCCATCAACTGTTGTTTTTGCATTTGTAACCCTGGGCAGTAACCTGAATATGTGTGACTGCATCAACTCGATGGTCAAAACTGCCAGGTTCTACTTGAGGAAACTAAAACCCTTCCTTGAAACAGCAGACCTAAAACCAGCAGTTCATGCGTTAGTTATCTCCAGAATTGCAAACCGCTACTCAACCCTATCTGTCCTACCCAAAATCTCCACTGCCCCCCTAAAAGCTTGCCTCAATGCTGCAGCAAGACTCTTAACATGCTCAAAACAATTTGAGCACATCACACCAGATCTGAAGGCACTGAACTGGCTTCATTTTGAAGCCAGAATCCAACTCAAAGTGACCTGTATCACACACAAAGCACTATACACTAATTCACCGGCATATCTCGCCCAGAAGATCTTGGTATCTGGGGGAGTCAGAAACTCCCGGTCTGCCAGAGACCTTGTGCTCCAGCCACCTCGCTTCCGTAAGGAAAAGACTTATAAGTGTGCCTTCTCTGGAGCTGCACCAAGAATCTGGAACTTGCTGCCATCCTCCATCAGAAGAATGCGTTCTCTGTTAATCTTTAAAAAGGCAGCCAAAACCTTCCTAATGAGCAAATTCCTCCCATAAGTCTTTATCATCGCGCACACATCTCTGCGGCATTGCTTTTGTTCTGCTGCAAAATTTCTTGTCTGCTTGGTTGCTCCTATCCTTTGTACTGATTTATTACTCCCTCAAATGTAATTGCTGGTTCTCTCTGAATATTGCGGATATGTCACCCCTCATATGTAATTCGTGGTTTTCTCTGAATTTTGCTGACATGTCGCTCCTCTGATTATTGTATATACCCTGGTTATGTCCTAATGTACAGCTCAAACAGAGGGACTATTGGCTTTTTTCTGAGGTCCAGCACACATGCCCAAATATAATCAATTCAGTGAGGTATGCAGTTCCTAGGTCGACTAGGTGGTCATAAGTCCTTACTGATTACAGGGGGAACAGGGAGTTCCTCCTGTTGGAATTAGGGCCCTCACACACCCGGCTGGGTGTCATGCTTCATCATAGGGCGTGCTCCTCGTCAGGTCGGCGCGGAAATATCTGATGGGCTCCCTATGTGGGGCTCTTTGGTGGAGATCTTTTAATCCAATTAGCCATTTGGTGCAGTGGGGGGAGGGGCCTAAATGTGTAGATGTAAGGAGTGCAGGTCAGTGGACCAAGGGAAGTTAAAACAGGAATTGGAAGTACCAGAGAAGATAATTTTAATCAATAGGGCTTCCAACCTGATTAAAAACAATGCGGCTCACTACTGAAGTAATATTTCAGAATTGTGCGCTCTGTCAAGTGGTCAACATGTTTCTCACCTAGTTGTCCTATGATCTAGCGGTGGTTTGTCAGAACCAGTATAAGTGAATCTATCTACACAACAGGTGGTTGTCCGGTAAAGTGTCCCTGATAAACCACCTAGCAAACCTATTGTGTGGTAACTGTAATAGCAGACCAACCCAATTTGGGATGGTAACTCACATCATCGACTCCCGGCAGGATAACCGGGGACCAGGAGCTAGTGGGTAGTTCTGCTGACTGGGTTGCGATTCAGGAAACGACACTGGAAATTACAAGTGTCAATCCTGCCGGGAGTCGATGGTCTGAGTTACCAACCCCAAATTGGGTTGGTCTGCTATTATAGGTCGAACAGAGGTGGAGACGACATGCTCCGTGAGGCTCCGATCGATTTAGATAACGACTGAACGACAGGGAGCCGAATCTGAGAAGGAGACTCACATGAGGGGCTTCTTCTTTTTTAATTCTATGTCAGGACCGGAGGCTTCGGATTATGCCATTCTTTCATCGCTTTATTCTCTACAGCAGCAAGAAAAAATATAACACAACTACTTTTCCCATGAACATTTGGGGGAAAGAATAAAGTCAAACATGAGTCCTATTACAGTGTCCATGTACAGGTGTCTCCCATCATGCTCCACTGTACTTGTCTCCTCCTCTTTCTTCGCTGCTCGCAGCAAGTTAAGTTGGTTTTTTCCTTCTCTCCTGGGTTTTGGGTTTCTGTGTGGTGCCTTTGGCCCGGGTGTCGGGTGTCTGTTTTTCTCCACAGATTCCCTTGATTGGTCGCGGGACGCCTAGTGCGCTCCTTACGCGATCTTTGCCCAGTAGTGTGCGGTGTGGTGGTGCGGCCACCAGGGGCCGGTGTCTCGTTTGCTGAAGGGGCGCTCCCAGAAGCTTCTAGAGTGTTCTGGCGCGCTCCTGTCACCAGCGGACCCGTGCCTAGCCTCCCGGCTCTGACACCCTGCGGGGTCGCAATTAGGTTTTCCCTTGCTTCTGAACGCCCTTTGGGTTGTACTTTTGGCAAACACCCTATGGGGTCGTAAGTGTGCTGTGGGACCGCTTTGCCGGGAGGCGCCCCGAGACTCTGTGGGCTGCAGCGTTCCCAGGGCTTTGCCCGTTCATTGTGTGCCTCTGGCCACCCATATCGCTGGGACTCCCCAGACTATAGAGCGCCCTGAGGAGGGTCATTGATCTTGCCTACCGTTCCCGTTGCTAGAGACTAATTTAACTCGCTATGCAGGGGAACACGGACAATTATCCGGAGGAGGACCCCCTGAACTATGTCCCGTTTGACGATGACTTTTACCAGGCGGTCGACGATTCCATCTACCGCGCGGTCGACCAGGCTATGGTCCCCCTGGAACAACGTCTTTCGGCGCGCCTGGATGAGGCCTATGCCAGGTTTGCCGCCTTGCTTCCGGCGCCGGTCCCGGCCTCCGGGCCTGATTCGTCCCCTACCCCGCCTCCTCCCAAGAAGCTTTGCATTGAGGGGGTTGATTCTGCGGCTTTCGCCAAGGTAAAGAGTGCCTTCAAGGCCCTGGAGGACGCACAAGCTCCTGCTCCTCTTCCTTCGGAGGCTCCGCCGCTTTCACCACCTGCGATGTCTCCGGACCCGCAGCGCGACGACGACGACTCCCCGGACTCGGAGGAGGAGGCCTGTTCTTCCAGGTCGTGGCTCCCTTCTCAGCCCTCATCCTCCTCAGGTCCGTCGGACATGCTGGACCCGGACGATATCGTCCATCCCCGTTCCTCAGAGTGGGTCCCGTGCGACAAGGTGGCCCAGTACGTCGCTAATAGGCTACGGAAGCCGATGGACAAGGATGCTAGGAGCCGCCTGCGCGCGGAGTGTCCCCGGCCGTCGTTGGATGGCAAGGTGGCCATGAGCCCGGACATCGATCCGAAGATGGCGACCTTCCTACAGAAATTTGTCAAGGACCCGCGGAAGGGTATCGACAGGTCCTGGCGCACTTGCCAGAACAAGCTTCTGGATGCTGTTGGGCCCCTTACCAAGATATGGCGGAGGAGGCCAAGGTGTCGGGTGACGCGATTTCCCCAGAGGTCCTTTCCAACTGGGCCCAGAGGGCCATTATTTTCCTTGGCAACGCCAACTGCGCCCTCTCTACGGAGCGGAGGCGCTCCCTGCTTATCAAGGTGGATCCCAAGCTGGGCGACCTCGCCTCATCGGAGGCGGGTGCTGTAGCCCAGGGGGGCTTGTTTGGTGACTCGTTCATCAAAGAACTGGGGAAGTTTGTGGCGACCTTCACGTCCCTGGATCGTGCCCAGTCCAATATCAAAAAGGTTTTCGCGCCCCGGGTTTTCGACAAGGCCGGACGAGGCAGGGGCCGCTCGTTCGGCCGGGGCGCCAGCTCGGATCGAGGTCAAGGCTCCGGACGTGGCCAGTACCAGGACAGGGCCAAGTTCAATAATTTCTACCCCACGAGAGGGCAGAAGTTCGGAGGTCGTGGTGGTCAGCGGGGCCAACAGCAAAGCGGTGGCCGAGGTGAGTGTTCTGCCTTCCGCGAGTTTGAAAGTGGGGGGCCCTTGGCGCAGTTTCTTCCTGCATGGGCCTCCCTTACCAGCGATGCTTGGGTGCTGCAGACGGTTCAAGGCTTCCAAATGGAGTTTCATGGCCGTCCGTGTCAGCTACAGCGTCCTCGCCCCATTACCTTTTCCCAGCGCGATGCGGCTTTGGTGAGCGAAGAGGTCGCTGCCCTCCTCCAAAAAGGGGCGATTTGTTGCGCTTGCGAGCACCCCTCAGGTTTTATAAGCAATCTTTTCTTAGTAGACAAGGTAGATGGGGGCAGTCGCCCCGTGATCAATCTGAAGGAGTTCAACGAGTGGTTGGTGTATCGGCACTTCAAAATGGAAGGGATACATCTGCTGCGCGACGTCTTGCGACAGTCCGACTGGATGGTCAGGCTGGACTTGAAAGACGCTTATCTAACGATTCCCATTTTTCCGCTTCATTGGCGTTTCCTCCAATTCAGGTGGGACGGCCAGGTTTACGAGTTTACTACTCTTCCTTTCGGGCTTTCCTCAGCACCGTGGTGCTTCACAAAGGTGTTGCGGCCGGTGGTGGAGGCCTTGCGGGCTCAGGGGGTCAGGATGATAGTCTACCTAGACGACATGCTGCTCATGGATCAGTGCCCCGAGAGACTGCGGTCACAGTTGCAGTCTGCGGTCAGCCTTTTACAAGGCCTGGGGTTCGTGATCAACGAGAAGAAGTCTCTCTTGGTTCCCATGCAATGCGCTACGTTCCTCGGTTTCACCATAGACTCGGTGGCGGGCACCTTGAGCCTTCCGGCCAGGAAGATGACGCGGATCAGACATGAGTTGCGGCAAACCCTAGCAAAGCGGATGATTTCCTTATGCCACCTGGCGAGGCTAGTGGGCCTGTTGTCCTCTTCGATCCAGGCTATCTTCCCGGGGCCCCTTCATTACCGCGCCATGCAGCGTTTGAAGGCGTACCACCTGCGGAGGGGCCTGACGTACTCTCAACTGATTCCTTTGTCGGAGGACGTGAGGGACGAAATGCAGTGGTGGCTTATGCACATGGAAGCCTGGAATGGCCGTGCGATTTTTGGTTCCGCCCCAGATATCGTGATAGAGTCGGACGCCAGCCGTTCCGGCTGGGGGGCGCGGTGCGGAGACTTCTCCACAGGCGGCGCCTGGTCTGCTCTCGAACAGTCCTTGCATATCAACTGCTTGGAGTTGCTAGCGGGCTCCTTCGCAGTGCAATGTTGGACCAAGGACAGAGTGCAATCCTGCGTCCTTCTGAGGATGGGCAACGTGTCTGCAGTCCGTTATACCAACCACCTGGGCGGCACCAGGTCCAAGATGTTAGCGGACCTGGCCAGGGATTTCTGGCACTTTTGTCTAGACCGCCAAGTGTCGGTTACGGCGGAATATTTGCCGGGTCGTCAGAACGAGGTGGCGGATTGGCACTCTAGGAATATTCTGGACACCAGCGTTTGGAAGCTGGACCCTACCCTGTTTGCGGAGCTCTCGGACCTTTGGGGCCCGTTTTCGGTGGACCTGTTCGCGTTCCGCTTGGACCACCAGCTCCCGCGGTATTTCAGCTGGCGCCCCGACCCTCTGGCGGAGGCGAAGGATGCGTTCCTCCAAGACTGGTCGGGAATACAGGGCTATGTGTTTCCACCGTTCTCAATGATAACGTGGGTGTCAGCGTTGTTACGCCGCCAGTCGGCACAGGTAGTGCTGATCACTCCGTGGTGGAGGTCGCAAGTTTGGTTTCCGGTTCTTCTGGAACTTTCTTGGGATTTTCCGATCCTACTCCCCCAGTCTCCCCACATTTTGCTGAATCCGGAGGGAGCGCCCCACAGGTTAGTCCTGGAGGGCTCGTTGCGCCTGATGGCGTGGAGGCTCTCCGGCGATGCTGGACGTTGCCTGGCCTTTCGAGAACGGCAGAGGACTTGCTCTCCAAGGCTTGGGCCGACAGCACGACCAAACGCTACAGATCGGCTTGGCTCCGGTGGAGCCGTTGGTGTGTGCGACGGGGTTTGGATCCCGTGGGGGCACCTGTAGTGCGTGTCTTGAATTTCCTGGCGGAACTGTCTGATCAGGGCCTGGCCTATCGATCGATCAATACGTTCCGGTCGGCGGTGTCTGCGGGGCACGACCTGGTTCAAGGGTCCCCGGTTGGCGAACACCCCTTAGTCTGTAGGCTCTTGCGGGGTATACGGCTTGCCTTGCCGCCGGAGCCTAGGTATTCCGTCCTGTGGGATGTAAACAGAGTGCTGAATTTGTTCCTTTCCTGGCAACCGAACAGGTTTTTAACGCGTAAGGAGTTGACGGCTAAGTTGGCCGTGTTGTTGTGCCTGGTGTCCTGCAGGCGTGTCTCGGATGTGCGAGCGTTGGATATAACGGCCAAGGTTTTTTCTCCTGAAGGAGTTTCCTTTACTGTCAGCAGACGGACCAAAACACATACTAGGGTCATTTCGTACCCGGCTTTTCAGGACTCCCCTAAGCTGTGCGTAGTGCAGTGCCTCCGTGCTTATGAGGATATGACAGAGGATACTCGCCCTCCGGGTGAGCGACAGTTGCTTATTGCCCTGCGTAAACCGTATAAGGCAGTGACTTCACCGACGATCGCCCGTTGGGTGCGTTGGATCATGCAGGAGGCGGGGATTGATACTAAACAGTTTGGGGCGCACTCTACGCGAGGTGCCATGGCGTCTAAAGCTTTTGCCCTTGGGGCTCGGTTGGAGAATCTGATGAGAGCGGCCGATTGGTCCTCGGACTCCACGTTTAAGAGGTTCTATTTCAAGCCAGTTATTGATGTGGTCAGATTGGTGGTCGATAAGCTTTGAACTGGCATAATTCGAAGCCTCCTGTCCTGACATAGAATGCGAATTTGCCTAGCCTTGGTGCTGGTAAGTTCCAATTCTATTAAGGACTCGGAGGCGAGGATTATCCCCCCCAGTGACTTCATGGAAGTGTACCCTCCCCGTATGCAATGTAAGTAAAGCGTTTATGTTCTTTTTCGAATGTGCGCTTATGGCTCTGCGGTGTACTGCTCTTCCTGTTTTACAGCTGACGTTCTATTGATATAGGATGGATCTGATGGTGTGTTCTTTTGCAGGAGCAGATAATTCTAAACAAGATGCGTGAGTGGACGGATGTTCTGGCTTCGCGCGAAGAAAGAGGAGGAGACAAGTACAGTGGAGCATGATGGGAGACACCTGTACATGGACACTATAATAGGACTCATGTTTGACTTTATTCTTTCCCCCAAATGTTCATGGGAAAAGTAGTTGTGTTATATTTTTTCTTGCTGCTGTAGAGAATAAAGCGATGAAAGAATGGCATAATCCTCGCCTCCGAGTCCTTAATAGAATTGGAACTTACCAGCACCAAGGCTAGGCAAATTCGCATTGGACCTTACAGCCGGTAGGTGACGCTATGGCTGAGTAAGGTCTACATGAAGGGTGTGTCCAACTCCGATGCAGTGGCGTAAAATCCTGGCCCTGAAGAAATTGCCTAAAAGTGTTTTGGGCAATGAAACATGTTGGCTTATGGTAATGGTATGCATGTTTAGCAGCCAGCCTTGCTTTTTTAGTTTGATAGGTTCCACAAAGTTAAAAATAAAAATAGTAGTGACATGTATACCTATCAATTTTAATTCACTTTTTGAGATTTCACTGTTTTTCACTGCACATATTTTGTTTGGACACATTTATTTTGGGCGTAATGACAGCCGATGATGATAACAATGGGCTTTCCAGGTGAGTACCTGCCAGGTATCCCGATGGTGGTTCGATCGTGAGGGGTCATTTCACCCACACACATTTTTTCACTTGTCACATTTGGAGGTCTGTGAACTGAATGCATTGAAAGTTTGTCAGTTCTGGCTTGGTTGAGTTTTCAGATAGACTGTCTTTCTTTTCCTTGGGATGCAGAGTTTTTATTGAATAGGCAAGAAAAACGCGTGACTCTCTACCCCAATCATACAAAGGACAGGGGAGAAATTTCTTTATGCAAACAATATTGTAATACGTAGTACACGTTAAAGTTCTAAGATAATTGCCTCAGAGAACCAGGTCAAGTTGTTTTCGATGATTATATGAGTGGACCTTGGTTTCTATTTTTCCCTCTATGCTCCATGTTGATTATATACTGCTATTACAGGTACCACACAATATTTTGGTAACTGCGGCAGTATCACTGCAATATGAGTGGGTAAGATAGCCATTCTTTGTACTTTTGTACTGAGAGTGGTATACCATTCTAGTACTTTAAACTACACATTTTATCTCAAATAAGATTTCAAGTGCTACTAAGTTCATAATTGGAGAACATGATAGAGATGTTCAAGGTAAGTTAATAATAATGTACTTTTAAAAACGATGTATATACTGAGTTATAAGTTTTGCAGCTAGGTCGATTTGGCATGGATAACCCCTTACCTGCATTTTTAGAAATATATCATCTCTAAGGTAGGCTGTAGGTAGGCCATAGGGTAGGGTGTTATGTGCTTAGAAAGTAAGACGCACCTTGAATTTTTTGTGAGTCACATTCGTACTTCCAGACCGATATGCTCAATTAAACATCTTCTTCTACCATACTGCAACACACATACATATTTACAAAAGCATAGAGGCACTCAGCCACCCAATCAGAGGCACTTTCAAATTCCGTCACATGCTCTCACAGCAGTTATGTATCCAGGAGTAAGCGAGCCACTTGCACACACCGTTATATACCTCAACACTCAGTAATAGAGCCAATAAGTAATATATACAGCTAATTACATACACGTATAGAGATCCATAGAGATAGTCATATAGTGACTTAGTTACACATCCAGTGATACAGGTAGAGAGGGACTGATACACTTATTTAGATATGTAATGATGTAGTGTTTCTCCTAGTCACTCATCTTGACTTGTAGGCCTTTAAACATGTGTTAAGCCTGCTACTACAGAGCCTGTGCGTGCAGTGTTACTGCCAGGTCAAGTTGGTATCTAAAATTATTTGCCAAATTTACACTTCTGTTCTATTTGATCAGGGTTCTCCAAAGTCAGTCCTGGAGGGCCAGATCCAATCCAGATTTTTGAGATAACTACATTTATCTAAATGGGCTTAAACTCTGGCATGGATACAGCCCTCCAGAGGAACAGCTATTCGTATTGATAACTTTACATAAAAGATTGCAAAGTTTTGCACAGTTTCTTAAGAGAAACCAAATTGTGTTTGTATTTGTTGTCGAAGTACTAACTACAAAAGCTAAACTCACAATGTTGTTTTGTTCTCAAAAACTGAAGAGAACAGAGATAAGTGGTAAGAATTTGCTGTATATTTATATGAAAAGCACCACTTTGATTTATCAACACCGTAAATTATATTCAAGTATTACTATGATAAGTTAGAGGATAACAAATTGCCAGCCAGAGCAAAATAAAAGTTAGAATAGGTATCAATTCCAGAAGAACTTTGAGAATTAAGGGGGTCATTAGGATTGCGGTTTTTCCGCATCCTCTGGGCCGGCGGAAGCCACCACCGGCCCGGAGGATGCGGAAAAGCCGCAGCGGACCCACCACACACATTAGGATGGCTGGTGGGTCCTGGTTTCCGTCCCAGCTTTTCCGCTGCGGCTGGCTTACAACCACGGTGGAAAAGCTCTAATATGGTGACGGTGTCTGTCAGACACCGTCTCCCATATTAGGATGGCCTGTTTCAGATGCTTTTCCGCGGCGGGTTTTCCGCCGTGGAAAAGCATGTGTAACTTCACTGCGGGGGCCCGTTGCGGGCCCCCTAGGTGAAGGGGGTGTGGGGGGTGCACATGGGGGGTACCTGTGGTACCCCCCTGCATTTGTATGCGGAAAGCGGCAGGCACCGCTCGGTGCCTGCCTCTTTCTGCATACAAATGCAACACCTGCATTTTTAACATTGCCGTGGGTGCAGCTTGAAGCCGCACCCGCCGCAATGTTAAAAATAGAGGATGTGACCGCCAGGGTGGCGGTCACATCCTAATTGCACAGGAGGGAACTCCGCATGCCATGCGGAGGTTCCCTCCTGCTCTGGGGTCGCGGACGGACGCAAGTCCGTCAGCGATCCTAATGAGGTCCTAAATGTGTATGAATCAATTCTCATACAATATATAGATCCATTTCAGGCAATAGTTTGTATGGAACCAAAGACAGGGAAGCTGCCACCAAATGAGTTACAGAAAGGCCATAAAGGAAGAGTTGTCTACTTAGCTTTAGATTTTAAATGGAATATGGACACTTTTAGTGTAGACAGAGATGTTGATACACCACTTATCATTCTTGTAAATTGTGTCTCTACCAAAACCAAAAGAATCTGGCAAGAGTTAGTGGATGTTAATAAAGTAAAAAAAGCTACTTTGTACCTCACGTTAATTTTTATTATAAAAATGGCAATGTTCTTGGATATGTAAGTTGCATAGAGGATGAAACATTACCATCAAGTGGACAAAATGAAAAAGTGGATAGATCCAAATCAGAAGAAATATATGAACACTATAGTATCCATCCATTGAATTCCAAAGAAGTTATTGTCAAATATGTTGATCTCTTTCAATTGAAACAAGCAAAAGGATCTCAGATGAGTGTATGGGAAAAAAGTTTACATTCTCGCTGTTTTCCACAACTATTGCCTACCGGGGCAGGTGGCCAGTATGATGACCACCCTGTACAAATACCAGGAGCCAAGTACAGGTCAACCAGATTACATTAAGAGAATGATTGATTTCGGCAGTGTATTCCATACATATTCCATGTATTATTTGAGAGTGACTTGCCTGGACTATCAAATGGTGTAAACTACATATTGAAGATAGGAATTATTCTACAAAATCTCTTTGCAAAGAAATTCGTTGATAAGGAAAGGAATGAAAAGTTGAAATACAATTTGATTAATAATGGCATGCCAATATGGTACCAGCGAGTATTGGTATCGTCTACATGGAGAACTGAAATGTATGTTGAGAAACCTAGGTGCAACTACTTGGTTTCAGACACTCAATTGTGCAGAGTACACATGTTGATTTGCTTGACTTTTTTAAGGGAAGCAAAGTCAAACAGTAAGGACATTAATGTGAAGCCAGCAGAAGAACTTTGCTCTTTGGATCCTGCTAATATTTGTAGATAGTTTAACCACAGGTTTCAAGCAATGCAGTCTTTCATCTGTAACAAAAGAAGCTCTCCTCTTGGTGAAGTTAATGATTTGTTCTGGCATATAGAGTACCAAGCAAGAGGTGCTCTTCAAATTTACATGTTGTTATGGATAAAAGATGCACTAACATTTGGAACAGACAGTGATGTCTCTGTACTCTTTTATACAACAGTATGTGACATGCAACATCTCAAAAGACAATGAAGAAAAAGCCCAGAGACAACAAGTTCTGCACTTTCAAACACATAGATATGGCAAGTACTGTTGTTAAAAATACAGGTGTAAAGGAAAGTTTAACACATGGGGACGTTTTGGATTTCCAGAACCTGTCATTTCCAACGGTTGAGTGAATAGCTTTTAATCTGCAGTCCGGTATACACTGACATGAAAATCAGTGAAAAACACATACAAAGTCAAAAGAACAGAGACCTCTAAGTATATTCATTACTATAATCCTGTGATTCTGACAATGTGGAATGTAAATACGTAAAATGTGTTGCAGACAACTCTATCGCTTTTGCTCATTATTTCACTTAGTACAATTCAAAATCAGAGAAGACAGAGGTAGGAGAATATTTCTGCAGAAAAGTCTCAAAGAAATTATACAGCTTCAGCTTGAAAATGCTTTCACATGGGGATATATGCTCCTATGAATGTTGTGACTGGCTGAGCTCAGCTAGTTTGTACTCAAAGTCAAGAGACATTGTTTTGGCAAGTCTAGGCCTTGCAAGCACACAAAACAGAGTCTTGAAGTCTTTCCCTGAAATTCAGTACCTAGCAGAGTTTTAGTCAGCAAGTACAGATATTGTGAAACAAATATGTTGGATACTTACTATCCAAGAAGGAGTCTACACCATGAAAACATGTGTCTTTATGAGATACTTGCACTATAGATTTAGAAACAATGTAACAGAAAACGTAGGTGAAAGGAAATATGCAGTAGTTGGTTGCGAAAGTTGTTTGGTTCAACATACGAAAGGGAGTTTAATAAACCAAAGAAAGCTTAGTTGTCAAACTCCTGATAAAAGAGTGTTTTTCTATTTGACACTTCTGCAACCGTTCAAACCTTGGTGTTCTGAAATGGACTTATTGGAACACTTTGACCGCTATGATGATTCTTTCAATGCTGTGAAAGACAGCATTCAGTTTTCAGTCTTTCCCAACTTCATGAGATTTGACAGGAAGGACCAATTTCTGCCGAGATAGCTAAGGACAGATCATAAAGCATCCAATGCTCAGGACCTCTAAGTCAAGATCGACCAATTATTAAAAAAAGAAGCTACCATAATCATGAATTGTAATTTGTACTTGTAAAGCGCACTAATACCCCAACTGGGGTGTCCTGGCGCTGTAACGCATACCGCTGTGGAACCCTTCCTGGTTTTTCCCTGTGAAATGTCCACTCCTGGGCACCCCCAAGGTGAAGCCAGGCATCCCAGCGCTGTTGGGGCCATTGTTGAGATTAAGCAAGCTATTGCCCAGAGTTGCAAAGTGGGACCCATGACTAGAATAGGCACCGAGGCGAGAATGATCAGGTCAGAGGGAAATTGAGCCCAAGACCCACCGAGGCGGGAATTGAACCATGGTCCCGGACCAGACCTCTGCATCAGGGTCTGTCGCTCTAGCCATTGAGCCACACTTCTCCACATGAATGAGGTAGAGACTGCAATGCAACAACCAAGACATGAAAGTGTTGATTTGGAGCAGTTAGTTAGACAACTGAAAGACGAGCAGAAAGAAATGTATACAGAGATGAAAGAGAAAACAGAGCATGGATTCCTCCACAAGAAGAATGAATGTAAATGCCCATCATTTAAGCCAATACTATTATACGTCAGTGGTCAAGCTGGCACTGAGAAATAATTGACGTTCTCACTGCTTACCTACAGAGGACTACAGACTCAAATTTGTCGTGTGTAGGAACAGCAACAACTGGGTTAGCTGCCCACAATATGAAAGGAATTACTTTGCATTGACGACTTATGCTACCCATTGAATATGACTACAAAGAGGAGTACCAAAAGTTATCCAGTGCCCGTAGAACATGACAACTGGATTACCAAAAGTTATCCAGGGAAGCTTGTCAGGAAGTGTCAAGAGTACTGAAGAAACAAACTTTTAATTATCGATGAAGTGAGCATGGCCTCAAACTTAATGCTTACCTTCATACACATGGGAATGCAACAGATTTAAAGAAACTGATTATGAAAGCTCTTAATTGTGTTTGGCAACCTACTACAACTTACCCCTGTGAAAGTACAGCCTGGGTTTAAGGCACTTTTCTATGATGAAACTCGGAATTCCTCAGGAAGTACTGAAAACGTAAACATTGACTAAACTTTCGATACAAGGAACGACTAAGGAATATGCATCAAGCATCTGACGTGAAATACGGAACTAGTCTCAAGGATATTAGAGTAGGAGCTCTCACCAAAGAGGCAAAACGTAAATTAGAAAGCAGACTTGTGAAGAAACTGTCTCATAAAACCAAGACAGCAGCAGAGTTAATGTTGAGTTTCATTCAAAAAGAAAATTCGATTGTCTGCCTAATGCCTACACTTCAAGAGTGTCCCTCTGATGATGATGCTCCTCTGCGCCTGGGGCCTGACTGGAAGTAGAGGCTGCCATTTTTTAGATGAAAAAATACACCCAAAAAAGGTATGGTCCTGCAGCTATAAAGGGAGGTGTGAAACCAGACAGTTACACCCATAAGTAATGAAACGTGGGAGGGCACTTCCTCTGTTGAGGCATGAAAGCTGTTTTAGCCTCTCAAATCTCTTTATTCATGTGTCACATGTATTTCGCAGTGATTTAGCGACGTCACCACAAATACTAAAACATGTATTAAAACACGCATGTAACATTAAATCACTTATGACTACATAAATTAATATACAATATTAGCAAGTCACTTACTTCAAATATAAACTTTAATATGTCTAAATATCAGTCAGACAAAAAGCTTTAGTTAGCAAATAGCCGTAAAAAGATAAAAAACATAAATATATGTATTACATACATGCTTCTAAAGATAAAAACATGATAAAATACACTTAATAAGTAGAATTAAAGTACAACCTTACAACCAAGGTTTTACATTCTATATGCCTCTGCAATAACGCAGTTTGAAAAAAGAATTAAGTCATGGGTCATGTGGACACCTAATTTAATGTATAAGTATAACAAGATTAAAACTTGACTGTGAAACACTAGTATAATTCAAGGATGTTCTAATAATTAAAGCTTGACGGACAACGCCTAAGACAGATAAGCAGCTGAATTTGGATCCTAAAAGTTGAAAACGATGCACACAAACAGTAAAAGAACTAGGACTGAAGGAGTGCAGCAAGGGACGTAATAAGTGTGCGCTCAGCCCGGTATAAAAAACACAAAAAAGTTCAGTTGCAGGAACCTGGAGGTAAGGTAAGGAACTAGGTGCCCTACTGAGAATGGGCTATCTGAAAGTGCAGAGCGCCTACTCTAAAGCGGGTCAGATAGAATCTATGTGGAGAATTTGTAACCTATAGGAGAGAAGGTTCCACTCTTAACATGCTATAGATCTAGGTCATTGGTTGACATTTTGCAAATCTGGCTTCCTTTCTGGGGGATAGAAAACGGGATCTCACCATATTTTTGAGCTACAGCTAATTTCGTTAGGCGAGAGAAAAAGATTTGGCAGCCCATGGTCCGAAATGGACTTAAAGACATAACCATGGAATAGAGGCCACTTGATATTGTCTTAAACAGTCGTTGAAAACTATTTGGGTAAAAGAAGTGTAAGGTGAAAGCCAAATCTTAAGCCAAAGAAGCAGCGGGCAACCTGGACGTTTTCCTCCAGGAAACAGAGGCCGGCCTACAAGTGGGTAATAAGGCTAGCCCTACTCCTAGGCGTTGCGAGGAGCCTACACAGACATTTCTTTTCAATCCTTTGGAAACCACCAGGAGGAGTGTAGTCCCAAACACTGGTCCCGTAAGTCCCCTGGGAAAGGCATTTACTCTGTTACAGGGTAGTCAATTCTTTAATGGGCTTATGTCAAGTCTCTTGAAGAACCTTAAAAATTGCCTCTATTGCCGCCTCAAGTTTACAGGCTTACTGACTTGGAAGTTTGTCCCAACTAAAGTTGCTTGACAACAGAACCCCCAGGTAGTTAAAATGACCTACTTTGGAAATAGGGATCCCCGCTATATTATGAGTGCAAGAATGGGTCTTTTTAGGACCAAATATCATTATGTGGGATTTCTGGTGGTTAATTTTCAGATTAAGCTCCCCATAAAAGCATTAAAAATAACTGGAAACTATTGGCTGTATGACCAATTAGCACTGCATCATCCGTGTAAATGAATAAGGGGGATGCGATTCCCGATGCTAAGGAGATCTTTTCCTCTAGACGCCAGCTCCTTCTCAAGGACATTAATCTAAAAAAGAAATAAAGAGGGAGCAAAAAAACCCTGTCTTAGACCCTTATTTGAAAAAAGAAGGGGGTACAGCCACCATTTGTAACATAACAAACTTGAGCCTTATTTCCCCAATGCAGGCGTTTTAATAGGTCTATCAGAGCAGGGTCAATCGTTGCTTTACCCATCATTGACTATAACTTGCCCTTATCCACCCAATCGAATGCACTTGAAAGGTCCATAAAGGCCATATGGAGTGCCCCTCGGCATGAACATATTTCCCCGCAATCATGAGGAGGTTCAGTGTTTGCTCAACCACACTAACATCTGGACGAAAAACATATTGGGCTTCTGAGAAGAACGTATTGTCGGCAGCCCAATCTTCCAACAGTTAGAGAATTACCCGTCCTAAGATCTTAATGGAAATGGGGGAATGGGTCTGTAAAAATAAGGCCGATTTCTGTTGCCTTTTTAAAAAATGGGGACTATAGTTAACTCCCTCCAGGAATTAGGAATCTCACCTCTAATCACATTACAAAAGACATTTGTTAGCAAAGTCACCCAGAAGGTGGGATTCCGTCTGTATACATCAATAGGGACCCCATCAGGGGTAGGCGACTTTCCAGAAGATGATTTAAGAACAGCTCAGGATATAGCACGAACATTGATGGTATTGCTTAGGGCAAGGGATTCAGTGGTGGAAGGGGTTGGAGCCTCAACTAAAGTTTGAAGGGACGCATCATCACTAAAGATTTTTGAAAAATGGCCAACCTATTTGTCAGGGGAGATGTGGCATTCTATTTTGAGCTGGTTATCATCTGCGAAGTAAGACCTATTAACTTCCCAGAAAGCCCTAGTGCCCCTAAGGCAGAGGCCACTTGCAAATTGTCCCAAGCCCGTTTCCTAACATCCTGTTTTATAGTTTCTATGATAGATTTATATGAAGACCTAAGCAGTCTAAAGTGCACCATATCATATTGAGGTGCTTTTAGGGCATTGTTTTAACTGTTTTAAAGTAGTGCACCTTGAATTGAACCATTTGGAAGGGCAAGGTTCCATTAACTTCGGTTGAAAGACCAACAGCCTGGATGCATGTTTACAGATGACATGAAAGCTCTCCACAACCTCTAAGGCATTAGCCTCATCGGACAAACAGGTGAAGAAGGCCTCAAATTGCTAAGAGATTAACTTTTCAAAATATTAGCTTTTTCCCATCTAAGGTAGATTCCCTTACTGTTAGATAACTGTTTTTTTGTGTTTAAAAAAAACGTTATTTGTATTTCAAAATAGGCACACATTGATTAGGAACGTTACAGTTCAACAGATTGATAGCATCAGGTTAACGACAACAGTTTTGACACATACAACCAGCAACATAACCTACAGTGTTCCACATTACATCTTTAGGTTTAGCTGGGTCGTAATGTGGGGGTCAACTTGCATAGTTGTTCAGGTAGTGCGTTTCCTGGGTTTGTGTGGCATCATATCCTTGCCTTGGGAGGGAGGGCGAGGGGGGAGAGAGAAAAGTAGACCAAAATATTTGAGTGTGAAAAAGGCTGCTTTATTAGGAAACAGGTGCTCATTACAAAATATAAAACCCTGGCAAAGCCTTCCAAAACTAGGCCTCACTAAATAAATAACTAAACTAATAAATTAACTACAAACCCCGCCCCCACCCCCTCCCCTAAAATTCTTTGGCCCCTCCCCCACCCAACAATACAGCATTAAAACATTACAATAACATTATAAACATAACATCATCAATAAACATTACATCATCAATTAAATCATTACGTCATCACTTAACACATTACATCATCAACAACCCAAATCACATAATGAAAACCAGGCCCTCGATAACCAAAACCCTGCCTGACCCTTCACCCCTCTCAAGACCCCCCAAAACCTGAACGGTCAAGCAATGACCAACTTCCCCTTTACCTGTCAATCAATGAATCAGACCAATACTCACCAAAAACTTTACAATCAACAGCACCGAAACAACAAAACCCCGCACCGCACCTGTTCCTAGCGACAATACAAACCAAAAACCCTTTGTACACCTGTTAACAACAAAACAGCCATTGAACACAAGAGAAAACACTATAAAAAGGAAGGAAATATAAAAAATCTCTACAAAAAAGAGGAGGAAAGGAAAAATCCCCAAGAGAATAAAAACTATTAAAGGGGGGGAGGGAGGGACAAAAAACGCTAACTATCCTCCTAGCCACCAGGTCACCAAACCTAAAATGGTGGCTAGGAGGCGGGAACACCGAGGTTTATAATTGGGCTGGCAAAACCCTACTAGGCCAGCCCAATTCCAGAAAATTCAACTTTAAGTTTAACCCCTCGCAGCCCTCCCAAAATGCCCGGGGGAGGAGACCTCCCTACGGTCAGCTCCCTCCCCCAAGCCCCCCTTGGGAGGGAGGGCGAGGGGGGAGAGAGAAAAGTAGACCAAAATATTTGAGTGTGAAAAAGGCCGCTTTATTAGGAAACAGGTGCACATTACAAAATATAAAACCCTGGCAAAGCCTTCCAAAACTAGACCTCACTAAATAAATAATTAACTACAAACCCCGCCCCCACCCCCTCCCCTAAAATTCTTTGGCCCCTCCCCCACCCAACAATACAGCATTAAAACATTACAATAACATTATAAACATAACATCATCAATAAACATTACATCATCAATTAAATCATTACGTCATCACTTAACACATTACATCATCAACAACCCAAATCACATAATGAAAACCAGGCCCTCGATAACCAAAACCCTGCCTGACCCTTCACCCCTGTCAAGACCCCCCAAAACCTGAACGGTCAAGCAATGACCAACTTCCCCTTTACCTGTCAATCAATGAATCAGACCAATACTCACCAAAAACTTTACAATCAACAGCACCGAAACAACAAAACCCCGCCACCCAGAAAGGTAGGGGGGGGGAGGAAACTACACCACCCCCCTTTCTGCCCCCCAACTAGGAAAATAGAGCAGATACTAACAAAATTCAACGTTGCATCGCCAGTGATCGTGCCAAAACTTCACGCAACTCCAACAGATAAAGGTCCATCCCAACTCTGGAAAGGTGAACACCATCGTCCCTGAAAAATTCCACTGTCTCAAAGAGTATCTCTCTATGTGAAATCCTGCTGAAACCAAGCAAACGACAACATCTAGAAACCTCAGAATTTACCTTTTTCCTGGCTCTGTCTACAGCTCTGGGATTTACCGCTCCTCTCCAAATCCTACGCGGAACTAGTTCAGTCCAGAAAACATGGCAACCGGCCCAAAACTCTTTAATAAGACTCAAATCTTTCTTAATAGCTCTCAGCAGTACAACACCCTTAGTGGTACAGAGATCGTTCTCCCCCAAATGAATAACCAGAATGTCAGGACATAGCCCGCCCACCATACTGTTGTTGAGACATGGAATTAACTCTCTCCAGAGCATACCACCTTTCCCCTTCCAAACCATGTTGAACATGCGAGCATTAAAACCCAGAAACTCTCCGAAGTAACTCTGCGCCGCCTGGACTCGGGCCCATTTCACGAAGGAATGCCCAACTATCCAGACTGTCACCACTGGAGAACGGGGCCCAGCTACAGATCCTATAAAAGAAAACATAGTTAAAGCTTATGGAAAGGAAGATGACGCATGCGCCTCCTCCGCCTGATTTCTCATGTAACGCTGAAAGCAGTTTGAAGACCAACGCCCCAACCTCATGATATCCCTTTGCGTCCATCCTCTATTAAAAGCTTCAGTTGCAGCACCAATCCTGAAAGAATGTGCCCATCCAGACCCAAGTGATGTAACGCCTTGCGCAAAACCATGCGAAATTGGTATGCTGTAACAGGGGTGTTATCAATATGCTGGAAAACAAGAGCATCCTCACCACCCCCCGATAAAGAACGCCAGCGCCGGGCCAACATCAAAGGGCAAGTGATCTTAGGAGAGCGCGCTTCCAACCACACTCCTTTCCCCAACCTCCTCTGATCAGTTTTGGAACTAGCTA
The DNA here is from genome assembly GCF_964263255.1 of Lissotriton vulgaris. Lineage (NCBI taxonomy): Eukaryota > Metazoa > Chordata > Amphibia > Caudata > Salamandridae > Lissotriton > Lissotriton vulgaris. The sequence continues at coordinate 959,183,331 of NC_141685.1, read as the reverse complement.
ACCAAACATGCACCCCCTCATCAGAACAAAACACATCACGCCAAAAATTCCACACTTACATTTTGAGCCCAATAACTCCGAAACCCTAAAAGCACCAAAAAACATAAATGCCATTAACATGGAGAATAAGGAAGACTCAAAGTCATCTGTACAAACCGAAGGCAAAATAGTTATCAACCGAGCCAGCATCTGCCAAGATAAAGGCGCCCTTAATCTACTAGAAGGACCTTGTTCTCTAGCCCAGCCCTCAAGCATTCTCCTACCAATCTCACCCGCCGAAGGGGAATAACCCCAAACCAACTTACCCATGAAAGCTATCCCTGCCAATTTACCTGAAATAGTTACTCTGGTCAAACCTTTGTCCATGAGATCTAAAATGAATTTCACCACATCCTCAGAACGACGCCAAACCTCCTCACTCCTGCAAGCGCCGGACTCCAGAAACTCTCTCCAAGCCAGAGAATAAGCAGAACGCGTAGACACAGATAAAGAACCTACCACCAGTTGTAAGACCCGACATTGCCTACTTGCCACAGATGAATCGGCATCGGGGTTGGTGATCTGTCTGCCTCCCTCGCCAGTCCACCGAATCTCCCCCACTATGAACGAGACAAAGCATCCGCAATGCCATTGTCCACACCAGGAATGTGCAAAGCACGAAAGTGAATGTCGTGTTTCAAACAGCCCAGCACGAAGACTCTCATGAGCTTCAAAACCTGTTCATCCCTGGTGGACTGTCGATTAACAATCTCCACCACAGCCATGTTGTCCACACGAAAAAGCACCTTCTTGTGTGCCAAGACCTCCCCCCACAGAGTCAAAGCCACCAGTAAAGGGAAAAGCTCCAAAAAGGTTATGCTGCGACCACCATTCAACCACTCATCCGGCCATCGTTCTGCACACCATCTCCCATTCCAATACAAACCAAATCCTTCACTGCCTGCTGCATCCGAAAACATTTGCACATCCCACTGGAAGTCAACATCCCAAACCAAAGGTACACCATTAAAAGAAGAGAGAAAAAATTTCCACATTCTCAGATCTTCCTTGACACCAGCAGACAAGCGAACACGATGGTGAGGCAAATGCTGACCTGCAAGGGCCCTGCCCAATCTGCGACAAAACCTCCTCCCTGCTCTCACCACCCTACACGCAAAGTTTAGGTGACCTAGCAATACCTGAATATCTTTCACCATCACTTTCCGTTTTGACAATATGGTTTCCAGCAACTCCAGCATCTTCACTCTTTTATCCTCCGGCAAGCGAGCCCGCATTGCCACAGAATCAATTTCAATTCCCAAAAAGGACAAAACAGTGGTAGGACCCATAGTTAGACTGGCACTCCGTGGAGCCCGGGGACCGACAAAGAAAAAGTCATCTAGGTAGTGAGTTACCAGTGAGTGACCAGACTGATGAGTAAAGTACCATTGTAAAAAAGTACTGAAACACTCAAAAAGAGCACATGAAATGGAGCAACCCATCAGCAAGGCTTTGTCCACATACCATTTTCCTGAAAAATGTATGCCCAGTAGACTCCAGTCATCTGGATGGACAGGCAGCAGCCGGAAAGCAGACTTTATATCACACTTAGCCATCTCAGCAGCTGCGCCCGCGGTCACAACAAGTGACATGGCCACGTCAACTGAGGAATAAGAGACCGAGGTAGAATCTGGATCAATAAAATCATTTACAGATGACCCTTCCGGCCATGACAAGTGCTGAATGAGCCTGAATTGTCCCGGATCTTTTTTAGGGACCACTCCAATAGGTGATAATATCAAATTATGGATCGACCAATCGTAAAAAGGGCCAGCCATCCTTCCTTCATGTACTTCTTTATTCAATTTGTCTTGCACCACTGTGCCATACTCAGACGCTGATTTCAAATTAGCAGACCATCTCCTTTGTCTGGAACCCGTGTAACCCAAATGAAATCCAAATTCAAAACCTTCCAACAATTTCTGTTTCACAGCTTCATCATCATAATCCTGAAGTGCAAGGCGCAACTTTTCCAACTTAACCGGTGTATGAGCCCTTGGGCCCAACACCCTGAGTGCCTCTAGATCCCCTACCCCCTGAAAACTGCTGGGACGTCCCCGAACCACCTGCACCTGACTGTTTCCCCTGATGACCTCCTGCTGGCTTGTTATCCCAGCATCTAGCCAATGGGTGCCGCCTCCCACAACCAGACCATTCATGTCTGAACTTACAATACTCCCTACTACAGGACCCTTTATTAAATTCCCAGCATGTGCCAATTGCAGACTGTGTGTTTGAGCTACTCCCCACCCCTCCCCGGGTGGGTTTGCCCTGAAAGGGCCGGTAAATTAAGGGGAGACCACTAACAGTAAAAATCGTCTTACCCCCCGTTACAGATCCCATAGTGTGCTGCCATAAATCAGTGTCCAGCTCCCCCCACTTGGCCTCTGGATCCCAAGCCATCCTGGCCCTGAACTCCTCATCATATTGGGACCAAGCACACCCCTCCCCCCAGTAAGCTGCGCCTTACGTATAACATCCATGTATTTAAAAAGAGACACGCTGCGCTCTGGAAATTTCTCACAATACACACTCGCATAAATAAGGAATGCAGCCGTCCAATTCTCAATAGTTAACGGAACTCTAGGTCGTTTTGCAAGCTCAAACTCTTCTTCTTTCGACCCTTCTTTGGACCGGACTTCCCGGTGTAGCAGCTTAAGAATTTTAACATACTCTCCCTTCCAAATACGTTCTTTTGTAGCCAACATCAAATGGGCACCCAAAGGCTTTGTGACCCCCATATAAGGCAACTTTTTAATTTTCAATTCCTTGCTAGCCAATGGCTCTTTTACCCCACTTGGAGCTTCAGTGCTAGTTCTACTCTCCACTTTACCTGTGACCTCTAAAACATCGTCAGTGCCCACAGCAGTGTCTTTAACGTAACGTCCCTTCAGCAACCGCCCTTCACCAACCCCAACAGTCCCTTCCCCTCCTGTGCCCACAGACACCATAGTAGGTTTGGCCTGTGCAGCTAGCTGCTCACCTGGTAACAAACAGACCATTCTCGCTGGCTCTGCCCGTGGTGCCGATACCAATGTATCCTGTCTTCGAGGCGCCCTGACTGACGGGCCGTGTTCTCTTCTCTCCTTTACTTGTCTTTGCACCGCCTGAGCCTGAAAAACACTACTAGACACATGAGAGGGTTCCCCCCCCTATACTTCCCGTAACTCTCCTTCTTCGGGACTATCTTCATCATAATCCAGGACCACCAAATCAAGTTCAGTAGGAAACACCACACTACGGGTCTTACCTAACCCGGCATCAACAATATTAAATTTTAATTGTTGTGAAGAACCTCCAGGAGGGGGAGCAGACTGTACCCGCCTGTAACTCCCCTTGCGCTGACTCTGTGGCTCCATAGCCGCCGGTAAGGTAGGCCACCTAGACCTGCTATTCGTTGGGGCCAGCGGGGTCACGCCGCACCCTCGTGTGCTGACCGCGGCGGGTTCCCCCGGTGGAACAGAGTGGGCCGCGCTAGGCATTCTCCTCACTTCACCTCGGCGAAATTGGACTGGACCACGCCCTGCCAAGTCTGGACCGCCGCACCTATCCCTGTCCTGAAAAGAAAAAGTTTGGACTGGTGTGCTAGGATCCCTAAATACAACACCTGACGCAGACCCTGACCCCTGCAAATTCGAACCAACAGTCATCTCTTGAAACCTATCCAAAGAACGTCCTCTAATACCACCTCTCAAAGGCACCTCCCTGACCGGAGAGTCGCCTATCACCTCTTCATCCTCACTCCAATCCAAATTATCAACCGCCACCACCGAAGAAGAAGGCCGAGGAACCCCTGCACGCCAATCGTGACCTTCACCATCCTTCTGTAATCCACGCTGCGCCAACCCTGCAGCACCAAAATGCTCCCACCCAGGAGAACCAAACATCAAAGAGGGGCCTCCTGCACCCCCGATCAATATGGAACAGCATTCCTAGGCCCCTGTACAGGCCCACCAGTTACTTGTCCGAAACCCCTGCCTTGCTGTGACGTTATGCCAGGAAAACCAACACCCTCTACACTCCTTATAACAGGCTGCCAAACCCCTGCACAATGACCGACCACTGCCCCTCCAAGCCCCAAACTCCCTGCACCAGGTACATGACCCGCAACATTGACATCACAAGAAAAGGCTCCATGGCCCACCTGTGGCACACCCCTACCCTCCCTCTGAAAACGGTCATCCACCTCCATGAACCCAAAAGACCCCGTCCCCCCTGGCCGAGAAGCCTCCAGCCCCAAAGCAACAGCAGAAACCGAACCCCCCTCCCCCATTTGAGCCCACTCTCCTTCTCCCCTGGAACCTCCCCCCACAGACAATGCAGCACCCACAGAAGAACCAGGGGTAGAAAACAATAAAGGGCCGCCCACATTACCCTCCACCTCCAACTGACCATCACCCACATCATGAGAAGAAAAAGCCTGACCAACTACAAACTACAGATTACAACTGATACACTTTAAATATTTACTTTGTATCTACCGCACCTCCATGTACCTACACAAGATGAGCCTGTCTAATGATGCGAGTTGCCGACGGTGGTCCGCACTGGAAACGACATTCATGCACCTGATGTAGCCCCTTGATATAGCTATTAGCACAGTACTTGAACAACTTATACAACATGAAAACTGTGCCAATGCTAGTCAAACCCCCAACCCACTGCCCAGTCAGAACACCCCAGTACCCCCTCCCACTCCAACCCCCCAAACAGGTTGAGACCTTGTTCCCTCCCCACCCGAAGATCCCAAACCATTTAACTTAAAAGATGCACAGGGGTATTATCCTGTGAGGGACGTGGGTGCTCCAGGCATACGCCCCTGCCCATAGGACAGGGTGGCCGAGCATTGTTGCAAATCAGGGAACTTCAAGGTGCATCGTATCGCGTTGAGACCTTTCGCCCAACGGGGCACACCCAGTGCTGCAGTTGATTTACATCTTAGCAAACTGTCAAATATAGTGTTTGGGTCTATATTGACACAGCAAGCATCACATACGTTTTAGTTTCAGTCATTGTCACTGATGCAGCCGTCTTTTGATGATCCAGGTGAGTTAGGTGGATGCTGTATACTACTGCTTAGCTGTTTCGCGTAGGACATTGCGGCCTTTGAGTCTGTGAAATATTGTGGTTTACCGCAATTAGACATGCACAGTTTAGCCAGGTAAAGGAGGGTATAAGGGATCTTCAGCTATTTGAGAATGTGTTTTGCCAGGAGGAAATAATGCCTGGCCATCAGTACAGCTAGAATAAACCCTGGATAGAAGGAGAGGGTATTTCCTTGGTTCCTGAGCTCTCCTAGTTCTCTGGCTTTCCGTAGGAACACATCCTGGTCACGATAGTTCAACAAGCGGGCAATTATCAGGCGTGCAGGTATGCCAGGAGGTGGTCGTAGCCCCAGTGAGCGATGCCCTGATTCCACAATGAAAATCTCCCATAGTTCTGTGCCGAATAATTAGCTGAGCAAAGATTCCAGGTAATCCTCCATCTTGGAGATAGCTGTGGATTCAGGGATTCCTATAATACAGAGATGATTTTTTCTAGAGCTGGATTCTAGATCGTCATTCTTGGCACGGCTGAGCTCAAGTACCTTGTCCATTTTTAACAAGCACTGTTGGTCCTCAGTGAGGGCTCTAGCTGCAGATCCGGGAGTAGTGGGAGTCTACCCACTATGTAACCTGATCTAGCATAGTGGTGAGGTGATCCATTTTAGAGACTATTGGTTTTAGGCTGGATTTAACCTCAAGCAGGAGAGAGCAGATATCATCGTCTTGCACTCCAGCATTTTCTGTCTGCGTGGCCTATTCCTCCGCATATTGTGGCGGTTCTCCATTCTGCCGATTTTCAATCGAGAGCTTGGTCTGTTTTGAGTTTGTTTTCCCCATCGCATTAGGAGTTGGGGTGTATTGGCCCGGGGACTGCAAGGGGGGGAAGGGGGGGAGTGAGAACAGCGCTGCAGTCCATGTGGATTGCCGGTTGTTTATTGCTGCCCTTGTTATCTCCCCGTCTCCAAACTCAGTGTAGATTACAGCTAACTTGAGGAGCTGCTATTGCCAGTGTTGTTTCACCTTCAGGGGTTGAGCAGCTGTATTTATTTGGCTACTCACCGGGCAGCCGGTTGGTAGGCACAGGTGTCTAGGGCACTCCTAAGCTGCCAGATGGTTCTTTGGGTACAGTGTCTCTTGTGCAGAGCTGGGCCCCCAGGCGAGGTGTGGCGACTTGACCAGCCAGGCCAAAGTTCTGCCTCAGAGAGACCCTAGTGTCTCATAGTTCTGGTACCCACGGTAAGTATGAATGCTGAAGTGGCAGGGGGGCCAGCCCCTATTCCGCTATTGGGGTTGTTCATCCCCACTTGTATGCCACCTCTCCCAGCTGTACGGCTCTATGTGGCAGACTCCACCTCACTATCACAACAGTCAGAAGCCGTTATTCCCAGGGCCGATTAGTTCCAGTGGTCGAATTTTGAGCCACCCTGCTCGTCTCGCGTGTCAGCTAGGTGGTAGGTCCAAAATGACGGGGGCCACCACCTGCCGCCTTGTTAGTCTTAGTGTCCCCTGTACAGCAAGGGAGCTAGTGCAAGACCTGCTGTCCCGGTTCAGATGTATTTGAAGCAGGCCTGAGTGCTGTCTTGGTAGTCCTATGTGTCGTCTAAGCCCCTCTGCACCCGATCCAATGGTCTTTGGGACGGGGAGGGTTGTAGTTTGTGGTGACTTGTGCTCTTTGCTGCAATTCTCTTCTACCCAGCCCACCCGTCCTGCCACCTAAGATGTGCCGCGTGGCGGTTACAGTGCAGCTCCGGCGGCTCACTGGGTGCTGTTGTGGCAGCTCTCGGGGCTGGCCTCACACCCCCTGTAATCCAACGCAGGGTCCCACTCACAGGGATCACTCATCTTCCACGTAGCCTGGGCCTGTCAGTCCGCTGATATTCTGGGCCTGCTTGCAGCTGCTCTGAGTTTGTATTAGGGCCCGCACTGATGCGGGAACTGCAGCAGAGTTGGGACACGCACCAATGTAGCAACGCAGGTCATAGATCTGGCATGTGGGTCATCACTCTGGCGTTGCTCCCCGTGTTCTGCTCTGTGCTGCCCGGCAGGTTCTCTTGCGGCCTTCACCTCCGCTTCATCGCTCACCAGAGTTGGCAGGCTCTCGTCGCTATCTCCAGTCCAACTGCGCACAGCCCACACCTGCTGGGTTGTAGGCGTGCCCCTTGGTGTAGGCGATGCAACCACTTTCAGTAGTTGTCACCTCACCTTGACGACTGGCTGATGAAGAGGGCAAGCAAGCAGCAGCTCTAATGGAGCTGATCCCGTTGCCTGTACTGATCAGGGATGTGTTTTATTAGCTCCCCCATTTCATCCCACTGAGTATGGTGATACCTTACGAACAACCCTACAAAATTGGCAATGCGCCATTGAGTTGCGGACTGGGCTCCTCAAATGTGAGCTGTGTCTTGTGAGGGAGAATCTGCAGCATTTGTGGCAGAGGTTTGGCAATAATCTTGCCTGTGAGGGTGAATAAACAACCTTTGTTGTAGAGTGCAGTTCCTCCTGAAGGCACTGTAAAATGGGGATCTCCAGTCTATTGAAGTCTGCCGAGAATGTTCGACTGGGTGTCAAAGTCGATTTCGGCCTCGAGGTCGATTTCGCCGTTGATGCACGTTTCATCTCCGAGAAGTCTTTTGGTGCTGCCGCTGATCCTCTAGAGGTCATCAAGGGCGCAGAGATGCTGTTGGAGTTGAGGGAGGCTGGGATTTGTGTTGTTGGCTGTGTCCAAGTCGGCTCTAAAGTCTTAGATCAGTGTCAGCATGGCTGGAAGGCTGTATCCAAGAATGTGAGCTAAAAGTCTGCCCCACCCGTAGGAGCAGTGAGTGCCTTGGTGTGGTAGTCACTGTGGGTGTCGTCCAACTTCGATCCACGGTCAGCTGCAGATCTGTCTTCACAGTCCAACAGGGAATTTTGTTCCTAGCTGAAGGCTGTTGCCTGTCTGGCAGACATTTTCCTCCACTTCCTCTGCTTTCACCTCTTCCCCGAAGATGTCCGGGGTATCGTAGTCACGCTGTTGTTCCATGTCATGCTGTGGAAGTCGGTGGTCTGAACGATTTCGAATGGTCTTTTCTTTTTTTTAAAAAATGTTTAAAACCTTTATTTTCAGTAGTGCACACAGCTATTCAGCCTTACATCCCGGAGGCTAGGCAGCAACTCAAAGGATGATGGTCCATAGTGCAAGAAGCAAGGTACCAGAACGTGTCAAGGTTATAATTTTCCATTTTTTATGTTGTTTATGAAAAAGGAACAAGTACAGAAAGAGGCGCCAGAACTAGCACTAAGAGAAAGAGGCAATTAAACTATTATGCAGTGGAGCCCAATCTAGGAGTCGGTTAGGCACAGTGATCACAGTGAGATTTGAAACAGTATGTAAGCATGGAACCACGGGGGGAGGGAAACTCAGGATAGCATTGATACGAAAACATCAGTTGGAGTCATAGGCTATGGGGTCAAGTGTTCTTCCAGTGGGGCGGTTTCCGGTGGTATACAGATGTCACCCCTATACTCGTTCCAGGCCCCCCACAACTTCTGCCATTTTTTGGGTTCACCCCTGGATACATACACAGTCTTTTCCCGGAACATACACCAATCCATGTTGGCCTTCCACTGTACCACCTTAGGGGCCGTAGTCGCTCCCCACATCTGTGCAATGTCCCGTTTCGCGACCATATTCCCAAGGGTAACCCACTGAGTTTGTGCAGTTTTGTAATCCGTTGGACCCCAGATATTCAAGAGGCATCTCCGGGCCTCCGCATGAACCTGCACCCCGGTCACCTCACTCATGATCGTGTGTACCCGCCTCCAGTAGGAGGCTATCGCACTGCACTCCCAAATGATATGCATGAAGGTGGCCAGAGCGCCGCATCCACGCCGGCAGAGGCCATCAACCGAGTGTCCCATGTGCATCAGTCTGGGGCCAGTAACATAAACCCTGTGCAAAATCTTCAATTGCACCAGTCGAAGCCGGGCGGGGATAGCGACCTCCTTGGGGGAGGACACCACATATTGCCAGTCCTCATCGTCGATTTCTATCTCGTCGCGTACCCATTGATCTCTCACCCCCAGTAGAAGGTCCGTGCGAATATTAATCAGTTTTTTGTACGTCAGGGAAATTGCGCTGTCCGGCATGTGGCCGTCCAATACTCGATCCTCCAGGGGAGAACTTTCGGGGATCGCCTCGCCCTCCGGCATGGCTGACAGGAGTGCATGTCGCAGCTGGGCGTACCGAAAATATTCCGTCCCGCCCAGCTGGAACTCTGTCTGCAACAGGGCAAAAGATTTCACCTCCCCTCGTGCTATCATATCCTCCACCCTAGAGATGCCGATCATGTCCCACTTGTCAAATCCCTTAGTGTGCCACAATTTACCCAGAATCTCGGAGTCGTAAAGTGGTGTTGCCATTGTGAGTTTGTCTTTCCACCCCTGCGCCTTTGTGACCGTTCTCCAGATGTGCACAGCTGTTTTCGTTGGCCCAGACATCCGCCTGTCGAGAGATCTCGTGTACAGCGCCCTATGGTATTTCCCACCATCCAGGAGCCACCGATCCATGGCATAACCCGGACTATCTGCCGGGCCGTAAAGACCGTGGTTAAGGGCTGCCAGCTGGGAGGCCCAGTAGTATCTCCGCACGTCAGGCAGCGCTATACCCCCATCATACCACAGGAGCGTGAGCTTCGTGATAGCAATACGTGGCCGGCCATCCCAGAGCAGGGCACGTTGCAAGTTCTCTATTTCCCCAAAGTATCTGGCAGGGACCGGGTCTTGAGTATTTTGCAAGGCATACAGGAACCTGGGAAGGGACATCATTCTAAATAATGCCGCACGCCCAAGAAGGGAGAGAGGAAGTTTACGCCAGCCCTCTACGTCACGTCGGAGACGAAGAAGAGGGGGAAGCAAATTGTTCTCGTAGCGCGCCTTGGGGTCAGTTGAAATATAGATCCCCAGGTATTTAAATCCCTGTCTCGCAACCTGTATGCCACAGTCCCTCGGAAGACGAGGCGTCCCCCCTCTCAGAACATATAAGTGTGACTTCGACCAGTTAATGACTAGGCCAGAGTTCCGGCCAAAGAGTCGAAGCACGTCACATACTACGATGAGAGATTTGCAAGGGGAGGTAAGATACAGAAGGATGTCATCTGCATATAATGACACTCGGTCCTCGAATCCAGGGGACCAACGAATGCCATGCATATCAGGGTGGTGCCGTATCCACGCTGCCAACGTTTCAAGCGCCAGGGCGAACAATAGGGGCGACAGGGGACAACCCTGCCTAGTGCCCCTATGAAGAGCAAAGGACGCGGATACTCGTCCATTGACAGTCACGTTAGCCAGCGGGCTGGAATATAGAAGTCTAACCCACCCTACAAATTCTGGACCAAAGCCGAGCTTCGCCAACACTGCCCACAGGTAGTTCCATTCGAGGGAGTCAAACGCCATTGTGGCATCCAACGACGCCAAAACAGCTGGCTCCCTGAGCGTGTGAGCCCTAGCCAGGGCTCCATGGAGTCTACGGAGGTTAAGGGCCGTGTTGCGGTGTGGAATAAAGCCCGACTGGTCCGGGTGCACTAAGTCGCCAATTGCGCCAATCAAACGGTTGGCCAGCAGTTTGGCAAGAATCTTAGGCTCGGCATTGAATGGTCTTTTCTTGACTGAAATACGAGGCAAGCAGATCAGGAGGCCTCACTATGGTATGGGGACAAAGATTGCAGACAGCGTGCTGGTCTGCTTACGAGTACTTAGCATGGCACTGTGGACAGTATCTAAAATGTGTTTTTCCTATCATGCTGTTAATATTCTCGCACGCGAGGCTTAATGAAAAAGACCAGTCAGGGGACTAGGCTCCATCCGTGTGTTGGGAGCACTGTCGACCCGAAACTAAAGTAGTTCACCACGACCGTGAGAAGAAACAGGTGCACCGAAGGATTGTTCGAAGTCACCGGGAGCGAATAACTCGAGGCCGATTAAAATCTCCAAGCAGCGTTGACTCAGAGCCCCTTCAAAGGTCACCCAACCGCAACAGCGGAAGAAAACAATATAACCATGGAGTTGATGCCCTTGTGCAATGCCAACTAAGGGAGGACTTACTATACCTAGTGACTCAAAAGACTTCTTCGACCAAAAACAAGTTGTGCATGTTCGAGCTCCACACTAGATGGCAGGAGTATGCACAGCAAGTGTATCTACAGCTACACATGCCACAAACATGCAGTGGCGTAGCAAGACCTTGTCAGAGGAGGGTAGGGTGCTGATGATTCTGGTCCTTGCTGCCCCAGTACAGCCTCCCCTCCACTACAACACTGTAAACATGTATATCTACAAAACCTTCCGGATGATTATGTTAATTTTGGTGTCTAACAATGCCTAAAAATAAGATTTGTTCTTATAAATTGGTGCCTGATTTCTTCTGTGTTGTGTCTTTCTTATTCACTTGTTTTGGTGCATCTAAATGCTTTACGCTTGTTCTTTTGTTTAAGCCTTTTGTTTAAGCCTGATTGCTCAAAGCCACAGCTACACACGGTTGATCTAAGGATTAACAACTGAGCCCAAGTGGAACCAAGTTGGCATCCTGAGTATTTCACTGTGAGGTTGCACAAGAACACCATATAATACATCACTTTCCTCATACTTTCTCTGTACTGTTTTGAAACGCATTGACAGTTGCACTCCGCAACATTATTTTATCTCTTGTTACTATTTACAGACCCCTCTTAACCCCTTAAGTGCTGCGTTGGGGCGTTGGCCAACGGCAGCACTACCTCCCCAGTGCTGCGCACCTCCATTGAACGTTCATTCAGCACTAGTTCGAATGGACAGCGCAGAACTGGGGAGGGAATTGCGCCGCAGCTAAGGTGTTAATCTTCAGTCCACTACACAAGTTCATTTGCCACCCCTCCTTCTATTTGTGCCCACTCCCTTTTTAGGTGTCGCCTGAGACCGCGCATAATTTCTTTGTTTTTCAATTGTCAGTGGGAGGATTTTGGTTTTACACAGATTCAACACACATAGACAGAAGAAAAAAGGTTACTTACCTGTAACTTTGGTTCCCCAGTATTGGTAACTTCCATAGATTATAACAAAACAAAAGGAGGAGTACCCCCTATAGGCAAAACAGAGAAAGTCACTGTGCTAAAAGCTTAAGGCTTAATCGAGCACTTGTGCCCAACCTTTACGTAGGACGTAGCATGTCCTCTTTGAAGACCCCTCACTCACCAACCTAGTTGGTGACATGCTTCATCATTGGGGTCCCACCCGAAGGCCGAGTGCCAACAGGGTGTGCTACGACACCTGACTACAGTGGAGCGGGTATTTTTTCTCTTTTATATGTGCAGTGATAAAAAGGGGTGAAAGTGATATTAAAAAGGGGCCAGATCTACTCACTTCAAGATTTTATTCCTGAGCGACTGGGCACCCTAATAAAAGAATTGTGACACCTATGTCTAATTAAGTAGACTCCGGTGTTCAAGACGTGTAGTGTTAATAAAATAGCGACGTGTGCTATGTGATTTAAAATTAAGGTCATAGGTCTACATGTTTCAACCTCTTGCGATTGTGGGTTTTCGTCAGGACCAAATAGAAAATGAGAGAGACCTGGGTGGTACGCACATGCTAAGGCGCGCCCTGCCCTAGATCAGTGATAAATAGGAAACACAAAATTGTGTCCCTTTTCAAAATGTAGTCTTATCCCCACTCTGGAAGAAAAACCTGTGAAGAAAGATATCAGGAAAAAGGGGGGTTGGGATCACAATACATAAGACAAACATTTGTTGTACATGTAACATATAGAAAAATAAATATGTGAAAAGAGCGGGTTGCCCTTCATTCTTGTAGGTAGAAAAAATGGTTTATTAAGCATATTAGTGACTACCATGTTTCGACCGTACCCAGCCATTGTGATTGGTGTCTGGCTCTGGTACTGATACTACTCACACCAGGCTGTGTGACTTTTTTAAGTTTGTTGATGGGAGAGACTAATTAGCGGTGAGATCTGTGCACATTAAGCATTTCGTGGTGGTAGATGGCTATTTTACGGGAGATTAGGATCTCTCACAATCTACCCGGGAACGCTACATTTAATTGTCCAATTTACAGGATTTCACAGTTCCTAATAAAAAATGTAGCAAGGTGAAACCCGGTTATTTGTAAAACATTCAGCTTACTCAAAGAGCGGTAAGAGTCCGCTTCATGGGCGTCCATGTTCCAAAGGCGATGCTCGCGTAATCTACAGAATTAAGATAAAACACAAGCGGAGGATGCGGTGAGTGATGGAATGTCAACTCGTTTGTCTACACAAAAATCCAGGGAGATCGTGTGTGATCTGACTTATTTGCGGCTTCTGTTCCTCGAACTGGTAACCTACTTGGTTCCATAGACGGTACGCCACGTGGGATTCCCTAACCCACAGTGAGGAAGCGATCAGATACTTAGGCGTTCCGCTTCCTGGAATGGGCGTGGTCCAGCGAGTCACGTGTGCCGATTAGCCAATCGACACATCGTGGTATCAGAATGAGGCTTGGAACACAGTTTCTAAGACGACCAAGGGCGCTCAGGGAAGAACTTGGAGACGCCCTAGTGACAGATGACGCTTAGCGATTAAGTGAGCCAGTGAGTTAGAATTCAGTGATCCCATGACTGAATTCCACTGAATGTTGTCATTTAAACCAATCCTTTGTGTGGACAGCCTGTAGACCCACCTTTGTTCTTTCTCAAAGAGCCGTTGAGTCAGGTTGTTACCTGGGCTTATCTGTTCAATTATTGTCCATTGTAGATCATCTGGTGTCTGTCCTGCAGTTAGGTAATGTTCTGTTAACCTAGTCATGGACTTCTTGCACCTGATGGTGCTTCTGTGTTCCCCTATACGTAATTTCACTTTTCTGTTGGTCATGCCAATGTAATGCAGATTACATGGGCACGTTATTCTGTAGACTACATTTTCACTGTTACAGTTTGTGTGGCCTTGGATTGTCCAAATCTTCCCTGGTTCCAGGTGCAAGGTTTTCGTGTTGGTCGTGAATGGGCACACACTACAATTGCCACATTTGTAGTGGCCCGTGACCTTCGGTAGTCCCCATGCATTTAGCACTGTTTCATTTTGTACTGCTTTTTTTGTTATTGGTCTAGTGTTTACTACTGCATCTTTAATGCTTCTCACTTTTTTGAAAGAAAAGAGAGGTTTTTCCCATTGCATTTTTCCGGAATTCAGAATCGACCAATGTTTATTTATTACCCTGGTTACATCAGTCGAAATCTTGTTGTATGTTGTAACACATGTGAGGGGAGGTTTCTCATTTGGTTTTACTGTGTTATCCAATAGTACTTCCCGGGGTTGATTGCGCGCACGTTTTTGACTCTTTTGCAGGATATTGTTCGGATATCCTCTATCCTTCAGTTTCTTGGTAAGATTGCTTGCTTGTTCTTTGTAATCTTTGAGCTGACTACAATTACGGCGGATTCGCAGATATTGCCCGTAGGGAAGATTCTCCCGTAGTGGCCTCAGATGAAAACTTTCGAATCTTAAAAGGTTGTTTCTTGCCGTAGGTTTGTAGTGTGTAACAGTTTCAAAATTCCCATTTTCTTTGTTTATAACGAGGTCAAGGAACACCGGTGTGTTTTTGTCCTTGACATAGGTGAATTTTAAATTGTCGTCGCAGGTGTTCATCCAGTTGAAAAAGGAGGCCAGAGAGTCTTCTGGTCCATTCCAGATTGCCAGCACATCATCGATGTACCGTTTACATAACAGAATGTTTGATCTATAGGGGTTCTTGTCACTGAGTATGTGTTTCTTCTCGAAGTCATGGACGTAGAGTCCTGCCACGCTGGGGGCAAATGTGCTTCCCATCGAAGTTCCACCTGTCTGGAGGTATAGTGTTCCCTCAAATTCAAAATAGTTCCTTTTTAATGCCAACCTTGCACATTCTAGAATAAAGTTTCTCGGGGTTCTGGAAGTCCATTCCTCCTCCTCGAGAGCTTTTTCCAGGACCTTCAGCGTGGCGTCCTGGGGAATACTAGTATATAAACTCTCAATATCGAAACTCACCAGGATGGTGTTATCGTCCACAGTGGGTCGTTGAGTAGTTCTAACAGGCTCTTGGTATCTTGAAGATATGTGCTCGTTTTTTGTACCAGTTTCTTAAAGAAGACATCACAGAAGCGGGATAATGGTTCTAAAAGTGAACCCAGGCCGGACACTATCGGTCTTCTGGGTGGGGGGAGTTTGTTCTTGTGCATTTTTGGGAGTGTGTAGAAATATGGTGTTCTTCCTTCGCTTTTGCATAAGAAATTAGCCTCTTGTTTGGAGATATATCCTCCCGTTTCTCCATATTCAACTAGCGATTTTATCTCGCTACGTAGCTCCTCCGTAGGGTCACTTGGTAATTCCCGGTAGCTCGTCTCGTCTGACAGTAGTCTTCGGCATTCGGTTTCATATGCTGACTTGTCCAGTACCACCACTCCACCGCCTTTATCCGCGGGTTTAATCACGATGGTATCACAATTCCTGAGGGTCTCCAGCACCATTCTCTCATTCTTTGTCAGATTTGTGAATGTTTTTTTCGGGGTCAGCGTCTCAACTTCGTTGAAGACAGCTTGCTCAAATGTGGTTACTTCCACGGGGATCATATGTGGTGGTGGCATGAAAGTTGATTTTATTCTTAAGCCTGTCTCATTGGGATAATCAATGGTTGTCATCTCTTCTTTTCTTTCGAAGAATGCTCTCAGTTTGAGTTTTCTAAAGAAGGACGAAAGCTCACACTGAAGTTTGAATTTGTCCAGGTTGGCCGTCGGGACAAACCCGAGGCCTTTGTTCAGTACTTGTTCTTCGTCCTTGGAGAGTGGTCTAGTCGCTAGATTAGTCACTAGGTTCTCCGGTTGATGGGCCCGGCCTGAGGGGTCTTGCTCTGCTGTTGATTCGTGTCCGGCACTTCCGATCCCCAATGTACTTGATTGCCTTGGTTCCCCGGTCTTCTTTTTCCCCTTCCCCTTCCGCGCCTGGCTAAAAAAGGCGGTCTATACACATTTGGTGGGTAGAAGGGTTGTTGGAATGGTGGTTGCCAGCCAAACATCTGGTAGTTCTGGGGGTGGTTGAAGGGATCTGGATAGCATTGCATTGGTTGTGGGTTGAACGTTGGCCAGTTGCTTTGCATTCTTCCACGACCTCTTCCTCTCTGTTTTGTGCTCCCATTGCTTGAGTTGCTGCTCGCATTGGAGTTGTTACTTGAGGCGTTTTTTGACGCATCCGAATTGTCATCTGCCTTAGACGGTGGTACGTATTCCGGATCCGAATAGGGATGGACTTTTACCATGGAGAATCTTTTCAGATGTTTCTGAAATTTTTGCACTTTTTGTTGCATCAGATTGTCCTTATATTCATTGATTTCCCTATTCAGTTCATCAAGTTTCTTCTTGTAACCGGTAATTGTCGTTTTTATCTGGCCCTTGGCTAGTTGGATTTCGACTTGTATTTTTACAGATAGTCTTAGTGCAGTTTTTAGGATGAGAACTATCCAGTCGTGCGTGCAGTGCCACGCTATTGCGGCCCAGTCCTTTCGGAAGTCAGCATCTTCCAAGAAAATGCGAGGTGCGTTGGTTACTAACAGACCTTTTGGTGCCATGTTCTTGCTTAAATACTGTTTTAGGATAGTCCCATGTAGGATAGTTCTAATCCTACTTCTTTTTAGCTCTGTTAAGTTCTCCCAGTTCAAAGTTTGCGAAATGCTTTGTGCTATGTTCGCATCCGCGAATATAGATAGATAGATCTCCCATAATTTCCTCCACCTCAGCCGAGGTGTAGGAGAGGCCTTGGTTCTCGCTCATGATTGAGGGAATTCCAAAGGGAAAGTGTGTGATGACTATGTGAAACTCTTGCAGCTGCGCGCTGCCTAACTGTAGTAAAACAATAAGAGAGAGTGAGGGTATTTCACTACAATGTGAGGTAGGAACTCCTATTCCCCTAAAGGAGATTATAACAAAACAAAAGGAGGAGTACCCCCTATAGGCAAAACAGAGAAAGTCTCTGTGCCAAAAGCTTAAGGCTTAATCAAGCACTTGTGCCCAACCTTTACGTAGGACATAGCATGTCCTTTTTGAAGACCCCCTCACTCACCAACCTAGTTGGTGACATGCTTCATCATTGGGGTCCCACCCCGAAGGCTGAGTGCCAACAGGGTGTGCTACGACACCTGACTACAGTGGAGCGGGTATTTTTCTCTTTTATATGTGCAGTGATAAAAAGGGGTGAAAGTGATATTAAAAAGGGACCAGATCTACTCACTTCAAGATTTTATTCCTGAGCGACTGGGCACCCTAATAAAAGAACTGTGACACCTATGTCTAATTAAGTAGACTCCAGTGTTCAAGACATGTAGTGTTAATAAAATAGCGACGTGTGCTATGTGATTTAAAATTAAGGTCATGGGTCTACATGTTTCAACCTCTTGCGATTGTGGGTTTTCGTCAATCAATCAATCAAAGACATTTATAGAGCGCACTACTTACCCGGAGGGTCTCAAGGCGCTTGGGGGGGGGGGGGTGCTGCTACTGCTCGAACAGCCAGGTCTTGAGCTTCTTCCTGAAAGAGAGGTGGTCTTGGGTCAGGCGCAGGTCGGACGGGAGGGAGTTCCAGGTCTTGGCGGCCAGGTAGGAGAAGGACCTTCCTCCTGTTGTCGCTCTTCGGATGCGGGGGACGGTGGCGAGGGCGTGGTTGGTCGATCGGAGGTGGCGTTTGGGAGCGTAGAAGTTGAGGCGGTTGTTGAGGTAGCTCGGGCCTTGGCCGTGCAGGGCTTTGTGTGCGTGGGTGAGGAGACGGAAGGTGATTCTCTTGTTGACGGGGAGCCAGTGCAGGTCTCTTAGATGTCCGGAGATGTGGCTGCGTCGAGGGATGTCGAGGATGAGTCTGGCTGAGGTGTTCTGGATTCGCTGGAGTCTCTTCTGGAGCTTGGCGGTGGTTCCGGCGTAGAGGGCGTTGCCGTAGTCCAGTCGGCTGGTGACGAGGGCCTGGGTGACCGTCTTCCTGGTCTCAGTGGGGATCCACCGGAAGATCTTCCGTAGCATGCGCAGGATGTTAAAACAGGACGCAGAGACGGCGTTGACTTATCTGGTCATGGAGAGGGAGGAGTCCAGGATGAAGCCCAGGTTGCGTGCGTGGTCTGTCGGTTTGGGTGCGGTGCCCAGGGCGGGGGGCCACCAGGAGTCGTCCCGGGCGAGGAGCCCAGGATGAGGACTTCCGTCTTGTCTGAGTTCAGTTTCAGGCGGCTGGTTGTCATCCACTCGGCTACGTCTTTCATCCCTTCGTGAAGGTTGGCTCTGGCGGTGGCGGGGTCGTTGGTGAGGGAGAGAATCAGCTGGGTGTCGTCAGCGTAGGAGATGATGTTGAGGTTGTGTTGGCGTGCGATGGCCGCGAGGGGGCTCATGTAGACGTTGAAGAGGGTGGGGCTCAGCGAGGATCCTTGAGGGGCGCCGCAGATGACTTCGGTGGCCTCTGACTTGTACGGTGGTAGACGGACTCTCTGTGTTCTTCCGTCGAGGAAGGAGATGATCCATTCCAGTGCCTTCTCCTGGATTCCGACGTTGCTGAGGCGCTGCACTAGGGTGCGGTGGCAGACAGTGTCGAATGCCGCGGAGAGGTCTAGGAGGATGAGGGCCGCTGTTTCTCCGTTGTCCATCAGGGCTCGGATGTCATCGGTGGGAGCGATGAGGGCGGTCTCGGTGCTGTGGTTGGCTCGGAAGCCAGACTGTGAGGGGTCGAGGGATCCATTCGTCTCGAGGAAGGCGGCCAGCTGTTTGTTGATGGTCTTCTCGATGACTTTGGCTGGAAACGGGAGGAGCGAGATGGGGCGGTAATTCTTGAGTTTGGTGGGGTCCGCTGTAGGTTTCTTGAGTAGGGCTGAGTTTGGCGTGTTTCCAGCTCTCCGGGAAGGTGGCGGTGTCGAAGGAGGTGTTGATGATGTCCCGCAGGTGGGGTGCGATGACAGCGTCGGCCTTGTTGAAGACGTGGTGAGGGCAGGGGTCGGTTGGAGATCCGGAGTGGATGGAGTTCATCATACAGACGGTGTCTTCGGTGCTGATCGGAGTCCAGGCGCGGAGGGTGGTGGTGGGGGGCGGTGGTTCGGTCGTGGCGTGCGCCAGTTGAGTGCTGAAGCTGTTGTGTATGTCCGCGATCTTGTTGTGGAAGTAGGAGGCGAGGGAGTTGCAGAGGTCTTGCGATGGGGTGATGTCGTTGTTTCCGGCGTTGGGGTTGGAGAGCTCTTTCACGATGTTGAAGAGTTCCTTGCAGTTGTGTGCGTTGTTGTCCAGCCGGTCCTTGAATGCAGTTTTCTTGGTGGCGCGGATCAGTTGGTGGTGCTTCCGGGTGGCAAGCTTGAGGGTGGTCATGTTGTCCGGAGTTGGTTCCCTTCTCCAGGCTTTCTCGAGGGCTCGGCAGTTCTTCTTGGAGCTCATGAGTTCGTCGGTGAACCATGGGGCCTTCTTGCTGCCGGGTCTGCTGGGCGGGGTCCTCAGTGGGGCGAGTTCGTCCGCGCAGTTGCTGATCCACTTCGTGAGGTTGTCGGCGGCCTGGCTGGGGTTCGCTGAGCTGGCGGGAGGATGCTGGCTCAGGGAAGCGGCGAGCTGGTCGGCTGTGATCTTGTTCCAGCTTCTTCGAGCAACCTGTTGCTGGTGGTGGTGGATCGTCGTTCTTTTGAAGGTGAAGTGGACGCAGCTGTGGTCCGTCCAGTGGAGTCCGGTGGTGTGGCTGAAGGTGATGTCTTTGCTGGATGAGAAGACGGCGTCAAGTGTGTGTCCGGCGAGGTGGGTGGGGGTGGACACCAGCTGCTTGAGACCGAGGTTGGCGAGGTTGTCGAGCAGGGTGATGGTGTTGCGGTCGTTGTTGTTCTCCAGGTGGAAGTTGATGTCCCCCAGGAGGATGTAGTCGGCGGAGGGGAGGGCATGCGGGCTGATGAAGTCGGCGATGTCCTCGCTGAATTATGTGCGTGGACCCGGGGGTCGGTAGATCAGGGTGCCTCTGAGGGTGGTTTTGGGGTCCGTGTGGATCTGGAAGTGCAGGTGTTCGGCGGTTGTCAGGGTGTCGTCGGTGTTGGTCTTGATGTGGATGGTGTCCCTGTAGATGATGGCGAGGCCTCCTCCAGTCTGGATGTCGCAGTCTCTTCGGGTGATCTTGTAACCCTCTGGGATGGCGATGTCGGGCGCTGAGGAGTCGTTCATCCAGGTTTCCGTGAGGAAGGCGACGTCAGGGGCTGTGGTGTCGAGGAGGTTCCAGAGTTCGATGGCGTGTCTGTGGACGGAGCGGGTGTTGAGGAGGATGCACTTCAGGTGGTTGCTGCTGGTGTTCGGCTTGGCGGGTGTTGGTGCGGGAGAGGTCCAGATGCAGGTGAACTTGCAGGCGTGGCAGCTGAAGGGTCCGTGGGTTCGTCTCGGGGTGGCTCGGTAGCATCCCGGGATTCGGCCGGTGTTGAGTGCGTTGAGGGTGGCGGCGTCGTAGGTCCGGCGGGTGGGCTGGTGTCTGCGGGGCCCAGGGGTCCTGGCACTGGGCGCGGTCCAGGCACAGACGGGCGCAGACGGGCTTACCTTTGGCGCGCCTTCGGCGCACAATCGGCGCTCCCGCTGCGCGGTCGCTCCGGGGGCGTCATAAGAAGGGAGCCGGTAGGGAGGGTCTGCGGGGAGGCGAGAGCGGGCGACCAATCGGCTGGCGGGGGGGCGGGCCGCGGGAAAAATGAAGTCGGGCTTGGTGGGCGGCCCTGCGGCGGCTGGGGCAGCGGCGGAATAGCTGGTAGGCAGAGGCTTGGAGGGCGGCCCTGCGGCGGCTGGGGCAGCGGCAGAGAAAACAGAAAGGCAGCGGGCAGCAGGTAGGGGGCGACCAGGCCAGAGGACCAAATAGAAAAAGAGAGAGACCTGGGTGGTACGCACATGCTAAGGCGCGCCCTGCCCTAGATCAGTGATAAATGGGAAACACAAAATTGTGTCCCTTTTCAAAGTGTAGTCTTCTCCCCACTCTGGAAGAAAAACCTGTGAAGAAAGATATCAGGAAAAAGGGGGGTTGGGATTACAATACATAAGACAAACATTTGTTGTACATATAACATATAGAAAAATAAATATGTGAAAATAGCGGGTTGCCCTTCATTCTTGTAGGTAGAAAAAATGGTTTATTAACCTTATTAGTGACTACCATGTTTCGACCGTACCCAGCCATTGTGATTGGTGTCTGGCTCTGGTACTGATATGGATTCTGAAGGTTTTTTGATCAGTTTACGCTCCGGGTGCACTGCCCATATGTACGCACACAATACAAAATTGCTATTATTAAGGTGCAAATCGGAGAGTGGAGAAACCCTTAACCACTCAATTAGAGTACAGGAAACTACCCCTTATTCAACAGACTTGGTTGCCGATGCACTCAATATGGTACATATATTGTTAAGTAACAATAAACAACAAAATAGTAACAAATGACAGAAGTGACAAAAACTCTCATGAAGGGTAAATCTTGGAGTCTTTATTGCAGTATACAGCCAGCCGACACGTGTTTCATCGCACTCGCGGTTCCTCAGGGCTAGATGGCTGTGTCCAGGTCAAAAAGGTCGCTCAGCTGGTGATAATTCCGACCCAGCCGGGCCCTGGACCGAAGATACTCGGTATGAGTATACGTGAAGAGAAGTACGATTATTTACTGTCTTTGAATTCGTAGTATCAGGCTCGGAGGTCACAGTCTATCGTAAATCCAGATTACCGCCCACGTCGAACAAGGTGTTGTTCTATTTGGCGGGGAAAATCGTTGTATGCCGAGTATGGCTCTAACGTCACTGTATGCCCCAAGCTGGATCAAGCAGAGGAGCGGCGTATAGCGTGTCCGGACCCCCGAGCTGTGTTCGTAGGTCAGACCAATTATTTGTCAATTATGGATCGGTCAGGACGGGTCTTGCTACCTTGAAGCAGTCCATCTGTAGGTGGATTGTGTCCTGCATACAGTTGTGTTACCAAAAAGCTAATAAGACCTTAGGCGGTAAACCTAAGGCTCATTCCACCAGGGGAAAAGCTGCCACAACAGTATTACTCTGTAATGTTCTGATTGCAGAGATCTGCAAGGCGGCCACTTGGAAGTCGGTTCATACCTTTGCTAAGCATTACTGTCTGGACACGGATGCCAGGGCAGATGCTCAGGTTGGGCAGGCTTCGCTGCAGAATTTGTTCGCACAATAGTGGTGTTAATTTTCTTCTCTCCACCGCCGCTTTGGTATGGGGATGGGCTTGCCATTCTATTCACTAGATTATGACTATACACAGAGATCCCCTACTACAGAAGGAGTAGTTTCGGTCCTGTAACTCCAGTTCTGTAGCAGAGGTATCTCTGTTATAGTCATAAGCGCCCGCCCTCCTCCCCGGTGGAGAAAGATATTCATGTAAGGAATGCTACAGGTCTGGCGTGCTATGCCTTCAAAAAGAACTGAAAGTAAAAGGGACCTGCTGTGCATTGTGGGATACTGGGAGAAGTTCTGAAAAGTTCTCTTAAAGGCACAGTATCCAATTTAAGCCACATAATGGCAGCCTATGGGGCTTGTCTGTCCATGCCTTTCTCTCTATCATTCCAGAGTCTTTTACTGGTAGAGGCAAGTTTCTCTGTGGAAGAAACTGGGCAGGCTGTGTTATGCGTGGTTTGGTTTGGTGGAATTTCTAGTTGAAGTACTGGACAGTGTAGCCTGTGGAGATAGGCTGCATTATTTGTCTTTAAATTCTCTCTTAAGTGTCTTTGCAGTTCTGCATGATTTGACAACTTAAGAGATTATTTTTGATTGCCGGGGTCCACGCACATGGGTGGGACTATTCACTAGATTATGACTATACACAGAGATCCCCTACTACAGAAGGTTTATTTACCAACCACCCCTCACTATTGATTGTCCCATTCCACTCCCACTGTCCGTCGGCTTGCTGTACATTGCCCCCCCTCGGTGGCTTTGTTGCTTACTCTGTCCCACCCCCTTCCATGTTCCTTGTTTGATGTCTGCAACCTTCCACTTGTGTCTAACTGTACACACCAGGCCAGATCATGAAAAATCTATTGTGATTACATTTGTCTGCCAAGAATGGGCAAATGGTTGTCGTTCGTGTTGAACTGCATTCTATTATGTATTATCTGGTATTTGATTAAATGAAGTTTTGAGCGATTTTGAGCTGAAAGTATATTGCAGATAAAACCGAGCAACGGACACAAAATTAACAAAGGATGTAAAAATGATACCTTATAAACAGATACTTTCTGCAATTCTTATAAAACACAGAAAAGGACAGATGTGTACAGTGCATCCTACCCATGTGGCAAGCAATGCAATTTCATACTTAGAAAAATCTAAGATTACCAAGGAAAAATGAGAAAAAAATGCACAGAAAAAATGAGTTCACCAGTTACCAAAAGAACAAACCTAGAAATTTAGGACAACAGAGGCACATTTAAAATACACTTGTTGCGCACTTAAGCACACAATTCACACACTTGATTGTGTAGGACAACACGCTGCCAAGTTTGGAAACTTAAGAGAAGGGGCACTGGCGCAACAATATCGGACTATTTAAAAATGAATACCCCCCCTTTCATTGTCAAATTGCTTCCCCTGCCCCTCCCTCTCACACATCATTGCAAATTGCTTACCCATCCCCTCTTCCCACCCTTTGTAGTCTGCCTGCTGTCCCAGCTCCTAACGCCCACCCTCTGCTGTCCATTTGCATCCCCAGACCCTTACGCCCACCTGTCATTTTCCTTCGGCCTCCCTCTTCCCTCTCGCTCACCCTCCTTCTGTGAGCTCCTGCATTCTCTTGTGTCCTGCCCCCCACCCACGCCATTCTCTATGTTTTCTTGTCCCCAAACACACATCTTTTTTTTAAATTAAAAACTCATTAACACTGGCTGCGTCATAGCACTTTTTGAAAAAAATTTTTTGCTATGCTGTTGAACACTATGGCTAAAAAGAAATGCCAGTCAGTATCTCAGAGGAGAGCTTTTGGCTTTGCCAATGCATGTTTTGAATGCACAATTCCAGCTGCCCCTCCCCTCCACCTCTTTCCCCCTTCCAAAGACTGTAGCCTTATTCTCGGTTTTTAAGTCATACGTTGGCCTTATGGACCCATGGAGAGCAGAATTTCCCTATGGGAGACCCTATACTTGTTTTTCAGAGAGATTTAACTCAACATTAAAGTTGGACTTTTTATTTTATTTTTTAGTTCTCAGACCCTATTCAGTAAAGAATTATGACAATAGTGAATAACATTTCTGATCATTCCCTCATCTCAATAGAAATCAAGTTTAATGGAGGATCTGCCTTAAAAACCAGATTGTTTTTTAACCTATCCTTGTTTGAGCAAGAGTGGATATCTTCCACTTGTTTTTTTATCACTGAATTTTTATCTTAATATGTGATCTGCTCCACCCGGGACTGTATGGGACACCCTCAAAGTTAGAGAAAGGAAAGGTGTGATTCTCTGCCTTTCTCCTTGGCAATGCGGAGGAGTAGCTTTTAAATCCAGCACAGGTAAAGCAATAAAAATACACCTATTTTATTTTTAAGATCAATCTTAAATGAGAAAATATGAATCAGATCGTATGAAGAAAATTAACATGCAAGGAAGAGGTTAGCTTGGTCAACAAAAAGCAGGTCAAATAAAAAATTCATAAGGAAAACTACTATTCCTGAGTCTAAGAATTTAGTTTCAGACCAAACCTCCATTTGGCTGGCCTTCGTCAAACATTATAAAGAAACTTACAACTTTGATTAAGTTATCGATCTAAATTTAAGTACATATGTTTTTGGGAGAATCTATTTTTCAAAATGTTCTTCTATCTAGAGTTCGGCTCTCAGTCACACCTTTTTGGATGGACAATTTAAATACATTTTTGGTGGTCTTGCCAATGGTAAGGCTATTGGTGTGATGAGATACCTATATAGTTTTATAGAACTTTTACCCAAATCTGCATGAGGTTCTGGAGAAGCTATTTTATTCATTCCTGTGAGGGAAGACAGACCCAGCTTCTGTTTTGGTAGCAGTTATACTGACCAGCGGGAAACCTACTGCTTACGATCCTATCAGTTTACTAAATGCCGAATATACATTTCAAATGAAAATTCTTGCCAAATAATTAGAACAACAGCTCCTTGTTTGATTCACTAGGACCAAAATGTGTTTTATGTAACAGATCGATTGCAGCTAACATTTTTTTTAGATTCAAGCCAACTATTTCCCGAAAAAGAATCTAGAACATTAATGATGGATGCGGAAACAATATATGATCTGGTAAACTGGGATGCTCTATTTCATGTTTTAGGAGCCTTTTAATTTCTGGAACAATTCATAGTAATTTAAAAAACACAACTTCGGTAAGATCAACAGCTTCAATCGTAGTAAACTCCAGTAAGATTAAGACTAATCAGGGATGCCCAATGTCCCGAATTTTATTTGTTTTATTCATTCAATCTTAGCAAGCGTTTGAAGCTGGCTCAGAACCAAGCTGCCAGACTCATCTATCGTCTCCCTCGCTGGCAATCTGCTAGACCGCTACTTAAGCAAATCCTATGGCTTCCTGTTGTACAACGCACTTTTTTAAAGCTGGCTGCATGACGTTTAAAGCCCTTAATGCTCGCAGCCCCAGGTTCATTCAGGATCTTTTGCCTAAATACATTCCCTCGCGCAGCCTCCGGTCTGCCTCTCAAACTCTTTTGATTGTCCCCTGCTTTAAATTCCAACGTAAGGGAGGACGCAGGTTTGCCACGCTTGCTGCCAAGCTGTGGAACACTTTCACCCTGGAGATTCGCTTATCTACCTCTCTTCTCCAGTTTAGGCAGCAGCTCAAGACGTGGCTATTTGTGCAGACATTGGTGTAATTCCTTTGTTTTCTTTCTTCCCTGGATTTAATTTCCAGCATTGTTGGTTAGCGCCATGAAACCTTTGGGTGAACGTGCGCTGTACAAATTCTGGATAAGATAAGATAGGCAATTAGTTTCAGGAATTCAATAACATTCAGACCTTCATCCCTGGGATATCCAAACAAACTATTCAGATGGCTTGATTCTGTACTCGCAAGCAAAGAAGTCAAATATACAAACTTTGCTGTATAAAATTTAGGTTTTTACTAAAATTGGCAAGGGAATAAATCTGATTAACAAATGTTGGAAATATTATTATATAACACTACAAATAAAGATCTACCCTCGGGTTTGTGCTTTAGGTATAACTCTTCTTAACCTCTTAGGTATCTAGGAATTTTTGTTTCTTCCGAATATGCAGATCATTTAAAACTGAAATATAGGTCCACCTTAGTGAAAGTACAGAAAAAAATATATACTTACTAAATGAAAGACCTAACCTCCGATTATTGGTAGAGTAGATTAAAATGTCTGTTTTGCCATTATTTATATTTTTGTTTGCAAATGTTCGTACCAAATTAGCCAGAAGAACTTAACAGCAGTGGATTTTGTGTTTCACAACTTTAGTTGGAACAATCATCATGCCCATTTTAAACTCAACTGCATACATTTAAGGAACATAGTGGATTAACTTTGCCACATCTCATATTTGATTGTCCATTTAAATAACTCTCTAGCCTCATTTTCGACTATATGTTTAATAGTACGATTAAAGATTCAGAATTCCATCTCCTCTTTTTGTGAAAATATTTTATCTTCCTAAGTGCACAAGATACAAATCAATTATTGACTTGGGTTTGTGGAAGAATGACATTTTTAACCCCTTCCATGCGGCCGCGATTCCCCTGGTGTGCTGTAAACAACACGAACAGGGGCGGGCCGTGACGAACCCCAGCCGTCATCAGCACAAGAGCACCGTAGTGCATGACGGCTGGGGTTCGTCATCAGCATGGAAGGGGGTAAAGAACAGAACATTCCTGACTGCCGTGATTTACAGACATGGAGTGATTATCAGAAAGTGATGTTAAATGTGTACAAAGTGATTTCTAGATGGAAGAGTTTAGGGTTCCAGTCAATGGCAGATTTTAAAAACAATTCACTTTAGAAACTTGGCAGCAGCTAGGTGTGTCTGACATTGCTGAAGAGAAGGCGCTATGGTTTAGCTATAGGAAGATCAAAAGTGAGCTGCAACGGTATTCAGCTTAAATTCATGAGAAGGCAGGTATGATTTCGAATATGATGTTTAAGCATCAATCTGGGGGTTTTGGCTGCTGGTATCAATATTTGTGTTACAACATACAATCAGCTTTCTGTACAAACATTTTGATACGAGTGGAGAAAAAAACTAGGTTTAAAAAGATCTCACAATGAAGTGAAATGTTGCAATATAGTTATAGATGGTTTAGAGCTGCGAATTATAGAACAATTGAGTTTTAGGCTACGTGGCAGTTTTACTATGCCCCCAAAGGTGTTAAATAAGTTTTACCTTTCCACTCCCAATCAGTGCTTTCGATTCCAGCAAAAAGGGGGTAGGTGATTGGAAACATATGGCAACTTGCTTCTTCCCCTCTCTTTATATTGGAGCCAGCGGTTTTCTTTTGTAAGTAATAAATTGAATGGGAACTTTTTCACCCGTTGAGTTTACCATAATAGTTTGTTTTATTGTTATGCGCGATTAATTAAAATCATTACACACAAATAAGGGACTAAGCAAGCAAACAGTAGATGAAAGCATATAGTTACATTTATAATTTTGTAGGCCAAACCTTAATATTTTGTAAAATGACAGTTTAAAATATGATCAGTTGGATTAAACCAAGCAATGTCCTGGTAGTGAAAAACTCATCAATTCGTTTTTCGCTACTGCAAGGCCTACTTCTCCCATAGGATAACATTGAATAAGATGTAATTTCCAAATGGGAATAGGCAACCAGTTCATGTGTGATGTCTTTGGAACTGTAATGAAAAATTATCTATGGTAAACCCCGATTTTAAATTACAATTATGAAAATTGGACTTTTAGAAAGTTGGCATTTTCATGAGTTGGCTATTTAGAACCTGTAGTCTGTTCCTGGGTCACGATTGGGTGTAATTGACAGTTGGGCTTTGCAGATTCCTCCTAGACAACCACACACAATAGAGAGCATAGATGGCCCTGGAAGGGCCATCACTGGTAGGATGGGGTTGCGGAGTTGGGCACAACGGTACTTACACTTGAATAGTCGGTGTCCTGCCTACATGCACAGGGCTACATACCCCTTGTAATTAGTCTGAGTCTAAAGCCAGTACAGAGAAGGCACGATGCCCGGAGACTTCAAATGGAAACCTCTAGAAGCTTCTCCCACCTTCCAAAGGAAGGGCACCAGGTATAAATATTGGACCTCAGACACCACATCTTCAGTACGCCTCTGTACCTGCAGATACTCTGCCAGGAAGAAGGACAGCTGTGTTGCTGCCAACTCTGCTGAACTGCTATTTTGAAGAACTGCTGCCCTGCTTTTCTTAACAGAGGACTAGACCTGCATCTGTTGAACCCAGAACCCAAAGCGACTCCAAACGCTAGTTGGCTGGCCTCCTGACCACAGCCTCAGGAGTAAAACAGACTCCAACAACCTTGAACCCAGCACCTAGACTCTGCCATCTGGGAGTCTAATCTGCCATGTGGTGCCACTACAGTCCTGGAACCTAGGAAGTGGGCCTAAGTTGCTCTGTGAATCCAGCAGAACTGATGAATCTCCTCTTGCGTGGCACAACCCAGAGAAGAACCAGCATTGCGGCTGCTGCATAGATCAGTTCCATCACAGACACACACATCACAGTTAGTCACCCCATCAGAACGGCCACTGAGTGGTACAGAATCCCTCGCGGATGGCCGCCTCGACAACAGACTCCTCATTGCAACTCTTCGGATCCGACACATTGCCTCGACTGCGCCACATCCTCAACAGCAAACTTCGCATTTAAAGCCCTCATTAGTGGGTTCCTCGACAACACAGCACCTTGCCTCACAACATCTCGGAATCTATGAATTTGACACAGACTCTCGCAAAGCTCTGCAAAGCAGGATGTTAGGTACTTTGTTCAGCGGGCCTAACAAGATCCCTGTAGCCGGCCCACGCTCCATCGTAGTCAGCCTGAACTTGTGACTTTGTTCAGGTTTGGCGCAACCAGAAACCCACAGTTGGCGCTTTGAAGCACTATTTTTACTAAAATCTTTTAACCTGCAAATCTCCAGTTCTAAATATTGGCTTTGTCGTTTTGGTCTGGTTTATTGAAAACTACTCTTTTTTTTTTAAGTGTGTGTGTGAGAGCGAGAGATTGCAAGTGTGTATAAGTGTGTGTTTGTTTTTAATTCTCCCAGATTGGCTTCTTTTTGGTTTTCCAAATTTACCCTCATTCCTACTACTGGATTGTCCGAACCCATACTTGTAGTAATGGAGTTTGAGCTGGCAAACCTGGAAAGTTACACTGCGGCTGAGCTTAAACAGTTCTGCAAGGAAACAGGACTACAAATGAAGGCAGCCAGCAAATTGTTGGAGCTGCAGAAAGCTCTGTGGGCCTGGACAGAGGTCCCCAGTTGATTGCTGCAGAGGAGCAGAATCAGGACCTGGATATTGGTCCTGAAAAAGCCTTCAGTGGAGGAGGATGACCCAGCTCCTGAGTTAGAACTCCCTGCCAGAGAAAGAAGCAGGGTCTTCTCGCATAGCCTGTTACCAGAGGAGCTGGTAGACAGGAAGGCAGAGAGGGAATTCAGGCTAGTGACTCAAAATAGAGGAGTGGCAGTTGGCTCTGGAAGAGATTTAAAAGAAATTGGTTCATGAGGACCCTGAAGAAGCTGGAAATGAAAGCAAAGCAGGCAGATTACAGCAGCATTAGTATCATCATCCCCTCAGTATCTGAAGGAGACGAGACGGTCCGGATCTCCAAAGACCTGGAACCCAGTTATGTGATGGGAGAGGACTTTGATAAATGGTTTGAAGCTTACAAGGTGATCCGGAGTACACAAAATCCCAGCAGAGCACTGGCAGGTGGTGGGGGGGGTGCTGTGGAAGCATATGTCCACAGTGGGAGGGACACTCCTCTAGCCCTAGAAATATAGGACCAAACCAGGTACCCATGAAAGCCATCCTACTAACAAAATTTGGGTTGACATCTGAAAAGTATCTCCAGAGGGACAGCCACAAACTCCCCAATCCGACTTAGGTAGACTTCCATGACTACTATAACAAATCATTGATTGGCTGAGTGAGTGGCAGCAAAGTTGATGATTAAAATGGGCTGCACAACTTTATTCTCAGAGAGGCAAGCTCAATTCTTGTTTTACAGAGCTGCACCAGCTCCTAGTGGACAGCAAGCTAGTTGACCCCAGGAAGCACTCTGGTGCTGACCTCTGGGTCCCAGTTAGCTTTGGAGAACAGATAGAGGTTACCATAGTTCCTGGGAGATAAGTATAGGGTACCAACAGCCCAAATGCCTGCTAATACTTCAAAGTATAGGCAACGGGGCACCATCAGTGGGTCACAGGTGGAGGCTCAGAAGGACACAAGAACAATCATGATTATTGTAAGGTGTCAGGTGGTGTTCTCAGAGCCAAACGTCAGTCATATACTGGTCGTTCTGGTTCCCTTTGAGGACGGGGGTTGTCTCAGTTTCTCTAAAAATAGCTGCAAGCCTAGTCATGCCTGTAGATGGTCTTCTGGGCCATGCCTGTAGATGGTCTGCTGGGCAATGACCTGCAGCACACGGTATGGAAGGAGGTAGAGCTCAGATCACACTTGAGATGTTGGGAGTGCCTGAATGGGAATGTATGGCCACAAGATCCATGGCTGCCCGGGAGGAGTGTAAAGGGCAGCAGAAGTCTAGAACAATAGCCCTTGCAGCTGCCAAGAAGGGTAAGGACAAGGGGTGCGGGAAACCAGCACCTGTAGTTCCTGTGTTCAGGTTGACGGATCACCTGTAGATGATGGCCCTGAGCCTACCAGAGAGGACATTGCAGCCCTGAGTGACCTTCCTGAGGTTGCTGGATAGCAAGTGAATGGTAGACCCACCAGAGTGGAATTATGCAGGGCGCAAACAAAATGCCATACTCTAATATTCAATTTATCAGGGGAATTGTAAGCATGCTACTCAACCATGAGGGTCTCAAGGCACCAGGGGGTTTGAGGCAGCAAGCTGAGGCCAAGGTAGCAAGTAACACCTCTGGTGAGGACCTTATCGAGTGGGAGAACAACCTCCTATATAGGGAGCCTAAGGTTCCTGGACCTGGAGCAGCCGGTCTGCTGGTGGCCCGCAGTATTACTGGGCTTTCCTACTGGGGTTAGCTCATGATAATCCCTGGCAGCACATCTGGGGCAAGACAAGACCTTCGCCAGGCTTTTTGCCCCAGATGAAGACAGCCTCAGATGTATTCTGTAGGTCCTGTCCCACCTGCCAGGCAAGTGGAATGTCAGGGGAAACAGTTAAAGGCTCCCCTGACCCATTGCCACTTCCTTTTAGAGGGTGGGCATCAACACTGTCGGACCCTTGGACCTCGACACAGCCTTAGGCAACAGGTTGATCCTGGTGGACTACGCCACTTGCTACCCAGAGGTCATCTCTTTAAGGTCAGTGACTGCACCTGCAGTGGCCAGGGCCCTGATGGAGCTTTTTACCCATAAGAGGTTCCCCAAAGAGGCAATCTCGGACAGAGGCAGTGATTTCATGTCAGTGTACATGAAGTCTATGTGGAACGAGTGTGGAGTGACATGCGTTCTCCATACCCGATCACCACCAAACATACGGACTTGAGTAGAGATTAAACAAGACCCTCAAAGGCATAATGGGCCTACCTGAGCCCACAAGGTGTAAGTGTGACATCCTCCTGCTATGCCTTTGATTTGCTGACAGGGAGGTGTGAGAAAGGGCCCTCTGTCTGCATGGTTGTCCCCACTTTTTGCTGAACTGCTGATGTGCTTTGACTGAGTGTGCCATGGGCTCCTGCCAAGCAGTTACCCAGGGCCTATGTTCTTTCGCTAAAACTGCATTGATAACAAAACCCAATTGGCATATCTGGCTACAGGTCATCCCCTGGTAAATGATACCACAGGTACCTAGGGCACTGTGACCAGGGAAGGCCTCTAAAGGCTGCAGCACTTATTGTGCCACCCGTAGAGGTCCTGTACCTTTACACTCACACACTGCCTTTGCAGTCTGCGTGCTTTGGTGCAGAACAAAGTGAAGAGTCGACATGAAATACATCCCTGTGTGCCAGGTCTAAAACCCACTGCCCTGGCATAGATCAGTCACCCCTTTAGCTGGGGGCACTATACCAGTGGTGAGGGTACAGGTGCATGGTATATGGTGCCGGGAGTCTGTCATTACGAACTCCACATTCGCATAATGGCTACAATGAAAACTGAGAAGTTTGGTATCAAATTTCTCAGCACATAAAACCCACACTGATGTCAGTGTGGGATTTAATGAAACATGCACACAGAGGGCATCTTAGAGATGCCCATTGAAAAACGACCTACCAGTGTCATGGCCGAGTGGCTGCTTTCAGCTGCCACCATCAGACCGTTTTCTGGATCCCTGGGTCAAGAGCCTGCGGTATTTGGTGGCCTGAAACAATGCACATACTGGGACAAGGTGCCAAGCCTCCTCCCCCAGGATGGGCAGAGTCCACGAAGGGGACGCTTCAAAGGCTTGCTGCCTTTGTCAGCTTCCCCAGGCCACTTGCTTCTTTCAGTCACTGGTCCCCACTGGATCTAACCCCCACTTTGGGAGGGAGAACCAGCGGGGAAAAACAAGTGAGGCAAAGGTGTGCCCACCTCTGCCAACACCACTCCTCGGGGAGGGGAGGTGAAGCACAACTTTCAGTACCCGCCCTCTTGCAGATGGGGGCACACAGCCAACCAGGGAAAGGCTTATGCCCCCTCCCACTAGAGTGTGACATAATAGGGGGTGTACCCGTACCAGGTAAGGTACTCATTGGTCCCAACCTTTTACCTACGTGTAATGCCCCTAAATCTAGTATTTAGGGGCATCCCTGAACCTTGCTTGCTCAGACAAGAAACCAGAAGAAGACAAGAAACCAGAAGAAGACAATAAGAAGGATCGAACAGCCGTGCCAAAGCTAACAAGAGGAGGACGCCACTGACTTGGTCCCAGCCCTACCGGCCTGTCACCACCTCGCACATGATCCAGGGAAATCCCATTGTGTCCTGCAGCCAGAAAACCGGAGAACCTGCCTGCCTATCATCCCAAAGACTGTCTCCCGTGAACACCGAATGTGTTTAACAAACTCCAGCTCCATAAGCATCCGTGGGTCTGCTCCACTCTGCACCAGACACCCACGGGACAAGTTTGAGTAGCCCAACACCACGAGAAGTCCCCCTGGAGAGCCCGACCCGAGACCGGGTGATCCCTGACCTGCCTCAAGCAGACGCCTGCAGCCTCAAACTGGAAGGTCCCCATAACCGCGACCAGGAGCTGGTAAGAAGATTTGACCCGAAAAGGCACCTCTGCACCCCGAGCCTGCAGTGTGTTAGCAAACCGGAGACTATCCCATTGAAAGCTACAGGGCAATCGTCACCAAAACAGCATTCTGCACCCGGCCGCCCCAGTACTGCTGAGGGTGCATCTTTTTTGCTGGCCTAAACCCCCATTGGCCCAGAGTTTAAGTCCAGGAGCTTTGCTCCCACAACACAGTGGCCTGCCCGTCAGCAGCCACCAACCGGAGGCCCCTTATCCCCCATTGGATAACATTGGGCATCAGCACTCTGCACCGGCCGCCCTAGTGCCGTTGAGGATGTAACAAGAGTGCATCCTTGACCCCGGGGACCACTGAGTCTAACCCCAGAATACCAACTCCCACAACAAAGTACTTACCTGTTAACCGATAACACTATTTTCCTCCATAGGATAACTGACTGTTTTTCTATGAAAAGCTTCTAAGTGTGGAGTTGGAAAACCTAAGAAATCCTTTTAGGATTTAAAATTGTACTAAATAACAAAAAAGCTTTTACTCGCCTGTTTCTGTGTAAGAAAAGTAATCTGCAAAGTAATCTACTGGTTATTTTACTAAAAACCCTATAACAAGTTTATGTACTATATTCTGAAAAAACATTGCATTATCAGTAACACTACTGTAATCTAATCAAAGTACATTTACAACTGCAATTCAAACTGTTTACAAACTACATTACTACTGTAAAGTCTGTATGGCTTACCTGTGCCATGCTTGCTTGGTTCTACAAAATAAAATAGCAAAGAATATTTTTATACAAAAACAATTGGTCTGAAGTTCAGTCTTTGAGGGTGTGAAATCATGTGATGACTGAGTGGGTACAACAAATCCTTAACACTGTTCTCTGAAACAGCCTTACTGCTAGACCACACTTCCACAAACAGAGTAAAGTGCTATCTTTAAAAAATGGCAACATTGGCTTACCCACAACTTGCCTATTTAATTTACTTAGAAGTCCCTGGTAAAGTGGTATTGCAGGCACCCAGAGGGTGTAAATTAAATGCTGTTAGTGGGCCTGCAGAAGTGATTGTGCCACCCACTCAAGTAGCCCCAATAAACAGGTCTAAGACCCCGCCATTGCAGACGGTGTGCATTCTTTTACCGGTCATTTCGACCTGGCAAATGTCCAAACCATCCTTTTTAATACATACAAGTCACCCAGAGGGTATGCCCTGGTCAGCCCATAGGACAGGGCGCAGTGTATTTAAAAAGTAGGACATGTAATTTTATGTTTTACATGTCCTGGTAGTGAAAATTCTTAAATTTGTTTCTCACTACTGAAATGCCTACCTCTCCCATAGGATAACATTGGAGTTACCTTATTACCTTTAATACGCTGTAATCTCCAAATGGGATTTTAATTAAAAATCCTCTTATAGTAAAGTCTGAATACCATTTTGAAAATGGCACTTTCAGAAAGTTGTCATTTACCTGCCTTCGCTATTTAGTGCCTATAACCTGTTCCTGGGTCACAAATAAGTGTAGTTGACCATTGGGCTTTATTCCTCCTAGGCAGCCACACACAATAGAGCGCTTAGGTGTGCCTAGATGGGCCATCACTGGCAGGATGAGATGGCAGAGCTGGGCACAGCCCTACTTAAACTTGAATAGGTTGTATCCTGCCTCCACACGAAGGGCTGCATACCCCCTCCAGTTAATCTTGAGCCATGAAAGGCAGGATGCCTGGGTACTTCAAAGGAAAAACTCTAGAAGCTTCTACCATCTTCCAGAGGTAGGGCATCCGGTATAAATATTGGACCTTAGACACCACTTTTTCAGTACACTTCTGGACCTGTGGCTACCCTGCCAGGAAGATGGACTACTGTGCTGCTGCAAGGACTGGCTGTCTGTTGCACTGCTGCCCTCCTTCCAGGGTGAGGACTAGACCTGCATCTGTTGAACCCAGGACCTTGAAATGACTCCAAGGGTTAATTGGATTGCCTCCTGACCAGAGGACCAGGGACAGAAAGGCTCCAACAACCTTGAACACAACACCTGGACTCTGCAACGGAGCATACCCTGCCAAGTTGTGCCACCCCAGTCCTGGACGCATGAAGTGGGCCCAAGGGGCTCTGCCAGCCTCGGAGGATCCAGTGGCACAGACACAATTCCATTGCTCTGCAGCCCAACCCCAAGCAGACTCAAAGCATTGCTGCTACTGAGTAGATAGCGGGCCTAACCCAGGTCCCTATAGCCGACTAGCACTCCATTGCAGTCGACCTGAACTTGTGCCTTTGTCCCAGTCTGGCATGACCAGATAGCCACAGTTGGCACTTTGTGTGTTATAGCTGCACAGACCAGTCTAACGAAGGCTTTACATCAAGTTCCACGGGACAAAAAGCGTGTTATAGAATCTAGAAAAAGGTATGGTGAAGCAATTAAGAAGCGAAAAGCAGAGCTTAAGGCCAAAGCATGGGGAGATCTAGGGCAGGCAGTAGAACTGAGGGACAATAGGCTCTTCTGGTAGGTAATAAACCGACCCTTTTTAAAGAGCGAGGATAAGGGCGATATGCTAGTATGTATAACAGGGGATATATGGGCAGCTCACTATGGGAAATTCTTTAACCCAAACGGGGTGTAGATAAACTTTGATGAGGGGGTAGGTGATTTTGATTTGGAGGCGGCTACGGTTCTTAGCCTTTCTATCACTCTTTCAGAGATAGAGATTGCTTTAAAAAAGGGTACTCCATTAAAGGCCCCAGGGCCAGATGCAGTTCCACTGGACTTTTTTTAAACATAACCTGGTGGCATGGGCACCAATTTTATTGAATGTCTTTAGAGCGATTGTGATGGGGCGTATCGCATCCTCTTGGTACGATGCAGTAGTGGTACCCATATTTAACAAGCATTTGCAATGCAATAGGTCTCGCATTAGGAAAGTTTGAGCTATTGGTATTGTAAATGAAATTTTTTATTTATGTGTTGGTTTTGAATATAGCGAAATTAATAGCTTTGTCATTTACAATGCCAATCGTTTTAAATTTTGCAAATGTGAAACCTATAGAATTTGTAATGCAATATGTGTTGTATTTACGTGACTTAGATGTATTGATATTACAAATAACAATGTTTTTACATTTTTTTATAATTAATACTTAAATAAAAGTTATTGTAATTTATAATGGCAATAGCTTAAACTTTTGTAAATAATTTTTGTGAAGATTTTGTTAATTGTATTTTATTGTGACGAAAATCCAAGCACAGAAGTGAAATAACATCTTTTTGTGACATTTGTAATAAAGCTTGAAACATTGAGAGAATATATTTGAACCAGTTGTTGTTGATTGGTTGCACAGATTGATGCTGTGGTGGTGCTGAGTGATGATGTGGCGGCGACAAGTGATGCTGTGTCGTTCAGTGATGCTGTTGTAGCGCCTAGTAATGTTGTATTTCCCCTGAGTGATGCTGTGGTGGTGCTGAGTGATGCTGTGGTGAAGCGATAGATAGAGTGAGTGCGATAGACAGAGAGGGCGATAGATAGGTAGAGTGAGGGCGATAGATACGTAGAGTGAGGGCGATAGATAGAGTGAGGGAGGGCGATAGAGTGAGGGAGGGAGGGAGGGCGATAGATAGGTAGAGTGAGGGCGATAGATAGGTAGAGTGAGGGCGATAGATAGAGTGAGGGAGGGCGATAGATAGAGTGAGGGAGGGCGATAGATAGAGTGAGGGAGGGCGATAGATAGAGTGAGGGAGGGCGATAGATAGAGTGAGGGAGGGCGATAGATAGAGTGAGGGAGGGCGATAGATAGAGTGAGGGAGGGCGATAGATAGAGTGAGTGAGGGAGGGCGATAGATAGAGTGAGTGAGGGAGGGCGATAGATAGAGTGAGTGAGGGAGGGCGATAGATAGAGTGAGTGAGGGAGGGCGATAGATAGAGTGAGTGAGGGCGATAGATAGAGTGAGTGAGGGCGATAGATAGAGTGAGGGAGGGCGATAGAGTGAGGGAGGGCGATAGAGTGAGGGAGGGCGATAGAGTGAGGGAGGGCGATAGATAGATCGAGGGAGGGCGATAGATAGATCGAGGGAGGGCGATAGATAGATCGAGGGAGGGCGATAGATAGATCGAGGGAGGGCGATAGATAGATCGAGGGAGGGCGATAGATAGATCGAGGGAGGGCGATAGATAGATCGAGGGAGGGCGATAGATAGATCGAGGGAGGGCGATAGAGTGAGGGAGGGCGATAGAGTGAGGGAGGGCGATAGAGTGAGGGAGGGCGATAGAGTGAGGGAGGGCGATAGAGTGAGGGAGGGCGATAGAGTGAGGGAGGGCGATAGAGTGAGGGAGGGCGATAGAGTGAGGGAGGGCGATAGAGTGAGGGAGGGCGATAGAGTGAGGGAGGGCGATAGATAGAGTGAGGGAGGGAGGGCGATAGATAGAGTGAGGGAGGGAGGGCGATAGATAGAGTGAGGGAGGGAGGGCGATAGATAGAGTGAGGGAGGGAGGGAGGGCGATAGAGTGAGGGAGGGCGATAGAGTGAGGGAGGGCGATAGAGTGAGGGAGGGCGATAGAGTGAGGGAGGGCGAAAGAGTGAGGGAGGGCGAAAGAGTGAGGGAGGGCGATAGAGTGAGGGAGGGCGATAGAGTGAGGGAGGGCGATAGAGTGAGGGAGGGCGATAGAGTGAGGGAGGGCGATAGAGTGAGGGAGGGCGATAGAGTGAGGGAGGGCGATAGAGTGAGGGAGGGCGATAGAGTGAGGGAGGGCGATAGAGTGAGGGAGGGCGATAGAGTGAGGGAGGGCGATAGAGTGAGGGAGGGCGATAGAGTGAGGGAGGGCGATAGATAGAGTGAGGGAGGGCGATAGATAGAGTGAGGGAGGGCGATAGATAGAGTGAGGGAGGGCGATAGATAGAGTGAGGGAGGGCGATAGATAGAGTGAGGGAGGGCGATAGATAGAGTGAGGGAGGGCGATAGAGTGAGGGAGGGCGATAGATAGAGTGAGGGAGGGCGATAGATAGAGTGAGGGAGGGCGATAGATAGAGTGAGGGAGGGCGATAGATAGAGTGAGGGAGGGCGATAGATAGAGTGAGGGAGGGCGATAGAGTGAGGGAGGGAGGGCGATAGAGTGAGGGAGGGAGGGCGATAGATAGAGTGAGGGAGGGCGATAGATAGAGTGAGGGAGGGCGGGCGATAGAGTGAGGGAGGGAGGGCGATAGAGTGAGGGAGGGCGATAGAGTGAGGGAGGGCGATAGAGTGAGGGAGGGCGATAGAGTGAGGGAGGGCGATAGAGTGAGGGAGGGAGGGAGGGCGATAGAGTGAGGGAGGGAGGGCGATAGAGTGAGGGAGGGAGGGCGATAGAGTGAGGGAGGGAGGGCGATAGATAGAGTGAGGGAGGGCGATAGATAGAGTGAGGGAGGGCGATAGATAGAGTGAGGGAGGGCGATAGATAGAGTGAGGGAGGGCGATAGATGGAGTGAGGGAGGGCGATAGATAGAGTGAGGGAGGGCGATAGAGTGAGGGAGGGCGATAGATAGAGTGAGGGAGGGAGGGCGATAGAGTGAGGGAGGGAGGGCGATAGAGTGAGGGAGGGAGGGCGATAGATAGAGTGAGGGAGGGCGATAGATAGAGTGAGGGAGGGCGATAGATAGAGTGAGGGAGGGCGATAGATGGAGTGAGGGAGGGCGATAGATAGAGTGAGGGAGGGCGATAGATAGAGTGAGGGAGGGCGATAGATAGAGTGAGGGAGGGCGGGCGATAGAGTGAGGGAGGGAGGGCGATAGAGTGAGGGAGGGCGATAGAGTGAGGGAGGGCGATAGAGTGAGGGAGGGCGATAGAGTGAGGGAGGGCGATAGAGTGAGGGAGGGCGATAGAGTGAGGGAGGGCGATAGAGTGAGGGAGGGCGATAGAGTGAGGGAGGGCGATAGAGTGAGGGAGGGCGATAGAGTGAGGGAGGGCGATAGAGTGAGGGAGGGCGATAGAGTGAGGGAGGGCGATAGATAGAGTGAGGGAGGGTGATAGATAGATAGAGTGAGGGAGGGCGATAGATAGATAGAGTGAGGGAGGGCGATAGATAGAGTGAGGGAGGGCGATAGATAGAGTGAGGGAGGGCGATAGATAGAGTGAGGGAGGGCGATAGATAGAGTGAGGGAGGGCGATAGATAGAGTGAGGGAGGGCGATAGATAGATCGAGGGAGGGCGATAGATAGATCGAGGGAGGGCGATAGATAGATCGAGGGAGGGCGATAGATAGATCGAGGGAGGGCAATAGAGTGAGGGAGGGCAATAGAGTGAGGGAGGGCGATAGAGTGAGGGAGGGCGATAGAGTGAGGGAGGGCGATAGAGTGAGGGAGGGCGATAGAGTGAGGGAGGGCGATAGAGTGAGGGAGGGCGATAGAGTGAGGGAGGGCGATAGATAGATCGAGGGAGGGCGATAGATAGATCGAGGGAGGGCGATAGATAGATCGAGGGAGGGCGATAGATAGATCGAGGGAGGGCGATAGAGTGAGGGAGGGCGATAGATAGAGTGAGGGAGGGCGATAGATAGAGTGAGGGAGGGCGATAGATAGAGTGAGGGAGGGCGATAGATAGAGTGAGGGAGGGCGATAGATAGAGTGAGGGAGGGCGATAGATAGAGTGAGGGAGGGCGATAGATAGAGTGAGGGAGGGCGATAGATAGAGTGAGGGAGGGCGATAGGTAGAGTGAGGGAGGGCGATAGGTAGAGTGAGGGAGGGCAATAGAGTGAGGGAGGGCGATAGATAGATCGAGGGAGGGCGATAGATAGATCGAGGGAGGGCGATAGATAGATCGAGGGAGGGCGATAGATAGATCGAGGGAGGGCGATAGATAGATCGAGGGAGGGCGATAGATAGATCGAGGGAGGGCGATAGATAGATCGAGGGAGGGCGATAGATAGATCGAGGGAGGGCGATAGATAGATCGAGGGAGGGCGATAGATAGAGTGAGGGAGGGCGATAGATAGAGTGAGGGAGGGCGATAGATAGAGTGAGGGAGGGCGATAGATAGAGTGAGGGAGGGCGATAGATAGAGTGAGGGAGGGCGATAGATAGAGTGAGGGAGGGCGATAGATAGAGTGAGGGAGGGCGATAGATAGAGTGAGGGAGGGCGATAGATAGAGTGAGGGAGGGCGATAGAGTGAGGGAGGGAGGGCGATAGAGTGAGGGAGGGAGGGCGATAGAGTGAGGGAGGGAGGGCGATAGATAGAGTGAGGGAGGGCGATAGATAGAGTGAGGGAGGGCGATAGATAGAGTGAGGGAGGGCGATAGATAGAGTGAGGGAGGGCGATAGATAGAGTGAGGGAGGGCGATAGATAGAGTGAGGGAGGGCGATAGATAGAGTGAGGGAGGGCGATAGATAGAGTGAGGGAGGGCGATAGATAGAGTGAGGGAGGGCGATAGATAGAGTGAGGGAGGGCGAGCGATAGAGTGAGGGAGGGCGATAGAGTGAGGGAGGGCGATAGAGTGAGGGAGGGCGATAGAGTGAGGGAGGGCGATAGAGTGAGGGAGGGCGATAGAGTGAGGGAGGGCGATAGAGTGAGGGAGGGCGATAGAGTGAGGGAGGGCGATAGAGTGAGGGAGGGCGATAGAGTGAGGGAGGGCGATAGAGTGAGGGAGGGCGATAGAGTGAGGGAGGGCGATAGAATGAGGGAGGGCGATAGAGTGAGGGAGGGCGATAGAGTGAGGGAGGGCGATAGATAGAGTGAGGGAGGGCGATAGATAGAGTGAGGGAGGGCGATAGATAGAGTGAGGGAGGGCGATAGATAGAGTGAGGGAGGGCGATAGATAGAGTGAGGGAGGGCGATAGATAGAGTGAGGGAGGGCGATAGAGAGAGTGAGGGAGGGCGATAGATAGAGTGAGGGAGGGCGATAGGTAGAGTGAGGGCCTATAGATCAATAGATAGATTGAGTGAGGTCAAAAGATAGATAGAATGAGAGCGATCGATCGATAGATAGATAGATAGAGTGATGGCGATAGACAGAGAGTAAGGGCGAAAGATAGATAGACAGATCGAGTGTATTTATGTTGCATTGAGCAGTGTAAGTATGAGGTGTGTAATTATATGGCACTGAGTGGTATTATGTGGAGTGTATTTACGTTGCATTGAGAGCTGTGTAATCATGTGACGTGTAATTATGTGGCAGTGAGTGGTATTTGGAGTGTATGTTGCATTGACTGCAGTGTAATTATGTAGCATATAATTATGTGGCACTGAGTGGTATTGTGTGGAGTATGTTGTATTCAGTAGAGTGTAATTGTGTGGCGTGTAATTATGTGGCACTGTGTGGTATTGTTTGGAGTGTATGTTGCATTGAGTGCAGTGTAATTATGTGGCGCTGAGTGGTATTGTGTGGAGTGTGTTGCATTCAGTAGAGTGTAATTTTGTGGTGTGTAATTATGTGGCACTGAGTGGTATTTGGAGAGTATGTTGCATTGAGTGCAGTGTAATTATGTAGCATATAATTATGTGGCACTGAGTGGTATTGTGTTTCGCTATGCTTTGTTATGCTATGCTATGTTTTGTTATGCAACGTTTTGTTGTGTTTTATTATGCTATGCTTTGTTTTGCTATGCTATGTTTTGTTATGCTATGTTTTGTTATGCTATGTTTTGTTATGCTATGTTTTGTTATGCTATGCTAAGCTTTGTTTTGTTATGCTATGCTGTGTTTTGTTAAACTATGCTATGTTTTGTTGTGTTTTGCTATGTTTTGTTATGCTATGTGTTTTGTTATGCTACGTTTTGTTATGTTATGGTTTGTTTTGCTATCCTATGCTTTTTTTTGTAATGCTATGCTAGGTTTAGTTTTGCTATCCTATGCTTTGTTTTGTTATGCTATGCTATGTTTTGTTATGCTATGTTTTGTTGTGTTTTGCTATGCTATGCTTTGTTATGCTATGTTTTGTTATGCTATGCAATGTTTTGTTGTGTTTTATTATGCTATGTTTTGTTTTGCTATGCTATGTTTTGTTATGCTGTTTTGTTATGCTATGCTATGTTTTGTTATGCTATGCTAAGCTTTGTTTTGTTATGCTATGTTGTGTTGTGTTTTTTTATGCTATGTTTTGTTGTGTTTTGTTATGCTAAGTTATGTTATGTTTTGATATGCTTTGTTATGCTATGTTTTGTTATGTATGCTATGTTTTGTTATACTATGCTTTGTGTTTTGCTATGTTTTGTTGTGTATTGTTATGCTATGTTTTGTTTTGCTATGCTTTGTTATGTTTTGTTATGCTATGTTTTGTTGTGTTTTGTTATGCTATGCTATGCTTTGTTGTGTTTTGCTATGCTATTTCTTGTTTTGTTATGCTAGGTTTGGTTTTGCTATCCTATGCTTTGTTTTGTTATGCTATGGTATGTTTTGCTATGCTATGCTAGGTTTTATTATGCTATGCTGGTGAGGGTGTGTGAGGGCGAGTGAGGGTGTGTGAGGGTTAGGGGGTGTGAGGGTGTGTGAGGGTGAGAG
The DNA here is from genome assembly GCF_964263255.1 of Lissotriton vulgaris. Lineage (NCBI taxonomy): Eukaryota > Metazoa > Chordata > Amphibia > Caudata > Salamandridae > Lissotriton > Lissotriton vulgaris. The sequence goes on along the minus strand of NC_141685.1, from coordinate 959,140,424 downwards.
GGTCGTGAGGGTGAGTGAGGGTGTGAGGGTTAGGGGGTGTGAGGGTGAGGGGTGTGAGGAGGTGAGGGTTAGGGAGTGAGGGTATGAGGGTGACTGAGGGTGTGTGATGGTGATGGGGTGAGGGTAAGGGTGTGTGAGGGTGAGTGGGTGTGTGAGGGGGTGTGAGGGGGTGTGAAGGTGTGTGAGGGTGGGTGAGGGTGAGTGAGGGGATGTGAGGGTGAGTGAGGGTGTGTGAGGGTGAGTGAGGGGGTGTGAGGGTGATGGTGTGAGGGTGACAGGGTGTGTCAGGGTGAGGGTAAGGGTGTGTGAGGGTGAGGGGGGTGAGGGGGTGTGAGGGTGTGTGAGGATGAGGGGGTGAGGGTGAGTGAGGGTGCAAGAGTGAGGGGGTGTGAGGGTGAGGGGGTGTGAGGGTGGGTGAGGGTGAGGGTGAGGGTGAGTGGATGTGAGGGTGTGTGATGGTGAGGAGGGGTGACCAGAGACAGACAGAGGCCACTGGAGACAGTCAGAGAGCAGCCTAGACAGGGGAGAGAGCGCGGAGAGAGGGAAGAGAGAGCGGAGAGTGAGAGGGAAGAGAGAGTGGAGAGTGAGAGGGGAGAGAGAGTGGAGAGTGAGAGGGGAGAGAGAGTGGAGAGTGAGAGGGGAGAGAGAGTGGGGAGAGAGAGGGGAGGAGAGAGTGGAGAGTGAGAGGGGAGAGAGAGTGGAGAGTGAGAGGGGAGAGAGAGCGGAGAGTGAGAAGGGAGAGAGAGCAGAGAGTGAGAGGGGAGAGAGAGCAGAGAGTGAGAGGGGAGAGAGAGCAGAGAGTGAGAGGGGAGAGAGAGCGGAGAGAGAGCGGAGAGAGAGCGGAGAGAGAGAGGAGAGAGAGGGGAGGAGAGAGTGAGAGGGGAGAGAGAGTGGAGAGAGCGCGGAGAGAGGGAAGAGAGCGGAGAGTGAGAGGGAAGAGAGCGGAGAGTGAGAGGGAAGAGAGTGGAGAGTGAGAGGGGAGACAGAGCGGAGAGTGAGAGGGAAGAGAGCAGGGAGTGAGAGGGGAGAGAGGTCTGACACCGAGATGAGTGCAGAGAGTAAGGGTGGAGGTCTGACACACACTGAGACGAGAGTGAGAGAGGTCTGACACGGAGACGAGAGTAAGAGAGGTCTGACACTGAGACGAGAGTGCAGGGACGGTAACAGCAGAGTGCGCTCTGACTCAGAGGTGACAGGCGGGTGAGTGCGCCGGAGGTCGATTCTCCGGCGATGGTCGGGGTCCGAGATGAGACAGAGGCCGGGCTCAGCAGTGCTGCGCTCTACCTGTTGCCATCTTCATATGAAAATGCCAATAAAGCGATTTAAACTGTAACATCAAATCCAAAGTATTACAAAGAAAGGCTGAGGATGATCACATTTTTTCCCAAATAAAGGCAGCAAGAATCATTACCAGTCTTATCAGTCTGATTATATAGTTGTGGCAAGAAGACATTGGGCTCATGTAGTTATCATGATGCCATGATTAATTACAAAAACGCTGACTTTCACTAGCGGTTGATGTGGGGGAGAGAGATCAAAGCAAGCCTCGATCTCGTTTTTAGGTCTCACAGAGAGACCTATTGCAACCAAACCACAAAACTGACTATTTACGATGAGGATTTCCAACAGTTCACGTGAATCACGTGACCATAAGCTCCTCGTGCACGAGCTCACATGCGATCATCAAAGGCAGCCCAGCCTCCCTCACACAAGCTTCTCCCAGCAGGCCGTCCACCCCCCTTCCTCTCCATATGGTCGCTCGAGTTGCAGGCAGCCCACCCACTCCCTCTCCAGCGCCTGCCTTCCGTGACACGTATTCCATCATCAAAAGGCAGCGAGAGCTTCAAAGGCATCAGATTCCCTGCCCACTGCTTCACACTTCACAGCCCCCAGGCCGTGACTTGTTTTACTTGTTACAGTAGCATTGATGTGACTTTTTTCCCATGGCGCCTGGTTCACCCCCTCGCTTCTCGTTGTTCTGTTGGCTGAGGTCTTCCAACCTGTACAGGAAGCCGTGCCGGCTCTGCTTGTTTTTTTTTTTAATCCATTTCACGGCAAAGCGCTGACGTCTTGCAGACCCATATTTGCGTACAATCAGCCAGCCGTCAGCTGCTCCATGAGCAGAGACTCGAACGACGGGACAGCACGCACATACACCCACAAATGCACGCACATCCTGAACCTTGGCTCGGGGTCAGAGGAGTTCTTTGTTTGTTGCAAGGTTTAGGAATACTTCCCCAACCACATTCCTGTGCCCCCACGACTATTTTTTTTTATAACCGTACATGGGTCATTTCTCTCTCCTCCGTGGCCACTTACGTTGATGGGAGTGACTGATCCACGATCACGTGCCTTTGCTGTTGGGAGTGTTCAGTGAACCAAAATGCACTTTTGATGCTTGAGGGCATCTTTGCAAAGCTCCCGGGGTGGTGGTGTCTGAACTCGGCACTGCTCGATGTTACTTTACACAACATGAATGTTCCAGACCTGTCACAGCCGGACATTTCTTTGCCCTGGGTTGGTTGCAGCGGATCTGAGACGGACTGCCTGACAGCTCCTTGTGATTTCCCCGTAACTAACACTGGCTGGCATTTCTCAGTACATCTGCCGATTTAGCCATCTCTCACTGTCTTCCGGAACAAGTCAGGGGGAGGATCCCATGTAATGTTTAATGTCCCCCAAAATACGATCTCCCTGTCTGGGTTTCTAAGCAAATCTTTCCCTGAACGACTTCCAGTTATCTGCTGGAGAAAGTGGTCCCACCCCTCGCTTCTATGCTCCTCCCCCTCCCCCACACACATTACCAGCAGCACAAACTTATGCGCACACAGTACGACAAACACACCAGCAGCAATTTACTCACTCACCCATCACCACACCCAAGTATGCAAACTCACCCACTGGTTAATTAACATACAAAGCGCATTATTAGCAGAAGAGTACTTCACCATAGACAAACTCCACTACACACGCATCTTACACACGCACATACAGCAAATACACACCACTTACCTAAGCACCAACACGCTTGGAATAAAACACATTAGCACTAGACTTACCAGCACAATGCACACAACGAGAGAAAACATACACTAGTCACCCCACCAGGGCAGTGTATCAACATCAGCAACCCATACTCACAAGCACACACCTTACTATGCGCGCTGCAAACCCAGCTTGCACACACAGGACACACATTCTGTCATAACGCACACATCATGCGTACATAAAAGAAAACATGCCCACAGCATACACTGCGGGCACAAACCAAAGACCCTGCACACAAAAAACACCACCACCCCACGCACATATATGACCAATTAAATGCACACAGCAGTCGCGTGTATCACCCAGGCGCCCGCATGCACAGCAGAGACAACGCATCAACAAAGCGCACGTATTACATACGAATGCAGCACTCCAGCAACAACACACACCATACATAAGGAAATGCACACAAAGCACATCGTCATCACACAGGCGAACCCAGATGCATATCCTATCAGCACCTCATGCACAGCGTCACGTATCACCGGCACCACACAGACACACAATGTTTATTATCCCAGCCTGACATGACATTTATAAGGACAGCTGCAGAACTGGTATTTTTTCATGTATGTTGTATTTATTGAAAAGACAGGGAACACAAACACATCTCCTGCCTCAATCCCAGACAAAGGGGGAGGACAAAGTGTTCCAGATGTGTCCTTCTACATATTCCCAGCCCCATCCACGATTTTGTACCACGCTTTATTTTCACAAATTGTGCTTTTAAAGGGTTGCGATATTTCACAGTGGAGTCTAGCACTAAGTAACCATGGTTTCTGAAAAATGTGGCTCTGAACTCATGACAATCTTGCTACACACAGGGTAACGTGCACAGACTCAACAACCAGGTCAAGAATGTCATCGTCCTTAAAGACAGTGGAGAGAGATCTCCCAAACTCATTTGGTCTGCACATTAGTACTACTGTGTACATCGGATTTCGGATGTATATGTACAGGATTTTGTATTCATGTGTACATCAGATTTCGCATGATTGTGATTTCGTATGAATGTGTTCAGTAGGAACAATGAAGGCTGCAAAAGAGGCTCGTCCCCGGCACGGTGTGGTTCCCCACCTAGTGGAGTGACCCCCAGCACGGTGCTGTCCACACTAGATGCTTGGGGGGCTGGTGGGGTTCACATCTACATTCTTGACACTAGAGCCGTGCCCTCAAACAGTAGCCGGGCCTCCTCCTTCACAGTTCCCACAGGAGCCCAGAAGCCCCAGCCAGGACAGTCTGATTTCCCTCAGACCAGTAGACATGGCCTCATCTGCTCGTTCAAGACCAACCTCTAACCTCACCAAAGGGCCAGAAGAAAGTCTGTGCAGAGGCATTCTCCCCTCACTGAAGGGGAGTTGATCATTAAAGGAATCAATCAATCAAAGCATTTGTAAAGCGCACTACTCACCCGGAGGGTCTCAAGGTGCTAGGGGAGGGGGGTCCGCTACTGCTCGAACAGCCAGGTCTTGAGCTGCTTCCTGAAGGAGAGGTGGTCCTGGGTCAGGCAGAGGTGGGTCAGGAGGGAGTTCCAAGTCTTGGCGGCTAGGTAGGAGAGGATCTTCCCCCTGTGGTGGCTCTTCGGATGCGGGGGACGGCGGCGAGGGCGTGGCCGGTCGAGCGAAGCTGGCGATTGGGAGCGTAGAAGTTGAGGCGGCTGTTGAGGTATCCTGGGCCTTGGTTGTGCAGGGCTTTGTGTGCGTGGGTGAGGTGACGGAAGGGGATTCTCTTGTTGACCGGGCACCAGTGCAGGTCTCTCAGGTGTCCGGAGATGTGGTTGCGACGGGGTATGTCCAGGATGAGTCGTGCTGAGGCGTTCTGGATCCGCTGGAGTCTCTTCTGGAGTTTGGCGGTGGTTCCGGCCCCTACTTTCCGCTAGTGCCCTCAAAGATGAATTAATACTGTCCTGGGCATGGAGCCAGACAGTTACGTGTATTTGGCTTAAACTTTGAGAGGGAACTCTGTGCACCAGCCCTGGTTCTTTCTTTTCCTCTTTCATTCTCTTTATTTTTTCTCCTTTTCTCTGCATCGTTCTTCCTTTCTAATTCTCTTTTCTTTCTTTATATTATTTTCCTTTGTTCTTTCATTCTTTCTTTTTCGTTTCCATTTTTTCTCCATACTCCATTTACTTTACCTTCATATCCCGTTTCTTCCTTCTCTTTCTTTCTTTTGTCCTACTTCTTTCTGCCTCTATTCCCTTCTTTACCACCCTTTTCTCTTCTTTCCCTTTCTTTCAGCCTTATCTTTCCCTGTCTTGATCTTTCCTCCCTTCTTATTTTTCTCTTTATTTGTATTTATTTCTTGTACGTTTCTCCATGTATCTCCTTTTTTCCCCATTTTATTTTAACTTCTTTGCCTTTGTACCTCTCATTTTAGTCTTGCCTTACTCTCCATCCTTTTCTTGTCTTTTTTTCTGTTGCCTTCTTTCCTCTTTCTCCATTCTGATGTTCTTATTTGTCTCGTTATGCCTTTCTCTGTCATTATTTTTCTTCTTCTCCTCTTTCATTTCACTGTTTTGTTTTTTTTCCTTTCATTTTCTTCTCATGTATCTTTTTCCTTCACCGCCTTTCTTTTGCTCTTTTTCTATCTATTTGTCCTCATTTATTCCTTCTATTTTCATATCCTATTTTTCTCTGCCTTCTTTCTTTCTCTTACATGTTTTTCTGCACTCTGTCATCCTTCTGTCTTTCTCTCCTCTTCTAATTTTTCTCACATTCTCTATCTCTATTTATTTCTCGTTCTTTCTCACTTTTGCTGTCTTAGAGCAAAGGGGCAAAAACTGATCCTCAGGGACCACAAATGTACACTTTGTGCAGTACAGCTCATGTGTCATCAATGCTGTGTGCTGCTTGTATCAGGAATAGGGTACTCTAGGGGCAGTACCCTACGCCCTCACTCCATCTATCGCCCTCCCTCACTCTATCGCCCTCCCTCACTCTATCTATCGCCCTCCCTCACTCTATCTATCGCCCTCCCTCACTCTATCTATCGCCCTCCCTCTATCTATCGCCCTCCCTCACTCTATCTATCGTCCTCCCTCACTCTATCTATCGCCCTCCCTCTATCTATCGCCCTCACTCTATCTATCGCCCTCACTCTATCTATCGCCCTCACTCTATCTATCGCCCTCACTCTATCCATCGCCCTCACTCTATCCATCGCCCTCACTCTATCCATCGCCCTCACTCTATCTATCGCCCTCACTCTATCCATCGCCCTCACTCTATCTATCGCATGACCACACATCACTCAGCACCACCACTGCATCACTCAGGGGCACCACAGCATCACTATGCACTACCACAGCATCACTATGCGCCACCACAGCATCACTATGCGCCACCACAGCATCACTATGCGCCACCACAGCATCACTATGCGCCACCACAGCATCACTATGCGCCACCACAGCATCACTCGTCGCCACCACAGCATCACTCGTCGCCACCACAGCATCACTCGTCGCCACCACAGCATCACTCGTCGCCACCACATCAATCTAGTTCAAATATGTTCTCTCAATGTTTCAAGCTTTATTACAAATGTCACAAAAAGATGTTAATATTTCACTTCTGTGCTTGGATTTTCGTCACAATAAAATACACTGAACATAATCTTCACAAAAGTTATTTACAAAAGTTTAATCTATTGCCATTATAAATCACAATAACCTATTTAAGTATTAATTATTAAAAAAAACACATTGTTAATTGTAATATCAATACATTTAAGTCACGTAAATACAACACATATTGCATTACAAATGCTATAGGTGTCACATTTGCCTAAGTTAAAACTATTGGCATTGTAAATGACAAAGCTATTAATTTCGCTATTTTTAAAACCAACACAAATAAAATATGTCATTTACAAGACCAATAGCTCAAACTTTCCTAATGCGAGACCTATTGCATTGCAAATGCTTGTTTTTCTGGGAGGGAGCATGAGCAGTATGGCTGCTTCATATGAAATTGACTATACAGGAACACGTGACTACTGCTATTATGACTGAGATGAATCTGTATGGCATCTTCTGTCAATGGCCACATTCCTTAACAGTTTAATAGTCCTGAAGGCAAGCCACTGAATCAAAGAACATAATTAGAAAAAGCATCAAAGCAGCTCTTCTAACAAACGGTCCTAGAAAACTATGTGCTGGTAAAAAAAAAAATCACATGGGAAATGTATTTCTAGTAGAACCTACATCACTATCACCAAGCAGGGTCAGAAGTGTCAAGTGTTCTTCCTAAGTGAGTGGGGGGTGGGGACACAAGCTGCTTCACTGCATGATGGGAGTGAGCAACGTGCGGAGTTCTTAAGTGGCAGGGTCGAAGTTTATTGTTTTAGCAAAAAGTACTGAAACACCACACCACGTTTCCTTCTTTCTTTTACAATCCTGTTGTCAAAGTGGCGTTTTCAGTAACATGTATCCCAGAACGACTCATCTGGTAGACTGGATTTTGCATAATAAAGGATGAAATGAAACCATGCATATTTAAAAATGTATTCCGTGAGAACACGCATGGCAGGAAACACTACCATTTATGAATTCAGATACAATTCCACTATGACAAACTAAACCTGCTGGCTGTACAGGATTCGCTGGCCATAATGTATCTAAACAGACAGCTCGCAGGTGTGAACAAGCATTTACAATGCAACTTATTCAAAAATTGACATGGTTTCTCGTAACACAGATATGTGGTGGAATGCCTAATGTGGCAGGCACTGACGTGACAGTCGTGGATTCTGCGCTGGATGTAAGGAGCGAGAGGGACAGGAGGAGGAAAGGTGGGAAGGAACACGTCCTGGGGGGAGGTGGCTGGGGAGGAGAAATCCAAGTAAGGCTGTGTGCAGGGAGAGGGGAGGTGCTGGAGCTGGGGAACAGATGGCTGGGCAGAAATGCGAGTCACGGCCTGGTGGCCGTGAAGTGTGAAGCAGTGGGCGGGGAGGCAAAAGCAAATGGTAAGGGGAGCCTTTGAAGAGCAAGGCAGGGGGATAGAAGCGCGTTCACGAGCACGTTCACTTCTACAAATCCTCATTGTGAAGTCAGCTTTGTGGTTTGACTGCATTAGGTCTCTCTACGGGACCTAAAAAGGGGGCCAAGGCCGACCAGTGTTATTATAGGCCGACATCTTTAATAGATGCGTCCTGTAAATTAATGGGCAGTGTGATATTGGCACGCCTCGAAACATGGGCAGAGTCCGCAGGCATTATTGCGGATTCCCAGTATGGGTTTAGGAGAGGCAAGGGAACCACGGAGTAGTGCCCAAATTTGGCTTTAATTATGGGTAAGTACATGGGGGCCAAGCAAAGTTGTATTCACTTGGCCTTCATGGACTTATCTAGTGCTTTCGACACAGTTTGTAGGGGCAAGTTGTGGCCAATGATGGAGACCATGGGGTTTGAAAAACCGCTGGTCCCCTTGCTTCGCAGACTTCATGCTGCTACAAGGGTGAGTGTCAGATTTGGCAGAGGTGGTGAGAAGACGGCACCTATTCCATCGACCGAGGGTGTTCGCCAGGGGTGTATATTGGCACCGTTTTTATTCCTGGTGTACACCAATGGCTTGGAAAATTATTTGTTGGATAGTGGTGTTGATTTCCCCTTGGCTAATGGTAAACGGATCCCTATGCTGTCATATGCAGATGATACGGTTTTAATGACCCTCACTGCTAATGGCATGCAGACCTGTCTGAATGCCTTTGAAGCCTTTATAGAAGGTTTAGACCTTAAGGTCAATTTGCAAAATCTTTTGCCATGGCCTGCGGTCCAAAAGGGCTGAAATCTCGCAGGTACATGGTGAAGGATTCAATTATTATGAAAGTTGAACATTTTAACTACCTGGGGAACCTCTTCAATAAAAATCTGAACTGGGATCCCTTAATTTCTGCCCGTGCACAAAAGGCTACACAATCGATTGAGGCCCTCTTCCGTTTTGCTAGTAAATTGGGCCAAAAACAGATTGTGGAATTAATTACCCTGTACAAAGCTAAATGTCTTTCTGTTGCAACCTATGGGGCGGGAGTGTGGGGGACACAAAACTGTAGTAAAATACAGGTTATGGAAAATAAATTCGTTAAGCACCTGTTATCTGTTCCATCCGGTACTTCTAATAACTTTTGTCACGAGGAGATGGGCTTAGATTTTGTAAGGGACATCATTCTTGTGTCCCCTTTGCTTTTATGGTCTAAGGTTTGGAGTTCTGAAGATCTGAAATTGACTAAGGAAATTTTGCAGGATTGTCTCAACCTTGACCATTGTATGAAGATTCCATGGATACTTTGTTAGGGATACCTTCCATAGGATCGGGTTAGGTCATATGTTCCAAAATCCTAGCATGGTGTACAAGGACTCCAAGTTGGTGATTAAAAAAGCCTATTGTACTACTTTAGGAACTCTGAAGCAAAGTGGATGTATGCAAGATAAGGGTAAGCTGCTTCCGCAGTTTTACCTAGCGAACTTTATGCATACCCAATGGCGCTTTTATTTAACAGGGTTTCGTCTTGGTTCCCTCCACTTTCTTCCTATTCCTAAACAAGAGGGGGTGGTGTGAGAGGCTTCCCCCCTGCCCTTGTAATGATAGGATTCGACAAAGTACTTTACATCTTATCCTTTTTTGTGCCCTTTATAAGGATGCAAGAAACCAGTTCATTAGGCCTGTATTATCAACCCTTGGTTCCCGTTACTACAAGGAGGGGTATGAGCATCTATTGTCCTTGTCCACTCCAGCAATATGTAGTGCTGTACTTAGTTTTATTAGAGTGGCCCTCGGTATTCGAAATCGATATTAAACAGAATTATGAGTAGTAATCGGTGGCATAAGTCCATTATGTTCGCCTATTTCATTGAAGAAAGGTTAATATATTTAAATGTATTGTAATTTTAATAAGTAAAATGTTTTATGGTCTTTTGGAATGCATAAAGCTGTTGGAGCGATGGTGTCTTTTTACTGTATTCAAATGTTGCACAAATACTTCACACATTGCCACAGAGTTAAGACGGATTGTTCTGTGCAAAGCTACCCTAGGGTGGAGGTCATGCTTTGGACTTTATCCTGACAAGGATCGTGGCTCCTGCTTGACCGGGGCTAACACGTCAACCAGCAACCCCATTTCTTACATATAGTAAATAAGATTACTGCAGATTTTTAACAGTATTTATATTATTGTTCATGTGATTAGTTTTCTCCCGCCTAATTCCTTCCTACGAAATGTATAGGCAAAATGCAAATTACAACTTTTCGCTTCACTCCAAGCTTAAGCGCAGGTACAAGCCTACCGCAACAGGTCTGGAACACCCCTTGATGCATGACAACTCTTCCCACCTAGACTACTTCATAAACCCACTCTACCAACCACACCTACTGGAGGTGCCCCTTACTCGTTCAATCAAAAGCACAGAGACCTTGTCAAAGGTATGCGGTTTTATACAAAGGCTACAATACCATACTCCAACAGGGTACGGTCAAATAAACACTTACTGCCCTTACAGACCTTTATTTTGCAGAACGAAGCACCCAGAATCTTGGAGGAAGGAAGATTCAGTTTTCTGAGGATTTAAGATTTTCTAGTCAACGATCATCCACTTCTCTACCTAAAATCAAAGGGACTGTCCACCAGCCTTGCTTGTGTATTTCACAGGATCTTGTCAAATGCACCCAGAGTCTACTGCACACAATAGAGTGGATGATGTCCAGACCTCTGCGTACACACTGCTTTGTCATGTCATGAAAACAGCCCATTTATGGATGCATGCAAATCAATGAGTGGTAGCTCCATCTCCCACAAGACATGGGAGCAAAAGTCCCTCAAAGCAAAACTGCCAGTTTGATTGATGAGAACTTGCATGGGTTTGAGCTTTTTATTGGAAATGCTATGAAGTGGTTGCTAATCCACACTAAATTCAGTCTCATCCTTCAGGGATGTCAAGAATTCTGGAACGTTACACAGCAAATAATAAATGTTTAGCAAAGTTTCCTTTACTGCAGTTTTAAAAGAAAGTAGTAGTTTATCTGCAAATGCATACATGTTGACACTAGGGTGCCCAGAAGGATTACCACCCTCTAATTAAAAGGAGACGTTTTAGAGAATGTTTTTTATTATTATTTTTTTTAAAAGCATCAAACAGCCTCACAGACTAAACAGTTCGGGATGTAGGTCTGTTTAACTGCTACTCCGCTTTTCTTCACTACCATAAAACAGGAGGAACCAGTGGAGAGATTAACATGATGGTGTAGTAGAGAGACTGATAATGGTCTGCAAGTAGATGGTACAAGGCCTCCAGTCCATGATCAGATTGGAACTGTTCAGTCAAGTTACACCCACAATTACTGCGAAGAGGTGCAGCTATTGCATCAAACAAAAGTAAATCAGTTTGTTCATGAGCACAATTTAATTCGCAGTCTGGTGGTGAATAATGAGCGGATGAGCTCAGATTTATCTTGCCCATCAGATAGGTTTCTTCCTAAGTACTAGGTAAATAACATTGCAAGTGGCCTCATTGTCTATAAGGACCCCCATGCAATATCAATTTCCTTGCCTCAGAAGAAAGACTCACAGCAACCTCAAAATTAACTAGGCTAAGTCCATCATTTCGCCCCCTCACCTCGGCCATGGAGCCGATGGACCTAGACTTTACATTGACCTGGTCGGCTGATTCTGTGCGCTATTGTGGCATCCAGGGTTATTCTAATTCCGAAATAGTATTCAGGGACATTTTCGGTAAAGCAATTACTAAATTGGAGGATGATATTGTTAGATGGGTGCGCCTGCCATTATCGCTTTTGGGCCGCATCTCCTTAATGAAGATGGTGGTTCTCCCCAGATTTCAGTTTTTTCCCCCCTGAATATCCCCATGGTTCTACCAGCTTATTTTTTTAAATGTGTAAGATCCTTATTGATACGTTTGGCCTGGGCCGGCAAACAACCCTGAGTCGCATGGGAAATACAGACATTACCGTACTTGATTAGGGGCCTCGGCGCACCAGACCTGGAAATTTACTACAGAGTGGTGCAGTGCACCCATGTCTTTTAGTGGTTGCATCAGCAATCTCCTCCTCCACATTTGCACATTGAAAGGGTCCCTGCTGCACCCTCCCCTCTGTTGGACGAGCTGTATCAGGCCCCATCTCGTTGTACGGGTCTTTTAAGACTAACAATGCTACATGCAATGCTTGGCAGAACTTAGTTAAAAGACAGGCCACCTCAATTTTGTACTCCGCGCAATATAACTTTGCCAGTGGTTGCTAATCCTAAAGGAACTGGAGGTATTACGCGCCCTAGGGCAAATGAGTATTTCAAAAACAGGAGAACTATTCGAGGATGGTAGGGAACGTACCTGGGAATAAATTATGGATAATCAGCAACCTCTAACGCCACTTGTGATGTTCCATATTTAGAGTCAGACATGCTCTTCGAGATATGCTTGGGGAAGACATGTTAGAACCTCCAGAAGTGGGTCCTCTTTCACTGGTACCGAGAACAGATTCCCCCAGCCACCTTGTTTCCATAATCTATTGCATGACAAGATTATCACAAGAACTTTTACATTAAGGCCAGAATGGAGTGGCAAGCTGAATTTGACGCAACGTTAGATGACAATACATGGAGCTATTGCTGCGATGCCACATGGAGATCGCTGAATGGTCGTCACAGATTTATTTACTTTAATTTCCTGAACAGGGTATATTTTACTCCAGCTTGCTTACATCGATATGGCCTCAGAGAGCCTGCGAGTTGCGAGAGATGTAATACGGACCAGGCAGGATTCATACATTTGGCCTGGTTGTGCCCGGATATTGCTAAATAATGGGCACTTATTTTTCAAAATCTAACCGATATCATAGGAGTACACTTGGCTCCTGACCCTATGCTAGCCCTTCTGGGTTACTCTAAACAAGTGAGGAGAGATAACCATAGATTAGTAGATATAGGCTTATTACTTGCGAAGTGGGTGGCTATGTGCTGGGCCCGTGGTTCTCCCCCTATCATCACACAATGGCCTAGAGATATGCTGTTCTGCAACATACAAACAGTTATATTGCAAGTTGCTTCCCCCCCGAGAGTAGGCCCCAAAATATCTGGGGCTTATACCAGAGTTACTTTGCTGGTAAAACCTAGCTCTTGTCTGATCCTGGTTCTTCCTTTGACAGGAGAAGATATATGGGGAGTTCTGCATTTGCGAGGAACTCTGCGCACACAAGCCTCCTGAACAGTTTGATATGATGAAAGTGGGATATAGCCAGTCTGGAAAGTTCAGTGCTCATATTTGTCCCATTGGATGGTTGGCCTGTTTGATGGGGAGTTTATATCGAAGGGGTTAGATAAATTCCTGTTAAATTGATTTAATATTGCACAGTCAATATATTGAATGTATATCTATAGCTGCTATCTACTACACTAATGCGGTATCATGTATGTTCACTACTGCTTATGTTTCTTTTCGTGCCTCATTCTAATGCGCAATTATGTTTGTTTATGTTTCTTCTTGCAAAATCAATAGACATTTAAAAAAAAAAAAAAAAGAAAAAAAAGAGACTCATGGCAACTGACAAGTTCTTCTATTTCCCTACACTTATCCGTTGGGGCAAAGACCAATGGGCTGTCCTTATCCACTGTAGACACGTTTAACTACAGAATATTCCTATAGCTCTCAATTAAACTTCTTTTTTTGCTACTTTGGTGTAGTTACTTTACATTCTTCACATCTCACCTGTTTACTTTTATCACCAAGAGGAATTTACTTCACTGCCTTCTCTATAGAGCACTCAGAGGATCCTCAAATTTCTCTGAGCTATATTTCATCACAATTTCCTTACTCAAACACGAGAAAAGGTGGCTCAGGAGCAATGAGATGACGCTAGTATATACTTTTTGCTCTCATGGCGCTTTATAAGACGATTTGAAAGTATTCTTATTGCTCTTCATAAGCTCTGCAGTATATGACAACCCCCTGCCTCATGTAAATTATTGTATAATTGCAGAAAAAAAAACCAGACCACTATAAAGATGCAAAGTATTTTTCTCTTGGTCCTGAAGGTGGTGATCTAAAATTGTTGTTTTCCCCGAAACGTTCGTAGACCAGTGATCACGCACCTCGGAGTCCTACCTAAGAACCAGACTAAAGAAGAATCAACCAGAAATAAGTTTGATGGACTTATGAATGCCTAAACCTGTTTTTGATAACTGTGACGGATAGGAACAGTGAGCAGTATTCCATCAAAGATGTGTTTTGTCATTTTTGTGTAGTATGATTGATTGCATGCGTGATGAGAATGAAAGGTGAGAATGGAAGAATGATGGCGTCATTTGGGGGTTACTAAAACCTGTATCAAAACTGACAGTACCTAATTTGTTTTTCTTTCAATTGAAATGCTGATATGAATGTCTTTTTATAAATGTTTTTATGAACATACGAGTTTAATATATTTAAAAAGTACATAAAAATATAGAAATATAAATGTTTTTGATGAATAAAAAAAACTAGAGAGAAAGTAGCTTCTGTGTTGAGACTTTGTTTCATGGGGAAACATCTATTTTGAGTTATTACCAATTTTTAAACTCGATAGGCCAGATAAGAGGTTGCTCCTATTGTATTCCCACAGCTCTTCAAAGTGGAAATTGCCTGCAAACCTTAGTGTATAGGTTATGGGACCTTTAAAGACGTTCCTATCCCTATATTTATTACTGCGCTAATCAAACTTATGAATAGAGCAATACAGGACTGCCCAATTAAACATGGTTTAAAAATCACTAAGAAAATTAATGATTAAGATACACATTAGGAGTACCCCAAGATGGGCATCCTTATAGATAAAGGAATATCAATATAACTTTTCTTTAATACTGTAGCTATGGATAGTTCCGGTAGTGCATTTTAAAATGTGTTTTGAAGACATGGAACATATTATCATTGCCTGTATGTCCGGGAGACCAGGAAAGGTTAGTTGGATACTCACCTGGGACAAACGAATGGAATTTCAAGAAAATCAATTGCTAATGTAGTATAAGGGCAGTGAAACCAATCAAGTAGTTATGAAAGAACAGTTTTCAATGAACAGTAATTAGATTGTGAGCACGATTGGAGGGAAACTTCAGATTTTAGATGGTATTGACAAGAATGGCTCCTCCCATTCGAAAAGGTTAAAGAGGATCATAAATATTTAAATCAATTAAAAACCTATCACTACGATCTTGAGCCAGTCCAACAAAAAGCAACCCATGTAACAAAGTAATACAAATAAAATACAATTTTAAAAAAAAGGAGGCACAATACAGCTGTTCGTCACCAACAATAAGCCACAACTTTATTAAATCCATAGAAATAGTACAAATTCAGCTTCATCCACGCTCCAGCATCTCAAAAAAAATATATCACTCTGTTTTACATTGTCAATTCCTGCAAAGACAAAAAGAAAATGGCATTAAGAACGTTATGGTTTAAATGAAAACTAAACATCCCTAGATAATATTTCACTATGGTCAGGATGTGACCGAGTTGCTGGCTGTCAGACGGACTGGTAACTGTAACCGAACTCTGCCTTGGAGGACTTACAACGGCTACACTAGAAAAAACGAATCTTAAAACATAAGCAGAACAAGTGGTTATGTAGAATGGCTGCTTTAGCGCCAACATTACTGTTCGCTCACCAACTCATTTGGCTGACCATACATTTGCGAGACAAGCCAGTTTATTGGGGGGGGGGGGGGGGGGGGGGGGGGGGGGGGGGGAGGGGGGGGGGAAGCAGTGATCAAACCAAATGGAGAATCTTGGGTAAGTGAGGAGTGATAGTTTACTATGAATAAAAAGCCTTTAAGAAAAAAATGGTTTGCGGAAGGACAGATTACCAACATAGAAAGTTTTTTTTTTACATGGTGTTACAGCAGCTGGCATGGGAGCAAAGATCTGATGTTAAACAAGGAAATGTCCCAAGGTGATAGGCTACAGTTTTTTCTAGCACAACAACCAAAGGAGTAAGGTTAGTGCACTGCTGATTGAAGTACGATCTATATAGGTTAGGCATATATCCTAAGAAAAATACAATGAACAAGCATTGGCATAGCCAATAGGTCTCGCTTTTGGGACCATGTAAGTATTTAGTTATGCAGCACAATATCCTTGGTGCAACAACATGAACTGTTGCATGGCTAAACACTTATAAGGTGCCAAAGGCGAGACCTTTTGTCTATGCCCATGCTTGTTTATGTAGTTGTGGAACGGGACCCATATTTTGTCAAGTTTGGGCAATGTATATCGCAGGGTGGCTGCGAGTTGCTCTATCGCATTTATTGTCCATACCTTCACCCACCACTGGTCTATCGGTTGGCAAAAAGAGAGGAAAAAAAAAAAAAAAAAAAAAGAGTTCCGCCATTTCTGGGTTATCACTAGATGGGCTGCTAGTAAGAGTGGGGCTACTTATTTTTCCTCCTCAAGATAGGTGGGCCAAAGGTGTTCTTTGTGCCAATTGAGGTAGCTCAATGTTCGGGATTCCCTTCATGAGTTCCCAAACTTGGCCTCAACAAAACACACAGGGATATTGCACCCCCTTTAAAAAGACCCCTATTAGTCAAACTTTGCTAAATACACTGCAGTGTCTAACTTGTCGACTCGGGGTGTAATCCCTCGTGGATCGGTGCTGGGAGGCCCCAGGGCGTGTGATGCTTGAGACCCTTAAGTCACCTGTAATCTTTGCCTTGAAAGTGGCTTCAGGTGTGAAGGGGTCCCTCCAATTACGTCTTGAGGGTGTAGAAGAGTGTTAAGGTTTCATTACACGCCTTTCTCGCTCAAGAACAAGGTAACAAGAAATTGACTCCTGGGTTCTCCACTAGATCACATTATGTGATCTTGGAAAGTCACTATTCCCCGTGCACGAATGAGGGAATTTATCCGATAAAAAAATAGGAACGTTTAGGAGCAATCTAAATACACATTTCAGAGATTTCTGGAACTTCTGAGCTAGCATTAAGCGAAAGAAGCATTCACAAATCTAATAATTTTTATTAGATAAGTAACATATTTTAGAAGTGTTTGGTGTGGGTTAGTTGCCGCTAGCTGGAGGCCATACGCCAGTGGCAAGTTAAGACGAAGGTGGGAGAATGCTAATTATCAATAAATGATGCACGTGACTGACTTGAATAACAACATGTATCAGTACTGCTTCCAAGTAATGCTCCAGAGATTGACATTTCTGCCCTAATCAGTTTCTGGAAATGCTTTAAGTTAGAGAATTGAAACAATTCCTGAGAATTGCCAGGAGCTACCGAATACCAGGATGTGTCCAATTAATATCGCACTCCTTTCGTTTTATCTGAACAAATTCTGACAATCTTGTACTGCCATGGGCAACCTGCAGTAAAATCCGCCAGAAACGAGGTTTCCACCCAGTTAATCACCAAAATGTTCAGACATTTTCGAAATGTTGTGGCAATAGTTGCGGGTACTGTTAATACCCTGCTGCATATTTATCTATAAATTTGCAGACTTTGAAATTATTTTTTTTTTACATCATTGCCTTTTAAGTGTGGGCTAATGAAGGAGGAATAACAATAGCATCATATTTTGCGTATTTCCGTTTGGTTCCCACCAGCCCTGTACTCTCAATACCCGGCCACAATGTAAAGAGGAAACCCCCCTTCTCTGATCCCGTATTACCGCAGCGCACTTTGGAAAAGTAATGAAGAGCTGCCGCGAAGGTGCAACTCACGCTTACTCTTCATTCACGTCACAGCGACGCTGTTAATGGGGCCGAAAAAAAACAGTACGCATCTTACACCGGACGCATTATTGTTGGGGAGAGATAGACACATGCCAACATGTAGTGTTGCTGTGTAGAGAGGAGGGACTTTGCTCACGTTCTTCCTCTCTTTATGGCACGTGCCTGGGTAAGCTCTTTAATGAAACGCCAGTGGCACGTGCCTTATTGGTGTATTTATATTTGTTATAGTATATTTACTACAAGACAGAGCCCATAGTATATTTACTACAAGACAGAGCCCGCAAAGCTGATCGGTGAATGCAGAGACAAAAGCCATAGTATGCTGAGGAAAGTTGTTACTCTGCCCCTGCTTGGCTTTGTCTCGCCTGCCCTGTGATGCCTCCCCACCCCCTTCCGTGAATTTGAAGCGGCCAACAGAGTCTTGCTGAAAGACCAGGGAGGTAGAGACCGGGGAAAGGGAGTGTGTTGTGTGTGGGGGAGGAGCGGAGGCGGGGTCCTGTCCTTTATAAATCATCAGCGTGCAGCCACCAGATCGGGCACACTTGTGTCTCTGCATATACATCGCATAGCAACACACCTTGCCCAGCAGACTCAAGAAACTTAGAGCTCACCAGTAACACATTTGCATTGTGTACATGCCTACAACATCCATTGCACATACAATATTGAGGAGGGGACACACATCGCACAGGCTTCACCGACATGCATACTTGTGAAGCTCACACTGCACACAGTTCAGGGACACGCACAGGTACTTTTATCTGTAAATATAAACCTTGCACACTCACCTAAACTTGTAGCACAGACAAATGCCTACAGGAATTGCATAAGCAAGCGTGCACACACAATTGATGCGCCTATACACACGGAGACGGCCACATAATAGGACCATGGTTTGAGATTAAAGAACGAGCTGGAAATGAAATAGATTCTGTGGTGTGTTAGCCGACTGGGAAATAGAAAGTTCAGGGGCATGTCGATCCGCTTCCATTGATAAGGCCTTGGGCAATGTTTTGTGTAGACAGCTGCTTTCTTGTAGGAATTTACCAATGAAAGTTTGCAGAATGTGCGGTTGTGTAAACAAGATCTCTTCAAGGTGCTTTACATTTGAAGAGCGAGAAGTTAAAAAAATGAAGGCTTGTATTTTATTATGGAAATTCCCGCTGGAGGTAGTCAGGGAGCGCAGCGCGCTCATTACCTTGGTGTTTGGCTGAGTTTACTGCCAAGTTGTTGTTAAAGTGATAAGTGACTATTATAAATTCACGCTGCTCATCACAGCTGCTGTGCGCGTTCCTTATTTAAATATGTATCTTTCAGTGTCTGTCCTCTTTCTTGTATATGATGTTTTAAAAGCCTGCATGTTAAATTCAACTAACTTGTTTAGCAATGGCATTTCCCGTTGGTTCAAGTAGCGCCTGAGAAGCTTCAACCAACTTCCGGTCGGTCGTGCAGCCTGATTATTTTATTTCATGCTGACAAACAAGCATTGACCGTGCGGCCGCGAAAGTGACGCGACCACGAAAGTGATCGCTATCGCGCGCTGCTAGCGATTCGCTTAAGGAGCATGACGAGGAAAGCCATATGGCACCTCTGCTCGTAAGCACACGCGCAACCGAAGGCTCTAGGCCGGCCAGGATAGCATTTTCTGAAGCCCTTACTAAATGTCTCGCAGAGCAACACATGCGCTGGCTCAGCGAGACCTAAAAAGGCAGTGTGTATAGATCATCTCACCATAGTTTCTTTGCAGCTAAGAAAGTGAACAAAATAGGTATAGTGTGGATTTTAAATCAGTATTCCATATCTTTTTTTGGTTCATTTTCATCAGAAAGTAAACTTGCTGGTCAACATCATCCAAAGCCCAGCACTCACTGACCATCCTCTTTGCGGAGGTAATTATTAAAATCAGCCTAATGCAAGTAAAATTTAATAGGATACTGGGAATAACGGGAAAAAAAAGGAGAACAAGGGGGGAAATAAAAAGGCAAAGAAAAAGGATAAGACGAAAATGTAGGCAAATGGAAAGTAACTAGTATTTGGCAAAGCCAATCAGTCTCGCCTATGTGAGAGCTTTTGGCTTTGCAAATGTGTTTTAGCAATGCTGTACAGCAACATGGCTAAATGTCAGTGGTGTGGAATATAGTGGCGTACAGTGACATGGAGTAATACAGTAGTCCGTGTTAAGTAACTAAAGCGTCAAGAGACTTATGAAAGCAACAGAAATAAGAAGCTGTAATCTGGTGTTAAAAGTACAAAGCAGATTGCACATTCAGGAATAATACTGAAATGTTTATAAAATAAAAAACTAGTGATTTGCAAAATCACGAGGAACACTTGTGCTTGGCCCATGCCCCAGCGCAAGAAGGGAAGAGAAGCCTACGGGAGTTAAGTAATCTAAAGATTGCAAACAAAAGGGAAAACGCAAAAAACTAATGGTAGGCTGGAGGGCTGGTTGTAAGCCCACTGAATTGTAAACAATAGGTATTGAACATAGTGCATGTGCTGTTTAGGAGAGACCTAAAAAAGCAAGGACAAAAAAGGAAAGCAAGAAAAAAGTAAGAAATTATGAGAGGAAGGAAAGAAAGTAGCCAAAAAAGCTCACATTAACAGTGTCAGCATAACGTTTGTACTGGAAACCCCAGAATCCAGTCCATTATGGCTTAGGCAGCCCTACCAAGTCTCCATCCGCGCACAATGTCATTTCAGAAGAGAAAGCACACTGACAATACTTAGTGAAAAGGAGTAGAGTCTAGCATGTGCCACCATTCCTCTTCCTAGCTCGAAACCATGAAAAGCCACAAGATTGTTTTGAGTGTGTCACTTTGATCAGGCAGTTAAAGGCCTCCACAGCAACACCAAAACGACCCTGAATGGACTATATTTGCGGTTGGGGTTACTCCCCAGGAAAAAATAGTAGCTCCTCGTGTGTGTGAAAGTATGCCTGTGACCATACAAGTTAAACCCCTGCTAGAGATATTTATGCTCAATCTTTAGATAGACTGCTAACACAACCCTCCACCCCCCTCCCTCACCCCCAAAAGCTCTCCCTTTGATATATCTGATTTATGTTAAAAGTGGACATTTAGGTAAATACATTTATGATAATACCGGAGAATATTCATTTTTCAATTAAACAACAATAAAATACCATGAACAGTTATGCATTATTGCAATAATTAACCAACATCATCAGATACATTCATCCTGTAGGTTCAAAAGCAGTGTAAAAATTCCATTCAACCAGTAGACTATGCTGCATCTCTCCAGTATGTAAATAAGCAGCCGTAGATGTGAAACAGTGTTGTACCCAAGATCCATTTGAGGTTTCAAAATTCAATGAGAAGGCAAGGAAGAAACATTAAAAAACGCCAGCACTCTCCTAGTAATCATTTTAGCCATGGAAACTCAAGAGGGGCTTCTACAACTTCAATACTGCCCAGCACAATGACCTTACTGTATCAGCAAGGCAATTTATTGTACTGCAACATTTATATAGTGCTTACTAAACCTTTGTGGGGTGCTGAGGCACTTGCCAACATGGGTAGCAGGCTATCTACTGATTAAGGATAATATCCAGAAATACATGTGTCTAGAGATTCACGGCATTAACTTTGGTAAAACACTTCAGAAAAAAGTCAAGTAAGCATTTAAAGTGAACAGCATTTACCATAATGCGAAGGGGTGAACTGTGCTGGGAGGTGAAGCAATGTGCTCCTATCCATCTTCTTTCCCATGTAGGGTATTTATTTGGAAGTGTGCTGTCTTTTTTAAACCTGTGTGGGAAGTGTTTAAATGTGTGTGAAGACCACCAAGGTGCGGTTCTCGTTTGATGGGGCTCAGCAGTGTGAAGGATGGAGAAGTGTAAGAGATGCACAGTTTATGGTTTGGAGTAAGCGGTCTGCTTAGAGCACCGTTGCAGGTCATTTTTGGGGGGTTTGTGTGTTCATAGTCCACTTAGGCATAGGTTAAAAGGGAGATATGGAGAAATATGCTGGGATATTCTTTGTTAATATCACAAATCTGACTGTCATTATGAGATGCCAAGAAGACAAAGTATGTAGCTAGCTGGACTTGAAGGTGGAGGAAATTAGAGTACTCCATTGATCAGCAGGTTGGGGCAGATCTCTTCAGTAATTATATGCCTGTTCAGATGGTGGTGGGTTATTGTTGTGGACGAGTACACTATTCGGTGATGGATAGGACTCATAACAGTGTTGCCTTATGTGAGTGTATTTATTTATTTATTTATTTATTGGCATTTTTAAAGCGCAGCATATACCCAGGGGTGTCTTGGCGCTGATTGATTTGCCGGCTAGATGTTAAGCTGCCTTGCTCAGACCACTATTCTATACCTGGAACTCATTTATTAAACAACCAAGTTTTTAATTTTTTGCGGAATTGGAGTAGTGTGGGACACTCCCTTATGTCCTGGGGTAGAGTGTTCCAAAGTTTGGAAGCTGCCACCACAAACCGTCGGTCTCCCCACATCACAGTTTTGGTGCGGGGTACCATTAGTTGGTTGCTGTTGGTAGAACGCAGTTGGCGTGTGGGTTGATACGGTCGTAGATGGTCTTTAAGGAACTGCGGGCCCTGTTTATTAAGAACTTTGTACACAATGCACTGAGATTTAAATCTGGCTCTGTTCTGAATCGTCAGCCAGTGTAATTTAGAAATGGCATTGGATAGAGGGGCAAACTTAGGAATTCCCAGAATCAGACGTGCTGCTGCGTTCTGTATGGTCTGCAGTTTTTTTATGACTCTTACTTGGGCGTTGATAAAAAGCCCATTGCAGTAGTCTAGGGATGTCAGGACTAGTGAGCTCACCAGAGTTTTAATGGCGGTGGTAGGAAGATAAGGACTTATCTTTCGGATCATGCGTAGTTTGTGGTGGGCTGTAGAGGCCACTTTGCTAGCATGGTCATGAAATTTAGATGGTTGTCAAAAATTATTCCTAAGTTCCTTACTTTAGTCACTGGATTAGGGGGGGCACCAAATGTTTGGGG
This sequence comes from Lissotriton vulgaris, assembly GCF_964263255.1. Taxonomy (NCBI): domain Eukaryota; kingdom Metazoa; phylum Chordata; class Amphibia; order Caudata; family Salamandridae; genus Lissotriton; species Lissotriton vulgaris. The sequence goes on along the minus strand of NC_141685.1, from coordinate 959,117,660 downwards.
CCACCATGAGGCAGGCCATTCTGGTGAGAGTTGTCCAAAAATCATTACCTCAGTTTTTTCCGAGTTAAGTTTTAGGCAATTCGCTGCCATCCACTCACCTAGTTCTGTCAATCCTCTATGGAATTTTTTAGCTACCTCCTCTCCATCACCCCTTATAGCCAACACCAATTGCGTGTCGTCCGCGTAGGAGGTTAGGCTCATCCCATGTGCCTTGATGACATTAGCCAGGTCCGACACATATATATTAAAGAGTGTCGGACTCCGGGATGAGCCTTGAGGTACCCCACACGGTTGTGACAATTTGGCAGATTGGTAGGGGCCAAGAGTGACAGCCTGCGTTCTCTCAGAGAGAAAGGCGGCGAGGAGAGCTCTTGCCGTGGAGGAGATGCCTATTTTTCCGACACGGTCGACCAAAATACCATGGTCGACCGTGTCAAAAGCTGCTGAGAGGTCCAGCAGTACCAACACCGCTGTAACGCCTTGGTCTCTTATTATTCTTATGTCTTCGGATGCTTTAATAAGGGCAGTTTCAGTCCCATGGTATTTCCGAAATCCATACTGAGTATCGTCTAACTTCTTGTGGGTTTCTATATACTCAGTTAATTGTAGGTTCATGGCCTTTTCCACCACTTTGGCCATGAACGGGAGGCTGGCGATGGGTCGGTAGTTTTTTAGTTCTGATTTATCAGCTCCTGGTTTTTTTAACAGTGGTTTGAGCAGTGTGGTTTTTAAATTAAGGGGATATGTCCCTGAGAGCAGGATGGAATTGCAGACTTGTGTCAAGACTGGTATGATCGAGTCCATCACCGGTAAGAGCGCCGATAATGGGCAAGGATCCAACTTAGATCCAGCTTGTCAATCGAATTAAGCAGCCTGTACAAACTAAAAGACTTTCTGAATGCTGAGTGTTATGGCATTAGTTTTAATGTGGGTTATATATTGTAGTGTGATAACATTGCATAGCGCTTACTACCCTTGACAAGGTATTGAGCCGGACAGCACACTGCTCCAGGATTAGTGTTTTTGGAGTTATTGGAAATAGGCTTGCACTCTACAGAAAATATTCTATGCTTTAATCCAGTTTCTATGTGGTAGATTACGCAAGTAGGAAATAAGGTGTGGTCTTTAGTAGCACAGCCTCCAAAAGAAATAAAATTCAACAAACTTTGAGCCGTTGCCTTCCCTGTGATTCAAGATTTCTTTGAGTATCAAGAAGTTGCCAAGCAACCATGTTTAAGTTGTTCCAAACAGTTTAACAATAGTCATTAAGACACAACAAATATAGCCAGAATGCTCTCCAACCTATTAACATCTCACTGCAGGCCCTTATTAAATTATGAATGCTATGCATTCAGAACTATAAATAAGTCGCCCTCCAAGGCCCAGCTCATAAAACTACCTACATGACATCCAAGGTCAGGACTGAGATATATTTCTCTTCATCATCTGACTCTTGAATGTCCATAACCCGCCTAGACTTCCACGCACCTGCAGGATCCACAGAACGGGTCTGCAAGAGGCAAATCTTTTATATATTTTTTGTTTTAAACAGCTAATTCACTCCTAAAAATAGAAAACTTGTTTTACCTTTCTTTCCAACTGAAAGATAATAGTGGAAAATGTTTTCTAACCTAGGATTTAAAGTAGAGTCGAAAATACAAACACTTCTGTGAAATCCTGAAGATTGCGTTTTCCCCATCATGACCTGAAGGGTCAGTAAATCACTTTCCGACTCACTTGGAATGATCCCTAAATGCAGAAGTAACACAAGACAGCCTTTATTGAAAACACCTCGAGAAAGAAACAGAACTTAGGACTTTTATATATTCATGTGCTCAGTCTAAAATTTGCCAACCGATGCTTTAAAAGAGGGATGGAAAATGGGGGCTTGACTGCCCGAATTCAGATTCTACTGCATCTACACCATAAAGACTGAACGGTTTCCATCAATCTGGGCTTCAAAGACATCCAATATAGTTGTGATTTTGCAGTCGTGTGTATTTTCTTTGTGTGTTCTGAACTTGAGATTTCAGTTTTTTAGGCCTAGAACAGGCGCCGCCCTCAGAGTGATGTCCCTTATCAGAGAAAGCTGGCAGTTTATATGTACTTCATTAATTAGGAATTTAAGTCTGGTTCCTTGTTAAGGTAACATACTACTGTAGTTTGGTCTGTATGAAGTCTGTTATAGAGAATGAAAGATAGATGGATCTTCAGTGCATTGTTCCCGGTTTCAGCATATTGATGTATAAATTATGCTTTCCTTAAGACTGTTTTCGAAGTAAGAGCTCACCCATACGGGCTTCCCTTCCCATCTTTGATGCATATGTCGCAAAGATTTGACTAGAATACATTTTTGAAAAGGAAGTACATGGAACATGTCCTGCACCACAATGATGGGAAAATGAATGGAAGTTTTCAAATTAACCATGATCTTCCTAACTCCTTTCGTCAGGGATAATTGATCTACTGGTTTAAGGCATTTGTCTATGGACTGACAAAGGGGATTGTACAAGAAAAAAAAACACACCATTCAAGCAATGATTAAAACTGCTTACGATTGGCCACTGCAGTGGCTGTAGGTGGCCCTGCCTCACCTGTCGAGCACGATTCTGAACTGCAGCCTGCCCTTGCGGAACTTGCCTGTATGCCTGCAACAGGGCCACAAAAATCTGCCAGATCCCGAGAACCCAAACATCCTTCAACTAGGTCCTTAAATAGCTGCAAGAGTTTCTGCATTTGGTGTCTAAAGCAGCAGGTGCACACGAGAACCTTCAATAAACAGTACTGTACTACCTTGTGATGGCTGGAGTGCTTAATAGTTTCACGGCCAAGGGGAATTACAGAGCCCGCATTACAGTCCATTGTTTCTCTTCACTACGCCAGTCTCAACCTAGACACTAGCCTGGGCGGTGAACTTCACTCCGTTAGCGGAGTTTGCAGAGTTTCCTGCACTTCGCACTCCTCTGAGTTCACAAGTGCAGAAAACTCCGCTTTGACATGTGCAGCAGAGTTTTTTCCCCGCTAGCAAACGGTATGTTCGCGATTGCGAGCTGCCGCTCGGGTAGAATTTCTACCCGAGCTGCAGGAATACCAGCACAAACTGCAGTTCCCACTGCACTCCGCCACTAGCGGAACTTCGCTGAGTTTTTTTTTTGCAACTTCCAACTACGCCCAGGCCTGGTTTTCAGCTCAGCCCATGTTTTCCTCTACAACAGTGATTTAAACATTTCCCAGAAGGTTGCAAGAAAGTCTTCATGCCTGTTTGAAGGCCCACTCCTTTTTGAGTTTAATATCGTTCTATCTAAATTAAGACCCTTTTTGAGAAAATGTATACATAGTTATCCCCAAGATTTACCCTGGTAAGTGTTTGTTTCTGTTACCCATTACTTCAGCTGGAAGCTCTCCGCCCTAAGACTTTTTTCATTATTTAGTGAAATCCTTAAGAACTCACCCAGCTTGCTTTGTTAACTGGATTTCCCCCTAAACTAGAAGATATCCAATTCAGCACCTTCCCTAGACCCTCACTCGTCTGCAGTTAAGGCGCACAAACAATTTGAGGCACTCCATACTGGAGTTTTTAAAGTATGGGAGGTTTGCACGGCTGAGTGTTCCACAAAAGTAACCATAGCTAAATGGGGAGTATTGTGGATTATGAAATAAGAGACCAAAAATGAGCTGATTTTTGCTTGGCAAGCAGTAATTTTGATCGGAACAAAACTTTTACTGTTGCATGAATTAGAGCTGACCCTATCTCGAACCCTATTAACACCGATCTGTATTACATGCTTGACCCCTTTACTTATTTGTATGAGTTGTCTTATTACTCACATGATTGGCTCTGCAGTCACCTATTTGTATTATTTGTACTGTGTGATCTATTGATTTACTTATTTGGCTTTGTTCCCTCATGTACCCTTCTATGTAAAGTGCTCTGATATCTGTGAAGATCTTGTTCGCGCTATATAAAACTTTGAAAATAAAATAAATAATAAAGTGCAGTGCTGTCGATTAGAGGAGAGTTCATCCCCTTCCTAAACACTACTGTGACTCAAAGTCTAAGCCGGTACCGTTGGGTCAAGCTTGCAATGTAGCTTTTACTGCCTGCAGTACCCACACCTCCAAGTCAGACCTCGTTTTAACTTTCTACCCAATTTTTTACTTTCTATGTACATGAAAACTGGCTTGGCTAACTTGCAACCTCCCCCCCCGCCAAATAGGAAAGAATATGCACTTTTAGTTTTTTGTTTTTTTAAACATGCATTTTTCATACGAAAACACGGTTCTGGGCATCCTAGGGGTACTTATAGCTAATTGTTTATAGATCCAGAGACATGCCCATGAAACAAAATTAGGAAGAGGCTAGCAACCTTCCCTTTAGAAATACAAGAGCAAAAAATCTCTAGTATATGTACTGGTTAGCAAGGCCAACTAACGATCCTCATTTACACAGAAAGCCACCCATGTACTAAAGGACTTGCATACTTTTCATTAGAACTTTATTACCACCCATATATAACTCACCATAATGGCATTCACTATGTCGTTACTGTTATTCTTAAGTGCACGGACGGCCTTCGCCCTCGAGACATTCGCTTGGGACATCACTAGTTCAATGTCTTTAACCTCCACGCCAGCCTCATCGACCTACAGAAGACACAAATAATGTGAGCAGGAATGTACATTGTATCACTCTAGATCAGCTTGCTTGCACTTCATAACCGAATGGATGCAAGGTTTTCTTGACAGATTCGACCATCCCCAATAAACACAGATACATTTTGGCCATTGAGGAACCAGCACACCTTCATCAATACCACAGCCCAATAAAGGGAAAAGTCAGCAGTTACTACTAAACTTTGCGATGTACTAATCTTCAAATGGAAAACGGAAATGCAACTTCAATAAAAAATGGCAACTTTATTTTAATCCCTCAAATACTAGTTAAGGGACAAAGCAGGGCTGTATGCAAGCTTGGCTAAGACCCAGATTGGATCAGAAATCTAGAAAGGCACTTTTTCTAAAAGTAAATGGTATTTCCTAACTCAGGTAATGTGACTGTCCAAGTACATTTTCCTACGTTTGACTTTTAATCATTGGCAAACAAGCTGTTGTGCTTATACCAGATTTTAACTACAGCATATTTTCCAGATGCAAATGGGAATCAGAGCAATTATGGGTTAATATAGACCTTAATTACACTAGTACATCAAAACCCAACAAATTATGTAACCACCATTAATTAGTAATGCCCACCCACATCCACAAAACCGCTGTATAACCAGGTTTCTGCACAAACCTGATTTGTGCAATACAGATATCTTGTTAGAAGAGTTCAGCCAATACATAGGTCTATTATATACGGTAAACTATATGAATGCAAATGGATGCCCATGCTCACTGGCCAACTGCCTTACCTCCTCTTCTTCGCTTTCTTCCTGTACCGTCGGTGTCTGCGTGTTTTCCTGAATGTTCGAGACAGCTTCTCCTTGCACCTTGAATTTCTCTGCAGCTGCAAGCTGTGCCTGTTGTGACAGATCTTCAATCTGTGTAGACACATACAGGAAGCAATGTCAACATGAAGGATCCAACAGAGGCATTCAAAAGGTTTCGAACATCACAACTTTGTTCTAGACTAACAGTAGGACATGCCCATCTTCAGAGATTTTAAACATTTTAAGAAATAAACTTCAGGACTACCTGGTCGGGGGGCCACACCACAAGTGGACAGGGCTACTGCCTCAATGCACCACACAAGACGGAGGTGCATATGGGAAGGCACGCTTCGGTGGCCACTCTTTCCATTTGGTTCCCAAGCTGTGGAACTCAATTCCTCTGAATAACAGGGCCATTTACAACCACTTAGCCTCTAGACGAGCAGTGAACAATTTCCTATATTCCATTGCTCAGAATTTTAAGTTCTGTGTTGCATTTACTCTTTTTTTTTATTTAAACAGTTTTATATAGCGCAAACTTGACCCGAATCGGGTATCAGAGAGCTTTACATAGAACCAGTTGCATTACATGAGGACACATTAATTTGTTAGGCACGGGGAGATTAAATGATTTGCCCAGAATCACAGGATGTTCAGCGTCATTGCAGAGACTAACCCGGTTCCCCAGATTCGAGGTCGGCCGCCCTAGCCGTCAGGCCAACTCCTCTCCCCAGGCAACCTTTGGGTACCAGTTTGCAATTTCTAAATTAATAATAAAAATATATAGGTAACTGGTGCTAATGGGCTCTTCTCTTGCATTAGGCTGTGACATACTCACTTTGGCTTCCCCAAATACTATGTATGTGTCAGATGCCGGACTCTTGTACACATCTGGTTTTGTGATGACGAAAAGGATGTTCTTTGATTTTCTGATGGTGACTCTGGTTACTCCGGTTACCTGGCGAAGCCCCAGTTTGGACATGGCCTGCAAGATAAAATGCAAGGAAATTATAGCGTATTCCCTGCAAGAAAGTAACTCAGTCAGATTCAGACACTTTTCTACTTTTGCCATTAACAGATAAATTACTGATGAGCTTCAAATTCTTTCAAAGCAAACAAACTTACACACAGGCCAACCAACAACCAAAGTCATAAGGCTCCAAGAGGATCCAATGCGGGAGGAAAACTGTTTACCAGTCAATTTTAGTTAAGATGGATACAAAAAAAACCCTACCGGTTAACCTCAGGGCTCGGTACTCGCTCTATGACTTTAGGGTGACGAAGGAGAATCTTAAGTGGATTTGCAATGACGGCCTAGCCTGAATCTATATTCCATGCACCGCTACCAGTCTGATGCGTCATACCTGTAACAGGAAATCACCACATCCCATCTTCATGCTATATTGGTATGGTGTGTCTCACAGGGTGCATGTAACAATTATCAGTTCGCTAAATAAAATGTTTTAAAAAAAAGCTAAATAGTTTTGTGCAGCTTTCCTCTCAACACACAAAACGATCACCTTTTCCAAAACAATAAAAAAAAAACAAGACAGAACATTTTATTAGGTGGGGACAGTGAAAGCACATGCTGTAAATGCTAACCAAGGTAACGTCCATTCTGGGGTATGGAAGATATTTAAGTGTTCAACAACATGTGTAAAGGTTAATAGATTGGCTGCCTGAGCCCCAAAACAGGGGGGGGGGGGCGGGGGGATTACAATATATTGGTACGAGTTCTTCACAAAATGCACATTCAGAATTCAACTGCTTCATAGTTTCTGGCTCATAACACCACATAATTTAGCCATCTGCACTAAGCCCAAATCTAGGTTCACAACTATAGTTACTTAATTCAGATGAGGTCTATATTAACACAGTTGGAACAGACAGGTTGAAACCAATGCTCACAAGGGGGTGGAAGATAAGACATGTCCTTGCCCCATCTACTCCCTTTGTATCGCAGCTTACCTCTCAGTCTGCAGTGTCCCCATCCACAATAGTATGAAATCTCCCAGACCCGCTTCTAATACTCTGCGATTTTCATCTTAGCTGAACTTGCCTATACCTCAACTGCTTACACACAATCCTCCTCCTGACTAGATGCTTTCGCCCTTGACATTCTCTTCAGATTAGAGTCGAAACTGAAACACTCTTGCAATAGGATCATAATACATGCGAAGTTCTTGTGTCTCAGTGACAGATCATCTTCAGCAGAGATGGTCATTATGTCGGAAAGTCCAACTTCAAGCAATGGCTCCTTCAAGGAATAGAGAATGTAGGCCAACTTCCACATCCCACTCCATATATGGTTACTCACCTTCCTCGCTTTCTTTTCGCTCCTGCTCTGTTTTGCTTTGCTGACTGGCTCTTCATCTATTTCGGCTGCTGCTGCAAGCTGCTCAGAGGTGATATTGGGGAGGAAAGCACATTTTAGTCCATTCTATGGATACTTGGGTTTTTAAAAAAAGCTTAACTAAAGGTGCTTCAATTCTTATGACAGTAAGAACACTTCTATATTTAAGAACCATCAAGATGGTGCACAGCACTGCTAGCCTACTAGTTCTTAAATCTGAAAGGCCTGCGGCTATTCACCAGGAATATCAGGTGGTCTATACAGGTTGGCCATTATAGAAGAGCATCTAACATTTTAGGAATGGCACCAAATAAAATAACCTCTTTCCAATGACTATGCCTTTAAATGAACATCACGTGGTCAGCATCTTTTGCATTAAGCACCAGAGAAAACTGGAATCTCGAATTGGCGTAAGAAAACAGAAGGAAATGAAAGCACCTACTTGGGCTTGCTGCGTTGCTGTGGTTGAATCTTGCTCTTCAAGCTCTGGTACAGATTCATCGCTGTCCGATTCTGTCCCTGACCCTGTCAAAGACAAGAAAGCTTCACATAGCTGGTCTCTCCACCCTTGTTGGGAGCTGCTGCACAGTTCCTCCCCCTTACGGCAGAGAGGGTCCAACTAGCTGTGAGAGCCCCCTCGTGACCTCGGATCGAATGGATAATGTTGCATTTTCCAACCATCTACCTTTAAAAGACTAATAAAACCCTGCAGCACAATGGCCGACAATCAGTGTTACCCTAGCCAAGAACAATCCATGAATGCAACAATGAGCTACTATACGTACATCGCTGAACATAAACACTAAAACATAGTAACAATGGTCAAAGCAAATAGCCTACAATGATAGGAAAATTATAGTTGTGACAACCAACCCCCCCTCCCAAAAACTGAATACGAGTAAGACTGGTCCAAACAACTATTCTGTATTATTTAAAGACCGCATCAGTAAGAAAACCCTGAACATGCCTCGTGAATTGTGAAAAATGATGTAAAAATATCAAAAGATGGACACTGTGAAGTCAGAAACTGAGTTTCAAATAATCCTTTATTTTTAAACAAAGGAGTATTTGGTTTCTGATTGTGAGCTGTGCCAGACAACCTCTAAATTGTACATACCTGCCCAGAGGTTACCAAGCTTACACTGAAGAAAGTAGGGTTAGGATCTGTGAAACTAACTCATCTACACAGAAGTCATCATACAAAAGTGGTTGTGCTCAAGGCGGATGCAGGTATAGTGCCAGGGGTGATCGATAAATACTGTCCATGCATATTTGAACGAGCAGAATCATACCCCCTCCAAAAAACACTCACGGCTTCTGGGGGCGAACATCACACCTTGTGAGGGCAAGCACCACTATCCTACCAAAGGAAGGCTCTTCTGAAAACCACACCTCTCACCATTCACAAGCAAAAATGTCACAACCCTTTCCAAATAGAAAATAGACATTAGCAAGAAAATTACTCCCACTTTTCAACACCAAGAACTTTGAAAAGTTGTCCACCAGCAACAAAGACCAGCCCAAGTTTAAATACTACATACTGTTTGTGGACTGGCTAGATCCCATCATCCCAATTAGTCAACGTAGAATGTTTGAGCACCTACTTAAAAATACGTTCACTCTCCTTCATTGCACACACAACAGGAAGAAAAAATATATATATCAGGGAAGTATCAACTTCACGTACTATTTTTTGGAAGGTGGAAGGCATAATTTAAGGTAATAAGAGGACCCACAGCAGCACCCAATAGTTTCATATACTACCATATTTCTATTGGTGGCTCTAGCGTGCATTACTTCAGGAACTCCGGAATAGGTAAGTATTATGCAACACTAAAACTGTATATGGGGAGGATTAGCATTTAAAATTCATGGGGTAATATTACACAGAGCGTCCCTTTAAATTCAGTGCAGCTGTTAAGAGTTCCACCAATCTGGCAGCAAAATGTGACATTCACGGCCACACTGCTACTCATCGGACGCCACCCAAAAAAACAAGCACTGGCGTTGCCAATAGGTCTCGCAGTAGGAAAGTTGGAGCTATTACAATTGCAAATAACAATGCCTTTTTTTTTGTTTTCATTTTAAAAACATAAAGGGCTTTGTCATTTACAAAACCAATAGCTCCAACTTTCCTACTGCGAGACCTATTGGCAACGCCAGTGCTCGTTTCCTAATGCAACCACGATGACATGCTTCTCTGGCACCTGATAGTTTGCTGCATATGACTGAGGCCTGTTGCTCTTTTTCGTGTTGGGCAGGGTCTTGGTGATATATTTTACAGTTTCCTGCTATATAAAGCCACGGTGACTTGCTCTGTTTACACTTGGTCATGGTGAAATTCTCCCTTTGGAAATGGTCTCTTTGTGCACAGTTCCTAGAGGTCTGCTCTTCTGGCACTTTGCTTCTTGTTGAGCAGGATCCCAGTGACCACATGTACCTTGTCTAGCGCCTGTTCTCTCACTGCACTTGGAGGTTCTGGTAAGATCTATTTCAGCATGTCTTCTGCACATGTCCATGGCGACAGGCGTCTGCTTATGGCCTGTTGCACAGGCAATGACCTCAGCTTCCACATGGCCCTGTATCTTTTCCACAAAATTTCTCACTTCTCTGACTGAAGTGACATGCTAAGTCTACACATGATCGCATGTGACCTCCTGCTGCACAGGTCCTGATGACCAGGTCATCTTGCATACGATCTGCTACCCTGTGACCCACGTATCTCCTCTCTTTGCAAATGACCTATAGAAGCATCTACGACAGGCTTCACAATAACTCGCTCCTTTTGCATAGAAGCGCTCACTCTCTCTTTCCTCTTCGGGTGGATAGCAGCAGGAAGTCATGACGCAAGGCACGAGCCCGTCTGCAGACTCGAGACTGGATCAAGCGCGCGCTGGGAGATGCACATTTACTCGCTGCCATCAGCATTGTTGTGGCGCTGTTACCAGGAAATCATTAGCAGTTCAGCTGCGCCGGAAAGAAATAGGTTGTTCTTAATTAATGAACAAGAAATAGTGTTCTAAAAGTATTTCAAATCAAACGATTTGACTATTGTTTGCCAAGTCAACAAGGGAGAGAACACGGGGAAACTGAAAGTACGGCCGGCCATGAATAATTAGGGGAGGAGAGGCCGGGAAACTGAAAGTACGGCCGGCCATGAATAATTAGGGGAGGAGAAGCCGCAGAGCGCACGCTGGGCGAAGCCCTTTGATGTGCTGTGTGGCCGTGAATGCGCGTGCTTGTTTGGTCACGTGATTCACATGAACTTAAAGAAAACCGCAGGAACGAAGCCCTTGGTTTGACGAGGATTTTCAAGACATAAATTCTGGCTCCGTTCAATGCGCTTGCGCGCATTGATAGGTCGCGAGACCTAAAAAACCTAACCCAATACCATTAGTATATGACCCACCCTTGTTTAAGAAAAAGGGCTCTTTAGAATGGGCAGAATGACGCTATTGTGTTACGGTCCACAATATTTCCCCTCGCAGTCGCACACCTGCCTCAATCCTTATTATAATTCTGCAATTGGCCGATACCTTATTCAGTAGATCACAAGCTCTCCTCTTTCAAAACCCTATCCGGGGAACCTATTACCTAATCTCTGCCAGCCCATCTAGCTCACCAACCATTCAAATGAATCCACATAGCCCATGACTAATAATCACATCTAACTGGTAATATATAATCTATCACAAAGTTAATGGAATAAATGCATACAATTTTTTCTTGAGAGCACAATACTAATCGTAACCAATAATAATCACCGGATTACCCACCAACCTGGAATTCCACATAGCGTGCTACTCGTCATAAAACGCTTCAACGCTACGTCAGGGAAAGTTACTACTATATAAATTAAATTACAACCTGTATAAATTTACATTTAATACACAACTATGACATTCTAGGTGGCCACCAAAAACAGCAACAATCAAACAAATAATACCAGCCGCTCCACATCAAGAATCAGACATTTAGTCTTTATCTTAGAAGCACTCACATGCATCCAATAGACCGATTTAGTTGCTTTCTGACATTTTCCCTTTGATACTCCCCATTTACTGCTAAACTGAAGAAGCCAAGATGAACAACATACAACATCAAAACACAACACAAATTAACAAGAGGAATTGTGGGGCGAGGCAAAAACATACTCTGATGATGGTGCCATGCTCACTCTGGATTCTATAGGCTGCTACAGAAAGGCTGTTAGTGATCCACAGCACGCTACTACCTGGGTCATTTTGTTTCCAAAGCAGCACATGGACTGAGTTCCAGCTTGGTCTTATTGGGATTTGGCACCTTGTCATGGGTGGCAGGCACTATTTAACTGCAAACCTTTTTCCCTATTCTATCCCTCCACTACCCTGCTCTATCCAAATAACTGAATAACATATCCGCCACTCAAATTACTTTCATATTTCACTATACTAATTCAACACTAATCCTTTATGGGTTCCGGAGTGGTTTGTTACTTGCCAGAAAAGCGCTTCAACACCCCATCAGGGGTAACAAGTGGTATATAAATGCAAACATTTTCCCTCTTCGATCCCTACCCTTCTCAATTCAAATAACTGACTGACATATCCACCACTCAAAATACTTTCATATTTCACTATACTAATTCAACACTAATCCTTTATGGGTTCCAAAGTGCTACTAGCCAAAAAAACGCTTCAACACCCCTTCAGGAATAACAAGTGCTATATAAATGCAAACCTTTTCCCTCTTCTATCCTTTCAATCCAAATAACGGACTAAACTACCCACCACTCAAATTACTTTTCATATTTCACTATACTAATCCTTTAGGGGTCCCGGAGTAGTGTGCTACTCGCCGAAAAAGCTTTGACGCCTCGTCAGGGGTAGTAAGCACTATATTTTTTTTTAACCACAGAGATTCTATCAAAAAAGTGAAAAAAGTGATGATTTTTTAATTTTTACCGTTTCTAAAAAGGTGCTAGGCTCTCTCTTACACATGGAAAGATGGGAGCACAATGTGCTTGTTAAAATACCCCTCACACACTAAAAAACCGTTAGTGTCATGCTTCATCATAGGGGTCTTCCCGCCCCTATAACGGGACGGGGCGTGCTACGACCAGACGGAATACGCGGGAGCACTAAGATGTGACAGAGGCTATGTGTAGGTGCATGGGTATCAGTGAAAGTGTAGGGACCTAACACTAGTGAGTGTGCAAAAAGTGAAAAAATTGAAAAAAGTTAAAAATTCCCTGGCTTAGTAGAAAAAAACAATTTTATTAGCTTCTCTAGCTGGGAACATTAAGAAGGGGTTGTGTGGTAGAGCATTAGCTACTACCTAGTCGACATGTTTCGTAAGCAGTCCCCTTCTGCTTACTCATCAGGACCATATAGCGATCCCTACTGTTACTACTCAGTTCTAACAAATAGTGCCTACTGTCCTACAAACAACCAACAAAAATAAGTTGGCTGTTTGGGCTTCAGGGCATGAGTTGGCCCAGGTGAAGCAGAAAAAATTGACCTGATGTGGTCTCTGTAAAAAGAAAGGGAAGAGAAAAACCAACATAGATGTATAAATAAGCAGTCTTATCTGAGTGGTAAATGCAAACAGACAATTTTTCCATATTATTGGGAGCAAACCGCATTGTAAATCTTAAAGGCGGTTCGATTCCTACATGTAAATCGACATGTAGTTGTCATGTGTCTCTCGACATCAACTTCCTGTCGTTAGAGACAATAGTGGTATCATATTGTAGGGTCCACTGTCATCGCATCACACACACAAAACACTCATGACTCAATGCACTTACAACAGACTAACAATTGAAAGGAGAGGGGGACCTCCTTTGTAACATTTAAAGTAATGGTCGGTCAGGATATCAGTAACATACTTATCTCAATAAATATCATCACCCCATGAGTTTGCAGGCGAGGGGTATTCTGCGCAGTTTACTGCAAAGGACAAAATCTTGTGTTAGATGGTTTCGAAATCAGCGAGAGTTTTGTCAGTACGTTTTACCCCAGCGACCCGTTTGAGACTCGGCGTCAAAGTCTTGTACTCACATTTCTGCCAGAAAGAGAAATCATTGTTCCTACCCCCGTGCTCCTCCGAGGATAACCGGGCTCGAGCGCCCGTTTGTTTTATAAAGAGCTTTGCACTTCCGCGTTTGTTCCAGGCGCGGGTGCCGCCTACCACGCAACGCTAGAGCGTTAACTATCGAAAGATGGCCGCCTGTTTGTGGCGCGGCGAGGGTGTAAATGCGGAAGTCTTTCCGCAGTGTCTATTTTGAAATTGTATTAGAACGTTTTGATGGATAGATTTTTAAAAAGGTGGATAAACTATTAAAAGGCCATTCTAAATACTTCAAAATTAAGACAGTATATTTTGGGAGTGAGTTTCTCAGATCAAAGAACCCTCGTGGTGGCAATAGAAGTACAGGGGGGTGGTGGAAAGGGATGATGGGCTCGATACCTTACAGTTGGATAAACTATTAAAGGCCATTCTAATTACTTCAGAATTATGACAGTATATTTTGGGAGTGAGTTTCTCAGTTCAAAGAACCCTCGTGGTGGCAATAGAAGTACAGGGGGGTGGTGGAAAGGGATGATGGGCTCGATACCTTACAGTTGGCTCCAGGGTATATTATCATTTAGCCCGTGTTTGTGTGATTGAATACGGAACACCCATCTCTGTTCCTTTTCAAGCAAAAATCTTTCATTGCTCACCAGTTCTATTACCGTCCATGTAATTTCCTCTGGTTTATGGTTCATTTCCAGGAAATGGTTGGTCCGCTTTGTACTGGATTTCCTGCATTTAATCGTGCTCTTGTGTTCACCTATCCTGACCTTGACCGCCCTGCTTGTCATGCCCACATATTCCAGTTGACAAGGACAGGTGATCAAATATACAACATTCACACTGTTGCAGTTGCTAAAAGCTCTCTGTTCCCAGACGGTGCCATTGTTGAAGGTTATTTTTTTACTTTTTTTCGTAAGTCCACAAACCCTGCATCCTCCACAGGGATAGTGACCCTGAACAAAGTTGGGGTCTCTTTGTGTGTTGTTATTGGATTTTGGCCTTGTATGGACCAAGACATCCCTGGAAAATTTTGAACAGTGGTGGGTTACAAATACCAAAACCAATGTTTGCGCACAAAATTTTCCAGGGATGTCTTGGTCCATACAAGGCCAAAATCCAATAACAACACACAAAGAGACCCCAACTTTGTTCAGGGTCACTATCCCTGTGAAGGATGCAGGGTTTGTGGTCTTACGAAAAAAAGTAAAAAAATAACCTTCATCAATGGCACCGTCTGGGAACAGAGCTTTTAGCAACTGCAACAGTGTGAATGTTGTATATTTGATCACCTGTCCTTGTCAACTGGAATATGTGGGCATGACAAGCAGGGCGGTCAAGGTCAGGATAGGTGAACACAAGAGCACGATTAAATGCAGGAAATCCAGTACAAAGCTGACCAACCATTTCCTGGAAATGAACCATAAACCAGAGGAAATTACATGGACGGTAATAGAACTGGTGAGCAATGAAAGATTTTTGCTTGAAAAGGAACAGAGATGGGTGTTCCGTATTCAATCACACAAACACGGGCTAAATGATAATATACCCTGGAGCCAACTGTAAGGTATCCAGCCCATCATCCCTTTCCACCACCCCCCTGTACTTCTATTGCCACCACGAGGGTTCTTTGATCTGAGAAACTCACTCCCAAAATATACTGTCTTAATTTTGAAGTATTTAGAATGGCCTTTTAATAGTTTATCCACCTTTTTAAAAATCTATCCATCAAAACGTTCTAATACAATTTCAAAATAGACACTGCGGAAAGACTTCCGCATTTACACCCTCGCCGCGCCACAAACAGGCGGCCATCTTTCGATAGTTAACGCTCTAGCGTTGCGTGGTAGGCGGCACCCGCGCCTGGAACAAACGCGGAAGTGCAAAGCTCTTTATAAAACAAACGGACGCTCGAGCCCGGTTATCCTCGGAGGAGCACGGGGTAGGAACAATGATTTCTCTTTCTGGCAGAAATGTGAGTACAAGACTTTGACGCCGAGTCTCAAACGGGTCGCTGGGGTAAAACGTACTGACAAAACTCTCGCTGATTTCGAAACCATCTAACACGAGATTTTGTCCTTTGCAGTAAACTGCGCAGAATACCCCTCGCCTGCAAACTCATGGGGTGATGATATTTATTGAGATAAGTATGTTACTGATATCCTGACCATTACTTTAAATGTTACAAAGGAGGTCCCCCTCCCCTTTCAATTGTCTGTTGTAAGTGCATTGAGTCATGAGTGTTTTGTGTGTGTGATGCGATGACAGTGGACCCTATAATATGATACCACTATTGTCTCTAACGACAGGAAGTTGATGTCGAGAGACACATGACAACTACATGTCGATTTACATGTAGGAATCGAACCGCCTTTAAGATTTACAATGCGGTTTGCTCCCAATAATATGGAAAAATTGTCTGTTTGCATTTACCACTCAGATAAGACTGCTTATTTATGCATCTATGTTGGTTTTTCTCTTCCCTTTCTTTTTACAGAGACCACATCAGGTCAATTTTTTCTGCTTCACCTGGGCCAACTCATGCCCTGAAGCCCAAACAGCCAACTTATTTTTGTTGGTTGTTTGTAGGACAGTAGGCACTATTTGTTAGAACTGAGTAGTAACAGTAGGGATCGCTATATGGTCCTGATGAGTAAGCAGTAGGGGACTGCTTACGAAACATGTCGACTAGGTAGTAGCTAATGCTCTACCACACAACCCCTTCTTAATGTTCCCAGCTAGAGAAGCTAATAAAATTGTTTTTTTCTACTAAGCCAGGGAATTTTTAACTTTTTTCAATTTTTTCACTTTTTGCACACTCACTAGTGTTAGGTCCCTACACTTTCACTGATACCCATGCACCTACACATAGCCTCTGTCACATCTTAGTGCTCCCGCGTATTCCGTCTGGTCGTAGCACGCCCCGTCCCGTTATAGGGGCGGGAAGACCCCTATGATGAAGCATGACACTAACGGTTTTTTAGTGTGTGAGGGGTATTTTAACAAGCACATTGTGCTCCCATCTTTCCATGTGTAAGAGAGAGCCTAGCACCTTTTTAGAAACGGTAAAAATTAAAAAATCATCACTTTTTTCACTTTTTTGATAGAATCTCTGTGGTTAAAAAAAAGTCTTGCTTTGGAGGGTGATTCTATCAGTACCTCTACGCTTCTCCTTTTTGGTTTGGACGTAGTAAGCACTATATATAATACATTTACAATACACTAGAGAATGTATATACCACTTAACTGCAAAATTACCAGCTGGGACACTGATGTGTGAGAAAGTCACTTAAAATTAAAATAAGGAACTCTGCCTTCATCAAGTGTTCCCAGTCCTCTACATTCACAACATGAATATACTGATATCTTGTTAATGTACCAGAAACTGTGGCAGAAATATGCACCAAAGTCACAAACGCATGTATAATCGGCCATCACCCTGCAAACTACAAATACCTTGCTACGAATACCTTGCTACACATCTCGGTTACCTAAATAGCGGCCCTTAGAACGATAACCGAGTAGGCCAGGGTTCTGGGGTAGGGCTGCTGAGAATTGAAGCGTCAAGGGCTAAGAGCATAATAGGACTTGTGTCTAGCCTCTTGTGTAGACAATAATAAGAGAAACATGGATGGCCAGTGGCACAGGCCATGAATCCGGCAAACCCGCTCTAAAAGACCATTCAAACTCCTCTGCCAATGTTTGGCTTACATGGTGCAGCACTTCAAGAGCTCACACTGGATGGCCCATGGGCTTCCAGATCCATTGGCTTATGTGAAAACCACGGATTTAAAAGCGGTTTTAGCTGGGGGAAAATTGCTATGTAAGAGTATTATGGAGGTACGATTTCTGGGAGCACTACTTTGGGATGCAAAAGTAACCCAACAGACGTCAAACTTCTGAGAAACATGTGATCTACCCTGGTACAATTTCCGGTACTTTTTTGATGTTTTGTAATGAAGAGTCTTCTGCCCTGATAAGAAAGCAATTCTAGAGAAAAAAAACAGGAAGATAAGGTAACCAATATGAAGTCTGACAGTACTTTAGTAAACAACCATGAAACATATTTTGGTCTCCATGAAACAGTATGCAGCTGTGATAGTGAATTTTTGATTACAAAAGACTGGCGACAACCTGGTCACTCTCCTAGGTGATGTGGTAGCTACCAAAATAGATGTTCCAAGATTTCATTTGTCGGGTCGCCGCATGTTTTGACTGTCTTATGAACCGAACTAGAATATTTTACAATGAAGGCGAGGTACTGGAATCAGCAACCACACCTAGACTGAAGGGAAGAGCCAGTCCAGTCTATTTCTGTGGGGAAAATACACATGCTCACACCTTCCGGATATCTACACTATGTCAGTCCACTGCAGGCCAATCCTTCAACAATTGAAGAATCGTATACATGATATGCCTACCAAGTTGGAATGGAGAGGCTGTTCAGACACTAAAAACCTTCAACTGCTTCTGCAGATTAAGCCCAAGTTATTCCTTTTCCAAATCAAGGGATCCCAAGTAGGAGGACAGGGAATGTGGCCATGGAACTAGGCGTTGTTCAGGTATGAATCTTTGGTCGAATGTATAACTGATACAGATTCTGATACAGTAAGGAGGTTAGCAGTATTTTCAAATAATGCACAATAGAAGGGACACGAGCAAAGAAAATAAATATCAATGAGCAACATTACTTCGTTTTCTAACCCTATGTGCCAAGTGTACTGACAACTCCATGTGCTGCAATGTTTTGGAAACCACACGGAACCGGTTTCGTTCTACGTTCGTTAGTGTGTCACAGGTACATCTAATCAATCTAGAAATTGGATAGACAAAGTAAAATAACTCATGCTCTGCCAGGACTAAAGAGTTAGTACTCTGCAGTCAGCCTCTGTGTGGCTTAAACTCCATGCACACTGCAATCGTGAGGCAAAATACCCTTATCGTTCTTCAGCATGGTTTCTTTGGCCAGCGGTGCAGGGGCCTTGGGAGAAGGCACTGCCGATTTGGGAGAAGCAATATCCACCAGGATTGGCTGGAAAGGAGACTCTTCAGCGGGTACCTCTGGTGGGATCAGAGGTGGTAGATCATCATCTTCTGCAGGTACAGCATCGGGAGGTGGCAGTTTAGGTCCGAGGGCAGAAGGCTTGGATGGAGTGGAGGGTGCCACTTCAGGTGAAGGTGTAGATGGTTTAAGAAGCACAGGGAGAGAAGTTGCTGAAGCAGGAGGAGGAATTAGCGGTTTAGCTGATGAAGGATCAGTAGGTATCAGTGTAGGAGTTGGGAGAGGATGAAGAGTAGGTTCAGAAGAAATAGGCAAAGCAGTATTAGCTGGAAGAATTGGAGAAGAAATGTTAGGCGGATCAAAAGGTGAAGAGATTTTATCAGAAAGCAAATCACTCTGAAGCAGATTGGGACTATAACAGTCATTGTTAATGATGAGGGCAGAGGTGCAGGGGTGCCCAACATCATGAGTAGCAGGTAAGTTAGGAGCGAGCTGCTCAGCACACAACGTCAGATATGGCGAATCTGTGGAGACATGCAGATTTTGACTCATGGGCTTTGAAGAGTCTGGGGTGGATGGTGTCATCTTAAGGGTCAACTCCAAATCAGCTGCATCTGCAGTAGAGTTGTGTGCTACTGGTGCAATATGTAACGGAGACTGAAGCACAGTGACAGCAACAGAGTCGGCTAGTGAATCCAGCATGCCCAGTGGAGAAGCAGAGGAGCTAGGCTTGGTATCACAGGGCTCCATAGAAGCAGCAATCAAACTGGCATCAGTGAAAGGAGCAGGGGTACATGCATCTAGTACATGGGATACAGAATCTTTCAACATAGTCTGATCTTGGACTTGCAATATGGCAGAAAAATTGTTAGTGGGGTTGCTGGCATTCGTAGCATGCACTACAGAGGGAGTGACCGGCATTTCACTGTAATAAACATCTTGATTTGGGGGGCACACTGAATCTTCTAAAGCAGGGTCAGTTTTGGTTTGTCCTAGCAGGGCATTAACAGAGTCTAGATTTTGGATGGTGCTAGCCTTGAGCAATATAGGGGTATGTACTTCCAAACCCTTCTTTGACATTAAGAAAACTTCAGGAATTTCCTTTGGTTTAAAACCATTTTCTGGCACTGAAACACCACTTTCTGTCATTGCAGGAATTGCAACCACGCCTAACCTAGAATTCAATGTAGGATGGGCAAAAGCCATGGCTTTGGTTGGCACTAAACTCCCCATGGATGTCTCTTTTCGAACTGGGGCCTCTGCTGATGCATCTAGGTCTGTTAAAACTTCACTTTGTCTCTGTGTGCCCATCAACCCTGAAGAATCACCTGAACAAACAAGTTGCTTTTGCTCCTGTGTGCCTACTACAGCACAGTTGGAGACTTTAACTGAAGTAGCAGGTAAAACATCCACTAACCCAGGAATGCGCAGGATGTCATTTGGTGTAACACCACCATGTCCATGCTTGTAATCTGCATCAGGAGGCTCGGAGACTATCGGAGCAGCCTTTTCTTCTGAAGTGTGTACAAGGGAAACTAAAACATCACGATCTAGGGAACCTTGTTCGGTGATCGAGTCATGTACGTCAGAGGCTGGTACCTCCAATGATCCTATGTTTTGGACTAGTGAATGTGGGGTTACTGTAGATTCCACCAGCCGAGTCGAATCAGCAACCCCTTTTAAGGAGGGTGTATTTAAAGTGTTTGCAGCAACTTCTACAGTTCCCTGTGCATTAACTCCTATGGAAGCAAGTTTAAGAGCAATGGCCTCCTCAGAGGGCGTCTCAGTTGGAATCTCAGGCACTGGGTGCTCCGTTACACTAAAAGTATTTGCATTTATTGGCATTGCAGTGTTCAGAACCGGTTTCAAAGAACGGACAACTTCTGAAGCGAAAGGCATGCCTTTGGGGTTCAAATGCAATGTTCCTGCTTGGGTGGAGGAATCGTGCTGGCAAAGTGCAAGGACCTCTATCGTGGTGGTGTCTGAAAAATCTGCACTGCTACCATAAGCTTTTGTGTTCTGAGCAGATGCATCAGTTGGTGTGCCATCTGTAGCATCTGTCATTGAAGAATCATCCTCTGGAATCGAAACATCTTTCAAAGAAGCACGGTCCTCCAAATGAAGCACATTTAGGTCTGCTTCAAGTGTTAAAGCATTTATAAGCACAGAATCAAAAATAACTGACAGGCCCTGCTGTGGAGTGGATGCCACCTCTGAGACTAAAGCATCACATAAGGAAGTGTTCCAAATCTCTTCTGAGGGAGTCTCGGCCACAGCTACCTTCGGGACATCATTCAAATTGGGAAGATCCCCTTTGCTTGGAGTGGTTATTACACCAGAAGCATCTTTGATTCTATCCTGTATAGTCTCATCTGTTGAAGCAGGACAAGGCCCAACCATATCTCGGGTACCTTTCTGCTCTAGGACAGAGGCAACACCTGACGAGGCAAGAAGAAAGTCCAGATCACAGGAGCGGTCAGGTAAGTCTGAAGATCCCTGACTACATACAGGGTGACTGAGGTCCTCATGATTTGGAGAGTCAGTGATGCAAGCCACCGGGAAGACAGGGAAAGCAGCAACCACATCTAAATCTGCCAATCCTGGCATCGCAGCCAAAAGGGCCTCATTTGGCAGACAGTAGCTTGGCTGAGCAGCATGGTTAGGTGGAACGCAGGTGGAGCCCTGGGATAGGGACTCTGAGACGGGGTTAAAAGCAAGCAATGCAGATAGTGCAGGAGCTTGAATGGCTGCCAATTCTTGTCTTTCAGGACAGCTACCAGATTCTACAACAGCTTTGAAACCCCCAGAAAAGGTAGGGCAAGGAGAAACAATATTTTTCAAAAAGTATTGATAAAAAGGGGGAAACAGAAGAAAGCGAGCAAAATGAAATCAGATACATGCAATTCACTCAAGGAATATAGCGTAATGAATAAAATACATTAAAGATAGTTAACGTGCATTAATTGTCTTACCTAAAACTCACGGAAAATAAAAGTAACTTGTGAAACTGTTGCCCAAAACGCTCTTTTACACATACACTCACAACAATTACATAAAATACAGGATGATGCACGCTTGCAAACGCATATCTGGCCAAATACCTTAGGGACCATTTGACATTTCAAAATCAGTACTGTGCAAATCGTACATATTTGGAATCATAGGAACATATTTCACTATTGCCTCCAGCATGAACAATGAGTTAAAAGAGTTCAACGTTGTCAGACTACATTAAAATATACCAAAAGCTGCAAAATCAAGTACTTAAAGGTGGCACCAGGAAAATAACTGGTAATGGAAAAAGTGCAAAAAAAAATTTTTTTTATTTTTTTTTTAAACACTGCTCTTGGGTGTCAAGCGATATGGCTATATGAGGGTGGCCAGTGAATTCACGGTGTCCTTTTACATACTGCTGGATTCATTCCAGTCGTCTTGCTTTAAAAACAATGCCTTCCCATGATAAAGCATTAATATTCAAATATACGTTTTCACCTTCTTAAAGACCACCAAATATAAAAAGTTTAAAAAGATAAAAATCAACGAAATTCACAAAAAAACAGTTCATATTTTAGCATGGTGACATCGAATTGGTTACAAACATGAGAAAATAGGTTGTCAAAATTCACCTCTATGCAGTCACTAACTACCAGGCAAACAAACAAAGACTGCTACTAACTGCGACATTTAAATAGGAGTATACTTTTGATCTTCTATCCATAACAATTTACCATGTGGAAAAGGAGCCCTCAACATGAAAACAAAACGTCCATACTAGTGTCATTTCTTAAGCCCAATGAAATCTTTGCAGCATACGTGTCCCAGAAAAACGTATGGATTATTGCATGCATTAAAAAAAACTATATTGAGAAAACACAATGCTTCGACAGTCCTACATTTGGTGAGCTCTACATCCTGGATTTTAATATGAACATTGTTGTAATGTGCTTATTGCCATTTCAGTCTCTCCTTTCTGGTTCTCTCTCTGCCTGCGATGATGTCACGTGGAATGTTGGGGTTGCTTTGTATGTGGGAAGATTCAGTTGGTGTGATGGGCTGAGCAGAGTGGACCTTGCTCCTGGTGGGGCTTTACCAGAGACTACCTGATTTACTAAGGATCTTCTTGTAACTGTATACCTGCTGATTACTACGTGAATAAATCTACTTATACCTTCTACAAGAGATGTCTACGCTATTACTTCGTTTTAACACTGGCGACGTTTGAAAAAGAACCTACTTGAGCTACCTTGGTTGGTCTTGACTTTTAAAACTGAAGTAAGTGAAGCTGTTTAAGTAGATGAAGAAGCGTTTTTAAAGTTTTGGAATTTAATGACTTCTAATAAGCTGAATGGAGGAAACTTGGCACCCAATATGCCCCACCAGTGCCCCTACCAACGGTCGCCCTTTTGACTAGATTGTGCCAGTTTCTCTTTGTCTGTTTGCTGCCTTTGAGAAATGACAAAGTCTCCGCTACATTATCCCTGCATTGACTCTGACTGACTCTTCAATGGATTGGCAGCTATGACAAGTGCTAAAGGAAAACTACACTTAAATAAACTGTTTTAAACTGTATGCCTTTTGGAAAGCAGCGATGCGCTTTAGGTTTTGTCTGCAGTAAAAGATGCAGCGATGTGTGCAGGCAGGACGTGCTAGTTTCTATTGGCCTGCCTACAAACTGGGAAGAAAGTGTCTCCTCTTAAAAGAATAACCTTATTCTGGACTTGTGGATTTATGGATTTGGCTTTTATCTGTTTTTATTTTCGTGCTTCCTGGATCCCTCTACCGGATCTCTTTGGACTTGGATTGCACTAAGCCTCTTGGGTTTTAATTTCCCTGCTTGGATTCCCTATCGACTGTTTTGTTCACTCCAGGTGACCTCCATATTGTGCACTTATTCCCGTTTTCGGCTGTTTCCCTGTATTTTCATTTGACTCTGGGGCAGAAGCTAAGTTGTTTACGCTTGATTCCAAACGGCCTTACCTGCCATTTCAAACACGCTCCGCCTCGCTTTCCTTCCTCGCTCTGCTTCATTCCCGAACGCGCTGGTGCCGCGCTGCTCGCCCGCGCACCTTGCCATCGCGCTGTTCTCTCGCTCCTCTTCCTGGCTGGCTTTGCGTATGACACATGGACGTGGTGACGTCACACGCATGCGTGCCGCCATTTTAGCTTCTTTGGTTGCTTAGTTACCGCCTGGTGCACGGCTTCGTGAAAATATTCATTGGATTTTCAACAGTTTATTTTGCCAACCACGTTTTTTAGAGGAGATCAGCTACGCTTTGGGCACAGCGATATGAAACCAAATATTGCTTCAGTCAAGGTACTGTGTATTTTTACATAGTCTCTATGTTCATTTTGACATTCCTCGGGGGCAAAGATCGAGCCCTGGTGTATGACTCGAAAGGTCTTGGATGATCCAACAGACTGTAAGGCTAAGACTGGCAAGGAGCACACAATTGGGAAAATGTTGCAAGCCTGTTTTGATATAATGCATTTTACCTTGCAATTGCACATTGTTTCCATATCTATGAAGCTTTACCATGTTATATCAATTGTATTTTAGGAGTGTTTTGTCATGTTTTTATTATATCTAGAAGGGTTTTGGGGGTTTGTGTGTGTGTTTTGTCCAATAGGGAAAGTTTACTACTGATAGCTGTAGGTTGTGTGAACTGTCACATCGTTTTGACTGTTGCTGTTTTCCCCTATTGATTGTGTTCAGGACTATGCTCATTTTCTCTTGCTTTTCTTTATTCCTGGTTTTGGCCATTATGTTTGGGTTTAAGTATACTGTATTCTAGTGTATGTTGCAAGAGTGTCTTGTCTGCACGTTTGTGCTCGGTTTTTCTGAATTTCAAGTTTGTCAGTTTTGTCTAGGATTCTAGACAATTGGGTTGGGGTTTACCAATAGTTTTAGCGAGTGTGTCATGGGTTTAAGGATGCCCATAGTTTAGCGAGAGTGTCATTGGTTTAAAAGTTACCCTGGATTTACTTTGGGTTAAGGGATACCCTAGGTTTTGATTTGTATGTGCATGCTGTGTGTGATGGCTACACACATGGGGTTAAGGGATACCCTAGGTTTTTGGTTGTCTGGTGTTATGTTTATATGCTACTCAGTCTGTGTGTGACGGGTACACACGTGGAGAGTTAACTCAAGTGTAGTTTAACTCCCCTCATCACACTTGTTACCCTTTGTTTTGGGATTTGTGCAGTTAGGGTTGTAGATCCCTGTCTTGCCCCAGTTTATGCTCGTTTAGTATTGTGCTTGATTTGTTTCACTGCAGTTTTTGGTGTATGGCACATTAGGTATTGTGTGCGGTTTTGGATTTATTCTTTTTTTGGATGTTTTTTTCTTGTTTTGTATTTCTTTTGTTTATGATCATTTTCAGGGAGAAGGAGGTTTTATATTGTGTTGATACTGTCTTCTTCTTTCCGTCGGAAGTGCGTTTTCCATCTATGCATTTCTTTTTTGTGCTTATGATCATTATCTAAGGGGAGGGTGGAGTTGGTTGAGTTTATTAATGCTTTCTCATCTTTTCTTTTGAATGTTTAGGGGATGTTTTTTGTTTTATATATTATACATTCTCTTTGTCTTCCATTCCTTTGATTGTTTAATAATTAAGAAGTTGGATGTGTTGCAATGTGCTTATTGCCATTTCAGTCTCTCCTTTCTGATTCTCTCTCTGCCTGCGATGATGTCACGTGGAATGTTGGGGTTGCTTTGTATGTGGGAAGATTCAGTTGGTGTGATGGGCTGAGCAGAGTGGACCTTGCTCCTGGTGGGGCTTTACCAGAGACTACCTGATTTACTAAGGATCTTCTTGTAACTGTATACCTGCTGATTACTACGTGAATAAATCTACTTATACCTTCTACAAGAGAGGTCTACGCTATTACTTCGTTTTAACAAACATCTACCTAGATTTGTATTCTCACAACCAAGTGAGAATTTAACAAGCCTACGCATATGGCTAGAGAATCAAATTTCAGAAGACAAACACAAAATAAGCGGGGGTGGCCTAACACTAGACAAATAAGAATACACCCACTTTGACATAAAATTGCACACACACAACTGACACTTTTGGCCTGAAATAAAAGAGCAAATATTTGAGAGAAAGAACCAGAAAAAGTCACAATGAAACTGAACGAGTGTCTACAACAACATGCACCTCAGCGATTCAGAAGTGCACCCACCCAAAAGACAATTGTAAAGAGTGGCACAATCTCAAAAATAAAGGCATGCTTTGGGAACACTTCTTATTGGACAATTCCATCCTTATGGTACAAGTAAAACTCTTCCACAAGTTACTACTGTACTGGCATCGATGGCATCTACAAAGTCCCTCCAACCAACAACTTTAGATCTAACTTCTGAGGTTCGACACCCGCCTGTTGTGGGCAACCACCACTGATAGAACTAAATACAATGGTTACAAATAGTAAGGCACTGTGCAGAAATTTCAAAGAGTTACATTTTCCTTCGCAGAACAAAAGCCACTAAGTGAGCTACTTCCAGCACCATCAAGACCCATCACCAAGCATGATATGCAAATGGTCACCAGATGCGACGCCAAACACAAGAATACACAAACCAAGAAAAAACCCCGATACAAGGACAGACATGAGCCAGGTACGAAAAACTGAAAAATTAAGTAGGTGACACTTGGGGATGGTTGAATGAGACATGAGAAGAAAGGAAAAATTAAGAGAAGCTAACGACAGATATGGTAATGGTTAACAATGCATCCCACAAAAGCATAAAAAACTGCTTTTACGTATCCAGCACGAAATATGAAACTAAAGGACCATCAAGTAGCAATCTGCACACTTTAGATGGTCGCTCTCCTTCAGTTTGCAGACATGTTTCACCAGAAATTCCATATGCCCTAGCAATGAAAAATCACAAGCATTCAGTCAAACAGCAATTGCTTTTCTGGCATCCAGTATTACCAGAAACGGTGCAAAATGCAAGTCGGTGGCAATGTAGTTTGGCACATAGTGGCCAGAGTCTAAAAAATAGCGCTAGGACTGCAGTTTGCACTAGAAAAACCTTGAACGCAAAAACTCAGTCAAAAGGAAACACAATAACACCCACCACTGTATTCCATTACAAGTAGCGCACAATTGAACACTGCTCAAGCCATGCTATGGGGGTGGAGGAGGCAATAGCGCACACAAGATACCTGAAGATGAAGCTGGAGCAGCAGAGATGGGGCTGGCAGGTTTTGCAGGAGTAGAAGCAGGTGCTGCAGCAGAAGGGACTGCAGGAGCACTAGCAGGTGGGGAAGAAACTGCAGGCGATGAAGGAAGAGCAAGAGCGAGATTAAGATGCAGTCTTTCAAAATCAAAGTATCAACGTTAAGGAAATAAAAAAATAAAATTTCAAGAGCTAACTCATGTCTCAACTGGTGGACAGCTCTGGCTTATTCCCAGACAGTGAAGAGGCCGACCCAAGGTCTGAGTTTTGCCACAGCACTCCAGACAACTCCCACCTCCTAAAGTAGAAAGGCAACCATTGCTAGCTTCGCAATATCACTGATGCACACAAACTGCCAATGTTGAGTTTCGCCAGAAAACTCTACTCCTCACCCCATTCCACCCACAAAAAAAGCACCTCTCAGCTACACAAAATCTGCAAAAACTGGACAAGCTTGCCACCAACGACGAGCATGTTGAAAGAAAACGTCACAGCAAGTATCTACTGCTACACAACTACAATTCCCCTACCCAGATACTTCAAACCCATCAACCAAGTACCGGTTCCCCTGGTGTTTGTTTTTAACACCATCAGCATGAACATCCAACAGTGGAAATCACATGAAAACCATGGTCGAGCCACTCTGGACAATTCCTGCTCAGCCATGGGGTATGGCAAACAGGGAGTAGGCCCCATCTGCATTAGGAACCTGGTTGTCCTCTTCGGTTCTTAACCTCAATGGGTAAACAGGTAGTGGTTGCAGCAATCCAGGGGATTGATATTTTCAAGCCTCCTTATCATTAACATCCTTCCCTCAATCCCCCGCAGAGGACTTTGAGCAGTTTCCAGAATGGTAAATAAGATGAAGTCAACTGCCAGGCAAACCCTTTTTGAGAAATATCATTCTAGCTAATTCTTAGTACGATTCTCAAAAATGTGAAGTAAACATAGCAATGCACGTCATCTTGAACAATCAAGTACCGTTTTTGTAACCCCTGCAGCAATATTTTATATGACAGTTCTGGCACGAATCAAAAGGGTAGATAGAGGTTGGGGCAGGAATATACTCCTACCTTATAGAAACCACTGAACAGTTTTCTGTGTTTTGGGAGGGGGTGTGCAGTTTCACATTTAGTTTTTATTAACCATAGCACGTTTTGCTATTTCACCACTCAATACTCAACACAATTCAATGAAGTTAATCAGACAAACCAAGAGCTGTGACGATACAAGGTAGTCACATGGCTACAATCTCTGCAACTGGATTTAGTGTCTAGTAATTCTGGTGCTGCAGAAGCACCAGCATCAACAACCAGAGCATGAGGAAGTTATCTGCGACAATGAAGAATCCCTCATTTTTCAGCTCTGGAGTACAAACTCACATTAAGAACAGTGTATGATCCTCCCAGTGCAAATATGTGCACATGCACAGAACCGACTGCAAGGTTCTTTAAATACCTAGACCTATTTTGCATGTACATTTTATTTTAATAAAGGTGCTGCTTTGTACAGTTTAACGTGGAATGCATTTACACAGAGCTTTCCCCCTGCATTAGCTGAGCAGGCATAGTTAATATAGCCAAACCAATTTAAGCAGGCTGACCAAACATCTAAACTTATTCGCATGAGGAGATTTTACAGGCTATCTCCCACTGTGGGAAAAATTTCTTTAAAAACCGAATGTTACTTGAAATCAAGGACTATCCATCCCCCCAAAATCACGAATGAAAAAAAAAAAAAAGGACTTACGTCGCAAGGAGGGTGTCTAATATTTTGACAATTTGTTTCATTATTTTAAATGGAGCACCAACTGAACACCAATGTATGGTTATAATTCTTCCAACTTACTCTTGCTCACTTTGTTGCCCCGTACCGGTATTTAATGACGGTCTAAAGCACAGTGTGCCATATTACCAGTCACTAAACCAAAGATAATAAGCCACTGCATCTATGCTTGCATGGCCTGGTGTCCCTCGAAGCATCATACATCAAGCTTTGATCACAGTAGGTGCAATGCAGACCTTAAGCACAAAGGGGTTCTCTCAATTATTACACATCTTGGCACCAGGAAAGCAGTTCCTGCGAAGGAGCGCATTTCACAGATTGAATAGATGAATGGCCAATTGTATGCCACCCAGTCTGCCCAATTGTGTGGTGCCCGAGCAGGCATGTGCAAAGTTTTGGAATAGATGTGTTTCTTTGAGCCTGTAGAGGGAATTTAATGGCGTTCATGTCCAGATTATGAGTTCAAAGTTCATGTGCATGCAAGTTCTTCCTCCACTAACGATAGGCAACTTCCTGACTGTCTGAAAGATGAGAATGATCTCCAGACGCACGAATGGGCGTCACTGTGCAAGACAGTCAAACAACTCCGAGTAAGGAGTTGCTGGTATCCATAACAATTTATCCCCTTAGAGAACACACTTCATCAGGGAGGTCATGAAACTGGCTTCTAAAGAAGCTATTCTGACATACGAAAATAAAATAAGAAGTCTATTATCAGAGTTATAAGAAGGAGTTCATTTTCCAAATCCCCGTAGTTTTTAATAAGAAACAAAAAGTAGACAAAGTATGTCAATGAAATTGCTTCTCAAGATCTCCATACCAACGTTAAAAATTTAAGTTCAGCCTCAGTTGGTGCATAAACACCTAATACATTCAAGTATGTCTGGATTCATAGTAACGTCAATAGGAAACTAGTTTGCATGTTGAATGAGCATGCAAGAGGCTCTGTGATCAGACTTATGGCAAACAAAAATATCAATAAACACCAGGGAGCTAGAACCAAAGACATAAAGCATAAAACATGCATGAAAAGTCCTTTCATGCATGTGTTCACTCACTGCAGTGTAAAACATCCTTGGTTAACATAAGGGATCATGTAAGAACATATTAGGGAGAAATTCAAATCAGTTGGCATCAAAGGAAGTTAGTACAAACTAAATACCTGTAGATTTAGCCGGAGAAGTTTTAGCTGGCGCTGCCGCCACTGCAGCAAAAGTTGCGGCTGCTGGTTTAGAGGCAGGGACTGAAGCTGCTACAGGAGCACTAGCAGGTAGGGAAGGAGGTGCTGGAGCCAAGGAAGAAAATCATTTACCAAAACAAAGAGATAAGAGTAAAGAAACTCGCCAAGTGAGTATGTGCATCTACCAAGTAGATGTAGAGCACTGAATGAGCAAGGCATTACAGGAAGGTTAGCTATGTGATGTAAACATTGCCTCTCACTTGGAAACCCTTTTCAATATAGGGAATCTAGAGATAAGCAAGAGCTTCAAACGGAAAAGAAAGTGTGGTGTGTGATCAATAACAGTGTACATACCATGCCGCACGCCATGAAAAAAAAACCTTCTCCCAGGTTATTTTAAATATTGAAAACCTGAAGTGACCATGCAGGTTAAAACAGCATATTAACTCTGGCTAGTTCATATACTGATTTCTGGTGCAAAAGACCTTGTGATCATGGACAAAATCTGCCATGTATAAACAAGCTACTTAATTCCATTAGGAGCACCGCACACAACCCCAAAAAAGCAACACCAGGGTGAGGAGGATGTTAGTCAGACAGGATACCTGAAGATACTGCAGGAACAGGTTCAGATGCTGAAACATCAGGGACAGGGGTTGCTACAGGAGACCCAGCAGGAGGGGAAGGTACTGCAGGGACAAAAGAAAAAGCAAGCGGAAGTAATGAAGAAGCAGTTCTAGCATTAATGATCTTTTGGAAGAGTTGGACAATATCCTCAGTGAGTAAGTCCATATGCAATCCAACATCCACAAAGTCGCTTCAATGCAGACCAAAGAGGTGGCAATAATGGTGAACATTTGCTGTGGATGCACTGATGGCATGCAAATGCCATCCAATAGAACCAACAGGAAGGTCCTGAAAAAAGCTACTGACATACCAAAAAAACAAACAAAAAATGTAGTCCTTTAACAGTAGCATGAAGGAGTGTTCATTTTCGAAATCTCCGTAGGATTTAATAAGAAACAAAATGTAAACACTGTCAATGAAATTGCTTCTCAAGATCTCCATAACGTTACAAATTAAATTCAGCCCAAGTTGGTGCATAAACACCTAATACATTCAAATATGTCTGGATTCATATTAACGTCAGTAGGAAAAAGAGTGTGCATGTTGAATGAACATGCAAGAGGCCCTGTGATCAGACTTAATGCAAACAAAAATATCAATGAACACCAGGGAGCTAGAACCAAAGGCATAAAGCAGAAAAGTCCTTTCATGCATGTGTTCACTCACTGCAGTGTAAAGCATCGTTGGTTAGCGTAAGGGATCATGTAAGAACATATTAAGGAGAAATACAAATCACTTGGCATCAAAGTAAGTTGGTGCTAACGAAATACCTGTGGATTTAGCCGGAGAAGTTTTAGCTGGCGCTGCCGCCACTGCAGCAAAAGTTGCGGCTGCTGGTGGAGAGGCAGGGACTGAAGCTGCTACAGGAGCACTAGCAGGTAGGGAAGGAGGTGCTGGAGCCAAGGAAGAAAATCATTTACCGAAACGAAGAGATAAGAGTAAATTAACCCGCCAAGTGAGTATGTGCATCTACCAACTATATGTAGAGCACTGAATGAGCAAGGCATTACAGAAAGGTTAGCTATGTGATGTAAACATTGCCTCTCACTTGGGTACCCCTTTTCAATAAGGGGAATCTAGAGATAAGCAACAGCTTCAAATGGAAAAGAAAGTGTGGTGTGTGTGATCAAGAACAATGTACATACCATGCCGCACACCATGAAAAAAAAAAAACCTTCTCCCAGGTTACATTAAATATTGAAAACCTAAAGTGACCATGCAGGTTAAAACAGCATATTAACTCTGGCTAGTTCATATACTGATTTCTGGTGCAAAAGACCTTGTGATCATGGACAAAATCTGCCATGTATAAACAAGCTACTTAATTCCATTAGGAACACCGCACACAACCCCAAAAAAGCAACACCAGGGTGAGGAGGATGTTAGTCAGACAGGATACCTGAAGATACTGCAGGAACAGGTGCAGGTGCTACAACATCAGGGGCAGGGGGTGCTACAGGAGACCCAGCAGGAGGGAAAGGTACTGCAGGGACAAAAGAAAAAGCAAGCGGAAGTAATGAAGAAGCAGTTCTAGCAATAATGATCTTTTGGAAGAGTTGGACAATATCCTCAGTGAGTAAGTCCATGTGCAATCCAACATCCACAAAGTCGCTTCAATGCAGACCGAAGAGGTGGCAATAATTGTGAATATTTGCTGTGGATGCACTGATGGCGTGCAAATGCCATCCAATAGAACCAACAGGAAGGTGCGTACAGAGTGTAGTGTTAAAGACAGGGAGGTCCTGGAAAAAGCTACTGATATACCAAAAAAAAACAAAAACAAAAATGTAGTCCTTTAACAGTTGCATGAAGGAGTGTTATTTGCGAAATCTCCGTAGGATTTAATAAGAAACAAAACGTAAACACCGTCAATGAAATTGTTTCTCGAGCTCAAGATCTCCATAACGTTAAAAAAAATTAAATTCAGCCCAAGTTGGTGCATGAACACCTAATACATTCAAATATGTCTGGATTCATATTAACGTCAGTAGGAAACGAGTGTGCATGTTGAATGAACATGCAAGAGGCCCTGTGATCAGACTTAATGTAAACAAAAATATCAATGAACACCAGGGAGCTAGAACCAAAGGCATAAAGCAGAAAAGTCCTTTCATGCATGTGTTCACTCACTGCAGTGTAAAGCATCGTTGGTTAGCGTAAGGGATCATGTAAGAACATATTAAGGAGAAATACAAATCACATGGCATCAAAGTAAGTTGGTGCTAACGAAATACCTGTGGGTTTAGCCGGAGAAGTTTTAGCTGGCGCTGCCGCCACTGCAGCAAAAGTTGCGGCTGCTGGTGGAGAGGCAGGGACTGAAGCTGCTACAGGAGCACTAGCAGGTAGGGAAGGAGGTGCTGGAGCCAAGGAAGAAAATCATTTACCGAAACGAAGAGATAAGAGTAAAGAAACCCGCCAAGTGAGTATGTGCATCTACCAAGTATATGTAGAGCACTGAATGAGCAAGGCATTACAGAAAGGTTAGCTATGTGATGTAAACATTGCCTCTCACTTGGGTACCCCTTTTCAATAAGGGGAACCTAGAAATAAGCAACAGCTTCAAATGGAAGAGAAAGTATGGTGTGTGATTAATAATCGTGTACATGCTGATCGCCATGAAAAAACCTTCTCCCAGGTTATATTAAATATCGAAAACCTCAAGTGACCATGCAGGTTAAAACAGCATATTAACTTTGGCTAGTTCATATACTGAATGCTAGTGCAAAAGACCTTGTGATCATGGACAAAATGTGCCATATATAAAACCAGCTGCATAATTCCATTAGGAGCACCGCACACAACCCCAAAAAAGCAACACCAGGGTGAGGAGGATGTTAGTCAGACAGGATACCTGAAGATACGGCAGGAACAGATTCAGGTGCTGCAACATCAGGGACGGGGGGTGCTGCAGGAGCACCAGCAGGAGGGGAAGGTACTGCAGGGACAAAAAAAAGCAAGTGGAAGTAATGAAGAAGCAGTAATGAGCTTTTGGAAGAGATGGACAACCTCCTCAGTGAGTAGGCCCATGTGCAATATAACACCCACAAAGTCGCTACAATGCAGACTGAAGTCGCAATGCTGGCAAACATTTACTGTGGATGAACTTAAGGCGTACAAATGCCATCCAATAGAACCAACAGGAAGGTGTGTACAAAGTGTAGTGTTAAATAGAGAGAGGTCCTGGGAAAAGCTACGAACATACCCAAAAGAAAGTAGTCCTTTAACAGTGCATGAAGGAGAGTTATTTTTCGAAATCTCAGTAGGATTTAATAACAAAACGTACAAACAGTCTGTCAATAAAATTGCTTCTCGAGGTCAAGATCTCCATGCCGTTAAAAAACAATAAGTACAGCCTAAGTTGGTGCATGGACACCTAATACATTCAAATATTCCTGGATTCAATAGGAAACTCGTGTGCATGTTGAATGAACATGCAAGAGTCCCTATAATCAGACTTATGGTATCTAAAAATATCTATTAACACCAGGGAGCTAGAACCAAAGGCATAGAGCAGAAAAGTCCTTTCATGCATGTGTTCACTCACTGCAGTGAACAACATCTTTGGTTAACATAAGGGATCATGTAAGAACATATTAAGGAGAAATACAAATCAACTGGCATCAAAGTAACTTAGTGCAAACTAAATACCTGTAGATTTAGCTGGAGAAGTTTTTGCTGGCGCTGCCGCCACAGCAGCAAAAGTTGCGGCTGCTGGTGGAGAGGCAGGGACTGAAGCTGCTACAGGAGCACTAGCAGGTAGGGAAGGAGGTGCTGGAGCCAAGGAAGAAAATCATTTACCGAAACGAAGAGATAAGAGTAAAGAAACCCGCCAAGTGAGTATGTGCATCTACCAAGTATATGTAGAGCACTGAATGAGCAAGGCATTACAGAAAGGTTAGCTATGTGATGTAAACATTGCCTCTCACTTGGGTACCCCTTTTCAATAAGGGGAATCTAGAGATAAGCAACAGCTTCAAATGGAAGAGAAAGTATGGTGTGTGATTAATAATCGTGTACATGCCGCACGCCATGAAAAAACCTTCTCCCAGGTTATATTAAATATTGAAAACCTCAAGTGACCATGCAGGTTAAAACAGCACATTAACTTTGGCTAGGTCATATACGGATTTCTGGTGCAAAAGACCTTGTGATCATGGACAAAATCTGCCATGTATAAACAAGCTATTAAATTCCATTAGGAACACCGCACACAACCCCAATAAAGCAACACCAGGGTGAGGAGGATGTTAGTCAGACAGGATACCTGAAGATACTGCAGGAACAGGTGCAGGTGCTGCAACATCAGGGGCAGGGGGTGCTGCGGGAGCACCAGCAGGAGGGGAAGGTACTGCAGGGACAAAAGAAAAAGCAAGCGGAAGTAATGAAGAAGTAGTTATAGCAATAACGAGCTTTTTAAAGAGTTGGACAACCTCCTCAGTGAGTAGGCCTATGTGCAATCCAACTCCCACGAAGTCGCTACAATGCAGACCGAAGAAGTTGCAATGCAGGTGAACATTTGCTGTGAATGCACTGAAGGCGTGCAAATGCCATCCAATAGAACCAACCGGAAGGTGTTCAGAGTGTGTGTTAAAGACAAAGCTCCGAACACGTACACCAGGTCGGTCCGTTCAGAAGATAAGTCCACTACTAGTATGCTTCCCCGCGGCCCCAATTTTTTTTTTTTTACCACTACCAAGAATGGCGTTTTCCTTTAAACAAACCTTGTGGCTTATTGAGAACAAGATGGAGTCTGTTCCTTAATGCCCCAAGCACCACTGTGCAAACAAGCAAAAGAAGAGTAAAAAACAAATGCTTTTAAAGGATTTCCCTTTAAACAGCAAAAGGGAAAGGCAATACACCATAAGTTTGTTACACCAACAAGGGGTAAGGGTGTGTGAAGGAAATACTTGTTCACATTTAGGATACCTGTGGCCGGAGGAGCAGAGTCTGTCAAATCAGGAGCTACCGAGGCATCAGCTGGAACAGTCACTATGGAAAGAGCACGAGGTAGTTACACGCAAGTTTGAACAGAGACAGTGGTCAGGTTAACAATTCCTTTGCTCTACTGTGCTCAAACAGCTTGGGTAAAAAGGGGAATATTATGAAAGTGAACCCAGTTACATAAAAAGAGGCTGGAAACAAGTTTGAGGCCTGTAATCTACTGAGAGGGATTCTAAAAAAAAAAAACATACAAGTCCTACGAGTGCAGTGCAACAGAAAGCCATCTGTGCTTACGACCCAAATCAAGAGGTCTAACCTCATTGCTGTAATATCAAAAGCCAGAAAAACCACACGAAACGCGACAGAAGAATGGAAAAACCACAACCAAACTACGTAGTAGAAGCCACAGAACCGTTTCAACAAACAGGGGACACGTTTAGTATTATTAAAAAGATTTCCACGCATGCACCCCAAGTTCCATAAAAGTTATTAACCCCAAGGAAAAAACCTGATTTAACCAATCAGGAGGAAATCCTTCTTGGCTCCCCAAAGCTTACCAGTGAAAAGACCACATGCTGTCAAGAAGGGACCCATGACCACGAATCAGTTTTTTTAAATTCCGTAAGTGGTGCCACGCACAATTGCAAGAGTAGGGTTAGTGCGAGGAAGGTACCTGGAACTTTCACTGGAGAAGCTGACACAGGGGCTGCAGATTCTGCAAAAGATAGTGCGGCTGCTGCAGGATCAGAAGAAGTAGCGGTTGCAGAGTCAGGCTGCATAGAAGCAGAGGGTTCGGGTGCAGAGTCAGAGTTTGCAGATGCCAAGGGAGCAGAAATTGGGAGTTTAGAAACATCAGCAGTTGCAGCAGGAAGTTCGGAAGCTGCAGCAGGAAGTTCAGGAGCTGCAGCAGAAAGTTCAGGAGCCTGGAGTGCAGGTGCAGCAGGTGCCACAGGCACATCAAGTGCTGCAGGAGACAGCGGAGACGCTGCGGCAGCCACAGGCACCACAGGTGCCGCAACAGAGAGCTCCGCAGCAGGCAACTCAGCTGGTGAGGAAGCGGTCGCAGATGCTGAAGGAAAAGTAAAGTAAGACATCCTGTGAAACAACTGGACACACACAGATGGGCACTTGTGAAACACCAGTGCAGGGACAGAATTAATAGACACCGACCATGAATGCCAAGCGCCTGGGGCTGTAACCATTTTATCACCCACGGTTGCTGGCATGGAGCAAGTATGGCCTTTTTAGGCTATTCAAAATAGGTACACCGTTCACAGAGCTGCCGGTGGAATATTGCTAAATCTGCATTCCATTAGATTTTGTAGCCCATGTGCACTAGTTTATTAAACCGTTCCCAAATGCGTTATTGCAGTAAACATGTAATGGAACAGAAAGTGGACAAAAAAATGTCAATTCCCTCTCAAAAACTATTGTCAGTTTAGGACAAGCTTATTTGTATTAGGAAGAATCAACAGCTTCATCAGCCTGCTGGGACTCAAATATATGTTGCTTC
Source organism: Lissotriton vulgaris (assembly GCF_964263255.1). NCBI lineage: Eukaryota > Metazoa > Chordata > Amphibia > Caudata > Salamandridae > Lissotriton > Lissotriton vulgaris. The sequence goes on along the minus strand of NC_141685.1, from coordinate 959,080,582 downwards.
ATGCACAACTAAGCAGTCTGTTCTGTCACATACCGAAATTTCTTATAACCCAGAATTCTATGTGCCTTGCAAAGTTTTCACTATGAACTATACTGCTGCTTGGTAACCACAAGAAGCTAAATTCAATTACATTAGTACAGTTGTGCAGAAGTAAAGTAGAAAGGCAAGCAGAACACAAAGCCACGTCATAGACTTATTACAACACAAAACCCATAATTTCTTAAAAAATAAAAACATACAGGGATGTTTCACAATGCATCCCACAACTAAGAGAAGTACTGCAAGTGCCTAAATGAAAATAATTTTAGATTTTTTTTTTTTTAAGTTGAGGTAGTGCTGTCACCGTTTAACAAGTGACAAAACCAGACACCCAGGAACAAAGGAGGATTTGCACAGGTCACTTGACTGTCCAAGCAGAGTGTGCACTTCTATTGTTCACTGTGTGCTGACCCGCACTATAGCTTTACAGAGGTCCAAGACCGCACCCACCAGACAGTAGCACTATTACCCAACTCTCCAAATTGCAGCCCTTTGGGAAACATGGCAGCTAGTCGCCACAGACCAGGACCTCTGCTCTGCTTAACACTGCCTTACAGCTATCAACGCAAGAGGAAGACGCGGTGCTTTTTAAATTGTACTGAAGTTTGTACTGGAGACAGCAAAAGCGGGTTAGAATATATCAACAATGTTTAAAACACCCCAGAAACCCCTAAATGTGCTTTTTTCAACCTCCATCTTGCAGACTGAACTTACTTCAGAAACAAGTGACCTTCTGCCATGACTTTGCATTTTAGCGGTTACTTTATATAGCAAACGTCATGTGATAGCAATTATTGATGTTGTATCCTGTTCTAATGCTCTGTGCATATTTCTTTAAAAAAACTAAATGTGTATCTGTGTTCAAAATACACCGCATTGACTATCAATTCAGTTGGGTTCTCAACAAGCACCTTCAGAGACGTGCAAAGTCCACTGCTTCCAAGGATAAATGCCAAGAGGTCTGAGCTGCATCTACAAAAGAATATATTTGTGTTCCTTTGTATGTGAATGAAAGACAAAATACAGATCTCAGAAGTCAAAACAACTAACAACTTGAAACTGAAACAGTAGCAAAGTGTCAATCTTTTCTGAGCTGTAGTGAGAAGTGTCACAAGCATATACGATTTTTAGGCCAAGACCACAAAATACTTAAGCCTCGCTTTCAAAGGCAACCAGTGGAGGCACTTGTATATAAGCAGAGGTCACTGCCACATATAAGAAAGTTTAACTTGTTATATACTTGAACAGCGATTCTTCCATGAGCTTGATAATCTGGACGTGGTAACCATGCAGAGTAGTTAAACTACAGAAATAAATTGTATGAATGAGAATTTAAGTGCTAAATTGATGGTCACACCATTCGCCTTAAATGCAAGTCACCACATTTGGGAATCGGCATGGTCTGGATTCAATAGCTGGAAAGGGAGGAAAGGGCAATTATCAGCTGTCACAAATGATCTGGTACCACAAAGATCTAAAAACATGCTGTCTTGTCCCAACAATGTAGACTAGGTTACAAATATATTAGTATATGCCTCCAGTTACAGCGATGCTGAGCAAAAAATTATTTCTCAAATTCAGTCTTTAACATTAAGTATAACAAGCCAGCCATGTACCAAAGCTAGCAAAAGAACTTGCAGTTTGTAAAAATGTAACAATGGCAATTTCTGACACGCTGTTCACAAGTCAAGCTAATTGACAGGTAGGAATGCCGGCACGCTATAAAGAAAATTGCAAAACAGAAATTATTTAGATAAAGTGCCAAGCTTGTAGAAACGCTGCCCATTTCCAAGAAAGGGTAAGCAGGAAACTGGCGAGGTGGACCATGTGACTAAGAGGCAGAGGATGCGACAAGTATACAGAAAGCTGTTTCCACAAAGATGCACACAAGCATATTCACACTCTTCTCACCATAATCAGTTGGCATACCTAAAGGTTCAACACGGTCATAAAAAGGCCCAACCTCACACTGGGAAGCTGCGTCTGCCACCACTGAGTTCTCCATTGCAAATGCTTGGGAATATGCAACTGCTACTGTCACTTCAGCTACGGCGTGTCTACCTTCCCCTGGTGCTGGTTGACAAATTACTGCAACATAATCATGACAACTGCTCCATGGAATCTCCAAAAATACCAACCTCAGTTCTACTTACAAAGCACACGTCGCCATCAAACCCAACATTTTTTTTAAACCTCAAAACTAAAAACCTATGAAAGGGCGCAAACGGGCTTAAGACACGTAGAAAAATCACATCCTACACAAAGTCAGAAATTGCAATAATTACCCACAGTGTAAAAATAAACGCGCCAGTACGTCCCTTTTGCAGATAGGACTTGAAAGAGAGCATCAAAATATTACCAAAGATTTGCACTGGTTAAACCACGAGAAATCGATCACAAACTGGTTGGGAAAGCAACATGAAATGTACTTAGTCTAAAAATAAATGTTATACGGATAGGCTACTTTTCTTTCTATATGGCCAAGTCAACTCCTACCAACTTTGAAAGAAAAATACAATGTTAATAAAGAAGACAGATTAGCCATGTGAACCAAGAATTCGTTAAGCGCTTGCGCGTTTCCACATAACACTCATATGTTACAAACCACACAGATTTCAGAGGCATGTGCCAAACTGATATTAACCAAACAAGCACATTAACACTTCATTGAACTAAAAGTAGTAAAACAGATAAAAGTGAAGCTTCGCAAAAAAAAAAAAAAAAAAAAACAAGGTTGCTAGTATCATACAGCCCGATTCATCAAGCATAATTGCGCTCGCAAAGGGCCAGATTCTGAGAATCTGGCCCTTTGCAAGTGCAATTTTTGCTTTTGTGATTCATCATCCCAAAAGCAAAAGTCTCTATTTAAGAACTCGCAAATTTGCGAGGAATAGCAATTAAGGAATCTCTATTAGAGATTCCTTAAATGCTATTCTTGAAGCATTTAAAAATTGCGATTTTGCAATTTTGGGCCGCTATTTACCGCGAGGTCAAACCTCGTGGTAAATAGCGAAAACTTAGAAAAATGCTTTTAAAAGCATTTTTCTAAGTTGCATGTTACACACACACACACACATGTCCTTTGGACATGTGTGTGTTTAACATCTGTGCAATTTAACATTTCAGGGGTGTTACAGGGTGTCCTTTGGACACCCCTGCACCCTTGAAATCGCAATCTCATTTGCGATTAGCTAATTGCTAATCGCAAACAAGGAATGACTCCCTATGCATTCTTATGGGCCTTTAGGCCCATAGGAATGAATGGGGAGTTATTCCTTATTTGCGATTAGCAATTAGCTAATCGCAAATAAGGAATCAGTAGGACTCGCAAAAAATATTGCGAATCCTACAAGAATCCCGTTTTGCGAGTCTGGAATAGCGATTCCGTATGAATCGCTATTTCAGGCTCGCAAAACTTCACATTGATGAATTTGGCCGTAAGTAACGCTGAAGGCAGACTGACGCCAAATAAAAGTTACAGGCTTAAATTGGCAAAGGACCACTCGCAGCTGACACGCCAGCATCAAATCATTTTTACAGCCCATTTTGATAATCATATTTGTCACTCATTGGGGTTAGTTAACTGGTTACTTTTAAAGCCACATTCAAAGGCATATATACCATTAGTCCTTGGCGAGAATTCTTCCAAGGTTGATTTACGATGTGCGAGTGATTTGGAATGCCTGTTTCCGAACTAAATCAGACATCAATACCATTTCAAACTTAATGGCTACAGTTGCCATCCAGGGCAAGCTGTCCAATCACCAAACGTCCAATCCAAAGCTCTCCTGACCACAAAAGCATACTGCACAGACAAGGTTTAATGAAGGATGGACATCACTAACGCCCGAGACAACAGAATTACAGGCTTGGGTACATTAAAATTAAAAGAGATAAGAAAAGGGACGAGCAGGGGGAAGCAATGGAATAGCTTCCTGGAGGGAACACCAACATGAAAGCAAGGAAAATCATGCACTATATGTATACATTTAATGTATTAGAGACAAGAGATCGTAGACAGCAGCTAATGGGGTCTGTAAAAAAGGATATGTTAAGGCTGCGATCATTTTGGCGTACAACTTCATTTTGTTTATCATTTGTAATGCTATCAAACAAAGCGTCAGATTTACAAGCCCCTTGCGACACTTTTAATGTTGCAATGGACGCGTAAACAATGTGCCACGTTTTAGCCCATCCACAATGTGACGCATCTAGGGACCCAAGTCATGTTGTAATGCCCTACGCTACATTATACCTGCTTCAGGTTTAATGTATGCAGGGTGAGCGTTCCTAGGCAAAAAGCCATACAGAACTGACGCTGTGAAATTAACTTTTCACTGCGTCACTACGCCTTCACCGAGTCAAAATCCCCACGGCTGCTAAGACCAGGCATAAGGAATGGGCTTTTTGAAAGGGACTCACCTATCTGTTGTGGCGCAGTGCTGGAGTTGCGTCATTTCATTTGGCTCTGGCGCAAGGAAACTTACACATGTATGCAGATGCGTCAGTTCCTTGTAAATAAGGCCCAAAGTGTTCAGCTGCCAACATGCACTATGTCTCTACCAGACGGCAAGCCTGCGCCCTAAAAATGGAAAGATTTGAATCCAGCAAAGCGCTCCACAACACATGCTCTGGAAACGAAGATTCACAAAAGATCCTGAAGAAACAACAATAGCACGTGTACCTGTCTCAACCTGCGGCTGATGCAGTTCCTGCTCCGTGGCAGGTACGGTTTCCGTGGCTTCACCAGGCATTTCTGAGAACAGAAAAAACAGGCCTCGGTTATTAGTCAAATATGATTCCCTTCCAAGTGTACGTTTATCCAAGGTTGAATCAATATAACAAAAAAGCATACAATGCAGAATCTCTCTGCAACACAAGGAGGGTAGTAAAGGGGGCACAGAAAAGACGACAACATTGTAAAGCATCCAAAATGTAGATCATGGATTGTTTCCACAGAAAAGAACCCACTGACAAAACCGAGAGGGTTGGCTGATAATTTAAAAAGAAGATATCTCCAAAATGATTAACAGAAGGCGGACAGCCAGCAAATAGTGATAGCAAATAGTCATATTTTAGCACTGTTCCTCGCATGTCATATGCTCAGTAAATCAGGATTCACAAACGGACAAACAAAAAGTGCTAAATTCAAGGACTTCCCGCTATATGAAATTAGGTGTTTCAGGGCCTCATATAATGAAATGAGTCCGTGACCTTTCCGCTAGTGGAATTCTTATTTAATTATAGTTTTATTGGTTAGGTAATCGCTCACTTTCGCCAGAACAAAATAGGTTGCCATTAAAAGTAGGTATTCTGAAATCAAGACTAGTAGAGTCTGGTTCTAGGCTGCAACTGTCAAAGCAAAGATATGTTTGCATACCAAAAAATGCAATATTCATGACCCAAATTTCCTTACTTAAAGTAACTGATATCTAAACAATGAGCCATTGGTAGAAGCATGAATAATAACTTTCCGAAGGGTGGCCGTCTGAAGTATAATCGAATGAACCATTCATTACAATGAGTGAGCCGATACAGTTCTACGTAAAAATTAGAAATACGAGTTTTGAAGTGCACTACAATCCAACTACTTCCCAGGTCCAGAAGCGCACTGCACTGTTCATCATAAAAGTGCACTGCTAACACAAGTACAGGCCCCCGAGTTGGCCCATGTACACCTCACCATGAGCTGCAAGGACAAAAGACATCCCCATACACATCTAATTTTTTTGTTAAATCAAAAAAACATTTTGGCCTGACAAAATCAACTAGGCTTACACACAGTATTAATAAAAGCCAACTAAAACTGTCAATCCAATGCGCTGCAAACTTTTTACAAAAGAAAATGTTTTCTTGTATAGCGAACAGTGACAAGCCATGGACTTCCTGCCATTTAAGACCATTTAGGATATGGATTTAGGGGCTTATTTACATGCCACTTGCGCCGCCGGCGAGTCACTTTTAAATGGGAAAAAGTGACGCATCGGTAGCGCAAGGGGCTTGCAAGTAAGCCCCTTAGTGTCAGGGATCAAGAACACGGAGGCATACGTCTAATATAAGCACAAAAACATGCACTGTTGTGTGGACGTCTCAAACCGTGCTTCAAGCCTGCCCACAAGGGTTAAGTGAAGGTTGCCCCTAACTAATGCCTAACCAAACCTTGCCTCTATGGACCAATCAATGAATAAAGCATCAGCTGTGATATGGTTTGGAAAAATAGCTTGGGAGTGAACAGGCTGGTCTGTACATTTTCAGCTACTCAAATTCCTGTGCCAACTAGCTTTCAGGACAACCTGCACCTCAGACGCAAACTAATCACACAGCATTGCATGTGACCAATTACTACCAGACAAGCGAGTTCCAAACAATAAAGTGTAAATACAGTATGTCATACCTTGGATTGACTAGTCTTCTTGAACTCCTGAATTTCTCAGGTAAACTGAATGTTGGAGTTTGGAGCGATCTGGGTCCAGTCAAGTGAAATGATCCTTGAGAAACTAGGGTTACCTTATACCGAGCATTAGAGTCTCTAACCAATAAGGCTCATCTTTAATTACATGATACCAGTTGTCTAACTACAAAACTAGATAAACTTTTGTTTGGGTACCATTTTTTCATGCGAAATGAGTCTTATAGCCTGTACAAGAAAAACATGTTACATATCTTCCTTCTATAAGTATACTACCGGTACGATTCTCCCAAAGACCCCACTGTCCGCTTAATAGCACTGTCAAGACTTTCTCCAAAAACCTCAGAACCACCACTACACAAAGACCCTCACTAAAAATCAAACACCCGCACCCCCCCCCCCCCCCCCAAATATACAACGACACAGATTAAGCACCAGGCTTTGTGCTACACAACACTCTGGCACACAACCACTAGTAACGGAGTAGCATGAAGAGCTCGCCCCCTTACCAAGACAACACCAGAGCAAAGATGTAAATATAAAAAAAGTCTCTGCCAAAGCAGGCGTCTAACCCACAGCATTGAGACATTCGGCTTACACCATCACTTCTATCAATATATTAAGAGACAGTGACACAACACTTATACACACACCACTCCCATTGGTGACAAGCCAAGCACACCACACCCTATGCGTCAGCATCAACCACACAAACTCGATAACCTAAATTAAAACTACAACATAACACCCAAAATGCTCGGCAAGACACCTATATAGAACACTGCCATCTCTCCGGAAGACACTATAGCAATTAAACTTCTAACAGAAAAATAGGCAAGTGTTCACAAGATCGCCTCACCACTGGGTCAGTACCACAGAATCCAGATCGTGAGAAATCCCACCCCAAGAATCAAGTACTCCAAATCTATAAGGACTGGTCCAAGTTCCACCAGAAAGGAAAAAAACAGCGCCTTCGCCAAAGTTTAACCGCTCCACGTGCCCCCCGCCCCTGCAAACGAAGCCAAACCTCGACAGCACTTGTGGTTCGCAGTTCACCGGGTCCCCATCTCCCGCAGCCCCTCTCCCTCTGCCACCTTCCAGCAAGACTTTCTACCCCGTAAGAGCCACTGACGTGCTCCATACCGGCCTCCACCTGGTCCCCACGGCTCGGACTGCCACTAGGTACCCCACAGGTAAGCTGCAGACGCAGCTGGTGAGCAGATGGGCACAGATGGTGACAAGAGACACTTACTGTGTGAGGACCTCAGATCCAAGATGGCTGAAGAAAGAGGAGCCTGCGCTCTACTGCTGCCAGGAAATGGAAACAGGCAGGAAGATTCTACTTCCAGGTCACCGCCTGACAGCTTCTAGGAAGCAGGAGCTACCTATGGTAATAGAAAAGGGACAACCTACGTGCTGATTGACGGGCGGACAAGTGAACCGACGCACGTGAAACTACTACTAGCGGACATCTTGGAAGGGTCGTGCATTCCACCGGTTTAGGCGTGTGTAAAAGAGTAATTAAGGACGAAAGCGCTAATTTACTCATCAGACGTCAAGCAAAGCCGACATGGACGTAAACGGTTTGGAAGATGAGCAGAGGAATTCACTTTAAAGTTACTTGACATATCAGTTTTAATGTATAGCTATTTGCTACTACATATTTTAAGTCTACGTTTTCAGTCATCCGTGCTGCCATGTAGTTTTAAGTGGAAGGGTTTAACGTAAATTATCATATATACAACATCTTTTTTCACAGGCTCATTTTCCCAACGAGTCGTTTTTAGGTCTCGCCTATTCTATGCCGTAGGGATTGTAAAACGAGATTATAGTAAACCGTCTGAAAAGTCTACCTAGCTGCGGATCGCAAACAGTTCATGTGAGCAAGGCGCAAGCACATCATTGCCAGCCACATCACACATCACACATCACACACCACCATTTGTCTGTGCCTCGGCATCAGACTTCAAAGGCTGCCGCTCCCCGCCCCCCTTCAGACTTCAAAGGAAGCCGCTCCCCGCCCCCCTCTGCGCAATGCCAGAACATCCTTTTAGGGTTGCGACAACCGGCCCCAACCCCCTCCCTCCCTCTTCCTCTCTCCTCTTCCTCGCACAACTTGCGTTTATTTTTAAAAAAAATTAATTTATCGCACTCACCCCCAGGGTCTATCATCCCTGGTGTTTAAGCACTTCTCTCTCATACTCTCACACATGCGCCCTCGCTCTCTTCGCTTACCAGTGGCTCGTCTCTCGTTTTCTTCTCATCAGTTTTTGCATCCTCGCGCTGTCCCACTCTCTAACCTCCAGTTTTTTCTTTCTCTTCTCTTGACCACTCCTTTCAATGTCTCCATTCTTCCCTTCCTGTTTCTCTCTTTCTCGTACTCCCTGTCTCTCACACACACTTTATTCTATTTATCTTCCCTCTTCCTGTCAACGTTATATGTACAGCGCCCTCCTTTCCCTTCTGCTCTCTTATAACTTGTCAGTTGATTGGACTACAACAATTCTTTCTCGCAATTAAATAGAAGCCTATTTAATAATTTACTCTCTTGCGTGGCATGGGAGGGTTTTTAACATTATGTATAGTAATTAGAGTTTGCCAAGTTTAACCCCGGCGCACAAGCGTTATTTGCCAAAAAGAGAGGTGCGCGTGGCCCTGAGTGGTAGGCACTCCGATGCGCAGTGAGAGGCGGGCAGACAGACATAAAGAGGTAGACAAACAGACAGGAGGAGCGAGAGCGAAACAGATAACAACGCTCCCTATAAACAGTAGATAAAAACACATCTGTGCAGTAACTCCCTTCTTTACGAGGGTGATGTTCACTCGGCGAATTGATTCCCAGTCACGAACAACTCCAGACTCAGTTTCCCGAAGGCTTTAAGTAAGTAGCTCCCAGGCTGTTTTAATTCCCCGGTGCAATATGGGAAATGCGCTTTAAACCATTACCTGTCGGTTTCCGCTTTTTCACAGGTGTTCGCGGCAGCTTGATTCCCACCCCGCCGCCCGGAATTCTCTGCGGCCTGGCAGTCTCCACACGAGCACAGTTTCGGTGCAGGTAGGAGATGTCCTGCTTTTGATATACGTATTTGTCACACTGCCTCCATCGTGCAAAGCGGTATACATCATTTGTTTGCTTTGCCTCCCAGCCTTCTGCAATTAGAGAAAACGACTATGTGAGTCTTCTATGAACTACACACCTCGCCCTGGGCGCTTCGGATCCTGGCATCTTTGATACCGTATACAGGTATTTGGCTCACTCTATGCTATCCCCCTCCTGTGCCAGCCTCGACCTTATACACCATCAGTACTGATTGCCTTCACCCTTGCTTTTGCAGAACACTTACCTGAGGCTATATCTACTTCTCCCCACGCAATTCCTGTGTCGGCTGAGAAGGTAAATCTTTTTACTTATGGGTAGAGAAACAGAGAGTAATTTCTTTAAAAGCACTATATACACAGTTTCTGACAACTCTCGCAATTTTCCTTTTAGGCACACTTTCACCCAGTCCCCGTCCTGAGGAGAACCTAGACTCATCAAGGTTTGAAACGCGTTGACTCCCAGCCTGTGTCAAGAACAAAGGGTGCAGTTAGGGACTAATTCAGACCACTCATGCGGGCCCTTTCTGTCAATTCTATAAAGCTCTACTCACAGGTGTTGTGAGACAGGCAGGCAAATCCATTCCTGATCCGCCTGTTTTCTGGTTTTCTAGTTAAAGGACTGGCTTTCTTCACGAATAAACTGTAAAAAAAAACTGTATATATTGCAACTATTGTGTTATGTAATTTGTTTGAAGCATAGTAGTTGGTGTCTCTGAAATTCTGAATGTTTTCCTTAATTGTTAGTATTCTTGTATATATTGTACATATTCTTCCATGTTTTTGCACTAACTGTTTTGATAGAATGTTTCTTTGATGTCATGTGTTCTGATGAAATAATGCAAATTCATTCCTAAAATACAATAAATTTGTTTGGAAATATACAACCACTGGCTACGCAGTACGGTTTGGCTGTGTGGTCTACTAATTTGCTTTAAACAATCCTGATCAGCCATTTTATTCTGTTTTTCGATTATTGAGATCCAGGCTGATTAGGAGTAGGACCCCATAGTTCATTTGCGCACAGCAACGTTATATGTACAGCGCCCTCCTTTCCCTTCTGCTCTCTTATAACTTGTCAGTTGATTGGACTACAACAATTCTTTCTCGCAATTAAATAGAAGCCTATTTAATAATTTACTCTCTTGCGTGACATGGGAGGGTTTTTAACATAATGTATAGTAATTAGAGTTTGCCAAGTTTAACCCCGGCGCACAAGCGTTATTTTCCAAAAAGAGAGGTGCGCGTGGCCCTGAGTGGTAGGCACTCCAAAGCGCAGTGAGAGGCGGGCAGACAGACATAAAGAGGTAGACAAACAGACAGGAGGAGCGAGAGCGAAACAGATAACAACGCTCCCTATAAACAGTAGATAAAAACACATCTCCGTCTGTTGCAGTTCTTGTCTTCCCCGCCCCAACCACCATTTTCATTCCTTTTTTATTTCTTTTATTTTTAATAAATGCTTCCCCCAGTTGAGCTACTGCTGTGCCCCGTCCCGCCCCTGAGTCACACCTTCCTGCTCTGCCATTCACTTTTCATCTTGTTCTCGCGAATTCCAGTAGTTTCCTTCTGTGCCCCCACCCATCCCCCACTCACTTCGGCTCCACCTGGCTCCGCACCCGTTCTCTAATCAAAGCCTTATTTCAAATTAATCATCTTCTGGCTCTCCGTGTCAGAGCTCTTTCCATTTCGTCCCCCTCCAAACCCCCCTCTTACTACCCCCTTCTTATTGCCTTTCTTTGTAATGCGATCCAAACACATTATGCTTCGTTTCATTTGCAACATGCATTGGCGAGCCATGGGCATGCTTCAGCTCCCGATTTATGTAACTGCTGCTTTCAAGCTTGTGAACAGAAGCTGCTCGGTTGCAAGTTAAATGATAATTCAACCCTCCACACATACAAACCCACACACAACCGCCCCACACACACACAAACCCACACACAACCGCCCCACACACACAACCCCACACACACAACCCCAAACACACACAACCCCCCACACAGACACACCCCACCCCCCACACACAAACACCCCACACACACACAACCCCACACACAGAACCCCCCCACACACAACCCCACACACACAACCCCACACACACAACTCCACACACACACACACACAACCCCACACACACATACAAACACACACAACCCCACACACTCAACCCCCACCACACAACCCCCCCACTCACACACACCACACACACCAAGACACACACCCCACACACCCCCACACACACCCACACACCCACACACACACACACACAACCCCACACACATACACATACATACACACACACAACCACACACACACACACAACCGCAACCACACACACACACACAACCACACACACACAAACACACACAAGCACACACACACAACCACACACACAACCGCAACCACAACACACACAACCACACACACACAACCACACAACGACAACCACACCCACAAACACACACACACAATCACAACCACACAACCACACATATAAACACACATACAACCACACACAACCACACACACACACAACCACACACACAACCACACACACACACAATCACACACACAAACACAACCACACACACAACCAGAACCAGAACCACATGCACAACCACACACACAGCCACACACACAAGCACACACACACAACCACATCCAACCACACAACCACACACAACCACACACACACTCCCACACACACTCCCACACACACAACCACACACACACAACCACACACACAACCACACATACAACCACACACAACCACACACACAACCACACACACTCAAATACACACCCACACAACCACACACACAACCACACATACACACAACCACAACCACACCCAACCACACACATCCACACAACCACACACACAACCACACACACACACAACCACTCACACCCCACACACAAACACACACACAACCACACATATACACACAACCACACACAACCACAAACACACACACAACCACACACACACACAACCACAAGCACACACACAACCACACACACAACACACACAACCACACACACGATCACACACACAACACACACACAACCACACACAACCACACACACACAACCACAACCACACACAACCACACACACAACCACACACAACCACACACAACCACACACACATCCACACACAACCACACATACAACCACACACACACACACACACACACAACCACACAACCACTTTAGCAATGCCAATAGCTCAAACTGAATTAATGTGAGACCTATTGCATTGCAAATCCTTATTTATGATGATGTCAGATGAGTGTTGGGAGTCCTTTCTTGGTTTCACATACTTTTCGTGTCTGCATTCTCTTTGAGTGTTTTTCAGGATAGTCCTCAAAGGAATGAGAAGGATGTGTATCAGTGTACTGATAACTATCAGGCTGTTTAAGTGATCACTGCTATCTAAATTATAATGTTTTTCAGTGGGCTCTGGGGAACTTTACCCATAATTGCATTAATAGTGATTGGAAAATTTGTAGGTAGAAAACAGACACGGGGAAAGGAAAAAAGAAAAGAGTATTTCCTTTCCTCATGTGCCTGTTTGGAGTGAATTCCTGCTCCACAATCGTGGGTGGGACAGCGATCGTGAAGCAGGAATCCACAGGACCACCAGGGAATTTTTTATATTTGGAGGAGTGATCCCTTACGGAGGGTCACTCGCCTGGGGGCATATGATGTCTGTTCAGCTAGTTTGGCCCTTTTTTTCCGCCAGTCTGCCCCCCGGAGATTTTATTTGATCAATTTGCGAGTAGCGACCCCTTGGGCAAAGGTCTCTCTCCGTGGGTGTGAAAAAAGTTTTTTCTGTGTTCTGTGGTAGTCCTGCCTTTTTTCAGCTGATCTACCCCCCAAGTGGGTCAAAATCCACTAGACAGCAGGGATTTTATTAGATACATTTGCAGGGAGTGACTACTTGTGCAAGGATCGCTCCCTGGGGGGGGCAATATTTTGTCTTTGTGTCCCCCCTGGGCGGGCTAGTATGGCCCTTTTTTTGAACTATCTGCTCCCTCATCCCTGGGGGCCAAAATTCACCAGAGACCAGGGATCAAAACTAACTAGAGACCAGGGATTTTATGTAATGAAATTGTGGGGAGGGAGGCTGGACAAATAAGTTAACTTTGTTTGGGGCCCTTTACCCAGACAACACTTTTGTTACCTTCCAGGACATGTTTCAGGACACCCCAGTAGCACTCCTAGATGCCATAACGTATCAACAGCGTAGGTTGACTGTACGTGACCTTCATGACTCCTTCCCCCTTGCTCCATCTGTGTTCAAAGTGCTTGAGGACATACTTAGTAATCCTTCTCAGCGTAGACTAACAACCCGTATTTACTCAGGCACGCAGCGAGCTAATCCGGTCAGTGTGGCCGAAGGGCAACAGCACTGGGTAGAAGAGTTACAGTTTGAAATAAGTGATGAGTGTATGAAGCTGGCTCTGTATATACTAAACCAAAATGGGGTATAGTGTGCACAGAGTCCAGTGGAACCCCAAAGATAGGCAGAGGTAAAAGTGGATAGCACCTCACTGTCTATTTGTGGTAGTGTGGGCGAGCAGTAAGGCTTTATCAGAGGGTAGTGTTAATCATTTGTTGTTCACACTCAGGCAAACAATGATTTCACACACTCAAAGACTGAACACAGACCAATTTGATTGTATACAAATATTATTTAGTTATATTTATTTTCTAGAACCAGGCAAGCCTGGCACAGGTAAGTGTAAATGGTACTTTTCAAGGCAGGTTGAACATTACAAGAAAGCTGAATGAAAATGACTTTGTTACAGCTTTGTAAATACATTGAATACTGTGGAAATTACTGCTAGATTACTTTTGATTACTGTTCAGATTATTTTAAGGATTACTTTTTCTACTCAATGTGAAATGCCTAGATATCACACTGGGACATTTCCTAGAGAAAAGGTAAGTAAAGCAGGTTTTACATATTTGCAGTTTTTTAAGTTCTCATAAAATACCCTAAAAGGATGGCCAAAGAGAAGTTCAAAGGGGGAAAACCCTACTCCCTTCTGAGGCACCTCTCTGCAGGCGAAAAGCAAGCATGGTAAGAGGACATCCCATCTCCCTTTGAGCTTTTCAGGGAGCCCCATAATCATGCCTTTTCAATGTCTTGTTGAACCTATCAACAAGACCATTGGTTTGTGGGTGTTAGGGTGTATTAAACTTTTACTGCACTCCACACTCTTTCCACATATTTTTAGGTAAGCACACATGACGTTTGACCCCAGTGTTAAACCACCTCCTTAGGAAACGACACCCTGGTGAAGACACCAATGAGGGCCTTGGCTACTGCAGGAGCAGTAGTAGTCCCAAGGGGAATTGCCTCAGGATACCTGGTTGCATGATCCACTACCACCAGTATAAATGTGTTCCTGATGCTGTGGGAGGTTCAAGTGGACCCACTATGTCCACAACTACCCATTCAAAGGGAACCTCAACCCCTGTTAGTGGAATTAAGGGGGCCTTTGGGTGTCCACCTGTTTTGCCACTGGCTTGACAGGTGACACAGGAGCTGACAAACTCCTTTAAATTTTGAGACATCTGGGGCCAGTAAAAGTGGCTTACTAGCCTTTCACAAGTTTTGGTTTGGCCAAGATGTCCAGCTAGGGGGAGGTCATGAGCTAAAGTAAGTAATAACTCCCTGTACTTCTGAGGCACTACCACTCTCCTAGTGGCTCCAGGGTTGGGGTCTCGGGCATCAATGTACAGCAGTCCCTCCTCCCAATAGACACTGTGGGTACCACTGACATCTCCCTTTTCCTGTGTAGCAGCTTGCTGCCTCAGGATCTTGAGAGTTGGACAGGGCTGCTGTCCAAGGCACAGCTCGCCCCAAGAGGCCCCCCTAGGCCTAAGAGCTCAACCTGGTAAGGGTCAAGTTCCATAGGCTCAGCTCCCTCTGAGGCATCCAAGTCCTCTACCTGAGGAGAGGAGTACTCAGTTTTTGGCTGTTCAGAATCTGATTTCCTACTCTTCCTACCTTTCCTCTTGGAAGGTTGGGCCATTCTTTCAGGCTCCATTACTTCTTTTTCGCCCTGCTTTCGGCTCTGTGCTCTAGTCTTGACACACACAATCTCAGGGATGTCCAGCATTTCGGCATGGGTCTTCAATTCTACCTCAGCCCATGCTGAGGTCTCCAGGTATTTTCCAAGCAGACAGGCAGCTGGAAGCTTTGGAGAGACCACAACCCTGTTTCAGGCCCATAACCCCCCTCCCTCAGTCTAATGTCTGGAGAGGAGTTGGCCTAACAGCTAGGGCGTTCAACTGCAAATCTGGGGAACTGGGTTTGAGTCTCGACAATGACGCTGAACATCCTGTGATTCTGGGCAAATCACTTAAACCCCCCGTACCTAACAAAAATGAATGTGGCCTCATGTAAAGCAACTGGTGCTATGTAAAGCGCTCTGATACCCGATTCGGGTCAAGTTCGTGCTATGTAAAACTCTGTAAAATAAAAATAAAATAAAAATTTCACCATAGTCATGGCATGGTTAGTGGCAACACGGTCAGCGTTAGTGACTAGGTAATTTTTCCCAATAAGGTAGTGCTCTGGGGAAACCAGTGTGTCTCTCACTATAGTGACACTGGCACCTGTATCCCTCAGGGCTTCTATTCTAGTCCCATTGATTCAGAGGTATTGTAAATACTTCTTGAAGTTGGGTGGCCACACAGATACAGTGGCATACTCAACTTCACCCCCAGTGACTAGAACTGCATCAGTGAGAACCCTGATTAGCTCTAGGCACACTGTTGATCCCATCTGCAGACTGACTACACAAGTAGTAGCTGTAGGAGGACTAGGGGGCTTCTTGCTAGGACAAGTAGCATCTCCTGTTAAGTGTCCCAACTTCTTACAGTTGAAACACCAGGCAAGATCAAGGTTCTTCCGTTTGTGTCTATTACTGGATTGGGAAGAGTTTTGGGACCCACCCCCTTGAGCAGGTTTTTGGGGGCCTTTAGAAGACTCAGGCTTTTTATCTTTGGGGTTCTCATCCCCTTTCCCCTGGGGAGGTTTTGTAACCCCTTTCTTTTGGTCACCCCCAGGGGCTGTTTTTGTTACCCTAGTCTTGACCAAGTGATTTACCTTCTTTCCCAATTCTTGGGGAGAAATAAGACCTAGGTCTACCAAATGCTGATGTAACTTTTCATTAGTGCAATTACTCAAAATACGTTCCTTCATTAACAAATTGTAAACTCCATTGAAATCATACACATTATTTCCAGTTAACCATCCATCTAGTGTTTTAACTGAGTAGTCAACAAAGTCAATCCAGGACTGATTTTGGCTTTTGTGACCCCCCTGAATCTAATGAGATATTCCTCAGTTGTGAGTCCAAAGCCCTCAATCAGAGTATTCTTCATAAAGTCATAAGACCCAGCATCTGCCCCCGTAAGGGTCAGGAGTCTGACCCTGCAGTTACCAGTGAACAGTTCCCAAAGGAGTGACCCACAGTGTGGCTTCTTCACTTTTCTCATTTCACAAGCGCTCTCAAAAGCTGTGAACCATTTGGTGATGTCACCACCTTCCTCATATTTGGGGACAATCCATTTGGGGATTTTGGGATCATAAGATAGCTCTCTGTGCTTATTTGGTATATTGCTGCCACCATTTATGGGAGCTAAGCCCATCTCTGCTCTCTCTTTTTCTAGAGCCAGGAGTCTGGTATCTAGATCTAATCTTTTTGTCAACCTTGCTAAAAGGTTGGTCTCCTCATTGAGGCTGCCCTCAATGTTCTCAGAAGCACCTGACCCACATGTGTGGGCTCTAGTGGCCCTGACTTCAAGAATACACCTCTCAGCACCTAGACTGAGAGGTGTATTCTTGAAGTCAGGCCCACTGGGGCCCTTTTCTTTCTAAGAAGTGGGGTTAGAAGGTATCCTCATCCCCTCGATCTTCTTCCCCATCGGAGAGGTCTTCACCATTCTCAGAGGGATGGTCCTTATCATACCCTGCCAACAGCTCCTGGAGCTTTTATTTGGAGGGATGTGACCACATGTTAAAATGTTTAATTTTACATAGAGACCTTAACTCCCTAAATGGAGATGAGGGGTAAGGTTGAGATCCTCATTCATATTCTCTATGTTGTTGTTATCTTTACTTATAGCTGGGTTCTTGTTATGAGACATTTTAACAAAAATTCTAACCCCTCTTACCCCGAACTAAAGTGAGCTTTTATTTTCCTAAAATTCTAACGGGACTTAACCGAGGTCCAAACAAGATTTTAATAATTAGGAAAAATTTGTCAATTCAAAAATTCTGAATTTGCAGAGACAATTTAGGAATTCTGTCGTGTAAACAGGTGTTGATCAAGTCAGTCCGACAAATGCAAAGTTGTACATCCCATGCTAGTTCACCAATGTAGGAAGCTGGATCTGTATATACTATACCAAAATTAGGTATAGTGTGCACAGAGTCCAGTGGAACCTGAAAGGTAGGCAGAAGTAAAAGTAGATATCACCTTACTCTCTATTTGTGGTAGTGTGGGTGAGCAGTAAGGCTTTATCAGAGGGTAGTGTTAAGCATTTGTTGTTCACACTCAGGCAAGAAATGATGTCACACACTCAAAGGCTGAACTCAGACCAATTTGACTGTATACAAATATTATTTAGTTATATTTATTTTCTGGGTTAGAACTAGGGTTTCCCCAGGGTCAAGGATGCACTCTCAAAGTATCCTCAGCGGCACTAGGGAGGCCTGGTGTAGAGTGCTGAGGCCCAATATTATCCAATGGAGGATAGGGGGCCTCCAGTTGGTGGCTGCTCAGGAGCAGGCCACAGTAAAGCTCCTGGTGTTAGGCTCAGGGCAAATGGGGATATGAGTTAGCACCCAAAGTACATCCGCAGGGGCGGCTGGGTGCAGGGTGCTGTTTTGGCATCAGGTTTCCTGTTGATTTCAATGGGGATTCTCCGGTTGCAACAAAAACTGCAGGCTCAGGACGAATATCTTCTGGAGTGACCACTGGTTGGAGAGGTAAGTTGGGATGCCTGGGGATGCTGGGACACTGTCGGTTGAGCCACCCAAGGCTGTGGGACATCGGGTGCAGGGGTGTCTTTAGACGTCTCCTTTTCTTACCAGCTCCGGTCGCGGTCGGGAGGATCCTCCAGAAAGAGACTGCAGGTGTCGATTGGAGAGTCGAGGCAGGTCACAGATTACCAGATCAGGATTGCCTGGTAGACCCAATCGTGGTGTTGGGCCACTCGAACTTGGGCTGTGGGCGTTGGGTGCAGAGTGTTGCAGACTTACGGATTTTGCTGGAGCCAGAGTCTGTGGGTGAGCAAATCTGGTGCTCACGGGAGGCAAAGTCTTCAGCTTGGAAGGCAGGGCAGGTCCTTCGAATTCTTGGGGATGTTGGCTGCTGGGTACACCAGGATTTCACTGGAGCAGGTCTGAGACTGGGACAGGCTGGTAGGGCTGAGGCCAAGTCAGTGAGCAGCCTCCTCTTTTAGTTTTAGCATGGCTTCTTCAGTCCTTCTTCTTCTCTTCTTGTTGTCTAGTCTTGTCTGAGGAGGAAAGGTTCAGGGTTGCTCCAAAATACTAGATTTAGGGGTGTTACAGGTAAGTAAAGGTCGGGACTAATGGGTCCCTTCCTTGAGGTGGGTACACCCCCTATTATGACACCCTCCAATGGGAGGGGGCATATGCCTCCCTCTGGTTGGCTGGGTCCCCCCATCTGCAAGATGGTGGGGACTGAGAGTTGTGTTTCACCTCGCCTCCCCCACCTGAGGGGTGGGGTTGGCAAAGGTGGGCACACCTCCCTTCCTCACTTGGTTTTCCCACCGATTCTCCTGCCCAAAGTGGGGTTCAGAACAGGTGAGGGCCTGTTGCTGGAAGCAGCAAATGGCTGGGGTAGCTCACAAAGGCGGCAAGCCTTTGAAGCTTCCCCTTTGTGGAACCTGCCCATCCGGGGGGAGGAGGCTTGGCACCTCATCCCAGGATGTGCATTGTTCCAGACCCCCTCGAGCAGCAGGCTCTCAACCCAGGTTGCCAGAAGCATGTCTGGTGGTGGTAGCTGCTGAGCAGCCACTCTGCCAGGAAACTAGAGTTAGGCCGTTTTTCAGGGGCATCTCTAAGATGCCCTCTGACTGCATTTTTCATTAAATTCCACACTGACATCGGTGTGGGTTTAATGTGCTGAGAAGTTTGATACCAAGCTTCCCAGTTTTCAGTACAGCCATTATGGTGCTGTGGAATTCGTAATGACAAACTCCCAGCACCACATACTCTTAGGGGCAGTACTGAACTTACAATATCAAAGAATTGGGTTAGACAATGTAGGGGTACAGGGATCATGCACCACTGCGCCTCTGGCCTGGTCGCCCCCTCTGCCTTCCTGCTGCTTACCTGTTTTCTGTGCCGCTGTTTCTGTGACGCTGTCCCAGCCGCCGCAGGGCCGCTCCCCAAGCCTCCGCATCTCGGCGTTTTCCCGCCGCTGCCCCAGCCGCCGCAGGGCCGCTCCCCAAGCCTCCGCATCTCGGCGTTTTCCCGCCGCTGCCCCAGCCGCCGCAGGGCCGCCCACCAAGCCCGACTTCTTTTTTCCCGCCGCTGCCAGCCCGCGGCCCCGCCCCCCCGCCAGCCGATTGGTCGGCCCGCTCCCGCCTCCCCGCAGACCCTCCCTACCGGCTCCCTTCTTATGACGCCCCCGGAGCGACCGCGCAGCGGACGCGCGCAGCGGGAGCACCGATTGAGCGCCGAAGGTGCGCCAAAGGTAAGCCCGTCTGCGCCCGTCCGCGCCTGGACCGCGCCCAGTGCCAGGACCCCTGGCCCTCGAGGACCCCAGCCCACCCGCCGGACGTACACCGCCGCCACCCTCAACGCGCTCAACACCGGCCGAATCCCGGGATGCTACAGAGCGACCCCGAGACGCACCCACGGACCCTTCAGCTGCCACGCCTGCAAGTTCACCTGCATCCGGACCTGCCTCGCACCAGCACCCGCCAAGCCGAACACCAGCAGCAACCACCTCAAGGGCATCCTGCTCAACACCCGCTCCGTCCACAGACACGCCATCGAACTCTGGAACCTCCTCGACACCACAGCTCCTGACGTTGCCTTTCTCACGGAAGCCTGGATGAACGACTCTTCAGCGCCTGACATCGCCATCGCCATCCCAGAGGGCTACAAGATCACCCGGAGGGACCGCACCGCCAACCAGATGGGAGGAGGCATCGCCATCATCCACAGGGACACCATCCGCATCACGACCAACACCGATGACACCCTGACCACCGCCGAACACCTGCACTTCCAGATCCACACCGACCCGAAGACCACCCTCAGAGGCACCCTGATCTACCGACCCCCGGGACCACGCACACAATTCAGCGAGGACATCGCCGACTTCGTCAGCTCGCATGCCCTCCCCTCCGTTGACTACATCCTCCTGGGGGACCTCAACTTCCACCTGGAGAACAACAGTGACCGCAACATCATCACCCTGCTCGACAACCTCGCCAACCTCGGACTCAAGCAGCTGCTGTCCACCCCCACCCACCTCGCCGGACACACACTCGACGCCGTCTTCTCATCCAGCAAAGACATCGCCTTCAGCCACGCCACAGGACTCCACTGGACGGACCACAGCTGCGTCCACTTCACCTTCAGAAGAACGACGATCCACCACCACCAGCAACAGGTTGCCCGAAGAAGCTGGAACAAGATCACAGCCGACCAGCTCGCCGCTTCCCTGAGCCAGCACCCTCCCGCCAGCTCAGCGAACCCCAGCCAGGCCGCCGACAACCTCACGAAGTGGATCAGCAACTGCGCGGACGAACTCGCCCCTCTGAGGACCCCGCCCAGCAGACCCGGCAGCAAGAAAGCCCCATGGTTCACCGATGAACTCAAGAGCTCCAAGAAGAACTGCCGAGCCCTCGAGAAAGTCTGGAGAAGGGAACCAACACCGGACAACATGACCACCCTCAAGCTTGCCACCCGGAAGCACCACCAACTGATCTGCGCCACCAAGAAAACTGCATTCAAGGACCGGCTGGACAACAACGCACACAACTGCAAGGAACTCTTCAACATCGTGAAAGAGCTCTCCAACCCCAACGCCGGAAACAACGACATCACCCCATCGCAAGACCTCTGCAACTCCCTCGCCTCCTACTTCCACAACAAGATCGCGGACATACACAACAGCTTCAGCATTCAACGGACGCACGCCACGACCGCAGCAACGCCGCCGCCCACCACCCTCCGCGCCTGGACTCCGATCAGCACCGAAGACACCGTCCGCATGATGAACTCCATCCACTCCGGATCCCCGACCGACCCCTGCCCTCACCACGTCTTCAACAAGGCCGACGCTGTCATCGCACCCCACCTGCGGGACATCATCAACACCTCCTTCGACACCGCCACCTTCCCGGAGAGCTGGAAGCACGCCGAACTCAGCGCTCTACTAAAGAAACCAACAGCGGACCCCACCGAACTCAAGAATTACCGCCCCATCTCGCTCCTCCCGTTTCCAGCCAAAGTCATCGAGAAGACCGTCAACAAACAGCTGGCCGCCTTCCTCGAGACGAATGGATCCCTCGACCCCTCACAGTCTGGCTTCCGAGCCAACCACAGCACCGAGACCGCCCTCATCACTGCCACCGATGACATCCGAGCCCTGATGGACAACGGAGAAACAGCGGCCCTCATCCTCCTAGACCTCTCCGCGGCATTCGACACTGTCTGCCACCGCACCCTAGTGCAGCGCCTCAGCAACGTCGGAATCCAGGAGAAGGCACTGGAATGGATCATCTCCTTCCTCGACGGAAGAACACAGAGAGTCCGTCTACCACCGTACAAGTCAGAGGCCACCGAAGTCATCTGCGGCGTCCCTCAAGGATCCTCGCTGAGCCCCACCCTCTTCAACATCTACATGAGCCCCCTCGCGGCCATCGCACGCCAACACAACCTCAACATCATCTCCTACGCCGACGACACCCAGCTGATCCTCTCCCTGACCAACGACCCCGCCGCCGCCAGAGCCAACCTTCTCGAAGGGATGAAAGATGTAGCCGAGTGGATGACGACCAGCCGCCTGAAACTGAACTCAGACAAGACGGAAGTCCTCATCCTGGGCTCCTCGCCCTCCGCCTGGGACGACTCCTGGTGGCCCCCCGCCCTGGGCACCGCACCCAAACCGACAGACCACGCACGCAACCTGGGCTTCATCCTGGACTCCTCCCTCTCCATGACCAGACAAGTCAACGCCGTCTCCTCGTCGTGCTTCAACATCCTGCGCATGCTACGGAAGATCTTCCGGTGGATCCCCACCGAGACCAGGAAGACGGTCACCCAGGCCCTCGTCACCAGCCGACTGGACTACGCCGGAACCACCGCCAAGCTCCAGAAGAGACTCCAGCGGATCCATAACGCCTCAGCCAGACTCATCCTCGACATCCCACGAAACAGCCACATCTCCGGACATCTGAGAGACCTGCATTGGCTCCCCATCAACAAAAGAATCACCTTCCGCCTCCTCACCCACGCGCACAAAGCCCTACACGATCAAGGCCCGAGCTACCTCAACAACCGCATCAACTTCTACGCTCCCAAACGCCACCTCCGATCAGCCAGTCACGCCCTCGCCGCCGTCCCCCGCATCCGAAGAACGACAACAGGAGGAAGGTCCTTCTCCTACCTGGCCGCCAAGACCTGGAACTCCCTCCCGACCGACCTGCGCCTGACTCAAGACCACCTCTCCTTCAGGAAGAAGCTCAAGACCTGGCTGTTCGAGCAGTAGCAGCAACCCCCCCCTCACCCCCCCAAGCGCCTTGAGACCCTCCGGGTAAGTAGTGCGCTCTATAAATGTCTTTGATTGATTGATTGATGCACCTGTACCCTCACCACCGGTATAGTGCACCCAGCTAGAGGGGTGGCTGACCTATGCCAGGGCAGTGGGTTGTTGGCATGGCCCAAAGGGATGTGTGCTACTTCGACTCTTAACTTTGTTCTGCACCAAAACATGCAACCTGTATTGGCAGTGTGTGTGTGTGTGAAGATACAGGGCCTCTAAGGGTAGCAGAATAAGTGTTGCAGCCCTTAGAGGCCTTCCCTGGCCACAGTGCCCTTGGTGCCTATGGTATTGACATGTGGCCAAAGAGGGCCAATTGGGGTTTGTCTTAATGCAATGTTTAGCGAAAGAACAAAGGCCTTGGGTACCTGTTTGGCAGGAACCCAGGGTGCACTCAGTCCATCAGCAGTTTGGTAAAAAGTGGGGGCAACCATGCAAAAAGAGGGCACTTTATTACAAAGAGCAGTGGTCCTATTGTTTTACCCAGTCTAGGACCTTGTCCCCAAAATCATAGACTGCAACTAATACACTAGAAATCTTGCACCTACTTTATCATACCCCAGTACACTTGCAGTGGATGAAACTAGTAAAGGACCCAGGCTGCCTATGGTGCACGGCACCTCGTGTGGACTTTCTACATTGGGCATGGCTTGCTCTGAGATACGTGATTTTTAGGTCGAGCTCTCGACCTATTGTTACCGAGTTCCTTGTCAAGCGACCTAGATCTGGCCACGAGCGCCGATTGCACCTCGTGGACGCGCCCCCTGGCCCCGCCCCCCAGCCGTGCACATCTTTTGCTCCAACTGTGCACAGCAAGGCAGCCTCTCGCCTCTCAATCACGCGCACACACACAGGAGCGCACAGAACCCGCCCCCCCCCACCCACCCCACACAACTAAGCGGCACACTCAGACACATGCACACACACATTCCCCCACCAATACCACACACCCCCACTCACCTGGCTCTTTCCGCGTGTCACTCTCCCTCCGCAGCAGGTCAGTCTCGGCATCGGCATCAGGCTCCATGTCTTCTCCGGCGATCCTCCCCTGCTTACGTGCACGCTCACGGCGGCGTCTCGAGCTCTCCAACCTCGTGCACTACTCACGCCTGAACCTGGGGAACGGGATCGTTTTTGCGGTGTCTCGCGCTGGTGCGCGTGCAGCAGTTCGTTTAATTCTTGTTGTTTTGAGAATCTGGTCACCCTATCCTCCTGGCAAAGCATACAGAAGGCGCTAACCCTTGTAATGAAGACCACTGTTTTCCTTTCAAACTTTTTTGCATAGTTGTATGTGCTACTGCATCCGAGAGCCGAGATCGCGGCATTTGCACAAGATCACACAATGCGTCCAGCGCACATGCCGGATTAGTCCCAGGCTATGACTTTACAAGTGCATAGCGCTCGCTGCCTAAGCCCTGGGAGCAGGCCGCCGTCCCAGGAGCACCTGCGCTCTGTTTGCTCTTTTGTGGCTGAGAGGAGGAGGTGCTGTGGTGCCGCCTCGCTGCAGGCTTCCCGTGCGGTTCCTGCTCCGACATCGAACATGCTTTAGCGGTGGATGAGCAGCGACAATCCTGACTGGCAGCAGAATGATGGGCAGGGCAATGGGCGCCCGACTTATCTAAGCCAGGCCTATCCCGAGAGATGTGTGGCGGTCAGGCTAGCAGTACTGAAGCAAGGATGCAAGCAACGAGAATGGCCCTGCTGACTGCTGTTGCGGTAGTAAACTACAGGAATTATCACGAGTCTATGGACACATCAGGGCTGCGAGCACCGGTGCCATTGTTCCCGCTGCACCCATTGTAGCTATACTCCTGTACGCCGGGCACAGCCATGAATCTGAGGGTGATGGGGTTGGGTCTTCTCGAGCTTTATTTTCACAACCTTTTCAACATCAAAGGCCTGCCTCATTCAAGCAACGCCTGGCAATGCACGTGTACAGGCAGCGCCGGTGGTACTTTCCAATATAATTAAAAAGGCAGGGAAGTAGTTGCTCAATGCTGACGTCATGAGTTTGAAATCCGGCAAAGCCAAATCGGTTTCTCATGCTTCCGAATCGATAAATCAAGCTACATTATATAAGGGGATAAACACTGGTAATTTACAGTGCTTACAAAAGGAATTGCGGTAATAAACGCTAGATGAAGATAGCAGGTTATATTTCCCTCTAAAACAGAATTCATTGAAAATGTGCAATCGGATATTTGAAGCTGGTAAGACACAGCTCACAGCAGAAGGTGTGAGGGAGCCACAGGGGTCTGTGCAGGCTTAAAGGTACCGGTATAAATTGGGACAGTGCTGGCTCGGCTTCACCCTTTCAAGATCGAAACTATATGTGCCTTTCGGTTGAATAATGAAACCTGCTTGCCTCATGCGCAGCGAGACCTGCAAGTTTTTGAAATCCCCTCAATAAATCATCGAAATCGTTTTAATGGTGGGAGTCAGCTCTGTGTAGCTGCAGCGGCCCGGTGGCACGCGTTTTATCATCACAACTGGCCACACAGACAGTAATCCGTAAAACAAGGAGTGGCGACCTTTCTGTAACTAGAGGCCCCACCCTGCATTTGGAGAGCCCACCAGAACGTCACAAACCAGTCCATCGAGAGTCCATCTTTCCTAAGCCGATAATGGAAAGGGGCAAGTGTGCAAAATACAGAGGCAGACGCTTATACCCAGCAATTTACAGTGGCATTTCCTTTGCCTCCGCCTACCAGACAACACGTGTCTTCTCTGAGGCTAAACAACTGCTAGCACAGTCGCAAAGGACGCTTTGGTATTCACAGGGCTGGACTACTGCCCCGAGCGCTTTCAACTCACGAGACAGATCAGCAGGTCGAAGTTCAGAACTGCAGGTCGAAGGTCTCTAGATATCCTCAGAAACAAAAATGTAAAAAGTTTCCCTTCAAAAGCAGATCTGTCTAACTCTAAGGGGAATGAAAACATTCAGAGGAATATTGTCGGCTGTGATTGCTTGGCCACGTTTACTTAAATACTGGGGGGCAGATTTACAAGCCCCTTGCAACACTTTTACGCTGCAGTTGCGTCACTTTTGTGATGCAGCGGCGGCGTAAACCATGCGCCACGTTGCAACTTATTTACAACGTGACGCATCTAGGCAGATGTATCACGTTGTAATGCCCTGCGCCACATGAAACATGCGTCAGGTTTCATGTGGGCGAGGTTTCATGTGGGCGTTCTGTCGCAGGGTGGGCGTTCCCTTGCAGGAAAGCCACGTAAAACTGACGGTCAGTTTTACGACGCTGCTGCGTCAAATCCTTGCGCCTGCTTGAAGCAGGAGTAAGGAGTGAGGCACCATGTGGAGTATGGGCGGCCCCTGTGAATTGCAGGAGTTGCGTCGCGTTTGCGACACAACTCCAGCAATGAGTCGCCCGTGCGCCTCAAGATGCGTCACGCATCTGCCCCTCCTTGCACCCTGGTGCGCCGCATTGTAAATGAGACGCATCTGTGGTGGCGCAGGGGGGGGGGATTACGTGACGCATCTGTTCTGGCGCAAACCTGCTGATTTGCAGAGATGCGCCAGAAGACGTAAATATGCCATTGGCTTTATTCTCTTCCCAACCCACCTTCAGAACCGACGGCCACCTAGCGACTTCAAGTGCAACTGTGTGTACGCCATCATGAAGCTAGCAGAGTGCAAGCGATGGATGCCTTCACAGTGTGCAAAAATAAAATGTAAAAAAACACGCACTTTTATTAGGTCGAGCTGATGTGGCATTCATGCGAAGCATGAATGCATCAGCTCGACAACTTATGTTGCCGGTATTTAGGAGAGTGGACAGCTACCAGACGCGCGCTTTGACGAGGTCGGATTTCACCTCGGGAGCGAGCTTCTGATAGCTGCGCATGCGTGGTGCAAGCCCTGGCTCTCACACAGACACAGGCAGCCCCCACCCCTCTGCATGCACGCACGCACGCACACACACACAGGCGCGCGCATGCACACGCAGGCATACGGCACACATACAGGCACACATACAGGCACACTATCCCCTACCTCGCATTCTCTCTCAATCACACACAGTCACGCATGCGCACACACATTCCCTCACGCACACACCCACGCACATACTCCCACCTCCCCACCCCCATGCCCCCCCAGGCATACACACAGGCACGCACGCACTTCACATCAGCCCTGGGCCCCACTCACCGACTGCTCTCTTCCGGCGGGGCTCCTCACGGCGCTGCGCGTCTCATCCTCTAAATCGGGGCTCCCTCAGGTCAGAGGAGCCCCACAACAGGCGCCACACTCCTCCTTCTCCCCGGCCCCCTCCTGGGGACCCGGGCTACCCCGGACGGCAGGGCGCTCCATGCGCCAGCAGCTCGCAGCTCGCGGACCTCGGGAGGCGGGACTTCCGGTCGGCCGCGAGCGGATTGGCCGGCCGGGCAAGAGCTTCCGGGTCGCCGCAAGATCAGCTTTCAGCGGCGCCGGCACACGGAGCTCGCTTCTCCAGGCTCGGACTGCCCCTGTGACTTGGATTTTGCCCACCAGGACCGTCCGAGGGAAGGCGGTGAGGACTCGTTTTTAAAGGTAGTTCTATTTGTGATGAAATGCAGGCTGTGAAGACAAAAGTTCCACAATCGGGTGCCTGAATCTGAATGTCTCACTCCACATGTGCAAGTATTAAAGCAACCGGATAGCAAACACAATCACAGTCATATGAAAACGAAGGAAGTACTTCAGAACATGGGTAACAAAAATATCGTCTGAAAAAAGAATAGTTTCAGCCATTGCCGCCGCGTCATCAGAGGGCTGCGCCGGGATTGGCTGCAGCTCTCCAGGACTTCAGTGACATCAGCCTCTCCTCCAGAGATTAATGCAGTGCAGGCGTTCTGCTTGTTTTTGTTTAGTTTTCTTAATTGAAGAAAATGCTGTGGGAATTGAAGAAATTGATGTACATAAACAGCACTCATTTCCCTTCTTCTCCCACTCCTCTCCCTGTGAGCACCATGAATACCATAAACTATTGACCGTATCACTCTGCCAGTAAGAGCCCATACCTATATGCATATGCACAGCCATTCTAGGCACCATGGCCTTTTACCCATTGGAATCCCCGGCTTCTCTCCTGCGCGTATCTTACACCCCCTCTCTCATGCATAGACCATGAAACCCTCTCCCTCTGCGCGACCCTGCTGTGAAAGGCAACTCTCCTGCTTGACCCGCACAAACCCCCCCCATTCCCTCTTGAAGAGGCATCCTTCGCCTTAGCTGACATAGCCCTCCCCAGCTGCACCTGACTGCCCCCGCTCTCTCTTGTACGGGTCATAAGATCTCTCTCTCTCTCTATGTGACTCTGTCCCCGTGTCCACCCTGGCTCCCCCTCCCTTCTCCTCACATGAGCAGGCCGTAAACCTTCTTCCTCTGCAAGACCCTGTCCTTGAGAACCACGACCGCGCCTGACCAACACCTCCTTTCCTTCCATGAATGCCCCTCTGTTGACCAGCCTTCCCTCCGCGCTCGATTGTCCACGCGGCATGAATACCACTCCTTTGATGACCCCTTCCCCCGAGTCCGGCTGACCACACATGTCCGAGGCCATCGCCTAAGCCAGGAGATACCATTTACTGCCCTTATTGTATGAAGTCACTCCTCTTCAAAGGACCCACTATTGATCCTGGCCACCCCACCCCCTGGCTATGATTAGGCGCGCACATCCTAAACTGTTGATGAGACACTCAGCTGCGTGATTGCCCTCCCCTCTTATCAGCAGGTCAAGGGTCCCTATTGTGAACACATGTGGGGTGGGATTGACACGAGGATTATAGGGTTATCTTTCCTTCGTTTCACAACGCTGTGACTGTAATGCCAAGTGTTTTGTAAGGTATAAAAGGTTGAGTCTCAGCTCACTTGTTAGAGCACCTCCCGATGACACCTTGCTTCGTGTCTGAAATGACTGGCTCTCCTCATGAGAATTAAACTCTGTTCTTGATTCCTGCATCCAGCGCCCGTCTCTTTATTTGATAACTATTCAGAATGGGAACTAAGAGGCGTCTTGCGCCAGCAGCCTGGGCATCGATAGCAATGCGGGCTCATTTTCTACAATTGGCGTCCCAACGCGGGGTCCATCAGTGACATAAGGTTCGGTAAGAGAGATCCAGACGAAGAAGCGAACATCGAAAATAATCGGAGTATACCTGCCTTGAGAGGGCCCTAGCCCGGCTGCCGATCAAAAGAACTTCGCCAATTCTGAACGGACCTCTCTTGAGTGACCTATTGTCCTGACTGGAATCCCACAGGAATGCTACACGGAGTAAGAGAACGATCGGGCGCTGGAGGGAGGAAGGCGAAGAACTGCCCACACGGTCCGGTCCGGGTAAGGTCGCGTAAATGCGACAAATTGTGAAATGATTGTTTTGGATAATACTAGTATTACGCTTTGTTGAAACCCTCTGGAGATTCACTGTCTGCAAACGGAGAAAACAACAGGCTCTCTCTCTGCAAGCAGTGAAGGATAGGTAACGCAGACTTTTGTCCCCATTGTAATCCGTCGTGCTTATCTTCCTCCCCCACTGTTTCCCGAACTACCGTTCGTGGATTATTGTCTGGAGATTCTTTGTCTGCAAACGGGGAGGAACAAGGTCTCTCTTTGCAGGTAGAGAAAGAGTGGGTAACGATAACTTTTCATGCCCACTTATTCTCCCCACTGATTGGTTTGATTGACCGTACATTAAGTGTTCGGTATTGGTTCGTTTGAGGTATTCACCGCCGCCAAACAACGGAGAATAGAAATATTCTGCCTAGTCTTTGCCCGCCGTGATAAGATAGGTAATGCAGACTTTTGTCCCCGTTGTAATCCGTCATGCCTATCTTCTCCCCATTGGTTGGTAGCCTGTTTTAGCCCGGACCGCTTATTAGAGTCGAACCATCCAGCTCCACTGGAGGGCACATCTAATAAGGACCTGTTCATTAAAGTGTGGACTAGTCGCTATAGCTTATAATAGGTTATGGCATAAAAATAAAAAGAAAAGGAGTTGAGCGAAATCAGTAGGCCACTGAGGAGTTATCAACTTCGCTAAAAATAAAATAAGAAACGTTAGAAATAACCCGTAATAAGAAACATAAAAATGGCGAGGGAAGACAAGCTTGACACCAAGGCAAGCCACGAGGTAATTAGGTTCCGTTGCCTATTCCTGCCCTAAAACATGTCTGCCTCATTGCCCACCATGCCCAAATAACGGTCACATGAAATAGATACAAATCAATAGGTACCTACCCCCATTCCGGAAACTCCCGAAATGCCGCAGGTCCGCGGATACGCCCATCCGGTAGGCGAGGCCTCGAGGCATGCGGGGCTCGCCTGGACGCAGTCGGAAGGGGAGGCTGTGGGGCGGACGGCCCAGAAAACGGTGATGGCCTCTCCTTCTCTCCTCTTCTGCTGCCCTGCGGGCCACGGGGGGGGGGAGCTGTCTTGCTTCAGCCACCGACCCCCCCCCCCCCCCTCCTCTGTCTCTCGCCTGGACCGGCCCGCGAAGAAGGCCGAAGCCACAAACAAGAGCGGCGGCGCTTACATGTAGTCCCGCCACATGTCAACGCCTGGACAAGTGCAAGTAGTCCCGCCACATGCCGACGCCTGGATAGTTACAGGTAGTCCCGCCACATTTCAAATTCCTGGAGAGTTGGAGGTAGTCCCGCCACATGTCCACGCCTGGAAGTTACAGGTAGCCCAGCCACACGACAACGCCTGGACAGTTACAGGTAGTCCCGCCACATGTCAAAAAGGGGTGGGGGCTGTCTTGCCTCAGCCGCCGACCACCCCCCCCCATCTTCAATAGCCGGCACGGCCAATATCGAAACGGCGGAGCCGAGGATCGGCGAGGGGTCGCTGGAAGGGGGAGGTGACGCGAACGAGCCTCCCCCACCTCCCTCCAGGTGGAGGCTTCCAGCGACACCCCAACGCTCTTACTTAAAGAGGGTCCACATCGAAAAGCGGTCTTTTGCCCGGGGCGGGCACATGCCCCATACCGTCTCTCCTCGACCTTGAAGATTCTATAAGAACCGGGGGGCTCCCGACCCCTCTGCATGGGTGCCCCCGTCCCCCCTCATTGGGACCCGCGACATCGACACGCTCCTGCCGGCGCCAGCCTCAGTTTGGAAATGGCTAAAACACAGCCAAAGTACAGACTTGTTCAGTTCCGGTGGAACGCCAGAATGACCCGGTAGGAAACTTGTTGTTGCCCTCCCCACTCTTTGACTGATGGTCCATTTGTTAGACTGTTACCACATTGCGAAAAACATTTTGAACTGCCAACAGAAGGTTCCGGTCGAACCATGAGTCATCGGAGATATTCTGACTATACCGGTACCTGCCTGACCTCGCCCAAAATGGCGCCGATACATGAAAACGGAACTTTCGAACTCCCTGTTCGCCCGGATTGCTCGAATATTGGTGCTCTGAGATATGTATGCATTTTTGGACAATGAAAGTCGATAAGATGGATAGTGATTATGTGCTTAGAGAAGAAAGCAATACAGATATTGATCATGTGTTTTGAAAATGAACTGATTTAGGGTGGGTACTGATTGAGAATGGGAACAATGAATTGGTGTAATTTAGACAGTGAACGAGCATCTGGATAATGAATTAATTTATTTTTGACTGAATACTCGACATGCATCATGCTTGCTCTGTGGTAAAGTTCGATACGATTTTATTGCACTGCCGCACTTTATGCAATGAACTGCCATCAACTTCTTTCTTCCTATGTACAGTTCCAATCTGCTCCGTGGCTGGTCCACGGGATTGTAGGCCTGTATTTGTACCTCGACACTTTTTATTAAAAGTATTTTGAAAAAGAAAGCATGGTTGTAGCAGTTGCATTAATGAGTTTTGGATGTCTTACTACTGTGAGCGAAGAATAAGTATGATGAAAGATGTAGATCAAAAGGATCAGATATTTAGCAGCTACGTTATGTATCACAGGCAGCCAGAAAAGTGTTTTAGACACCCTTAAAACGACACCACAGAAATGCCACCTGACCGTCACCCTCGTACCCGACAAAGAGGGTTACGACCGAGTAACTCATGTAGATATGCAGATCGTCAATGATTATCTATCTGACATTACTGGTCCCTCTGGGCTTAAACGCCGAGATGGTAAAGAAATGCAGTACGTGGAGATGGGTCGAGTATGTGGTAGGTAAAAACATTTTCGGACTACTGCATGCTGATGTACTTTGAATGCTGCCCCCCACCCCTTCTTTTTCCTCCCTTCTGCAGGTCACATCAGAACGTCGGCTGAAGTGTGGGAGAGCGATGATCGAACCACCGACGAAAAGGGAAGGAGGGAATATGTGCATAGTCCTCATAACGATAAGTTTTTAAAAGACGTAGACTTAAACATGACTGTTCCTCCTTAGAACATAGCAACTGGGAGGATGGACTGACATAGAAACTGGACAGGTACTGAATGACGAAAAAAATTGACTAGAAATGACGCGTTAAATAATGTAACTGGACGTTTGACTAGGTAGGGAAAGGACGAAGAAAAATATACGGGTAAGGGTTACCACGGCACCACCCGTCTGGGAAGTTAGAAATGTTGCTGGTGTTCAAAATGCACTGCCCCCCTTTTTCACACTCTTATAGATGTAGCCAAGCTGTCCGACTGTTCTCCCGATCAATACTTGCCGTTGCCTCAGCCTGGAGAACTTCCCACCAAAGGAAGGAACTGAAAAATGGTTTAAGATCCAACCACGGGTAAATAGCACGACCAGGCTAATTTCTGACCGACCAACTGAGGTGTAAGTATTGGCAATTGAGAACGCTGGCCGACATAACTAGCGAGAAGGAAAAGGAGGGAAGGGTAGAAAGAGCTAAGCACATAGATAAATAGGATAGTAAAGATACGTAGGATATAATATGGATTTTGTTGGCCACCTGTTGTTTCCTGTCCTGTCGTGAATGTCTTATATATGTGTAATGCATGTGCCGTCTTCCCTGTCTGAGTTTGTGTGTGTGTAATGTACGGATTTATGTCTTCCCTCTGTCTGTATTTGCGTGTTACCTGACCTTTGCTGTTCTGTGTTGTGAGCGCACTAAATGACCTATTTTCGTACACGTCTCTCTCTCTCTCTCTCTCTCTCTCTCTCACCACCCCCTTATCTCTCTCTCTCCCTCTCTCTCTCTCTACATGTCATACGTGTACCGAATGGCTCGTTTAGATTGCGGACGACTCTCACTCTCTATGAGAGTCTCCCTATTTTCTCTCCCTCTTTTTGGTAAAATTGTGCCCCACCGGCACCAGTCTGATTTGATACATATTGAACGCGAAGGTGTTCAGCGAAATTGACCAAAACTAAAAATGATTGTACCTCGCCATATTACTACCTCTCCTTTCTGCAAAATGAATGAACTTGAATTGGCTGAAAAGGAAAGGACAGGTAAGACGACTAAAAGTCCCCCAAATCTGGCCATTCATAGGGGAACTGTATGTCAATGGCACCCTATTTTTCTGTTCATCAGAGACGAACGCCAACGTCCAGCTTGACCCCCAATGCCCAGATTACCCCACCCCCTTTTGCACCCAAGCGCGAATGCCCGAAGCGTCCCCGCCCATTGATAGACCCCAGTTGCTGTCCCAGGTATAAACATGATGACCATGAGTCCCTCAAGAAAGACTTATTTTACCTGACTCTCGATGATAGCGCCCCCGCCCTGTTTGAAAAGGTTAGCCAGTCCTGAAGGGAAATGCTCCGCAATGTTGAATATGATGTAATGCACAGTTGATGGAAATATTATTTTGTCCTCACTTGAATTCTAAATGGGACGATGAATAAACCTGCCATAAACTCAGTAGGAATGCTGACACATGCACTGCTTGGTAATAGACCTCTGACTGTGACCGATGAGCATAAACTCTCAAATGCGTAGAATTGAGGGAGGAATTCACATGCGTAGATATCTTCTTCTGCCATCTCTCTAAAACCTTGTCTTGTACCTATTCAAAGATTCACGATCACCGAAGGAGATGGGTCAGATGTGACGTACAGCCTGACTGCAGATCTTGGGACACGTATGACCTCGACCAAAGGTGGAGCTGCAGAGCAACAAGATACGGGACAAGACCGCAATTTCAACGTGGAAAATGAAAAATGACGGGCCGCCTTGAAGCCCTCCGTCTGCTAACCCACGTGTGCCTGGAGTCTCCGTCCCCCTTCTTTGGGCCCGATTGATGGGCCTGCCTGCTTGTTATCCTTTGCTCCCTTGGTCCCTTTTGTGTGTCCCAGGAACTCTGACCCAACTCCGCTCTCTCCCTCTCCTATCGACTATTTGAACCACACTCACCCTCTTTTCCACGTGACTTTTTGCCAAAGGAAAGAACTGCATTCATATGGGAATAGGGTGTTGCCACGGAAAATATAGGTGCCGAGCATAAGGCGCCGCCAAACGGATTGTTTAAGGAACAGGACTGTGGTCTAACAGCAGAGGACTGACCGCACCCTGCAACGCGTAAGGATAGAACAGAGCTGGACCTATAGCTCCACCGCCGGTGCTCAACAGCGCCAACGAAAGTACACGGACTAGAGCCTACCAGTGATGGCTCACTGATAAAAAGACACTGTGACGAAGAAATCTTGTGTATTGACCTGAATTCCGCTCTCAACTACTTGGTCGAAACTGTTCATTGGTCACATTTTTAAGTTAGAAAGATTTATGCTATGTAGTGCGTTTAATTGTCAGGAACACAACGAAATGCAATTTCCTATGTGCTGCATTCTGCCCATCACCTCAACTGTCTATGATTGTACGCCAAATGTTAGTATCGACAAAATGCTAATTCATCAACGATGCCTGTCCCCCTGTAACCCCATCAATCACAAAAAAAATGACTGCTGTAATGTAAAAAGGGGCGACTGTGGGAATTGAAGAAATTGATGTACATAAACAGCACTCATTTCCCTTCTTCTCCCACTCCTCTCCCTGTGAGCACCATGAATACCATAAACTATTGACCGTATCACTCTGCCAGTAAGAGCCCATACCTATATGCATATGCACAGCCATTCTAGGCACCATGGCCTTTTACCCATTGGAATCCCCGGCTTCTCTCCTGCGCGTATCTTACACCCCCTCTCTCATGCATAGACCATGAAACCCTCTCCCTCTGCGCGACCCTGCTGTGAAAGGCAACTCTCCTGCTTGACCCGCACAAACCTCCCCCCATTCCCTCTTGAAGAGGCATCCTTCGCCTTAGCTGACATAGCCCTCCCCAGCTGCACCTGACTGCCCCCGCTCTCTCTTGTACGGGTCATAAGATCTCTCTCTCTCTCTATGTGACTCTGTCCCCGTGTCCACCCTGGCTCCCCCTCCCTTCTCCTCACATGAGCAGGCCGTAAACCTTCTTCCTCTGCAAGACCCTGTCCTTGAGAACCACGACCGCGCCTGACCAACACCTCCTTTCCTTCCATGAATGCCCCTCTGTTGACCAGCCTTCCCTCCGCGCTCGATTGTCCACGCGGCATGAATACCACTCCTTTGATGACCCCTTCCCCCGAGTCCGGCTGACCACACATGTCCGAGGCCATCGCCTAAGCCAGGAGATACCATTTACTGCCCTTATTGTATGAAGTCACTCCTCTTCAAAGGACCCACTATTGATCCTGGCCACCCCACCCCCTGGCTATGATTAGGCGCGCACATCCTAAACTGTTGATGAGACACTCAGCTGCGTGATTGCCCTCCCCTCTTATCAGCAGGTCAAGGGTCCCTATTGTGAACACATGTGGGGTGGGATTGACACGAGGATTATAGGGTTATCTTTCCTTCGTTTCACAATGCTGTGACTGTAATGCCAAGTGTTTTGTAAGGTATAAAAGGTTGAGTCTCAGCTCACTTGTTAGAGCACCTCCCGATGACACCTTGCTTCGTGTCTGAAATGACTGGCTCTCCTCATGAGAATTAAACTCTGTTCTTGATTCCTGCATCCAGCGCCCGTCTCTTTATTTGATAACTATTCAGAATGGGAACTAAGAGGCGTCTTGCGCCAGCAGCCTGGGCATCGATAGCGATGCGGGCTCATTTTCTACAATGCCGAAATGTTTACTTTTGGCCCACTGTCTTAGTACATGACGAGGAAGCCTGCTTTCTTTTGTTTTTTTTCCTCTTTCATCTTGCCTGCATCGGTGGAGGAGGGGGAGGAAGTTCTCGGAGGAGGGCTTGATAAAGGGTTCAAATAACTGATCAATGCTGCTGAACGTCCTGTGATTTTTGGCCACCCTCTTAATCTCCTGTAACTCCCACCCTCATCCCCCAAAAGAAATCAACCCAACCTTGTGTACTGTAACCGACAGGGTCCCAGTGTGAGGCGCTTTGAGTTTCTTGAAGCCACGTATGTACCGTAGGCGGCTGTGCCGCCTCCATGACAGGCCATCAACCGCTTGAGCAGGGCCGGAGCGAGGCCTGCCAGGCTTGTGTGGTATTTGGTGCGGGTGGCTCTTCAGTACAGATACATTGTGGTGTGTGTGTGGGAGAGAGGAAAGACTATTTGTTTTGCAGTAATAGTAATTGCATTAATATAGCGCTAACTAACTCTGACCAGGCGTCAAAGCGCTTTTTTCGGCGAGTAGCACGCAGCTGACTATTAGAATTTTTAGGAGTTTTGTAAACTGCTACATGTTACCTCGCCATTACTTCAGGGCCCCTCAGGAGATATCAATGTACATTTTTATAGAACGGGGCAGCTAGAGTCCAGTCGGATGGGTGGGTGCCAGTGCCAGATATTCTTGGAGCCTGGAACCTTACCTATGAGGAGGCTGTAGATCTGACACTTATGTTGATCAAAATGTACCGATTATTATTTATGAATTTATGAGAGGCTGGCAGTCTGATGCTGTTATCTTCCTGGCTCCAAGGGGACCTTATTGGCATATGTGCACTTAAGGTTCCTGTAACATAACTAGAATCTCACCACATGCAAAGAACACTAAGGGACAGGCTAGTCAGTCTTTCTGTCTGTCTCTTTCGGCCTGGATACTATCTTTCTTTCCCTGTTACCATAGCTTTCTTATAAAAAAGATGTTAATATTTCACTTCTGTTTTTGTATTTTCGTCACAATAAAATACACTGAACATAATCTTCACAAAAGTTATTTACAAAAGTTTAAGCTATTGGCATTATAAATTACAATAACTTTTAAGTATTAATTATGTAAAAAAAATAAAAGCCATTGTTATTTGTAATAACGATACATCTAAGTCACGTAAATAAAACACATATTGCATTACAAATTCTATAGGTGTCACATTTGCAAAAGTTAAAACTATTGGCATTGTAAATGACAAAGCTATTAATTTTGCTATTTTCAAAACCAACACATAAATAAAAAAATTGTCATTTACAATACCAATAGCTCAAACTTTCCTAATGCGAGACCTATTGCATTGCAAATGCTTGTTGGGAGACAGTGTTTCAAGACATTACTGACATCACTGGCCATGCCTTGGAAGGCTCGCCTCTAGTTGCCCTGTTAGGATTAGACAAGGAGACTCCTCCTGAGGTTTACTGGCTGATGGCAATGTTACTTCTACTTGCCAAACGTAGGGTGGCGATCCATTGGGGCAGAAGGTGGGCTCCCACAAGGAGGCAGTTGCTGCACGATGCCTACCTTTGCTAGACATTGAGATATCTGGTCTCTCCTGACGCACTAGCTCAGTATGCTTATTACTCAGCAGAGGGCACCCCCAGTCATGATTGTTTCTCATAGGAGATGCCCCAGCTTGACTTTTCTCTCGCTTACTGTCCCCCCGTCTGTATACCCTGCTGCAGCTGGTGGGTGCCCTACAAACCTGAGCTGCACAGATGTGCATACCCCAGCCCAACTTAACATACTATAGTAGGATAAACCATGAGTGGCCGCATTCTGTTTATTCCCTTGGTTGTTTACATATAGCAGGGTCTGAACTGAGGTGGCGAAGTGAGCTAAAGAATGATGATGGATTTAACCGAGATCTGTGACTGGGGGTGAGTGTCTGAAAAGTTTTGGCGCTCCGTCCATCATCTCCGTGTGTTTGCTCTGTTTCCTTCTCCCCCTTTCCCTTCTCTCCTCTCCTGATTATTTCACTCACAATTTTTACATGAGTATTCTATTGGATTGGATGAATGTAACAACTCTGGGAATGCATTTTGTTCCATTGCCATGCCTGTTATAAACCTCAATAAAGGTTCTTTAATTAAAAAAAGAAATTGAAATTGTGGGGAGGGATGCCTCGGACAAGGGTTACTCTCCTTGGGGGATATTGTTTTTTATATTCTGCCCCCTCCCCCTTGTTTGGGATTTTTGAGTGGTTGGGCCTCAGGGTGGGTGGTAACAATTGAGTCACCTGCTAGTAAGGTTATGTATGTGGTGGGATATTTGCTTCTGGGGTAAGGTTTACGTCCATCTGGTGGTGTCTTTTTGTGCCTTTGTCACACCTAATTTCGGGGAATATCAGTGTCTTGATTGATATTTTTTTTATCATTTTTACTTGTATTGTAATTTTCTTTTCTTTTTTATTGTATGGCCCGTTGTTTCCATTGTCTTGTTGATGAATCCCGTTTGTGGGTGCATGAGTTGTGTTTGTAAGCAACTAATTTTGTAATCTTTTCATCTAATGCATATCCTTGGTCTCTTTTTTTGACTGCTGTACTAATGTTTAAATATTTAGGTTTTGTGTGATTGTCTTTCAAAGTAATGCGTTGCTTTGTGCACATTCTTTACTACCTTCTGATATGTGTAATACATTTTTTTTCATTTCCAGTGTGTGGACTCGTACTGGCGGTGTTCAAGGACTGGCGCTTGGCTGGTGGGGTGCATTGACTGGCGTTTGGTTAATAATGTGTACAGCTGGCAGTGTGTGTAGACTAGCAATTGGCTGGCGATGTATGTAGACTGGTGCTCGGCTGGCGGTGTAAATGGACTGGTGCTTTGCTTGCGGTTTGTGTGAACTAGCGGTGTGTTGGTGATTAGTAGCCAGTATGTGTGTTGATTTGCTTGAGGTGTGTTTGTCAGTCTCCTGATGTTTGGGTGTTCAGTTGTGTGATTAGTCTTAGCCCTGTTGGCGTATGAGAGTGATGGACCCTTGAATGGTCCTTTTTGTAAATGTAAGTGTTGTATTTTGTTGGGCCCCCAGCTGGCAGTGTGAATGGTTTTCTGGGTTTTACGCATAAAAGGCGTGTGAATGGACTGTAAAGCGGTTGGTGCTTTTCGCTCACGAGCTGTAAGTCTGTGGTTCTTTGATCTAATGTTAAAATTATAACAATGACTTTTGCAGATCTTATTTCATAAAGTCATTGGTGAATAAAGGTTTTTTCATGAACCATTTACTTACCCTCGTGCCAAATCCAATCAGTAGGCCCGTGAATGACTGGATGGGTGTGTAATAATGTTTTTGTGTTTTTTGGCTTTTATTGTCAGTGCAAACTCTCTCTGTAGTGAACACCTTCTGCTTTCTCATCTTTTTAGAAACTGGTCACTAAGGGAATAATATGTGCTATACTTTAGCCCTTGTAAATTTGATTGATTGACAAAAACATATTTTTTGCTCACATTTCTGTGTGGGAAAGTTGTGGGATCACCAACCCGACACAAATGTCCTTTCGTCCAGCGTTCCCCCATGTCTCCCAATATTTTTTTTACCTCACTTGTGTGGTTGGGCCATGTGCCCGCAACAGAGAAGGGCCCAAATGATATTGTGGGGACATCAAAATTATCTATCACAAACCAACCTGGTTTAAAAAAAGGGGACACTTGCGTTTTTATTCCCAGACTCAGCGGCCATCTAGGGAAACATACCAAACCCAGACATTTCTGTAAACTAGTCACCTAGGGGAGTCCAGGGAGGTGTGGCTTGTGTGGATCCCCCAACATTTTCTCACACAGAATCCCCCGGAAATCTCAAATTTAGCTAAAACGTCACATGTTTCACACATTTCATGGCCAGCAAAAAATTCCTTCCATCCAGTGTTCCCACAGTCGTGCAGATTCCAGCACTTTTCTTCACAGAAATGCATGGAAAATTTGTTTTTTTAGGCAAAGTTTGAACTTTGCAGGTGACTCTGGGTAAAAAAACCTGGTGAGAGCCATGCAAGTCACCCACCCGGACCCCCCCAAGGTGTCTAGTGCTGGCTGATCTGGGGCCCAAAACCCACAGATAGCCACCTTCTAAAAAAACATGCATACTGCTGGGTGAAATATGTTGTCTCCTGGGTCACTTTTGGGGGTGTTTGTGTCGCAGGCGCTAGGCTCAGCCTCACAAGTGAGGTACCAATTTTATCGGGAGACATGTGGTCATAAGTCATAAATCAGATTCTTTTTTATAGCGCACAAATCACTGTAAGGTCTCAGGGCGCTTTGCAGTGGAGAACAGTGACCACAACATGATCTGGGCTGAAGGCAGCACTTATTTCGGGAAGAGCCAGGTTTTTAGGCTTTTCCGAAACAGTTGATGGTTGGTATTTGAAAGAAGATGGGGGGGGGAGTTTATTCCACAAAAATGGAGCCATATAGGAAAAAGACCGACATCCATTCCGTGCCATCCGGGCCCGTGGTTCTACTAAGAGAGATTTCGAACTTGATCTTAGTGATCTGGTGGGACGATACCAGACTAGTTTTTTTGCAAGATAAGCTGGCCCAGTGCTGTACAGAAGTTTGTGGGTTAGACTAAGAACTTTATAATGGCTTATCTGGCGAATAGGCAGCTAGTGTAATTGTCTAAGGCTGGGCGAAGAAGCTGATCTGGGGTGAAGGCCCAGCACTAGTCTCGCTGCAACATTCTGCAGTGTTTGTAATTTAGCGAGAAAACACTCATTTATTGATGTAAAGAAGGCGTTGCCGTAATCCAACCGGCTGATGATAAGACCTTGTACGAGTGGTTTCCTTGTTTCCAGGGGTAGCCATTTGAAGATTTTGCGCAGCATCTGCATGATCCTATAGCAGATGCCGGCTACTTGGTTGATGTGGGTATTAATAGACAGAGAACAATCCAACATGATCCTCCTTGGGTAATGGACATGGTCCTAGTTCTTGAGGCCACCAGTCCTGTGATCATACTTTGTGGGCCTTACCAAACAGGATAATTTCTGTTTTACTGTAATTTAATTGCTGTAGTAGTAATAATCTTTATTCGGCAAAATTGTTCACCATAAAAGAGTACATATGCACAATAAATATTCAATTCCCCCGCTAAAACAATAAAATATAATACAGCATAAAAACATATCCTGAGGTAAGGAATGCTCCACATTCACTAATTTAAGTGAAGGTATCTTCGGTACATGCATCAGTCCGTTGGTAACCTACAATGCAATTTCAGTAACCGGGAGCGCGTCAGCCAAACGCTACCCAAAAAGTTTGCCACCCTGCATATCATGACAGTGGATGATGAATCGGTGGAAAGTACACGTAATGCCAGACTATGACACCTCAACCCCAGCTCCCTACATACAGGTTTCAACCAGATTTTCCGGGCCACTCTATAGGCGGGACAGGCAAAGAATAAGTGGGCCACAGTTTCCTTTGGTGCTGCACAGCCTGGGCACGAACGCAAGGGGGCACCAGACTTGGACCACCTCATGGTGAAATCATGCACCGGGAGCATTCCGTACCTCAGTTTTAGATATAGCGCTCTATCTAGGGGTTCGGTTATCAGGTCTAGGAAGGGTTCCAGTTTTTTCACCCATTTAAATTCCAAAAACCGATCCGTAAGTGAACCCCCATCCGAACCACTCAGTGCCTCGCCCTGTACCCAGTCCCAGTAAAGCTTTTTAATCACTTCCTTGGGCGGCGGCATCTGAGACTCCCATGCGTCTCTTAGTCCTAATTTAAGGACCAGGTCTCTCACATTGTTCAGCCATCCAATTTTTTTTCCAGTGTCGAGCAGTAGAAGGTCATCCAACCCTTCAGCATATTTAGCAAGCTCCTCAGTCCTTCTTAAGCGGGTCCAGAAAAGCAATGGGCGTAGCCTCACCAAGTCCTTAAGGGCTCTTCTGCCCAAATCTAATCTCAGGGGGATCAACGGAGTGGAAGCGGGAAGAGCCACCACCTTCCTCAAATAGTTATTTTCCGCTATGGAGAGATCTGATACATTTTCGAACCCCCAGAGCTCGGAGCCATATAATGCCGCCGGGAGTATCTGGCCCTCATAAATCGCCATGGCCGGGGAGACAGGTTTACTACTTAACTCACGAAGCTCCCTCAGAGTCACCCCAGATACTCTTTGGTGGCTGAGTAACATTTTGGCCAGATGGTCCTTCCAGGTCATACGACTATTTATCCGAACTCCAAGATAGTCAAATGAATCGACCATCTCCAGGGGAGCCCCATTAAGCGAAAAGTTATTTTTAAATCTTTTGGAGGGTGAGATGCCATCAATTTAGTTTTCGAGGTATTGATGATTAAGCCTCT
Source organism: Lissotriton vulgaris (assembly GCF_964263255.1). Lineage (NCBI taxonomy): Eukaryota > Metazoa > Chordata > Amphibia > Caudata > Salamandridae > Lissotriton > Lissotriton vulgaris. The sequence continues at coordinate 959,037,801 of NC_141685.1, read as the reverse complement.
GTTAGTGCAGAAGGAACTAAATCGATTCAAGAGTTTTTGCAGACCCACTGGGGATTTGGAGATCAATAAGGTGTCGTCGGCGAAGAGTAAAGTGGGGATTCTTTCCCCCGCCAGGGATGGGGCATCCGACTCTTCCCCTTTTAGATGGTCCACCACTCCATTCACAAATAGGGAAAAAAGAGTCGGGGCCATAACACAACCCTGGCGTACTCCCCTCCTCACAGGGACCCTATCCGTTAACTGACCCTGGATACCCCATCTGATCCTCGCATAATTCCCCTCATGGAGTTTTACGATTAAACTCAGGAGTCTACTGGGGAATCCCATCCCTCCTAGGATCTCCCACAATTTAGCCCAGGGGACCAGGTCAAAAGCTGTTTTAAGATCTATGAAGGCCATATATAAACTGCCTTTTTTGATGGTAACTGCCTTCCAATAGATAACAAAAAAGCGAAAGACCTGGTCCATCGTGCCTACCTTTCTTCGGAAACCCGCTTGAAGGTGGGAGAGGATACTAGCCTCCTCCATCCAATCGCCAACCCTTGAGAAGATGACCCTGCCGACCACTTTCTGGATTATATCTATCAGACTAATAGGTCTGTAGTTGGCAGGGTCATCCCTTGCCCCTTTCTTAAACACTGTTACCACCTCGGTCCCCTTCCAAGAATCTGGCACCGGGTGTCCCCTAGCAATCAAGTTCAATATTGTGGCGATTAGATTGGACCAAGCCAGAGGATCCGCAATCAACAGGTCCCCAGGGATCCCATCCGGACCGGCCGCCTTCTTGGGGGTTAGATGTCTGATAGCCATTGCTACTTCAGAGGCCGTGAATGGGAGGTCGTCCGACCCTGTGGTACCCCCATCTCCAAAACTTGCTACCCCGGGACTGTTTATCTCTTCATTACCGCCATAAAGGGATAAAAAGTGGTTATACCATTGCTGGCTAGTTATGTGAGCTGCTAATGGTTGCGATCTCCCCTGCCTGGCTCTGTTAATCAGATCCCAAAAATGGTTCGGGTTCCTCCTGCTCACAGCATTAGTTAGGTCTTGCCAATGCTGTTCCTCCCATTCGCGTTTAGCCAGCGATAGTACTTTCAAGTAGTCCTTCCTAGCCGCTCTAACTAGCAAAGGATCCCTGGAAAGTAGGGCTTTTGTCAGATTCTTCCTTTTGCCCTTACACTGGTCCGAATACCAAGGTTTATTTGTGATGGGAGGTGTGGTGTTTTTCCTATGGCTTTTCCCTTTGGGGGTAAAGAAGTGACTAACTTGCTCTATTGTGGCTTTATAAGCTGAGTCAAGGGAGGTGTGCGGATTCATACTAATCTGATTTCCACAATCCCAGACCTCCAGATCCAAGCACAGGCCCTCCACCAGGGATTTAATGGTCCCTAGATCGTCCTCCTTCAGGTTTGCCTTGTCCCATTTCAATCTGCGGTTGTTATTGTATGGGATAATCTCTTTAGTTATTTTTGTGGGGGCATTCACCCTCCTTTCTTTAGAGATGCCCCAGTTAAACTTGCTACACAGGGGGTTATGGTCGCTGTCCTGACTTGTGAGCACCTCCATATCAATTAGGTCTGCCCACAAACTAACATCCATTAGGATGTAGTCAATTCGGGACGGCCCAATTAGCCTATTGAAAGTCAGTGCACCTGCCCGGTCGGACATGGTCCTGCCGTTGAGGGCTCTTAACTTATGATCCCTAGTTAGTGCATTGATTTGGATTGCCCTAGCTGACCATTTTCTAATAGGGGCAGGTACAGGGTTGGAATGGACCATTTTAAATCTTCATCTTCAATACCCAAGGGATCGTCTCCGAGGAGGGGTTCAAACGTGCAATTGAAATCCCCCCCACAATGATTTTCGCTGTTGGAGGGCAGTTAGCTAAAGCTGAATCCAGCGCTGATAAAGTTGAAGAGGCGATATCCCCAGGTGCCCCTCTGGCATATACGTTAAATAGATCAAGCCTGCCTCCCTCTACGTGTCCCCTAAAAGAGAGGTGAAGTATGTCACTACACTCCATCTCATGGCGTGTGACCTCCCAGTCCAGATCTATTTTTATCCAGACCGTGAGGCCTCCCGCCGGTCTACCCTTCCCTCTACTTACTGCTGGCAAAAAGTGGGTGGTGTATCCCGATTTATTTAAGGGTAGTAGGCTCCAGGTTTCCTGGAACAAGCAAACATTGAACTTCTCGATGAATGTGTGCCATTCACGTATATCCAGCTTCCGTTTCAACCCCGCTACATTCCAAGATAACAGGTTTATTACCCGTCGACCCTTGGGCGCCTTGGTGTAGACCCCCTTGTTCCCCCCATCATTACCCACCGCGGTCATGCAGCTACTCACCTCCTGAACCAAGGCATTAGGGTTTGCAGGGCAGCTAGTCGTGCTGACCATACTCCCGGCTACCGAAGAAGCCTCGATAGTGATGTTGGTAATGGCAATTTGAGTTAAATGGGATCTATCGTGCCCTATATATATACTGCCACGTGATCGTAGAGCCTCCATACCAGGCAGACCAATTCTCTCCCCCCTGGACAACGAACATCAATCACAATCTTCCAGCCCAGAGAGCTGCGAAAACCGATTATAAGTGTCCAAGGGGGTAAAAGGTCTTAGATGTTCCATCCTGGTGTCGAGGTTCATTGTATGTCTACGGGGCACTGTGGTCCAGGCAGAGTGATCAGCCACCAAGGCAAAGTACTGCCCATACTGGGGATAAATGTTACTGTAAGGCAAAGTAGGGGGTGGCCTATAGGAGTGGAACTTATTTTGGTATTTAGGAGGAAGGGCCTCTGTCCTGGGATAGAAATACGTTAGGGCCCGAGGGATGATTCGAGTGTCCCCATTTCCAGGTGGCCAGTTTAAGATGTAATCTACTGCCCGAGGGTCTCTAAAGTTAACCACCACTAGGTCCCCCTCTATATCTTTTCACCTGCTACCCAGCCAGTTAATCCTTCTGACATGGACTATATCCCCATCTATATTGTGTGCTATGGGCCTATATGTCCTCAACCAGTAAATGATTTTATTTTTAAGTTCATCATATCCCTCCTTCTTACTTTCTGCTAATGGTGGGACCCCGGTCAAGACCACCACAAAGGGTACTGCTTCTGGGGGAATTTCCACCTGCGGCACCTTTTTCCGTGGGTCTCTAGTATATCTGCCTTCCCCTTGGTCGTTCTGTTTATTACTTATCGGGGCCTTTGACACTGGCCTTTTAGGGTCGCCACCCGTTTCAATTACTGGTGTGTTTAGATGTTTAGGAGGGGGTGGATTTTGGGAGCCGAGATCGGCCCTACCCTGGGGCTGTGACTTATGTTTGGTCGGCTGAGGTGGGGCAGTTGGAGTGTTAGCAACACTGGTAGCGGGAAGCCTGGCCGGAGGTATGGGATGCGCCGCCCCACTCCCCTGGGCTTTGGTTAGAGTAACCATGCTGTTTATAGCAGTCTCCAAAATAGTCAGTCTAATTTCAACCTTTTTAATGGTCTCATTAATAGGTAAAAGGAGAGATCTTAACAGATATTCCAAGTAAGCATGGGCGAATTTTGCGGATCTCGCGTTCGCGGATTTTGCGGATTTGCGAACTCGCAATCCGCAAAATCCGCGAATTCTCACGAATTTTTTTTTTATGTTCGCACGGGTTTCTGCAAGTTCGCGAGGGTTTTGTACAATTTCGCAAATTGCGAAATTGTACAAAACGCGTGCGAACTTGCAGCAACCCGTGCGAACACGAAGAGAAAGAAGCTCCTGGTCACAGGAACAGCACGGGGATTGCGCTCATGAAAGTCAAGGATGCAAAGGCCTCTACCCAGCATCACAGCTGATTTTCCACTGTAGATTTGGGAAGAGGCACACCTGTCCAGCCTCGAAGACGCTCATGATTGTTTTTGGGCTAATGAATGAGTCACTGAATTTGAGCATTAACTAGTTTGAGCGACCATGATTTGCGGATTTTGTGGTTGGGGGGGGGTGCTTCCATGCGAGTTCACATGCCTCTTGTATGTATAAAAGGTCAGAGAAAGATCGGTTCAGCAGATGAAGAAAAAGAAGCTCCTGGTCACAGGAACAGCACGGGTATTGCACTCGTGAAAGTCAAGGATGCAAAGGTCTCTATCCAGCATCACAGCTGATTTTCCGCGGTACATTTGGGAAGAGGCACATGATTGTTTTTGGGCTAATGAATGAGTCACTGAATTTGAGCATTAACTAGTTCGAGCGACCATGTGTGTGTTACTATGCAATCGCCCTGAAGGGCGCAGGGGTCCCTTGAGTGACCTGTAAGGCTGTGCTGCCCTGTAACTATTTTACAATGGCGCCAGCAAGCTGCCAGCGCCATTGTAAAATAGTTACAAAGTTAGCTTGCACAGGAAGCACCTGCTTCGTTTTATCTAGTGGTTCCTGTGCAAGCTAACTTTGTAACTATTTTACAACGGCGCTGGCAGCTTGCTGGTGCCATTGTAAAATAGTTAAATGAGTGTGGGTCCAACTTTTGAACCCGTTACGTTCGCGGATTTTTTTTTGCGGATTTTGCGGGAAATCCGCAAAATTCGCGGATTGCGGTTTTCCCGAAAATCCGCAAAATCCGCGAGCGTAACGGATTTCACGCTCATGCTTAATTCCAAGTTCCCTATTAATGAGGGGGGAGATGGAATATCTGGTGCTACAACCCCAGCATTGCTATCAGAATCCACAGCCTGTATAGCTACTTCAGATGATCTGCTTTCCAACGGCGGTGCTACAGCTGGTGGAAAATCCGGCCCCTCAACTAGGACACTCTCAATTTAGATAGGAGTTTTTAACCCTTTACCAAACTCAGAGTGCGGGATTTTAGCTTTACCTTGGCCGCTCTTGATTTCCTCCTTTTTTTACTTGGAGGAGGGCGATGAATCTGGGCAACAACTAATTGCTTGGGTTTCTGTTTCCTAGGCTTGGCTGTGACAGTGATGCGACCGGGGCTAGGGGTAGGGGAAACAATTATAATATGATCCAAGGGCAAGCTAGGTGGGGGTGTAAAATCACGAAGCAAAAGGGGAACACCTACTTGGCTAGCATTATCCCCACTCATGTCTAGCGATCCTCCCTCCCGGGTCAAAACAAGAGGAGTACTGTCAGTGAGGTGTCTATTTTTCATGCTCTCAACTGAGCGACGCCGCTCAGCCCTGCGCTCAGCTAAAATGGAGTCCTTATCACCCTCATTCAGTACCTTGGGGAAGTAGTTGTCCAAAGACCCATTGCGTAGTCTTCCTTTCTTTCCAGGGGTTTCCTCTTCTGTCAGCATAGCCAACGTTTGTCGGGCACGGACCACTGTACTGCAGATGTTAAGGGGTAGGCCCAGCCCAGCCTACTCTGGCCTACGAGGGCCTTAGAGGGCCCGCCCTTTGCGCTGCGGAGTCGTAATCTTCTTAAATGATGATTGGGTCCAATAGGAGTGAAGCTTTCAATCCCCCAGTGCTCAGGGGGGCGGGGCTAGCAGGGAGAGCGGGCCAGGTGTGTTCTATCGGCCGGCAGGGACTCCTGGAACATCGAGTCCCTGCGCGCTCGCAGCCCTGCTCAGCCCTGTTCTGCACCCTGGTAAGTCCTTTCAACCTCTGAGTCTTTGTGGCGAGGAGTCGGTTAAAATCCGGCCTTTAGTGAAATCCGGGGTAGGTGCAGCAAAACACACGCAAAGCAGCCCAGGGACAGCAAAACAGCACGAGGAGCTGAGCATCCCGTGGAGCAAGGAATGAAGCGAGGCTTTCAATCCCCCGGTGCTCAGGGGGGCGGGGCTAGCAGGGAGAGCGGGCAAGGTGTGTTCTATCGGCCGGCAGGGACTCCTGGAACATCGAGTCCCTGCGCGTTCGCAGCCCTGCTCAGCCCTGTTCTGCACCCTGGTAAGTCCTTTCAACCTCTGAGTCTTTGTGGCGAGGAGTTGGTTAAAATCCGGCCTTTCGTGAAATCCGGGGTAGGTGCAGCAAAACACACGCAAAGCAGCCCAGGGACAGCAAAACAGCACGAGGAGCTGAGGATCCCCAAGGTGTCTAGTGCTGGCTGATCTGGGGCCCAAAACCCACAGATAGCCACCTTCTGAAAAAACATGCATACTGCTGGGTGAAATATGTTGTCTCCTGGGTCACTTTTGGGGGTGTTTGTGTCGCAGGCGCTAGGCTCAGCCTCACAAGTGAGGTACCAATTTTATCGGGAGACATGTGGTCATAAGTCATAAGTCAGATTCTTTTTTATAGCGCACAAATCACTGTAAGGTCTCAGGGCGCTTTGCAGTGGAGAACAGTGACCACAACATGATCTGGGCTGAAGGCAGCACTTATTTCGGGAAGAGCCAGGTTTTTAGGCTTTTCCGAAACAGTTGATGGTTGGTATTTGAAAGAAGATGGGGGGGGGGGGAGTTTATTCCACAAAAATGGAGCCATATAGGAAAAAGACCGACATCCATTCCGTGCCATCCGGGCCCGTGGTTCTACTAAGAGAGATTTCCAACTTGATCTTAGTGATCTGGTGGGACGATACCAGACTAGTTTTTTTGCAAGATAAGCTGGCCCAGTGCTGTACAGAAGTTTGTGGGTTAGACTAAGAACTTTATAATGGCTTCTCTGGCGAATAGGCAGCCAGTGTAATTGTCTAAGGCTGGGCGAAGAAGCTGATCTGGGGTGAAGGCCCAGCACTAGTCTCGCTGCAACATTCTGCAGTGTTTGTAATTTAGCGAGAAAACACTCATTTATTGATGTAAAGAAGGCGTTGCCGTAATCCAACCGGCTGATAATAAGACCTTGTACGAGTGGTTTCCTTGTTTCCAAGGGTAGCCATTTGAAGATTTTGCGCAGCATCTGCATGATCCTATAGCAGATGCCGGCTACTTGGTTGATGTGGGTATTAATAGACAGAGAACAATCCAACATGATCCTCCTTGGGTAATGGACATGGTCCTAGTTCTTGAGGCCACCAGTCCTGTGATCATACTTTGTGGGCCTTACCAAACAGGATAATTTCTGTTTTACTGTAATTTAATTGCAGTTTGCTATGACACATTCATTTGCTAATATCAAGCATACATTTTTTTAATCTGATACTTGTTTCGTGGAAATCAGCCTTACAGGTTATAAGCACCTGAGTATCGTCAGCATACGATACTGTTGTGAAGCCATATGATTTTATTATATTTGCTAGCGGGGTAACACAGATTAGTAGCAGCACCATTAATACCTATGCACTATGACCTAAACATCAAACAGATAGAGCCCATTACAGCCCTGAGACCTCTTCTCTATTGGATAAGATTGTGGACGATGCAAGAACTGGCCCATTACAGAGAAAGTCTTTAGAACTTCTGGAATCATACAAAACCCTAACTATCCTGGTTACAGCATGTCAAGACATGGCTTACCAAAATTGGCTTACCCTCATATTGCAGCAAGCCACAAACACTATTGTTAGTTTATGCTCGTTGATGCTCTCATAATGGCATGTATAAGTTAGCATTCGCCGCGCCATTTTCTTTTTCAGACTCCATTTTGTGTGAGGTTCGAAACTAATCCTTCCCTGTTCCAAAAAATACCCTTTGCCTGGTTTTGTTTATGTAACGAAGAACTGCTTGTGCCAGTGCATAGTTTTCCCTAGATAAAGAACCTCTCCCACCTTTCTGGCAGTTTGATTGCAACAGGATGGAACGGCCTTGAGAGTGTCCTTAACTGTGCAAAGAATGGAGAGAAGAAACTTTTTTTTCCTTTCGCTGTCCAGACACTTCTGTTTGGAAAATTCCACTGTGAGCGTGTTCTTAGCTAACCATGCAATTAACATAATGTATCTTTGTGCTTACTGTTCCTTAGTTCCCTCTGTAGCACTCTTACGAGACTGTGCAGAAGGAGCCCAGCTCTGAGCCTAAGCTAATAAACGATTATTGGTGTATTTTCTCCACTGTTTCTCTGACTCTTTATGCGGTATGGAAGGCTGAGAGGTGGTCTGTAGTGACCTGGGTGTCCTTGAGCTGGTCACTTCCTTCATTTGGCGCCTAAACAGGTACTCCATCGTGGCATGACCCACCCATTTATCCACAAAAGGAGAGGAGGGCGAGATCACCATCAGGTCGGACTGCCGGTTCAGGAATCCCTGCACGAAGAGATATGTTTCTCGCAGCTGCTGCCTCTGTCCCACTGGAGGGTGCCTTGCCCAGCAGTCATCCTCTACTGGAGTCCTGAACGGCAAACCTGTGATCTGACCGTCTGGTCCAAAGAGTCGGCAGTGGAGAACTTGTCTATCTGTGCGCCTGACACCAGGTGAGTCTGTTTCAGTTTGTGTGGATGTGGTACCACTGTAAATTGGTTTTGTTTCAGTCTAAGAGCTGTTTTGGTGAAAAGTGTTTGCAAATACGTTGCCAGGTAAAATAACAACTTTGTTTTTCTTTTCTTTGCAATGTCTGGTTTTAGTAAAATTTGGAGTTTGTGTTGTGGTTGTTTTTCTACAGATGCACGGTTGGCAGAATCCCAGTCTGCACCTCCTGAGGGTAGTCCTAATTTTAAAATGGTATGCAGTCTAAATCTCGAGTTTTTATTATCGACTGGACAGAATATCGACTACAGAATTTCGACATGTGAGTAATATCGAGGTAAGTAATATCTATGTCAAATTTATTGAATTGTAAGTGTAAAAAAAATATCGAAGTAAAAAATATTGAGTAGTTTATATCGAGTGTTCAAAATATCGTTTATTTGTATTAGTTAAAAATATCAAATGTCAAAATATCTAGTGTCAGAAAATAGATTTGTGAAATGTAGAATGTTTATAATGTTGTAGTAGTTATTTTTTTCTCTAAAAAAATATTTATGTATGTTATTTTATGGTATAAAATATATAAATATTAAAGAAAAATAAAAAAATATTGAGTTAAAAATGTATAATAAATTTTAGGAGCGGGTTGTGGGTTTTTAGGGGAATAGGGTGGGAAGTGTTTTAAAATATATATTAAATATTTTTCAAAAAAGATAAAAAATTTAACATTTTGTAAAAATTTATGTTTCAGGAGCGGGTTGTGGGTTTTTAGGGGAATAGGGTGGGAAGTGTTTTAAAATATTTTAGGTTTAAAGTATTTTATTAAGTACAGTGGTACAGCAGTGAAAAACAAGAAAGAAACCAGGCAATAATAGTCAGGCTATGGCTTAATAAATCGATGCTTTCTCCAGGGCTCGCCGCCACCTGCAAAGTTCAACAGTCTCGGCTAAGCGAGAACCGCCTTAGATGGCTTTCTTGAGCATTGAGTCCGAATGACGACCAGTAAGCAAGGAACAACCCCTCCGTACATCTCTTTTAGTATAACAAACTACCCCAACAGCCACCCGTGCCCACCCCCCTTCCCACCCCCCCGCCCTCTGTCCGGTGTTGCGCAAGGAAGATCTCAGATACTCACAATTCCTATCCTGCTCTCTACTCATCATTCATACAGGGTTCCCCCCCTCTCCCGACTGGACGTTCAAGTTATCGGCGGTGTTAGCCTCAGTAGCCTCAGGTATCTAGGGCACGTAAGCTCCCTGAATTCAGTAGCTAGTAATGTGTGGAAGGGTAACCACAGCTCTGCGAATTGGTCAACTTCCCCAGCCAGTGTAAGCGAAATCTTTTCCATACCCAGTACGTGCCATAGCCTGTGAAGCCAACCCGTGATCGAGGGAACGGTGGATGTGCGCCAGTGTATTAGAATGTTTTGCACAGCTGAGCCCAAAGCGATGGCAATGTGTCTCCCTCTCCGGGATTTCAACGGGTACATTAAGGCATTAGGAAGGCCCAGCAGGGTATAGGCCGGGAAGCGGGGTAACTCTATATCAAAACATTTATCTATCTCATTGAGCACCTCCTCCCAGTAGTCCTGTATCAGTGGGCAGCCCCATAAAATATGCGTCAGTGTCCCAGTGTGCCCACAGTTGCGCCAACATGCAGTGTCTATGAGTCTGTTCATTTTGTGCAAGCGCTCAGGAGTATGGTACCAGTACGTCGACACCTTGGTGAAGGTTTCAGTGAGCCCCACGTGGTATGCAGAATGTCGCGCTCGGTATGAGATTTGCTCCCATTCCTTGTGGCTGAGCGTTCTCCCCAGTTCCCTGTTCCATCTCTCCCTACCAGGATTATAGATGTGTGTGGGTGGTGGCTGTAGCATTTTATACAGGTCAGATATGAGTTTTGCATCCGATGTACGTGTCGCCAACCATCTCTCATAAGGGAGTAGGTTCCTGTCCGCAGCCTCCCGCACCTGTGGTTGTAGTGTCCAATGTCTGACCTGCCAGTATCTCATCCTATCTGCCTCGGCTAGCTGGTAATTCTCTTTAAGGTCCTCAAAGGGGAGGATCCCGTCCTCGCCGTACACATGAAAAAGCGCCCTGCATCCTTTCAGTCGCCAGTGCGCAAAGGCTCCCGGTTCCGTCCCCGGTGTGAAGTCTGGGTTGTCCACAATAGGTGTGAACGGAGAGGGGAACGAGGTGAGGTCGAAGAGGTCACTAGTGGCATCCCATACCCTCAGCGGCACCCTTGTAACATAGGAGGCGTAAAGATTCGGGGGCCTGTGTTGTCTGCGCAGGAATGGTATTTCCTGCAGGGGTCGGCCCGCCACAGCCTGGTCCTGGAAGAGCCAATGCTTGTCTGACTCCCATTTGCTCCATTCCACCAGGTACCTCAATTGTGACGCCTGGAAATATTTATGAAGGTCAGGGACTCCCAGTCCCCCCGCCTCCGGTGCTAGCGTCGTCAATGCTCTCTTCATTCGGGGTTTACGGCCCTGCCAGACGAATTGGGATAGTGCAGTCTGCATCATCCGTATCCAGCCCTTAGGGGGCTGCAGCGGAAGTGCACGGAAGAGATACAGGATCTGTGGCAGTACCGTCATCTTAAGTGCCGCTATTCTGCCTAGCCAGGATATCGTCACCTTGTTCCACCTCCCCAGTTCCTCTTTCGCTTTCCTGCTTAGCGTCTCATAATTAACCGTTGCCATCGCCGGTAGCGTGGGGGCCAGCAGGATACCTAAGTAAGGCACATAGTCTCGCGACCACCTTAGCGGGAAACGCCTCTGCAAGTCTCGTCTCGTCCCAGGTGCCAGGGAGACATCCAACGCCGTGGATTTCCCCATGTTCATCTTAAACCCAGCCGCTCCCGCGAAAGCTTCGAGCTCTTCCATACACGCGGGCAGTGCCCGCTGCGGGTCCCCTAGAGTGAAAATGACATCGTCCGCATAGAGGCTGACCGTGTGGGTGTAACCTCCCATCCGCACCCCAGTCGCATCTGGGTTTTGTCTCACTCTCTGTGCAAAGGGCTCCATGTATAGAGCGAAGAGAAGAGGGGACAGTGGGCATCCCTGTCTCGTGCCGCGTTCAATGTAGAAGCGCTTCGAACCACAGCCATTGACACGCACCGTTGCCGACGGGAACTTGTAACAATTAAATACCATGCATCTAAATTTCTCCCCTATGCCCATTCGTGTCATCACCTGCTCTAGATACGGCCAGTGCACCCGGTCAAACGCTTTTTCAGCGTCGACCGATAGGAGCATCCTTTCTCCTGGGATCCGCGAAGCTTTTTCCAGTATATGCACTATCCTCTTGGTATTATCCACTGTTTGCCTGCCGGGTACAAAGCCGGACTGGTCCGGTTCAATTAGCCCGGAAAGATACTGCGCCAATCTCGCGGCTAGGATTCCGGTGTAAATTTTAAGGTCGACGTTTAGGAGGGAAATCGGTCTGTACGAGCCACATTGAGCCCTGTCCTTCCCCGGTTTGGGTATTACTGACACTGTGGCTTGCAGGAGATCCGGTGGGATAGCACCGGGGCAGTCGAAGGAGTTAAACAGCTTGGTCAATATGGGAGCTAAAGTAGTGCAAAATGTTCTGTAGAAAAGGGTAGTGTAACCATCTGGTCCCGGGGCTTTCCCGAGTTTCAGCCTAGCGATCGCTGCAATAACCTCTTCTATCCTAATCTCACGGTCCAGGTAGTCAGTTTGTATCTGAGCTAGGGATGGGAGAGTCACCGAGTCTAAATATTCATCAGGGTTACCAGTCGTTGTACCGTCCTCCGCATAAAGCTCAGAGTAGAACTGTCGAAAAGCCTCGGCTATTTCCTACGTCTTCCGTAACCGAGCGCCCTCCTGTCACCGCAAGTTCTTTAACTCGACGGCATTGGTGTGCGATTCTGAGCTTAGCCGCTAGTAACCGGCCACAACGATCCCTTCCCGTATAATATGCGTGTTTCAGACGGAGAGCCGCATATTCAGCTCTGTCCAGGTCCTGGGACGACAGGAGTTTCCTTGCTGACTTCGATTGTTTCCAAATTCTAGGAGCCCCCGTTCGCCTATACACCTGCTCCAATTCCCTGACCTTTTGTGTGAGTTCCTCCCGTTTAACTTTCCTCTCTTTATTTTCGGCTGAAGATATCGTTATGAATTCTCCCCGTAGTACCGCCTTAAGCGCTCCCCATTGAGTCGCTAATGTAGTGTCTGGGTTGGAGTTATGCAGTTGAAATTCTGTCACTGCCTCGGTGATACGTTGCACCACAACTTTTTTGTGTAGAAGAGTGTCCCGAAGACGCCAGACACCACGCTGAACTGGGGTCGACGGGGGTAGGAAGGTCCCCGAGACCGGTGCGTGATCTGAAAGGGAGATGACCCCTACCTCGGAGGCAGTGGCCATATCCCGAACCGGGCCAGAGACCAGCAGATAGTCCAGCCGAGCATATGTTTTGTGTGCGTGTGAGTAATAAGAGTAGTCCCTATCTGTGGGGTGGAATCCTCGCCAAAGATCATGCATATCGAATTCAGCTAATTGCGTTTTCAGGGGGGTCGACAGTTCCCCGGTCTGCGGATAACGCTGCGCTGATCTGTCCAGTGAGGAATCAAACACCAGGTTCAGGCCCCCCCCCCAGAATGAGATGCCTGAGATACTAGTACAGCATGGAGAAAACGGTCCTGACGCTCGTTTGGGCAGTAAACCAACCCTACCGTGAACCGTAGAGGCCCCAACTTAAATCTGTATGCCAGCAGTCTCCCTTTCTGCTCTGCGAATTTGTGTAGCACTTCACCTTTAAAGGATTTAGATACTAAGATAGCTACCCCTGCCGTTTTCGTGGTATTGGAGGAAAAGAACTGTGTGGGAAAGGAGAGGGACCGTAACCTATGGCAGTCACCAGCCAGCAAGTGCGTTTCCTGGAGCAGACAGATGTCTGCCTGTGTGCCCTCTAACAAGGAGAGAACTGCTCTACGTTTTGTGGGATTGTTCAGCCGTTTAACATTCAAGGTCACTACTTTCAGTCCTGCCATACCGGATTCATGGTACCATGCAACATCTGTCGGCCGGGAGCAGCACGCTCCAAGCCTACCGCCGGATCGGTCTGTGAGTTCTGGCAAAGCTGAGTGAACTTAACAGAAGCACCGGACAGAGCTTCCCCGAACTCCCCCCTCCCAGATCCCAAGGCACCCAACCCCCAACTCCCCGACCCCCTCACTCCCCTTCCCCCTACCCCAACTTGAACCCCCAACGGACCCCTCCAACCCATCCCTCTCAACCCTCCTTGGTCTTAGTCCCAATAGTCCCAGTCCTGCCCTAACCGGACAAGTCTGTGATAAATTACCTTTGTGGGCGACTTGCCACAAGCACTCCTCCCTCGCCGCCCCGCGCCCGCCCCCCCCCCAAAGCCAGCTCCATCAGCAATGCATTGTCAATCTCCCCCCGGAGCCATTTTATGCGGTTAGCGCCACTTCGTCCTCGACCACTGAGTTCTCGGACACGGTCCGGATTGCCTCCGCCATCCCCGCTCTGATCGTGGGCGAACTCGGCCTCTGTGAAGCACTCGGTGTCCTGCGTCTCGAGACCCTTCGCCAGCCTCCATTTGTTGAGTTCCTCCTCCTCGGCGTGGACGATTCCTCCTCCTCTGCTGTGATCCCTAGTACTTCACATACGTCCTGAAGAGACCGTAGCTGGTGCGACTCTCCATTCCACCGGAATATGAGGCGAAAAGGGTGCCCCCATGAGTAGGGCGTGTCGTGTTGCCTCAGGAAGTCTGTTGCAATCTTAAATGCTTTGCGCTTCTGGAGCGTGGTCGCGGCCAGGTCTTGATACAGCGCCACCGGGTGGCCTCTAAACGTTATCATCTGCTTTTTCCTTGCTTCGCACATGATTCGTTCCTTCAACGGAAAGTCAGGAAGGAAGGCCAATACGTCCGGGGGAGGCCCCGTTGCACGCCGTCGCGGGCCTACCCTGTGAGCCCGATCTATTTTAACGGGGAAATCTGCAGGTTCGTCAATGATGGTACGGAACAGGTCCTGCAGGTAGCCCACTATGCTAGAGTCCTCTTCTGCAGGAGGCACTCCCCGGACCCTAATGTTATTCCGTCTTGATCTGTTTTCCAAATCTTCATTATGCAGTTGAAGATCTATGTGTTGGTCTCTGAGGCGGAGTACCTCCTGCTGCAAGTGCGTAATCTCCTCATCCTGTCTTTGCGTGGAGCTCTCAACTGTGGCCACCCTCTCCCCAAGGCCATCCACCTCTCTGCGTAGTTCCCGCACTTCACCGGCCACTTCCTGCTTTAACTCTTGAAAGTCCTCCCTCAGTGTCCCAAAAAGTGACTCCAAAAAGGATCTGGTGACCGGGGGCTCCCCGCTGCTCCCCCCGTGAGAGCCGCTTGCGCCTCCCGATGGCGTGGAGGTCTTGTCTCCTTTACCTGATGGTTTATTGAGCATCTCCGTGAGGTTATTTCCCTTGCCGCCCTTCTGCCCGGCCATCTTCCCTGCAGCTCCGCAGCTCGTGCGCTATCTTCAGCAGGCCCCAGCCAATTCGTCACCGGACCAGGCCGGTATCTCTGGCGTGCGTCCTCGGGAGCCCCCGCTACGTCGCCCTGCCCCAGGCGGTTGCTATGACACAAGGCTGGGCCCTCGAAAGGCCCGAACGGGCTACGGGTCAGATGCGATTCGGGCCCGGCAGTAGCTGCTCTGACTGCTTCAGATGCGTGTAGTGGCAAGGTCCGGGCTTGCAGGTCGCTCGGCTGGACCGCAACGTAGGAGCTCCACTGTGCCCGCAGCCGCCGCTGCTTCACCCTGCGCCGCGAGCGTTTCCGCTTCCCCAAGTAGGCTGTTCACCACTGCCGCAGGCGCCTCAAGGCCTCGGCTGCTCAGGACCAGTTCGCTATAATTGTAATGATCGCTACGCCATTCGGAGGATCCGACCTCGCTTCCAAACTCTGCTCACTCAAGGGGAGCTCCCCTCCACACAGTCCCTGCTCCCAGGCCACTTCTCCTTCCCGGCTGTGCTATCGCTCCATACAGGGTGAATTGCAACCCCTCTGGGGGCTCCGCACCTTCATACACTCACCCAGCCCACACCTTACCTCCTCTTGCCGAAGTCGGGGGGGGGGGGGAAGCCGTGTCCAGGGCTCAGCTCCAAGCAGTCCGTCTCCGAGGCTCCGTCCTGCACCACTCCGGCCCCCAGGTGCGATCAGCAGGGCGCCAAGGATCCTCCACTTTGGGACTCGCTGCGTCACCGGTGCTGCCTCTCCGGCGGTCTCTGGTCTCGGGTTACCTCCAGTTAGGCCGCAGCCACGATCCCCGGTGTGGGACCGGGACCAAGACAACCTCCGCTTTCGGAGAACCGGCAGCGCTCTCCAGGACCAGGCTCACCGACTCCTCGGGTCACCGATGTGCCGCCACTCCCCTCAGGACCTCTCACCGGGTTCCGCTGCTTCGCCTGTTCTGCCTCTCCGATGCCCTGGGCCTCCGCTCTATCCTGTCTAGGCCGCAGCCGCGGCCTCGGGTCTTCCCGGGAGCGGGCCCGGGGCTCACCGCTCCAGCAAGCGTCAGGCCAATCCACCTCGGTCGCCGGCAGCCGGCTCCACCAAATCGCCGCTGTGCAGCTACTCCCTGCAGGCCTCCCTCTCTGCTGCCTGGGACTACGCCATCTCCACTCGGGCCACTTCAAGGTAAGCCGCAGCCGCGGTCCCCGGCATTCTCTGGGGCGGGACCGGGATCGGAACGCCCCCGGCCTCCGGAGGTCCGGTCAGCGCTTCCCCGGTCCAGGTCCACCGCTCCACCGGACCGCCGACCTGTCACCGCTCGCCTCTAGTCCTCTTGTTGGGATCAGCCACTCCGCGGGCTCCACTCGCCAGTGCTCTGGGCTTCTGCTCACCCCAGTCTAGGCCGCGGCCGCGGCCTCGGATACTCGCAAGGGCGGGCCTGGGCTCGCCGCTCCCCTGGGCGCCCGGCCGGCCCACCACGATCCCGTAGAGTCGGCCTCGCCAAGCCGCCGAAGTGCCGCTACACCTTGCAGGGCCCCTTTCTCTGCTTCCTGGGGTTGCGCTGCTTCCAGTCGGGCTCCCGATACGGCCCGCTCCACCACTGCTGTCCCGGGCCCCTGCGGCCGGGTTCTCCGCTCTGGATGCCGTGACCAGCGGGGGAGCCGGCGCTCCACACAGCCCCGTGCAGAGGCTCTCTCAACCGTGCCCGATCTCCCGGGCTTGCAAGGGGGGAGAAAAGCTATGTTCCAGGGCTTGGGGCCTAGGCGGGAGCGGGAGCTCGGGAGGAACACGTCCGTTCACTCCGCCATCTTGGCCACGCCCCCTTAAAATATTTTAAATGTAAATTTAGAAAATACATTTAAATTATAAATTTTATAAAATATTTTTTTTAGGAGCGGGTTGTGGGTTTTTAGGGGAATAGGGTGGGAAGTGTTTTAAAATTTAAAAAATATATATTTTGAAATTAATTTAAATATTTTATTTAATAATTTAAAATTTTTAATTTGTTAAAAATTATATGTTTTAGGAGCGGGCTGTGGGTTTTTAGGGGGCTAGGGTGGGAGGTGTATAAAAACAATTAAAATTACATTTATAAATCATTTTTAAATTTTAAATTTAAATTTTGAATTTAAATTTAAATTTTTAATTGTATAAAATATTTTTGTTTTAGAAGTGGGTTGTGTATTTTTTGGGGAATAGGGTGGGAAGTGTTTTAAAATATTTTGAAATTAAATTTAGAATTTAATTTTAAATTCTAATTTTTTTCTAAATTGTATGTTTTAGGGATGTTTTGTGGGTTTTTGGGGAATAGTGTGGGGATTGTTATATAATATATCATTATTAAAATATAAAAAATTGGTTATTTTAGAATAAAATTTATCAAAATAATTTATGGGTGTGTTGTGAGTTTTAAGGGGTATAGGATGGTAAGTGTATTAAAAAAAGTGAATTATATTTAAGAAAATGAAAATTTGTATTTGATAAAGTGTTTAATTGGTTGTTGTATCAGAAGTGTTATTTTTTATAGGGGTGTATTATTAATATAATATCATTAATAAAAAACAAAATTTGAAAAATAAATTTATTTAAGAAATGTTCCATTAGTAAAAATAAATTTAAAAATACAAAAAAACAATAATATAAAAAATAATTGTATCCAAATATTCCAAAATAATTTCAATCTTTTTTTTTTGAAAAACAAAATTTGGTAAACTAAAATAAAATTTAATTTCTAAATGAAATTTTGAATTTCGATTTTAGTTATTGTTAAGTTTTTAAAAATAATATTTAAAAAAAATTATTATTATCAAAAAAATCTATAAAAATGCTTTTAATGTTCAGCACCTTCCATGAATAAATATTTAGTGGAGTTGGAATAGTAAATTATATGGGTTGAATGTCCAGCCCCTTCTCTGAATTTATATTTGGTGGAGTTGGAAAAGTAAGTTATATGGGTTTAGTGTCCAGCATATTCTTAGAGTTTATACTTGGTGGAGTGGGAATAGTAATTTATATGGGTTTACTATCCAGCACCTTCCCTGAGTTTATACTTGGGGGCCGATTCCGATTCAGGATAAAAATTTGTAGTACGATTCGTATCCGTAGCCGTCTCCGTACGAATGATAAAAGTCTGTCCGAATTGGGTAGTACGATCCAAATTCCGAAAATACGTCCGAATATCAATGACCCGTACGAACCACAATCGAAGACCCGTACGAAAAGTCGTCAGAACTCCAACCGTGCGATTTGTAAACATGCCGTATGAACTAACAAGTGCGATCCAGACCAGGGACCAAGTACGCGATTTGTACGGCAAACGTAGTCATGCATTAAGCACGATTCGTACGGAAAACATCGTGTATGAGCGAGCAACACCAACAAATACGTCTCGCACACCCCACAATCAAGCGTTCACGTACCCCGGGCCCGAAAAACGACCGTAACTGCCAGCTGCACCAACAAATACGACTCACACACCCCACAATCAAGCGTATACGTACCCCGGGCCCGAACAATGACCGTAACTGCCAGCTGTACCAACAAATACGACTCTCACACCCCACAAAACAAGTCTACAGTGTACACACCATAGGAAAACAATGTCCTGGCCACATCCAAACAGGCAAACAGAGGGCCCAAGTCACAACCACCCCTTATGACACACCCACAAAAAATTCAAAATAAGCCACACCCACAAATGGACCAATAAAAGGGCCCACACATATAACCCATCATCCTTTGCAACATACCTATTTGTGCAAAGACACTGACAGCACACCAACAACTGCAGCCATACAACTTCACACCTACACCCATCTCATTCACACACACCACCCCCTTCACAATCCGACCCACACACCCTCAGCCATACACACCATCACCCCCCAATCACATACACCCCACACCATGACCCCGCCAAAGATTCCAAAGTTCACTAACCCGGAGATGGAGATCCTTACAGATGAAGTCATCAGAGTTTTTTCACAGCTGTTTGGTGCATTGGTCAGACAGACCAGCATAGCTGAAAAGACACGCCTGTGGGAGAGGATCGTCAAGAAGGTCAATGCTGTTGCACCCATCAAGCGCACCAGGGTGATTTGCCAGAACCTGTGGTATGATCTTCGGAGGATGGTCAAGCGCAAGATAGATGAGGACTACGCCAACGCTCATCACACTGGAGGTAGCCCTCCCCGCAGACCTGCACAATACCATCCCTGGGAGGAGTAAGTCATGGCCCTGCTACCACCGGTGGGAGTTCACGGAATCGAAGGAGCCGTTGAGCCTGGTGAGTATACAAACAAATCATGTAACATGGGGTGACTCCCAGCAGTGCATAACAGTAGGGGTGGGGTGTGGCCATGACTCCCAGCAGTGCCTAACAGTAGGGGGGGTTGTGTGGGTGTGTGGCCATGACTCCCAGCAGTGCCTGACAGTAGGGGAGGGGTGTGGCCATGACTCCCAGCAGTGCCTAACAGTAGGGGTGGGGTGTGGCCATGACTCCCAGCAGTGCCTAACAGTAAGGGGGTTGTGGTGGGATGTGGCCATGGCTCCCAGCAGTACCTAACAGTAGGGGGTATGTGTGGCCATGACTCCCAGCAGTGCCTAACAGTAGGGGGGTGTGTTACTATGACTCTCAGCAGTGCCTAACAGTATGGGGGTGGGTGTGGCCATGACTCCCAGCAGTGCCTCACAGTAGGGGGGTTGTGGGGGGTGTGGCCATGACTCCCAGCAGTGCCTGACAGTAGGGGGTGTGGCCATGACTCCCAGCAGTGCCTAACAGTAGGGGGGGTGGCCATGACTCCCAGCAGTGCCTAACAGTAGGGGGTGTGTGGCCATGACTCCCAGCAGTGCCTAACAGTATGGTGGTGTGGGGGGATGTGGCCATGACTCCCAGCAGTGCCTAACAGTAGGGGGGGGTATGGCCATGACTCCCAGCAGTGCCTAACAGTAGGGGGTGTGTGTGGCCATGACTCCCAGCAGTGCCTAACAGCATGGGGGTGTGTGGGGGGGTGTGAACATGACTCCCAGCAGTGCCTAACAGTAGGGGTGGGGTGTGGCCATGACTCCCAGCAGTGCCTAACAGTAGGGGGTGTGTGGCCATGACTCCCAGCAGTGCCTAACAGTAGGGGGGGTGTGGCCATGACTCCCAGCAGTGCCTAACAGTAGGGGGGTGTGGCCATGACTCCCAGCAGTGCCTAACAGTATGGGGGTGTTGGGGTTGTGGACATGACTCCCAGCAGTGCGTAACAGTATGGGGGTGGGAGTGTGTGGAAATGACTCCCAGCAGTGCCTAACAGTAGGGGGGGCTGTGTGGGTGTGTAGCCATGACTCCCATCAGTGCCTAACAGTATGGGGGTGTGGGGGTGTGGCCATGACTCCCAGCAGTGCCTAACAGTAGGGGGGGTGTGGCCATGACTCCCAGCAGTGCCTAGCAGTATGGGGGTGTGTGCAAGGGGAGTGGCAGAAGGTTGCAAGGGGGAGGGTGAGAGTGTGCAAGGTATAGGGTAGGAGGCTGCACTCAACCCATATGGCCCAGGTACGCACCCATGCAGTATGCTCAATGCACAGAGAGTGTGAAAGTACTGACAAGACGCTGACAGGGAAGACCCTGGTGTAGGCAGCACAAGGACCTCCTGTGACCAGTGCAAACACTAACACCAGGACAAGGTCAGATATCACAACGACTATCATGGCAGCATGCTTCATGGGGGGACAGACACACCACGAGGGACGCCCACTTGCCAATCACACTCAAAGTACTAGCATGGCCTGTCACACACACTGCTTACAGAAACTGAGATCCTGGGGACGGACAATGGGGTGCACCACTGTCACAATCGTCATGTAACACAACCTCAAAAATACTGATCTGATGACATATCCAAACAAATAAAGCACAGTGCTGAATCACAAGTCCATTGTTGCCACAGCTTTGTGATAATGTGGATGCACTCAAGTAGCATCATGGACCTGGGTATTGACAAGGTAATGCATCTTTCAGAAGTGCCACGTCCTAAAGCCCTGTGCCTGAAGTGGGTGTACAGGTCCTGGGGGGTTTGCAGTGGGTGGCTGTTACGGCACAGCAACACATCTCAAAAGTTGCTGAATGAAATCAGTAAAATTACACTCAGTCACCATCATAAACATGCTGCATTAAAACCCTGTGCATGCTTGAACCAGGCATAATCATTGACACTGCATTGTGCAGATTGGGCCACACAGACCACATCTGGATCTGTGTGGTGCTGGCGACGCAAGCCACAGCAATGGCTGTGACTGTCATCATCAACAGTACCCAACATGTCAAGCACCCATGAGCACATGTCAATCTCACCCCACATTATACACATACACAAGTGAACAATTTCAACAATACAAAGCAGGGGGAACATTGCTAACGACAATGTATATTAAATATGGATGTTGCATGATAGTGCATTAACAGTGTTTGTCTCTCACACCCACAGGTGAACGTGTGGAAACTACCCCCAACCAGGGGGGAGATGGATCCCAGTCCCAGGCTTAGCACGGCACTGACCCCACCGTCAGCGAGCCCTCTCAACACACTGTGGATGACCCCAACCAACCAGGCCCCTCTGGATCCCAAACCCCTGCAGCAGCTGGAACAGATATATCTGTGCCAACCACCACACACATTCCCGCCACATCCCAGCAGACAGCTTGGAGCCCTGCCCATGATCCACAACAGAGCCAATCTGACAATGAGGGACATGGTTCACCGGGCACCCATGAGGTGGCAGACAACACCTCCACTGCCAGCACTCATGGGTCCCGTCGACATGATGTGCCCACAAATGCAGGCCCGGCTCGTGTGGGCAGGGGTGGTGGGAGTGGCACAAAGCGGAGGCGAGAACCTGACCACCCAGCTGCAGGGCCCGGTATGGCAGAACTCAGAGACATCATGGATGTATACCGGCGGGACACCAGGGAGTTCAGTCTGGTAGTGGAGGCCCTCAACAAAATGACAGATCAGCAGGGCCAGCTACATGCCAGTCAAGAACAACACCAGGGACGGATGGAGGCAAGACTGGATGAGCTCCTGACGGTGCATAGGGAAATTAACCAATCACTCCGTCTGATCGCTGTCAACATGCAGCGCCCTCCCTGTGTCACAAGGCCAGACAAATCTAGGCAAAGACCAACAACAGGCACAGGGAGGGAGGAGGAGGAGGAATTGTCAGACGGAGAACCCCATGCATCGTCAAGGCCTGCAGGTGAGGGTCCCCCAAGGAAGGTGGGTCGTCCACGGTCCAGACGTTGAGAGGCATATGGCCATGCACAACTCCCAGGTCACCTGGTCTGGTATCATGCCTTTGTGGGCAACAGCATCACCCGATTGACTTTCAGACGTTCCCACATGGACTTGCTGGTCGCAGTGTGCCCAATGATGCCAAGCACTGTGGCCTGCACTCTGTTGACTCATACTGTAATGCATCACATCTCCTGCTGTGAACTTTGGATTCCCCCTTGTTGTACAGCACCTACTCACGTTACACGCACACAAGTCAAAAATAAATCTAACTAGCACAAAATGCATTGATGTATTTGTATGTACCCAGATTCCAATACATTTGTGAGGTCAAATTTCTTAAAATGCCACAGTCTCCTGCAAACTCTAGCCATCCACACACTGGGATCTTAGTCCGGCTGTGGACACATAGGTCACAAGATAGCCAAAAATACCTACATGGATGGCAATACTCACCCGTGATCGTTACTAACTGCAGAACATGGTGTTTGCTTGAAATACTGTAATGACTGACAGTCATAGAAGAGTGTGTGAGGTGTCAAGAACATGGCTAATATGTAGGTGTCCACAGAGGGAGCACCAGGATCTGTGTAATGAGGTATGAGAACTAGCAGCCACATGATGTTGTAGTGTGGATGTGAAGATTGATGGCCTGGCCAAGGGTGCCAAGATGAACTGTGGGCAATGGGGTGTTAGCTGGTATACGTCTATTTCACTTATTGTGCCTGGGTCAGTGGAGTGCCGACTGAGTGTGGCTGAGGAGTATGAAGGTGAACCAGCATTTGACTGTGGAACCATTGTAGGTATCTCAGGCGGATGGACATGTGGCAGTAGCAGGGGATGGTGAGGATGAGGTGTGTGCATGCACCCTGGATATCCACAAGTACTCTGGAAGTCAGGTTCTTGTTCCTGTGTAGAGGTTGTTGCTGTTGTTGGGCTGGCTGGTGTTGTGGACGGCAACCAGGCTGAACACCACCTTGCCAACAGACATCACCATAGCCATACCAGAAGGCAATGACAACTCCTGCAGACACCACACCTACAGAGTGGTTGGAGGAATTGGCATCATCCACATTAACACTCCCAGAGTCACTACCAACAACAATGACACCCTCACCACCGCCTAGCACATGCATTTACAGATCCACACCAACACCACCCTCAGAGGAACACTCATCTACAGACCACCTGGAGTCCTACCAATATTCATCAACTCCATCGCTCACCTCATCTGCATGCACGCCCTCGCCTACATGGATTACATCCTCCTTGGCAAAATTTACTTCCACCGTCATAACAACAATGACGCAGACTCCACCGCCCTGATGGACAACCTTGCCAACCTTGGATTACAACAACTCGAGACAACCCACACCACTAGAGACACACAGGACCCCATCTCCTCAGAAAATCCACACGTCTCATCCAACAACAACACCTAACACCACTGGACAGACCACAGAAGCGTCCACTTCACCTTCAGGAAACCCACCACACCCTCGCACACAGACCATGCCACGCCGCTGCTGGTGCAAGCTCACCGAGGACTAACTGACAGCCACCCTTGCCCTGGGACCACATGCCTACCCCACCTACCCCCAAACCGCTGTCATCTGCCTCAAACAGTGGATCAATGACTGCGCAGACACCTTCACCCCACTCAAGTCCTCCGCCATCTGACACCGTAACAACACTGCTGCATGGTTCACCAAAGACCCCAGAACCTCCGAGTGCACTTGTCGGAAGCTGTAGAGGAGCACGCACTGCAAACAATCACCAGAAAGCTACAACGCACACAAGAGTGCCATCCGCAGACACAACCAACTCATCAGGACCGACAACAGGACAGCTATCAAGGACCGGCTAGACAGCAACGCACACTACAGCAAATAGCTCAGCAACATTGCTATTCAACTCTCAAAAGCAAAGTACATGGCCCACGACTAAAGAACGGTGATGGATTAAACCCAGATCTTTTGACTGGGTGTGAGTGTTTGATTGATTCAGATGCCCTGTCCATAACTACCCCCTTTTGTACCGCTTTTGTCCGCCATAAGTGTGGCAGGGTATGCTCAGACGTGAGTCCCTTGCTCACTTTGCCACTGGATTCAAGAAGCCGGGCTAAAGACGGCTGGAATGCCAGAAACCGGTCCTCGGAAGCTTGTTTCCGGTCCAGGGAAGACATGGCTTGGCAGTTCGGGCTGGACTGTTCCCATGAGGCACAGGGTCAGACTGATTTGCATATAGCCATGTCTGAACTGGGGTGGCAGAGTGGGCTAAAGAACGGTGATGGAATAAACCCAGATTTTTTGACTGGGTGTGAGTGTTTGATTGATTCAGATGCCCTGTCCATCACCACCCCCTTTTGTACCGCTTTTGGCCGCCATAAGTGTGGCAGGGTATGCTCAGACGTGAGTCCCTTGCTCACTTTGCCACTGGATTCAAGAAGCCGGGCTTAAGACGGCTGGAATGCCAGAAACCGGTCCTCGGAAGCTTATTTCCGGTCCAGGGAAGACATGGCTTGGCAGTTCGGGCTGGACTGTTCCCATGAGGCACAGGGTCAGACTGATTTGCATATAGCCATGCCTGAACTGGGGTGGCAGAGTGGGCTAAAGAACGGTGATGGATTAAACCCAGATCTTTTGACTGGGTGTGAGTGTTTGATTGATTCAGATGCCCTGTCCATCACCACCCCCTTTTGTACCTCTTTTGGCTGCCATTAGTGTGGCAGGGTATGCTCAGACGTGCGTCCCTTGCTCACTTTGCCACTGGATTCAAGAAGCCGGGCTGAAGACGGCTGAAATGCCAGAAACCGGTCCTCGGAAGCTTGTTTCCGGTCCAGGGAAGACATGGCTTGGCAATTCAGGCTGGACTGTTCCCATGAGGCACAGGGTCAGACTGATTTGCATATAGCCATGTCTGAACTGGGGTGGCAGAGTGGGCTAAAGAACGGTGATGGATTAAACCCAGATCTTTTGACTGGGTGTGAGTGTTTGATTGATTCAGATGCCCTGTCCATCACCACCCCCTTTTGTATCGCTTTTGGCCGCCATAAGTGTGGCAGGGTATGCTCAGACGTGAATCCCTTGCTCACTTTGCCACTGGATTCAAGAAGCCGGGCTGAATACGGCTGGAATGCCAGAAACCGGTCCCTGGAAGCTTGTTTCCGGTCCAGGGAAGACATGGCTTGACAGTTCAGGCTGGACTGTTCCCATGAGGCACAGGGTCAGACTGATTTGCATATAGCCATGTCTGAACTGGGGTGGCAGAGTGGGCTAAAGAACGGTGATGGATTAAACCCAGATCTTTTGACTGGGTGTGAATGTTTGATTGATTAAGATGCCCTGTCTATCACCACCCCCTTTTGTACCGCTTTTAGCCGCCGTAAGTGTGGCAGGGTATGCTCAGACGTGAGTCCCTTGCTCACTTTGCCCCTGGATTCAAGAAGCTGGGCTGAAGACGGCTGGAATGCCAGAAACATGTCCTCAGAAGCTTGTTTCCGGTCCAGGGAAGACATGGCTTGGCAGTTCGGGCGGGACTGTTCCAATGAGGCACAGGGTCAGACTGATTTGCATATAGCCATGTCTGAACTGGGGTGGCAGAGTGGGCTAAAGAACGGTGATGGATTAAACCCAGATCTTTTGACTGGGTGTGAGTGTTTGATTGATTCAGATGCCCTGTGCAACACCACCCCCTTTTGTACCGCTTTTGGACGCCATAAGTGTGGCAGGGTATGCTCAGACGGGAGTCCCTTGCTCACTTTGCCACTGGATTCAAGAAGCCGGGCTGAAGACGGCTGGAATGCCAGAAACCGGTCCTCGGAAGCTTGTTTCCGGTCCAGGGAAGACATGGCTTGGCAGTTTGGGCTGGACTGTTCCCATGAGGCATAGGGTCAGACTGATTTGCATATAGCCATGTCTGAACTGGGGTGGCAGAGTGGGCTAAAGAACGGTGATGGATTAAACCCAGATATTTTGACTGGGTGTGAGTGTTTGATTGATTGAGATGCCCTGTCCATCACCACCCCCTTTTGTACCGCTTTTGGCCGCCATAAGTGTGGCAGGGTATGCTCAGACGTGAGTCCCTTGCTTACTTTGCCACTGGATTCAAGAAGCCGGGCTGAAGACGGCTGGAATACCAGAAACCGGTCCTCGGAAGCTTGTTTCCGGTCCAGGGAAGACATGGCTTGGCAGTTCGGGCTGGACTGTTCCCATGAGGCACAGGGTCAGACTGATTTGCATATAGCCATGTCTGAACTGGGGTGGCAGAGTGGGCTAAAGAACGGTGATGGATTTAACCCGGATCTTTTGACTGGGTGTGAGTGTTTGATTGATTCAGATGCCCTGTCCATCACCACCCCCTTTTGTACCGCTTTTGGCCGCCATAAGTGTGGCAGAGTATGCTCAGACGTGAGTCCTCTGCTCACTTTGCCACTGGATTCAAGAAGCCGGGCTGAAGACGGCTGGAATGCCAGAAACCGGTCATCGGAAGCTTGTTTTTTTTTTTTTTTTAAGATAATTTTTATTGTAGACATACCTGTACAGGCCAATATACGTATAGCAGTAGCATCTTAAGTGTCAGCAGATATATAATACATTTCTCCAATCAATACACAGCCTTCCGGCCCACAACCCGGGGGTTGGGCGGCGTTGAAATCTCTGCATATCCATGCCTGACGTTCCATAGAGAGGAGTGGTTAGTGTCCGGATTAAGTGTATGTCTACTTTTATAGTCCTACAAAACTACGCGCTAGACCCCAACACCCCTTCCCCGCGCAAGCCCCTAAACACCCCCCCCCCATCCCACCCCATCTCGCACACCATCACCCGCCTAAGGCTACGTTATGACCACCCCTGGGTTGCTAGCCTCATGCTCCCCGTATTCCTGCTGATCCTGGGGCCTCAACTCGCTTCCTCTGTGCCCTCCCCTCCGGGAGTCTCCTCCTGTGCGTCAGCCTCGCTATCCCTGAGCGCCTGCACCATTATTTCCCATGCGGTCGCTGTGTCAGCCGCTGTCTGGTTAGGGGTCCTGCGCGCTATCTGGTATCTATGTGTGCTGTCAGCCGAGGCCCATTTCAGAAACTCCTGCCGCCACCTCCGTGGAGTAGGCCCCAGCCTCGCTTTCCAATTCCTGGTAATCTCTCTCTTAGCTATCATCAGCCCCATGTCGATAAACTTACTCGTGAGCTTATTTTTGGGGGTGTGGGGAAACCAGTGCAAAAGGCATTCGGCCGGTCCGTACTCTATCGATCGTTCAGTCACCTCATTCAGTACCTCCCCTATTTCGTGCCAAAAGTCCTGCAGGACCGGGCACGCCCATAGCATGTGTACTAGCTCAGCTCCCTCTTCCGGGCACCGGGGGCAGGCTGCTGTGTCATCGCCAAAATACCGCCGTATTCTACCTGGGGTCATATACGCCCTATGCAACACATAGTAGTGGATCAGCTGGAACCTGGCGTTCCTTGTGCTGTTACGAGCTCTGCGGACAAGTTGTGCCCAGGTCGTGTCCGGAATGTCCCTGTGCAGATCCGCCTCCCATTTGGCTTTCAGGGATGTGAGAGGAGGGATAGTCTCCCTAACCATTCGATTATACAGGCAGGTAACTGCCTTAACCGTGCCCGCCGCCATCATGGTGTATTGGCACGCCGCTGCCGTCTCGGGCTCCCCAAGCCCCGTGCCCCAGTGGGCGTGCATCGCCCTGGTCACTGCTGCGTGCAGCAGGAATCCCCCTATCGGGATACCGAAGCGGTCTGTTAACTCCCGGAACGGGAGCAGTGTCCCACTCTCAAATAGGTCCCCAACCACCTGTATTCCCGCTTCCTCCCATTCCTGCAGGCTCGACCAATCGCCGCCATGTGGTAGTGCCGTCAGCATGGCCAGTGGTATCTCAGGCGCGTATGGGCGCTGGGTACCCGCTCTCTTCTGGGTCCGGTTCCAGCATTGTCGGTACGTGCGCTGTTCCAGCGATAAGTCCCGACTGTCCAACCGCTGCTGGAGGGTTATGTACGCCAGGACGTGCCTGGGCGTTCCCCGCAAGCTTTCATCCTCCGTGCCCCGAAATACCCTCGCTACTTCCTGCGTGAATATCTGTAATTGGGCCGCCAGGTAATAGAGCTCAAAGTCCGGCACCGCCAGCCCCCCCTCATCCTTCGGGCGAGAGAGCGTGGCCAGCGCTACTCTGCACCGTCCCGCTCCCCAAATGAACGATGTGATCTGAGATTTGAGGAGCTTAAAGAAGGAGCTAGGTATCCAGATTGGGAGCGTCCGGAAATAGTACAGTAATCTCGGCAGGGCTACCATCTTTAGTAGGGAAATCCGGCCTGCCACTGATAGCGGTAATGTGGACCAGAAGGACATACAGCCCTTCAGTCCACGCACACATCGTCCCAGGTTGCCCTCAAGTAAGTCTTCCGGCTTATGGTAGATGTGAACCCCCAGGTATTTCATGCAGGTAGGGTTCCAAGTCGCCTCCGACCGATGTTGCGGTTGGGCAGTGCCCTCCAGCAGCGGGTACAAGCCTGTCTTGGGCCAGTTGACCCGTAGGCCCGATATCTCTCCGAAGCTCTCAAGGAGAGCTTCCGCCCTCCTCAGGTCCTCACCACCGTCGCGGAGGAATAGTAATAAGTCGTCGGCATACAGTGAAATGAAATGATGACCGTCACGGGTCCGCACTCCGCGGGTGTGCCGCCCCGTTCGGGCCGCAGCCGCCAGCGGCTCAATAGCCAGTGCAAAAAGGAGCGGTGATAGGGAGCAGCCCTGTCGAGTGCCCCGCTCCACCGGGTATCGGAGGGACACCGCCGGTCCTACCCTTACTCTCGCAATCGCTTCCGCGTAAAGGACCTTAGTCCAGTGGATATAGCCAGCTCCCAGGCCGAAGCGCTCCATGACAGCATAGAGGTAGTCCCACTCGAGGCTGTCAAAGGCCTTTTCAATATCAACCGACAGGACCAGCTCCGTCCCTGTCCTCTCGGTAAGCCCGTCCATGATGCGGATGAGCCGTCTGATATTAGCCGTGGTGTTGCGGTTCGGTATAAAACCGTTTTGGTCGTCATGTACCAGCCCCGCCATGTGTGGCAGGAGCCTCGCCGCTAGAATGGAGCTCAGGATTTTATAGTCTGCGATGAGCATAGATAGCGGCCTATATGACGCGGGGTCATCACTCTCCCTGCCGGGCTTCAGCAGTGGGACCACTAATGCCTCCCTCATCGATTGCGGTAGTCGACCCGTCGCCTTGGCCTCCTTATAAACAGTCTGGAGACGCGGGGCCAGTATGTCCAGATATCTGTTATAAAACTCTATGGGGAGTCCGTCTAACCCCGGCGATTTGTTCCTCGCCATGCGCCTCACCGCTAGTCGTATCTCACCCACGTCAATGTCCGTCCCCAAGTCCTTCGCCTGCTCAGCCTCTATCTGACCTAGGGGCAGGTCAGCCAGGAAGGGATCCACCAGTCCTGCCCTGTCACCCGGGTCACTCTTGTACAGGCCCTCGTAATATTGCTGGAACACGTTGACTATGCCGAGTTCAGTTTGTTGTACCACTCCCGTCACATCCCGCAGCTGGAGTATGGGAGCGCATCTCCTGGAGGGGTTCGATAGCCACGCTAGGAGGGTGCCCACCTTATCGCCTTCCACATGGGAGCGTAGCACATACCGCTTGAAGTCAAAGGCTCGAAGTCTCTCCACCTCAACTGCTACCGCCTCCTTGGCCAAACAGAGAGATTCCTGGAGTTCCGGCCGTCCAGGCCGCCTCCTCTCCGCCTCCCTCAGGGCCGCATCCGCCTTCGCCAAATCGCCCAGCAGTACCTTCCGTACGCCTACATAGTCTCTAATACAGATGCCCCTCACCACTACTTTAAAGGCATCCCACTCCGTCGCCCTTGAAGTTGCTGTCCCTGCGTTCTCCGCGAAATACGAGGTCACGCCTTCCGCTAGGGCCTCCCCGAAGAGGGGGTCCTCCAATGTCTCAGGCCGCAGTTTCCAGAGCGGAGCCCTGGGCTTCCCCGCAACCCACGCCAGCCGGATCAGGAGCGGGTTATGGTCTGAGATTGTCCTCGTTAGGTATTCTGAGCTGGTGACGCACGGTAGCACCTCCCGGGAGCAAAGTATGGCGTCCAAACGGACATGCAGGTCATGGAGCCCTGAGAAAAATGAGTAATCCCGATCAGTCGGGTGTTGCCCTCTCCAGACGTCTACGAGTCCCCAGCTCTCCTGCCAATCCCTCCTCCCCCTAGAGAGCCTGTGTACCGGGGAGTCACGGAGGGGGGGGTGAGATCTGTCCAGCAGGGGGTCGGCAATGGAGTTAAAGTCACCCCCCAGCAGGACCGGGCCCGCAAGGGGGTGGGCCAGCGTCCCTGACAGTGTAGCTAGGAAAGCTAATTGGTCCGTGTTTGGGGCATAGATGCTAGCCAATACTATATCTCTACCTTCGAGCTTCCCCTCCACCACCACATATCTCCCTTCCTGGTCAATCCATTGCCATGAGAGTTGGAAAGGCGTGCCTGCCCTAATCCATATGAGCACCCCTCGCGCATAGGCCGAATAGTTGGTGTGATAAACCTGGCCCCGCCATCTCCTTTGTAGGGCCACCCCCTCCCGTTTTGTGAGGTGCGTCTCCTGCAGCAGCGCGATGTGTACTCCCCTCCGTACGAAGTAGGCATGCACTTTGTGTCTGCGTTGCATAGTGTGTAGGCCCCGGACATTCCAGGTCATACAAGTCAAACCATTTGCATTAGCCATTATCCCAGTGATCTGGTCGAAATCCTCCCTCCAGGTCCAGCCCGTTGGCGGTGATGGTGCCCCCTCTGTAAGAAACAAAACTCCCCAACAGCCCTGCCCATGGCATACCCAGGGTCAACAACATCAAAGAAAAAAGCAAACAATCCCCAACTGTGGAACCCCCCCCCTCCCCCAGAACAGGCCCCAATATCGAAATACCAGTCCCCATCCAAACTCCCGTACCTGATGACCCAGGTCTCAACTACACAGCCGCAGCTGTGGGTGCCTTAAGGGCCTACGGAGCGCGGCCTTGTCCAAAGGGAGGCCGCGCCGCCCATCTCCACCCTCCCTCCCCAGTTCCTCATGGACCTTCTGCCCTGAGCCCCGCCGTGTGCCCCGGCCCCCACTATGTGCGAGGGCAGCGACCCCCCCTCCCGGTGCCCCCAAGCATTACCCGTTCAGCATCGACAGTAGTTCATATGTTGAGGATCTCATCCGCCGTCTGCGGTGTCACCAGCGGCCCCTCCGTGCGATGTAACCCCGACAAGTCCGACTCCGATCCAGAGGCCGAAACATGAGTGTCCGAGTCTGTGGCCCCTCTAGAACCGGGACCTTCTGCTCGGCCGAGCTTCCCCACCTCCAACAGCGCCGCCTGTCGTTCCGCCTCCGTTTGTGAGGCCGATGGGCCCAGCTGCCCCCGTCCCCTTTTCCAGAGTCTTTTCGATTTCCGCAGCCGCTTGGGCGAGCGCTCCCGCTCCTTCTCCCGCTCCTCTCTCACTCTGGCTCCGTCAGTCCCGGCCTTGTACGTCTCCCACCAGTCCCAAGCTTCCGCTGAAGTCGCGAAGAAGATCGCCTTGTCGTCCACTACCACTCGTAGTCTGGTTGGGAAAAGCAAGGAGTAGGGAATACCTTCAGTCCGCAATTCCCTCTTGATCGTGAGGAAGGAGGCACGTTGTTTCTGCGTTTCGAAGGTGAAATCCGGAAAGAGTGTGACTCTACTGTTCGCAATCTGGAAGGGGCCATCCTCACGAGCCCTCCGCAGGAGCAGATCTCTGTCCTTGTGGTGCAGCAACTTGGCTATGATCGGTCTGGGTGGGAGCCCGGGCTTGGGTGGTCCTGAGGGGACCCTGTGGGCCCGCTCCAGAGTGAAGAATGGCGAAAGTCCTTCCGGCGCCACCACCGTCTTCAGCCATTCCTCCATGTAGGCAATCATGTCGCCCGTCCCCTCCGTCTCCGGCACACCTACGATCCGTACGTTGCTGCGTCGGTTTCTATTTTCCGCGTCCTCCGCCCGCCTCTCTAGGGTGCTTATGCGGTCCAAGGCCTCCGTCAGCTTACTCTCCATCGCCCTGTGAGCCGGCGCCATGTCCCCGATCACCACCTCAGCCTCCTTAACCCTGTCTTTCAGTTTGTCGTGGTCCGCCCGGAGTAGGCCCAGCCCCGACGCCACCTGCGCTATGTCGTTGTGGAGCGCATCTCTGGTGGCCGTTATGGCGTCCAGTATTCGGTCCTGCAAACGCTGCAGGTCTGTCTGTTCCGCAGGGCCCCCTTCCCCTGCGTTTGATGCTGCCGCCTCCTCCGCCTTGGTCTTCGGCTTTCCCATCGTGACCTGCCCGCCGCTCTCGTTCTCCCCGACAACTTGCTGACCTCGGGCCTCGGCCTCGTGGACCACCCCTGTGCGCTTCGGGGCTCGCTGGTCGGCTGCTGCGCCCCAGTGTGGGCGTCCCAGTGTGAGCGTTTGTCGCTGTGTCCGGACCCTGGGTGCTGAGGGGTAACGTTCACTCCCTCTCCGAGGCGGTGTGGCGGGCCGGATGTCAAAGGCCCTTTCCTGCCCTTTTCTGCCTCCGTGGGATCTCCCTTACGTCCCCACAAGACGTATGTGCACTGCCGCGGGGGAGAGGGGGGCCCAGGATGCGCTGCCGCGCTCACCGTCTCCCACGGATCCCCTCTCTCTGGGCGGCCCTCGCTCACTTACTGGGCCGGCCGATGCCTGGGGCCGGGTCGGGCCTCCGGTTCTCGTCTGCACGGGGCCGCCAGGAGGCCACGCCCACTCCGTCCTCCTCCGATGGCGCCGCACACCGCGGCCGGTCGCTGAGGAGCAATCCTCGCCGTGTGGGGTCCGGCGCTGCCGGCGATCGCGCCTCCACCATGCGCGCCGGCAGTGCGTCTCTTTGGCGGTCCGCCGCTTCCTAAGGCTCTGCTGCGGCCGCCATCTTGCTCGGCGCCAGTCACTCAGCCGCTCCAGAGGCCGCCGCGATCGGCGGTCGTTCTCGGGTCCGCGGAGTCGCCGGCTGCCCAAATCTCGCCCAGGCGGTCTCCGCCGGGCTATCATCCGGCGCCGGGGCACACTCGGGCTCTACGGCCCCTGTATCAGGATTCCTGCGGGGGAAGAGGCGCGGAGCTCCGGGCTCACGCCGCCATTCCCTCGGCGCTCAAGCCACGCCCCCCCTTCATCGGAAGCTTGTTGCCGGTCCTGGGAAGACATGGCTTGGCAGTTCGGGCTGGACTGTTCCCATGAAGCACAGGGTCAGACTGATTTGCATATAGCCATGTCTGCACTGGGGTGGCAGAGTGGGCTAAAGAACGGTGATGGATTAAACCCAGATCTTTTGACTGGGTGTGAGTGTTTGATTGATTCAGATGCCCTGTCCATCACCACCCTCTTTTGTACCGCTTTTGGCCGCCATAAGTGTGGCAGGGTATGCTCAGACGTGAGTCGCTTCTCACTTTGCCACTGGATTCAAGAAGCCGGGCTGAAGACGGCTGGAATGCCAGAAACTGGTCCTCGGAAGCTTGTTTCCGGTCCAGGGAAGACATGGCTTGGCAGTTCGGGCTGGACTGTTCCCATGAGGCACAGGGTCAGACTAATTTGCATATAGCCATGTCTGAACTGGGGTGGCAGAGTGGACTAAAGAACGGTGATGGATTAAACCCAGATCTTTGGACTGGGTGTGAGTGTTTGATTGATTCAGATGCCCTGTCCATCACCACCCCCTTTTGTACGGCTTTTGGCCGCCATAAGTGTGGCAGGGTATGCTCAGACGTGAGTCCCTTGCTCACTTTGCCACTGGATTCAAGAAGCCGGGCTGAAGACGGCTGGAATGCCAGAAACCGGTCCTCGGAAGCTTGTTTCCGGTCCAGGGAAGAAATGGCTTGGCAGTTCGGGCTGGACTGTTCCCATGAGGCACAGGGTCAGACTGATTTGCATATAGCCATGTCTGAACTGGGGTGGCAGAGTGGGCTAAAGAACGGTGATGGATTAAACCCAGATCTTTTGACTGGGTGTGAGTGTTTGATTGATTCAGATGCCCTGTCCATCACCACCCCCTTTTGTACCGCTTTTGGCCGCCATAAGTGTGGCAGGGTATGCTCAGACGTGAATCCCTTGCTCACTTTGCCACTGGATTCAAGAAGCCGGGCTGAAGACGGCTGGAATACCAGAAACCGGTCCTCGGAAGGTTGTTTCCGGTCCAGGTAAGACATGGCTTGGCAGTTCGGGCTGGACTGTTCCCATGAGGCACAGGGTCAGAATGATTTGCATATAGCCATGTCTGAACTGGGGTGGCAGAGTGGGCTAAAGAACGGTGATGGATTAAACCCAGATCTTTTTACTGGGTGTGAGTGTTTGATTGATTCAGATGCCCTGTCCATCACCACCCCCTTTTGTACCGCTTTTGGCCGCCATAAGTGTGGCAGGGTATGCTCAGACGTGAGTCCCTTGCTCACTTTGTCACTGGTTTCAAGAAGCCGGGCTGAAGACAGCTGGAATGCCAGAAACCGGTCCTCGGAAGCTTGTTTCCGGTCCAGGGAAGACATGGCTTGGCAGTTCGGGCTGGACTGTTCCCATGAGGCACAGGGTCAGACTGATTTGCATATAGCCATGTCTGAACTGGGGTGGCAGAGTGGGCTAAAGAACGGTGATGGATTAAACCCAGATCTTTTGACTGGGTGTGAGTGTTGATTGATTCAGATGCCCTGTCCATCACCACCCTCTTTTGTACCGCTTTTGGCCGCCATAAGTGTGGCAGGGTATGCTCAGACGTGAGTCCCTTGCTCACTTTGCCACTGGATTCAAGAAGCCGGGCTGAAGACGGCTGGAATGCCAGAAACCGGTCCTCGGAAGCTTGTTTCCGGTCCAGGGAAGACATGGCTTGGCAGTTCGGGCTGGACTGTTCCCATGAGGCACAGGGTCAGACTGATTTGCATATAGCCATGTCTGAACTGGGGTGGCAGAGTGGGCTAAAGAACGGTGATGGATTAAACCCAGATCTTTTGACTGGGTGTGAGTGTTTGATTGATTCAGATGCCCTGTCCATCACCACCCCCTTTTGTATCGCTTTTGGCCGCCATAAGTGTGGCAGGGTATGCTCAGAGTTGAATCCCTTGCTCACTTTGCCACTGGATTCAAGAAGCCGGGCTGAAGACGGCTGGAATACCAGAAACCGGTCCTCGGAAGGTTGTTTCCGGTCCAGGGAAGACATGGCTTGGCAGTTCGGGCTGGACTGTTCCCATGAGGCACAGGGTCAGAATGATTTGCATATAGCCATGTCTGAACTGGGGTGGCAGAGTGGGCTAAAGAACGGTGATGGATTAAACCCAGATCTTTTGACTGGGTGTGAGCGTTTGATTGATTCAGATGCCCTGTCCATCACCACCCCCTTTTGTACCGCTTTTGACCGCCATAAGTGTGGCAGGGTATGCTCAGACGTGAGTCCCTTGCTCACTTTGCCACTGGATTCAAGAAGCCGGGCTGAAGACGGCTGGAATGCCAGAAACCGGTCCTTGGAAGCTTGTTTCCGGTCCAGGGAAGACATGGCTTGGCAGTTCGGGCTGGACTGTTCCCATGAGGCACAGGGTCAGACTGATTTGCATATAGCCATGTCTAAACTGGGGTGGCAGAGTGGGCTAAAGAACGGTGATGGATTAAACCCAGATCTTTTGACTGGGTGTGAGTGTTTGATTGATTCAGATGCCCTGTCCATCACCACCCCCTTTTGTCCCGCTTTTGGCCGCCATAAGTGTGGCAGGGTATGCTCAGACGTGAGTCCCTTGCTCACTTTGCCACTGGATTCAAGAAGCCGGGCTGAAGACGGCTGGAATGCCAGAAACCGGTCCTCGGAAGCGCGTTTCCGGTCCAGGGAAGACATGGCTTGGCAGTTCGGGATGGACTGTTCCCATGAGGCACAGGGTCAGGCTGATTTGCATATAGCCATGTCTGAACTGGGGTGGCAGAGTGGGCTAAAGAACGGTGATGGATTAAACCCAGATCTTTTGACTGGGTGTGAGTGTTGATTGATTCAGATGCCCTGTCCATCACCACCCTCTTTGGTTCCGCTTTTGGCCGCCATAAGTGTGGCAGGGTATGCTCAGACGTGAGTCCCTTGCTCACTTTGCCACTGGATTCAAGAAGCCGGGCTGAAGACGGCTGGAATGCCAGAAACCGGTCCTCGGAAGCTTGTTTTCGGTCAAGGGAAGACATGGCTTGGCAGTTCGGGCTGGTCTGTTCCCATGAGGCACAGGGTCAGACTGATTTGCATATAGCCATGTCTGAACTGGGGTGGCAGAGTAGGCTAAAGAACGGTGATGGATTAAACCCAGATCTTTTGACTGGGTGTGAGTGTTTGATTGATTCAGATGCCCTGTCCATCACCACCCCTTTTGTACCGCTTTTGGCCGCCATAAGTGTGGCAGGGTATGCTCAGACGTGAGTCCCTTGCTCACTTTGCCACTGGATTCAAGAAGCCGGGCTGAAGACAGCTGGAATGCCAGAAACCGGTCCTTGGAAGCTTGTTTCCGGTCCAGGGAAGACATGGCTCGGCAGTTCGGGCTGGACTGTTCCCATGAGGCACAGGGTCAGAATGATTTGCATATAGCCATGTCTGAACTGGGGTGGCAGAGTGGGCTAAAGAACGGTGATGGATTAAACCCAGATCTTTTGACTGGGTGTGAGTGTTTGATTGATTCAGATGCCCTGTCCATCACCACCCCCTTTTGTACCGCTTTTGGCCGCCATAAGTGTGGCAGGGTATGCTCAGACGTGAGTCCCTTGCTCACTTTGCCACTGGATTCAAGAAGCCGGGCTGAAGACGGCTGGAATGCCAGAAACCGGTCCTCGGAAGCCTGTTTCCGGTCCAGGGAAGACATGGCTTGGCAATTCGGGCTGGACTGTTCCCATGAGGCACAGGGTCAGACTGATTTGCATATAGCCATGTCTGAACTGGGGTGGCAGAGTGGGCTAAAGAACGGTGATGGATTAAACCCAGATCTTTTGACTGGGTGTGAGTGTTTGATTGATTCAGATGCCCTGTCCATCACCACCCCCTTTTGTACCGCTTTTGGCCGCCATAAGTGTGGCAAGGTATGCTCAGACGTGAGTCCCTTGCTCACTTTGCCACTGGATTCAAGAAGCTGGGCTGAAGACGGCTGGAATGCCAGAAACCGGTCCTCGGAAGCCTGTTTCCGGTCCAGGGAAGACATGGCTTGGCAATTCGGGCTGGACTGTTCCCATGAGGCACAGGGTCAGACTGATTTGCATATAGCCATGTCTGAACTGGGGTGGCAGAGTGGGCTAAAGAACGTTAATGGATTAAACCCAGATCTTTTGACTGGGTGTGAGTGTTTGGTTGATTCAGATGCCCTGTCCATCACCACCCCCTTTTGTACTGCTTTTGGCCGCCATAAGTGTGGCCGGGTATGCTCAGACATGAGTCCCTTGCTCACTTTGCCACTGGATTCAAGAAGCCGGACTGAAGACGGCTGGAATGCCAGAAACCGGTCCTCGGAAGCTTGTTTCTGGTCCAGGGAAGACACGGCTTGGCAGTTCGGGCTGGACTGTTCCCATGAGGCACAGGGTCAGACTGATTTGCATATAGCCATGTCTGAACTGGGGTGGCAGAGTGGGCTAAAGAACGGTGATGGATTAAACCCAGATCTTTTGACTGGGTGTGAGTGTTTGATTGATTCAGATGCCCTGTCCATCACCACCCCCTTTTGTACCACGATATTCCACCATCACAAGATCTGTGTGACTCACTGGCCAACTTCGCTCACGGTAAGATCATCGACATACACAACAGCTTCTACTCCACTAGCCCCACATCCACAACCGAGACCACCTCCCCTACGACCAACACCCACTAAATTCACCTGATTGCCTGCTACAACGTCAGCAATGAAGACACCATTGTGAGCAAGGACTACAATCACTCTGGATCCCCATCTAACCCATGGCAGATCCACATTTCAAACAAGCCAGATAAGCCATCTCAACCCTTCTCCATAAAAATATCCTACACCTCCTTCGAGCCAACAACCTTCACTGTGAGCCTGGAGAATGTCGTGATCACCGCCTTACTGAATAAACCTACGGTGGACCACAAATACTTCTGGAACTTACTGCCCATCTCCTTGATCCCCTTCCCAGAACAAGTCACGTAGAAGATTATCAACAGACAGGCAAAGACAACAACATCATAGAATCAACACAGTCTGGATCTTACATCAACCAGAGCACGGACACCGCCCTCATTGCCGCCACCAACTACATCAGCATCCTCATGGACAAAGGAGAAGCAGACACCCACATCCATCTGGACCTATCAGCAGACTTTCACACGGTCTCCCACGGTACCCTAACAGTACGCATCCATAATGCAGGAATCAAAGAGAGTGCCCTGGTCTGGATCACATCCTTTTCCACCGGCAGAACCCAGAGCATCTGCCTCCCACAGTACTGTTTCAAGACCACTGACACCATCCACAGCGTCCCACAGGGATCATCCCATAGCCCAACGGGCTTAAATATCCACATGGCCCAACTCACCCATGTGGCACAACTACAGAGCCTCAATATCATCTCCTACGCCAATTACACCCAGCTGATCATCTCCCTCACCAAAGACCCACACACTGGCAAAATCAACCTCCACAGAGGAATTAAGGCTGTTTCAAAATGGAGTAAGGACAGCAGGCTGATGCAGAATCCTCACAAATCGGAGGTACACATCCTCGGCCCCACCAGCATAGCCTGTGTCGACTCCTGGTGGCCAACATCGCTAGGTACAGCACCATAACCCACCAAACATTCACACAACCTGGGGGTCATCCTGGACTCCTCACTCACCATGAACAAGCAGGACAACGCCATCTCTGCTTTCTGCTTCAACACCCTCTGAATGCCCCGCAGGATCTTATAAAGGATCACCTCAAATACACAAAAAAAAGTCACCCTGCCCCTCTCCACCAGCTGACTTGAGTAAGGGAACGCCATCTACGCAGCTACAACAACCAAACTCTTGAGCCTGCTGCAAAGCATCTAGAACACCTTGGCACGTCTGATCTTCTTTTGCCACAACCCGGCCACATCACACGACACCCGAGAGACCTGCAGTGGCTCCCTGTCAACAACAGCATCAGCTTCAAAATCCACATCCACGCACACAAAGCTCTACACCGCGCAGGACCAGCATACCACAACCACAGACTCAGCTTCTACACACCCACCCGCAGCCTCTGCTCTAACAACCATGCTCTTGCCACTGTCACTCACATTGGGAAAAACACGGACAGTGATAGATCATTCTCCTACCTCGACTCAAAGACCTGGAACACCCTCCCTACAAGTCAACAACAGACCCATGACCTGCTGCCCTTCACAATACTTCTCAAGACCAGGGTGTTGTGATCTGTAGCGCCCCCCCCCCCCCCAGCGCATTGAGACCGTCACGGGTAGGTAGTGCGTTTGAGTAATGAATCGATTGATTGATAGATGGCTTTGCAAAAATTTGTGTGTAGGATAGGAGAGCTGTAGATGATAGTTACAATGAGGCTGGTCAGGATGCTGGTGTGAAACTGGCTGTGCAGATGTTTGCCAATGCAGAGTGTGTCAATGGTGTTGGATGTGACTCTGAGGGTGTACCCCGTTAAGTATGACCAATCATAATCCTGGATTGGGTGTGTGATCCCTGTGGGATTTTGACAATCCGTCTGTGATGGCTAGGCAGAAGTGGTGTTCTGAGGTAGCGTACTACAATGTCACAGCATTGGAGGCGATGTGTGGAGCTGTCGTGTCAACGAGGTAATAGACTACAATGTGGTGCTGCTGGAAGTAGTGTGTGTGCAGTACTAGGCACATGACCTGGTTGTAAGTACACGCGCTGTTAAGTGTGTCTGCGTCGTGTTATCAGTATGAGTTGCACACACAGCCTAAGAGGCAGGTCATGGGTGTGTTTGTGGTAGCGTGTGAACAGGTGGATGATTGTCTGGTGTTGACTGTGTGGAGGTTGGCTGGGGCATGAGTCTGTTGTGTCAAATGTGTCATTCCTTCAAAAGGAGCCCAAGGGGGAACAAAGGGAAAATGCCACCCCACATTCAGACACTGTTCAACAACAAAAAGGCCTAAACCACCTCACACCAAATTCCTTACGACGAATGTCAGAGTTACATGGGCAATTTATACTACTGCCTCAGATGTGTACCTTGACACTAATCCATAGGGTCATGGTGTGTTTCACGTTTACATAAAAATTACACCAAGGTCTGATCCCACTCTACAAATTGAAAATGAACTGAGCAAAGAGAGAGTGCCTCACGGTAGCAACACTCGAGGGGGTTCCTGACAGACAATTGGCAGTTTAGCCACCTCTCATCATCGGCAACTCTCTCTTCGTGTGAGTAAGGAACGAAAAGGAAAATACAAATAGTGATACCCTAACTAATGTAAATATTGTGCACAAATAAACAACCACTATGTCCCCTCATATCAATTAAGGTGAAACTAAAGTGTATGTGCACCTGGAAACCCTATGATAGGCAAAGACAATCGGCCATCACTATTAAAAAGGGGATGGACTTGCTAGCTAAACGACTTTCTACTGATGCTGTCACATGTGTCATCAAATGAGCTGAGTGTCATGCAGTGGGCATGTTGCAGATGGTGATGGACCTGCCTTTGTCATGGCGGTTGTGCAACAGTGGCACAGACAAGATGCGGCATACTTCAATAATGGATGGATGGATGGAGGAGTATCTCATAGGTGTGTGTGTGGCTGGATTGGGCCACACGGTGCAGCGTTGTGGCTGGGGATGCTGCAGCCGGGAGGAGTGAACACATGACGGCAGAAGGGCCGATAGAACATGCTAAACAGGCACACAACACAAGGATTCTTGCAAGACATTAAGTGATGTGTATGTGAGCCTGGAGTGGCTGGTTACCCATGGGTCACTGCCTGAAAATGTGTGAACAGTCACCAAACATCACAGCCACAGGACGAGTCCCCATAATGCCAAGCGGGGCACAGGACACACTGCGTAAGCAGCTGTAGCCCGCACTTTGTGTGTAGCAAGCAACAGAACACATACCCAACAATGTACATCATGCACAATATGATCCATTAGCCATTACTAACAGCATGCTTGTTGTCACTGTACACATGACCACATATGAAGAATCATTGTAAACAATGCCATATAGAACGCATGCAGACTGTAAAGATAACGGCAGTGACATTAATGAGGCACAATGTACTGTGTGAAACAGAGTTCCCACACAATAGGATGAAGTTAGTTGCAAGGCCATGCTGCATCAGCCAAATTACATGCCCAGTGGCATTGCTCTGACGACAATAAAACCATGCAATGATGTTACCTGTAATGCTGGTGATACACTCTCCACACAACTGGCAGGGACTGTCCGTACCTGTGACCATCAGAGTGGTGTGATGCTGGAAGGGTTCCATCTCCCAATATCCCCTTGCTCTGACTACTAATGACAGACACATTAGGGCGATCAGGCGAGGAAAGGTGAGGATGGGAACTGCAGGGAGGGAGATCTGAAACAAAGCAAACCAAGCATAAGGATTCCATACTTTTTGTTACAGATTCCCAGATTACCTTGGCACCTAGACTGTACCACTCTCACCTGTGTAGTGAAACCACTGCCACTGTGTCCTATTACTGATCACATCTTGCAATGAGACAAAATCAATCCTTCAACACGGACACATGAGAGTTAGTAGAGGTTGTGACCAAAATGGAGCATGTATGACGCTCACTAGGCTGCTACAATGCAATTAGAACCATGCAGTCATGAACGACGTCACAGTGTATGATTGATGCTCGATATCTCAGTAATTATGACGTATAGCAGTGCAAATGACACAAAGCCAACAATTCGTAGTCAGCCCTGTGAATCAGTAAGGGTCATGAAGGGAAAGTAGACATCACCCACAAGAGCCGTAAGCATGAGGAAATAGAAATTTTACGTGGCCAGTGTGTCCCCCACTCGCACCCTATGTATGTACCTATTCCCCATGTATGTCCATGTCATCATGTAATTCCCTTCTCATGGCTGTAATAACAATGCCTCTGCATTTCCGTCCAATGTTAGCATGTCAGTTATTAGGCCCTCCATGAATGAAACGTTAATTCTGCACTGAGGCCTATGTTGCCAATGCATTTACATGGTACACGTTTAAAAGTCGAGATGCACACGTTTTTGTGGCACAGCCGAGCCAGGTCCCGAATTCAGGCTCCGAGCCTCTTCTGACTCTGAAAGCTGCGGTTTAGTTATGTATCCCTGACCTCTCCCTTACTTCCTGCTCAGCCGAGAGGTGCCCAGCCTAGCCTGCCAAAGACAGTATTTTGCCTACAGTTATCTGCTCAGCTCCACAGAAAACACATTCCAGTCTAGTGAAAGGGGTAAACATATTCCGCCTGCAGAAGATAGGGCCTAGCCTTTCTGTCTCCATTCAAGTGATTTACAAAACCCGTTTCCATAAGAAGGCCCATGGCCCCACGCAATGCACGAAGAAAAATATGCACACACTAGCATTTAGTGATGAACAGCCTTTGCTCGAGAGACCTTTACTTCAGACAATACATCCTCCAAACACAAGATATCAGATATGCCAAAGGTGCAGGTCGTTCTGACATCCCAGACTCCTCTACTAGTGCTAAAGTCAGCTCCCCCCAGCTTCCCCCAGTTACATGTCAATTTCACGTCATGACCAGTTTTGCGCGCACAAGTAGGGTAAAGGTTCCTGCTGACCATCCAGACCTCCTCTATGCATCCACCCACCTATGACACACCTATGACTCATCCAGTGAACACCCACATGTACGCCTCCTTACACGCCTTCTTTCGCGCCCATGTGTTCTTATCTCTCTCTTTCACTTGCTCCGCCTGGAGCGCTCCGCCTTCTCTATTCAATGCAATGTATGTTCTAACTATATATAATGTGTTATGTGAATAAAGAATTTAGATAACGACCCTTCCTGAACCTTAGTGGTGATGGAACCCGATTCTCCAGTAGCTCGAGTTATTGCATTAAAGCCCTTTTGAATCGGACACCATGGACTCTGCCTCTCATTTTATGAGCAATCCTTATTAATGTATAGAAATTCCGACAGGGTAATTAATTATTTACCACAAGCAGCTCCTCAAATGAGGAAGGAAATAACCTGAACACCATGAAGACCCATAGGGGCCAGTCATTACCTCTTGCAACTGTGCCTTACTATGCTAGACAGAACAAGCATGTGTAACCAAACTCAACAGCGAGTAAATAGGAACAATGCAAAAAGATACAACCCTACCGTGACCAGGATATGCTGCATGGCAGAAGAGAATTCAGGCAATGAGCTCACCAGACTGTTGACACGTAACAGTGAACATTTGCTACAGCCCAACGTTGTGATGTAATCAGCGCAACATACCTGGCATCATGAGAATGGAAAGTCAAAATCAACTTACTGAGAAGGCTAGCGAAGCAGTGTTCTCCACCGGCACTGAGGTAACGACATGACAGTGACATGACATACTGCCACAAGGGACAATGCATCCATGCAAACACACTCACAGGACAGTAGACAGAACATGTGGGACCTACACTGGCCCACACCGGCACAACATGGTTCACTGGAAATCTAACTGTACTGGCCCACAAGGTTGAGTGGATGTTTCAGACACATCCCGCTGCACACAGTGAGGCTGCAATTGTCCACAGAGCCTGTGTTTGTGATGTCACACTCAATGGCAACCCGTGCCATCCGCAATGTGTCAGGGTCAATGTTAACACACATTGATGCATTCACCAAAGTCAAAACTCTACTACAGATGACTGTCAAGAAAGTGACTGTCTTGTCATGGGAGTGGCGCAACATGAAATTTGATACATGGTAATGTGACATGTATGTATGGGCCTACAACATGTGCATGAACAGTTTCTACACAATCAGAAACCATACCAACAATAAACTGCCTGTTTGGAATCCTTACCCAAACTGACATTTCCGCATGTCTGTGCAGGGTATGCTGATTCATCCGACGTTGCCAGCATCAAGAGGAATTGCAGGAGGACCAAGATGACTCAAACAGACAACAGGCAGGGCGACCTGGAAGGGCCAGACACACAAGGGGTCATGTACTGAATATATTCTTTCAGACATGGTCATGTACAATACACTAACAATGTAGTACACTCGTACATTCAAACTTCAAGCATTGCGCTCATGTGTGTGGCATGACATCATCACTTGTGTGACACTGCACCACAAACATCAAAGTGACTTTGTGTATGGTGTGCTGGACACACAGTATGCTTCACATGTCACTCTATGGTAGTAGCTTGCACACTATTTTACCGGTACTCACCGTTATGAGAAGAAGTTGCGTATGAGCTGACTCCGGATATCATCCTCCTCCTCCTCATCGCTAGCATCCTGGCCAAGGCCTTCGTCCTCAACGGGTGGATGGTCCTCATCATCAGGCTCCAGGATGAGTGGCACGTCCCCCTCCACTGCCATGTTGTGCAGCATGCAGCACACGGTGAAGATGTCACACACATTGAGCGGGGAAGTACGGTAGGGATCCACCTGTCTTGTCGAGACACCTGAACCGGCTCTTCAGGAGTCCAAACGTACGCTCGATCACACGCCTGATTTGGCCGTGTGCATTATTGTAACGCCGGTCTGCGGCACTTCTGGGGTTGCGTAGTGGAGTCAAGAGCCACGGCAAGTTCGGATATCCGGCGTCTCCTACAACAATACATCATGTCAATGAGTGTGCAATGAGAAGCCATGAGAGAGCAAAATTACATTGAGACATACATGAGA
This sequence comes from Lissotriton vulgaris, assembly GCF_964263255.1. Classification (NCBI taxonomy): domain Eukaryota; kingdom Metazoa; phylum Chordata; class Amphibia; order Caudata; family Salamandridae; genus Lissotriton; species Lissotriton vulgaris. The sequence goes on along the minus strand of NC_141685.1, from coordinate 958,992,959 downwards.
AACAGTGTTTACCCACCAACAAGACTTGCCCGATGGTTGCGCAGCTGCAGCATCATCTGTGGTATCCTGCTCCGCCTCATGATGAATGCATCGTGGCATGATCCTGGAAAACGAGCACAGACATGGGAAATCATCATGTTAGCAAGACACACCATCAGGGCATTTATGGAGTGGTAATGTTTCCTGTTGCGGAAGGCCTTCTCCTGAGCCTGTGGTGGCACCAGTCCAACATGTGTCCCATCAATGGACCCAATTACATGTGGCATGTGTCCCAGGGCATAGAATGCACCCATGACATTGTACAACTCTTATGGAGTAGGGAACTTAATGAATTCATCAATGTGCTGCAACATAGCAGCTAAGACATCACGTAGGACACGGCTGAACATAGTCTGGGACATCCCCCGACATCACCTATGGTAAATTGGAACGTACCTGTGGCAAAGAACTGTAGGGCTGCCATCACCTTTACCTTGGGTGTCAGCGCAGTTGGATACCTGTGTCGCGGTTGTAGATGTGGTTCCAGCCTGTCCGTCAAATTCTGAATCAACTCCTGTGGGAATCTGTAGCGGCGGATGCAATCACGTTCCCTCATGGCATCCAAGACAGGCAACGGCCTTGGCAGAGGGGGTGCCCTGCACGACATGTGTGGGTAAAAAGGTGTACAACAATCAGCAAACAACAATTACAATGTACATAGCAGAATCAACACTGCTTAAATACATGAAATTCACTTATGAATCTGGCGTGGGCTATACATCATGGACACTTATGCCAGCTAGTTGGCACTCCTACAAAAAAACTGATGCAATGGTGGGATGACATTAGCTTTGCCTTTTTCAGGATTTTGTACATGTTTGCCACTTGACTTGACAGCCAGTGTGTGTTATGTACTAGCAACTATATGGTCTGGCGATAGATGGCCATGTGAGGAGTTTCAATGAAGTGTGTGGTGTTGGAGGGAGCCTCTGTTCCAATCATATACTCACACCCAGTCAACAGGTCAGGGTTTTAACCATCACCTCTCTGTTGCACACTCTACCCCCAAGTTCAAACATGGTCATGTGCAAATCTGTCTGTCCATGCGCCTCATGGGAACAGTCTAGGCATATTTGTCAGATCATGCCTTCCCTGGACTGGTAACAATGTTCCTGCAACCACTTTCGGACATTACAGCCGTCTTCAGCCATGCTTGTTTGTATACACATCTGTCTTTCACTCACGCCTGGCTGTAGACAGCTGTGATGCCAGTGAGAGGTGATGAAAATCTTGTTTCAGGTCCAGGGATGGCATCACATGGCAGTTCGGGCAGGACTGTTCCCATGTGGCACAGGGTAAAACAGCTTTGAACATGACCATCTCTGGCCTTGGGTGGCAGAGTGGGCAACTAGACGGTGATTGCTCAACACCTATCCTGAAGACAGGCAGTGGCTCATCATTGTGACTGTAATCCAAGTTGTGGCATGGTCTGTTACTTGAATCTTTGCATACAATGAGCGTTGTGTCTATTACAATTGCGCATTACTAGACTTATATCTGTGCAGAGTTATGTGGCATGTGACTCATGATGCATGCCATGATTAGAAATGCCCCCAAATAAATTCTTGCTGATATGTCTGATGTGTACAGGTGACTGATATGGTTTTTCATTTTCTCGTTGCCAACAGCATCATCACCACAACCTAGAGGAGACACAGGCACAGACCAGACAGAGGGACCCAGCAACACTGCCACCAGCTTTGAGGAGTCGGAGGGGAGTCAGGCGGCCAGACTACATGAGCACGACATCTCCTACCATGCAGACGGCTCCGATTCTGACTCCCAGGAGGAGGGCGAATATGCAGCTATGCCATCTTCTATAACTATGGCTGCCCCCTCCTCCTCCAGACCCATCTCCACCCTCCCAGTTGTTAGGGTCCCTAGGGTCTGTGCTACCCCCTGTGTCTCCTTTGTCCCCGGTACCGCAGCCCCTGCCCCTGTGTCCGCTGCTGCCCTCAGTGCTGAGTCTGTGGACCTGCTCCGGCAGATCCAAATTGGCCAGACATCAATGCTGACTGTCCTCCATGGACATACACACATCATGACACAGTTTTTGTCATACATGGAGGGCATGCCAGCAGCCATGTCTGGCCAAAGTCGGAGTTTGGCAGCCATAGAGTCATCACTGATGGCAGCACTGTCCATCCTGCAGGGTCAGCCCCCCCTCCTTCAGACCCATCCATATCACCCTCTCCCATACATGTCCAACATACCCGCAGATGCCACAGGTCAGACACCACAACAGACACACCAGCACACCCACACGCAAGTTGAAACGCAAATCTCCATGCACACAGTCTCAAGGGGAAGTAGGCACACCCACAGGGAGAGGGGACAGACATCACACACGCATCCACAGACACATGACACCTGACTCACAGCCCTCTACCTCCACCCCCATTGTGTCCCCGGGTTCAGGTAGTCGTTTGTCCGAGCTGGCAGCAGTGTGCAGCGCAGAATATCTGACAACCTTTTGCGCTGCACCGTCCACTGTGGAGGAATCCACCCCACCTGCAACGACTACACCTCCCCTTCCCTCTCCTGTCCCTGCGGTGCCGGACCATGACTCAGATGATGCCCCCATGTGTCCACAGACATCTGAACTCCGTGTGCAGGCACGTTTGGGTGTCAACATCCACAATGTCACCACTGTTGGACATTTTTTTGGACTGGCCATTGGCCTTTTGTGAGCCTGGACTCATTACTTGTTTTTTTTAATTGTTTGGCTGAATAAAGCCTTACTCTTTTTCATTCAGAACTTTTTCATTTCAGGAAATTACTTAAGCTGCTGTGTTCCTACAAGTTGGTTTAATGCTCTTTTTTTGGGTATTGTGACAGATGCCTATTTCATGATGGTAATGAAGTGGACCATGGTATGTTTGTGCTATCCCAATGTTGCATCACATTTTCAAAATTGGTGTGTGCACTTTGCAGGCAGACGTTGTCCCAAAGAGTGTTCCTTCCTCAGTGACACATGTGATCTGCACTACGGACAGGTGCACAATTATTGTGATGAAGTTTGTGTTGCTTGCCTATAGATTTGTAGCTTCCCTGCCGCAATGGCCATGCCTGCTCACAAATCCATTCTGATAATTGGTCAGTGCCATCAATGCTACTCACTGTGCTTGGGGTTGCAGTATGTATTAATGCCTTCAGGGAGACCATCAAACTTTATCACACTATGCATGACAATGTTATCAGCCTTGACGTTATGATTCAGATTGTACATTTTTTACATTTGGACACAAAAAATACATGATGGTGCCTTGTGTCTAGGGGATTACTACCCTGTTACATCCATGAGGGACTACATGTTGCACCACCTGGACATTTACCTCATGTCCGGTATGTACATGACACTTCATTAGTCCTTTTGTGCATCATTTAATTGGTGGTCTGTTACATGACTACACACTATTGACTCATGATGGAGGGGTGTGTGCAAGCAAACTAGACGGGTGGATATACATGTGGGATCTGACAATACACCCACATATGGTGTGTCACCCAGCGTGTGACAGGATACCATTCTCCGTGGAGTAGGTCACTGCTGTGTGTGATGTGTTGATTTGCAACTATCATGAGTGTTCCCAGTTAGGGATATACACATACAGGCATGTACTTGTTGTATTATGTTGGACATGCACACCCCTATGACTGAGCACTGCTAGGGGTCCTCTGCACTCACCCCCTATACTGTTGGGCACTGCTGGGGGTCCTATGCACCAATGCCCTATACTGTTGGGCACTGCTGAGGGTCCTCTGCACCCACCCCCATATTGTTGGGCACTGCTGGGGGTCCTCTGCAGCCACCCCCTATACTGTTGGGCACTGCTGGGGGTCCTCTGCACTCACCCCCTATACTGTTAGGAACTGTTGGGCACTGCTGGGGGTCCTCTGTACCCACCCCCTATACTGTTGGGCACTGCTGGGGGTCCTCTGCACTCACCCCCTATACTTTTAGTCGCTGTTGGGCACTGCTGGGGGTCCTCTGCACCCACCCCCTATACTGTTAGGCACTGTTCGGCACTGCTGGGGGTCCTCAGCATCCACCCCCTATACTGTTGGGCACTGCTGGGGATCCTCTGCACTCACCCCCTATACTGTTAGGCACTGTTGGGCACTGCTGGGGGTCCTCTGCACTCACCCTACTGTTGGGCACTGCTGGGGGTCCTCTGCTCTCACCCCCTATACTGTTAGGCACTGTTGGGCACTGCTGGGGGTCCTCTGCACCCACCCCCTATACTGTGGGGCACTGCTGGGGGTCCTCTGCACTCACCCCCTATACTGTTAGGCACTGTTGGGCACTGCTGGGGGTCCTCTGCACTCACCCCCTATACTGTTGGACACTGCTGGGGTTCCTCTGCACTCACCCCCTATACTGTTAGGCACTGTTGGGCACTGCTGGGGGTCCTCTGCACCCACCCCTATACTGTTGGGCACTGCTGGGGGTCCTCTGCACCCACCCCAATACTGTTAGGCACTGTGGGGCACTGCGGGGTCCTCTGCACCCACCCTCTATACTGTTGGGCGCTGCTGGGGGTCCTCTGCCCTCACCCCCTATACTGTTAGGCACTGCTGGGGGTCCTCTGCACCCACACCCTATACTGTTGGGCACTGCTGGGGGTCCTCTGCACTCACCCCTATACTGTTAGGCACTGCTGGGGGTCCTCTGCACCCACCCCCTATACTGTTAGGCACTGTTGGGTACTGCTGGGAGTCCTCTGCACCCACCCCGTATACTGTTGGGCACTGCTGGGGGTCCTCTGCACTCACCCTCTTTACTGTTAGCAACTGTTGGGCACTGCTGGGGGTCCTCTGCACCCACCCCCTATACTGTTGGGCACTGCTGGGGGTCCTCTGCATTCACCCCCTATACTGTTAGGCACTGTTGGGCACTGCCGGGGGTCCTCTGCACTCGCCTCTATACTGTTGGGCACTGCTAGGAGTCCTCTGCACTCATCCCCTATACTGTTAGGCACTGTTGGGCACTGCTGGGGGTCCTCTGCACTCACCCCCTATACTGTTAGGCACTGTTGGGCACTGCTGGGATTCTCTGCACTCACCCCATATACTGTTAGGCACTGTTGGGCACTGCTGGGGGTCGTCTGCACCCACCCCCTATACTGTTAGGCACTGTTGGGCACTGCTAGGGGTCCTCTGCACCCACCCCCTATACTGTTGGGCACTGCTGGGGGTCCTCTGCATTCACCCCCTATACTGTTAGGCACAGTTGGGCACTGCCGGGGGTCCTCTGCACTCACCTCTATACTGTTGGGCACTGCTGGGAGTCCTCTGCACTCATCCCCTATACTGTTAGGCACTGTTGGGCACTGCTGGGTGTCCTCTGCACTCACCCCCTATACTGTTAGGCACTGTTGGGCACTGCTGGGAGTCCTCTGCACCCACCCCCTATACTGTTAGGCACTGTTGGGCACTGCTGGGGGTCCACTGCACCCACCCCCTATACTGTTGGGCACTGCTGGGGGTCCTCTGCACCCACCCCCTATACTGTTGGGCACTGCTGGGGGTCCTCTGCACCCACCCCTATACTGTTAGGCACTGTTGGGCATTGTGGGAGTCCTATGCGCCCACCCCCTATACTGTTAGGCACTGTTGGGCACTGCTGGGAGTCCTGTGCACCCACCCCCTATACTGTTGGGCACTGCTGGCGGTCCTATGCACCCACCCCCTATACTGTTAGGCACGGTTGGGCACTGCTGGGGGTCCTCTGCACTCACCCCTATACTGTTAGGCACTGTTGGGCACTGCTGGGGTTCTAGCACCTTCCCTGCGTTTATACTTGGTGGAGTGGGAATAATAATTTATATGGGTTTACTGTCCAGCATCTTCCCTGAGTTTATACTTGGTGGAGTGGGAATTGTAATTTATATGGGTCTACTGTCCAGCACGTTCCCTGAGTTTATACTTGGTGGAGTGGGAATAGTAATTTATATGGGTTTAGTGTCCAGCACCTTCTCAGAGTTTATACTTGGTGAAATACATTTTTGTTGGCAGAATACTACAATTATTATTTGTATCAAAATATAATAACTATCGTAGTAATTAGAATTATTGTTAGACTAGTAGTACATTGATAAAGAAATCACAACATTTATGATAGTTGAAAAATAATCAATAAATGATTAAAATAATATTTAAATTATATTTTATTTCAATAATAAAAAAAAGTAGACACACACATGGTTAAGTGGAAACATTTACAAACAGTTTATTAAGATGGAAAAACAAATGGGAAGTAGAGGAAACATTTTTATTTGCAGTATAATTTTGTAAGCCAATAGTCTTTATTAAAAAAAAATAATAGCAAGTAAATGTTTGTATATTAAAAACATTGATAAATTGCAGTGAAATAATTTTTATGTTTATTCACATACATTGAAAATGTAATTTTTCATAACAAATATAATTACTTTAAATCACATACAAAATAGAAATATTTTAATAATAAACATGTTGAAAATAATTGTTATATTTGTTGTACATACAATTTTTCATATTTTAAAGTAGAGATCATTTATAGATACATTTTTTAAAGAATTCAAAATAGTAACATTTTTGTTGGTTACAAAATGGTAATAGTGTAATCTAGAAATTAATAAAATTAATATTGAAAATACTAATAATATTAATTTTTACAGAGGTAAATAAAGAGAAATAATTTTAAAACCATAGGTAAATTTTATAATAACATTAACATATTTATAAGCATAATGTTTAACACAAAGTCAATTATAAAAGTAATTTTAACATTTAAATTAATTACAAAGTGTACATATAAATAATATTTTATTTTCAACAGTTAGTTAAATAACATTGTAAATAATTTTTTTAACAAATATATTTTTATAATTATTTAAAATAATGATCATGAAAAATAACATATAATGTAACACTATATTTTTAATTTTTAAGTGTTGGAAAATAGAAAATAAATAGCCTTTTCACATATACAGGGACTATTTTTTAACCGATTGTCTGATTTGGTACTGGAACAGCTCGCGGTTGGATGCTTCGTCGCGTTGGAGAGGGTAAGTTTGTTTTTATTTTATTTTATTAGTTAATAAAGTGAATTTAAGTGTATGTGTGGTGTCTTTAGGTTTAGTTGGATTCTATTATCGATCCTAGATTGTGTTTTAGGTGTTAGCTCGAGTGTACAATATTTAGGGAGTCATTAGGATGGCGGGCGGACTTTGCCCGCCCGCCATCCTGACGGGGATTGGGACCGCCCGCCTTAAGGGCGGGGGTCCTGGGGGTGGCATTAGGATGTGCCCCCCACAGTGGCGGGCACATCCTGTATTTTTAGCATTGGGGCGGGCGGTGCTCTCTGCACCGCCCGCCACATTGCTAAAAATGCTTTACATCATTTGCATTTACAAAGCGGCAGGCACCGCGCGGTGCCTGCCGCTTTGTGAATGCAAATGAAGGGGGGGGTACCACAGGTACCCCCGTGCTCACCTCCCTACTCACCTTCACTCTGGGGGCCCACACGGGGCCCCCAGAGTGAAGTCCGCCTGCCTTTCCGTGGCGGAATTGCCGCCACGGAAAGGCATTGATAAATGCTAATGATAATATGACTGGCGGTGTCTATTCCTTTTCCGCCCGGCCGCAAGGCGACCGGGGCGGAAAAGCGGCGGACGGTCTTTCCGTCCGCCGAGGTCCCCCCCACCATACTAATATGGCAGGGGGGAAAACGAGAGATGATGGCGGGCGGATTGCCCCAACCAGCCTGGCGGGGGCAATCCGCCCGCCATAATAATGGGCCCTTTAGTGTTTACCGCGTTCTAGTGCTAGGTGTGTGAGGTATGCTTAAATGTTTAAATGTTAGTAAATGGATATGTTTATAGTACAAATATGTATTTTTATATGTGTATGGGTGTATTTGTGTGGGTGGGTATGTTTTTTTCTAATTTTCAGGTTGTTGTCGCCCTTTCAGTTTTTGGAGGAGATCCGTTTTTTTTTAAAGTAGTGTGACGAGTATTATATACTCTTATTTTTACACACATACTTTGTTTTTCGGGTTTTCCAGGAGAGTTTCTTTCTTTAAATAACTATTTTCGGGTTTTGAAGAGTATACCCTGTGGATTACATTGGAGAGGATTCGCCGTGGATTTGCTTGTATTTTTTCATTTTTTTGGGGGCTTCCTTGGATTGTATGGACATTTTGAACGCTTTGGTATGGATTTTTCATCATTGGATTACTTTTAAAGCAGCAACGGAAACTGTAAGCATATAAAGAAATGTTTTTGGGTGGGAAAGCTGTTTTAATTTGTTGTATTGCTACGTTATATGTAACAGTTTGAAAGTAAATTATCATAATAAATTTCATATATGTGTTTAAAATGTATTTGATAATTTAATTTCAATTTGTTAGATATAACAAAGGTAGGAACAGTTATATTTAGAAGTGGCTAATGCTGGATGTATAGTTGTGATATATTTTATAGAATCGTTTTAGCTATCATTGAGAGATATTCCAGTCCTCTGTTAGTTGGATAGAGGGTAACTTGGCTTTGGAGTGTGTTATACATTTTTTTGGTTTGTTTAGTTAATTTTGGTCCTATCAGGGTTACTGATTGCTCCATTCGGAGCTCTTGGTAACTCTGCTCTTTTTGTAGGGATTGTATTAATTTGTGAAGGGTGAATGAATGAATAAGAAACTTGGTTAAGCGCACTGCGGCCAAGCGGCTTCCTGGCGCTGAGGACTCAACAATACTCACAGATGGGACCCAAGAGGACTAGCAGGGGAATGCCTGAGAAAAAAGAAAAGTTTTGAGAGCCTTGCGGAAGTGGGTGTAGATGGGAATAGAGCGAATGGAAAGAGGAAGACTATTCCAGAACCGGAGAGCCAGAACCGAGAAACGGGTGCCCCCTGTGCGTGATTTCCGGAAACGAGGGACGTGAAGGAAGGAAAGTGATGAAGAGCGGACAGTGCGGCTAGGGGCATGAGAAGTGATGAGAGAATTGATGAAATGTGGGCGGAACGAGCGTGCCCCCGAAAGGCCAAGCAGGCTAATTTGAAGTAGGATCTGAAATGAACCGGGAGCCAGTGAAGGGACTTGAGTGCAGAAGTGATGTGAGAAAATTTGGGAAGACGAAGGATGAGGCGGGCCGCCTGGTTTTGGATGGCCTGGAGGCGGCGGGTTTCGTAGGCAGGGATGCCTACGTACAGGCCATTCCCATAGTCCAGGCGAGAGGTGATTAGAGCCGTGACGATGGTTTTGAGGGCATCTGCAGAAAAAAACGGGAAATCTTACGGATTAAACGAAGGGACAAAAAACAGGAAGACACAACGGAACTAATTTGGGCATGCATGGACAGATCGTCGCTGACCTTGATGCCCAGGGTCCGAACAGAGGAAGCTGGTGAGGGAGGGGGACCAAAGGAGAGGGGCCAGTGTGCCGGGGACCAGGGATTAGAGGGGCCACCAGTGAGGACAAGCTCTGTCTTGTCCGGATTGAGCTTCAAATGATTGAAGCTCATCCACTGAGAAATAAAAACTAAAGTGGAACAGAACTTGGGAAGAGAGTCAGCAGGGGACGAAAGATCAAAGACGAGCTGGAGGTCATCTGCGTAGTTATACACAGAGACCCCCAGCTAAAGAAGAGAAGAGATGAGAGGGCGATATAAAGATTAAAGAGAAGTGGGGAGAGGGAGGAGCCTTGAGGGACCCCACAGGTGACCGGACGAGGGGAAGCGGAAAAACCGGAGAGGTGAACCGCTTGCGATCTTCCTTGAAGGAAGGACGCGATCCAAGATAAGGCAGTGCCCTAGATGCCCGCTGCGCTGACACGATCGAGAAGAATGGCATGATCGACCGTGTCAAACGCAGCGGACAAATCAAGAAGGACCAGAGCTTGGGGGAGATTGCTATCAGCTTTCGCCTTGAGTTCATCCAGGACCGCAAGGGCCACTCCCTCAGTGGAGTTGCCAGGACGAAAACCCGCCTGTTGGGAGGCCAGAAGATGACTCTCCTCGATGTAGGAGGATAGGCAAGATGTTACGTGGCTTTCAAGGATCTTCCCTAGATAAGGGAGCAAAGAGATAGGCCTGAAATTAGATAGGAGAGAAGGGTCAAGACCAGGTTTTTTAAGGATGGGGAGAACTATAGCAGATTTAAATGAAAATGGGACAGAACCCAAAGCCAGAGAAGCATTGAGTAAAGTGAGGGGAGGGACAGGGCATCTAGTATAGAGAGTTCTAAGAATCCGTGCGGGAGCGCAGTCCGCCGGAGAACCAGACTTAACCTTAATAAGCAAGTCAAAAAAAAGCTCAGAAGAAATGGGTTGAAAGTGATCCAGAGAGGAAGAGAGCGGAGGAAGGGAATCAAAGAGTTCAGGTTGAGGCACAATGGGGATGTTGGCCTTAATGTTAATGATCTTGTCGATGAAATAGTCGTTCAGTGAAGAGCAGAAAGTTTGAGATGGAACAAGAGAAGGACAAGTGCGATCGGAAGTGGCGAGGTTATGAACTAATGAAAAGATTTCTCGAGATTTATTGGCAGAGAGGGCCACTCTCTCAGTGAAATATTTGGTTTTGGCCGCTAAAATGGTTTTTTTGTAGTCGTTGAGAAGAGTTTTGTATTTGAGGCGGAAAGTGGGGCAGTAGTTCCGTCTCCATTGGCGTTCCGAGCGCCTAAGACCTAGTTTAAGGGCTTTGAGGTCGCTGGTAAACCACTTATGAGCGTCGTAGGGGCGGACAGATTTGATCTTTTTGAGCGGGGCAACCTGGTCACAGGAGGAAGAGAGCCAAGTGCTGATGACATCAGCCTGACTTTCCAGGGATAGGTCAGTCAGGTCAGGGGCAGATGAGGTCAGGGAGGATGAGAGAGCACTGAGGTCGGTCTGGTTCCAACTTCGAGCCATAATGTTTTTAGGCAGAGGGGCTTTCTCGGCTTGACCAGAGTGGATAGCGAATGAGATCATGGAGTGATCCGACCAGACGCAGGGAAGGATGGAGGTAGATGAGACATTACAGCGTGATGACCAAATTTGGTCCAGGGTGTGACCCTGGATGTGAGTAGGGGCCGAGACGTGAGATGAGAAATTGAGACACTGAAGTGTAGCAGAAAAGTCTTTAGATGAGGAGTCCTCCCTGGGGTCACCCGGCCAAAAAGGGTAGGTGTTCCTCTGCCTGTGGTTGCTTGGAAGACATTATGTCATCCTTCAACTGTGTTGTTTGTTTTTGCTTCCTTATTTAGGGTGCTAAGGTAGACATTCCACCAGGCAATTTGATATTTGGATTGTCTTCTATGACCAGATCGGTGTAGCCTTCCTACCCATGTATCTTCGAAGTAGTCAAGCATAGGGCTTAGTCTTTCTTCGTTTCTTTTATAGTAGGGGCTGTCGATTAATAGGTTATAGTGTTCAGCAACATCTATTACAGGAACATAGGCTAGGGAAATAAGTTTTTTCATTTGATAAGCAAAGGTGCTGTCTGTGGCTTATTGGACACTTAGGGGTCGATTCAGATTCGGGAAAAAAAACGTCCGTACGATTTGTATCCGGAGCTCTCTCTGTACGAATCGTACCCATCCGTCCGAGTCACGTAGTACGATCCGTATTCCGTGAATCCATCCGAATCGTCGTGATCCGTATGTATTGCAAGGCTGAAACCGTGAACCGTACTACTCGTACACATGCCATACGACTCGTACACATGCCGTATGACTCGTACACATGCCGTACAACTCGACGAGTACGATCCGGACCAGGGTATGAGGACGTGATTCGTACGGTCCACATCAGGTAAGGGCGAGTCATACGGAAAAGCACACAAACACATACACACCGTACGGTGCGTACCCCCCATGATCACAGGAGTACGCACCGTACCCCTGCGATCATGAGGTGTATGTGCCGTACCCCATGTACGATGGGTGTACGAGCCATACCCCATGTACGATGGGTGTACGAGCTGTACCCCATGTATGATGGGTGTACGAGCCGTACCCCATGTACGATGGGTGTACCCATCATACATGGGGTACGGCTCGTGTACCCATCGTACATGGGGTACGGCTCTTACACCCATCTGCTCTTTTTTGTCTAGCTATGGTTCTTTTAAGGGAATCTATAGATGGTAGTTGGCTAGAGGCATGTTGGGGTAGAACACTTAAATGCTGTTTTAGAATAGCAGTTGTTGCTAAATCAGTACTAGTGCTAGCTTCTTTAAGGGAATCAAGCATTTCTCTAATCTCTATTTCTGTTACATTGGGTGGGTGGTTATGTTCCTTAGTATAAGTCACAGTAGTTTCCTGAGTTATAGCTCTACCATAACATTTGCTAGAATAGTATTTAGTGCATTTCCAAAAAGCGTTCATATCTTTCTGTTTCTCTTGAGTATATACATATCCCATGTAACAAAGAAGCATTTTCCCTTTCTGAGAATACACAGATGTTGCTCCTTCAGTCATTTTTGCTTTTTGGTGCTAGGAGAAATTAAACATTACATTATTAGAAAAGTATTTAAATTATGTATTTAGTATTATAATAACCTTGTTTTGCACGTTCATTATTTACCAGTTTATTTCTTTGTTGAATTCAGGTGTTGCTTTTCTTCAAATTTTTCTTTTATGTGTATTTCTTCAGTACCTGTTGAGATGGAGAAAATGTGTTAAAAGATTTTACATTTATTTATGTTTATTTTGTTGTGCTCTGCTAGCTAGTTTGTACTTCTATTTATTAAGGTTTTCAGTCAAGTTTTAAATTATTTACCTACTTTTTATCTTTTTTCTTTGACGGGTAGATGTTGTGCAGTTTTTCTTTATTTTCTTTTTCTCTGTAGAAAATAGAGTAGGAATAAAAGAGATGTTTTAGTTATTTGTTTTTCAAATACAGGTTTGAAGTTTCATATTTACGTTTTGGAAATATATTAAGGTGGTGATACTTACTTTAGATAGGTGTAGCTGGTTTTTGGTTGAAGTCAATTAGTTTTCTCTAAGCAATCCGGCAGAGTTTCCTCTTCCTTTTCTTTGGTGGTTTAGATTGCAATTTTAGCTGGTTTCATTCTTCTTTTGATAGAATTTGTTTAATTGTTTCTGAAAGTTTATTGGTTGTTCAAATTGATAGCTTTTTCTTATTTGTTCATTTGAATTTTTTTTGTTTTGCTAATTGTTTTCCTTACATGGGTGACGCCAATTACTGTTTTTTTGTATGGGTAAGGCAATTTTTTGCAATGGTTAATGCCTTTTTTTCATATTTAAAGTGAAAGAATATTTATAATGTGCATTAAGAAATGTTTTATTATTTGCAATGTTGTGTATGTGTTTTAAATTGTTTATTTGATGTAAATGTTTTTTTTAAATTGTTTGCAATGTTTATTGTATGTTGTATTTGTTTCATAAAATAGTTTATGGTTATTTGTGATGTGTATAATATGTATTTTTCATTAGAAAGTGCATTTTGTATGTATTTTGTTAAGTCGATATTCTATTAGTTTCGATATATTTGTATTCTATATTTTGATGGTCGATATTTTGGCTATGTTTTATGTTAAGGATTGAAAGTCGATGTTTTTACATGCGATAATATTGTTGGTCGATAATGTTGTAGTCAATATGTTTTTTTATCGATATTGCGGTTTCGATATTTTTGTTATTTCTTGTTTAAGTATTGGGATTTGATATTTTTGTAGTCAATAATTCTTCACCAATATTTTGTCTGGTCGATATTCGGTCTGTCGAGGTTATGTCAGTGATTCTTTTAAAATATATATAAAACATGGCCTTGGCCCTATTATGTTTAGTATGTTATGGCACAAATATACGAGGGCCAATGCAGAGTTACAGTGGCCTTTGACAGGCTCCTTGATGAACAAAAGATGGGAATTCTTCAAGAACAGTTGTTTAAAAGATGCAGTAGACAGTCCATGTTTGACTCCTTCCGTACTTGGCAGAAGGAGGCCAAACAGGGGCAATAAAAAATCGAAAAGGAAACTAGAAAACAAGGTATGCAGACCCTTACACAGAAGGCTGTTGCTTATGATAAGGAGAAACAGAAAACTGGATAGAATGTGTGGATAGGAAATTTAGGTTGCAAATTGATAGGTCTTATATGATTCAGGAGGACGGGGATACTTTTATGGAGACCCTATTAGATGCCCGACCCCAGCCACCATATGTCCCAGAACGTATATACCCTGTTGTTCCACATCAGCAACCACAACCTGCACAAGGTGCACCAGTCTCTACAGCTGTCACACCTACCACCCCTGTTAACATGCCCCCTACTTCTTTTCTTTCATTGCAATCTCTGACTGCAGCAATACCTGTTACTCCTGTTCCAGTCATTCATCCTCCATTGTCACTAATAACTGACACACCAGTGCTCCGTCCAGAAGATAGAGATTTGACCTGATTCTGAGAACGGTTAGGTCCGTTGAGGCGATCTGGAGAGGGAGAAGAAGAGAAGAAAGTAACAGTGGACCAGGCAATACGGTGGGCTCGCAACCCAATTTACAATCTTGAGGATATCTGGCAGATAATGGGAGTCTTTAACCCATTTCTGCAGCAAAATGCCCTTAAACACCTATCCTCCACTCTAATTGACCTCTGGTACCTCAAATACTATTTGATATTAATGAAGGCGCTTATATAAATAATTTGGAGCTGACCTCTATGTATAGGTATGTTTCAACACTACTGACTTATAGAGGTAGACTGCATGATAAGAGTCTTACTAAAATAACTAAATTCTTAGGGCCCCATTAGGATAGCGGGCGGAAAACCACCCCGCCCGCCATGGATGCGGGAAACAACCGCCCGCCATGGAGGCGGTGCAACCGGCAGACAAATTAGGATCGACCGCCACTAGAGACCGACCGCGGCGGTAGCGGTGAAAATGAAACCGCCCGACGTGTGCGGTGATGACAAAACTCCGACCGCGGCGGTCGGAAAAGCAGCTGGAAATACAACACCGCCCACAGGGAAAGCGGAGACACCGCACAGGAAATTACGATATCCCCGAGGGTGGCGCGGGCGGACCGGCAGGCACCGACCGCCGCGGTCGAAGGCAGGATTGCATGGGAGAAATGACGGACAAGCACCAGCAAAGTCACCGCAGCGGACGAACACGAAATCCATCGCGGTCGATGTCAAAGCACCGCAGCGATGCAAAATACTGCATAAACAAAGTAGCCCAGCAACAAATACATACAACACACACACACAGATACAGAAATGGCAAAGAAATACACAATACTACATAACCACACCCACTACACACCTGACAACCACTATCCAATTGGACACACCCACACAGCAGAGTACAAATCCACACCCTCCACTCACCACAATCCTTTGCATCTTCCCAGAACAGAAGGCCACACACCACATCTGAGAGAGGCAAAATCGCACACAACACCCACCACCACCATCAACACCACCATCACACCATCACAATCAAACCCCCAGCACAGAACACACCTCATCACCACACCCTTGCACCCACACACCCCTGCACCCACAAACACCTCAACACCCCCACACCATGACCTCACAAAAAATGCCCAAATTCACAGAGAGTGAGTTGACAGTCATGGTCAACGAGATTGTGAGAGTAGAACCACAACTATTTGGGAACCTAGTCCAACAGACACCATTAGCCACCAGGACACAAATGTGGGAAAGGATTGTCCAAAGGGTTAATGCAGTTGGGGCCACCCCAAGATCCAAGAAGGAGATCATGAAGCGGTGGCATGATCTCAAGAGGGTTGTCAAGGAGAAGAGGAGCAAGAACTGGACTGTGGCAAACTTGACTGGCAGTGGCCCTCCCGTCCCAATGAAGACATTCACACCATGGGAGGAGAAGGTGCTTGGTATCCTGCTACCTGAGAGTTACACAGGAGTAGCCGGGGGAGCGGAGGCTGGTAAGTACAGACAACCACATTGACTTTTACCTCCTTGCAATACCCAACCACCAATACACTGTCCATCCCTAAACAAGATGTAGCCAGCCATTCTGCTGAGGAGGCCTGTATGGGGCCGGAATGTCAGTACAACAACTCCCACCATAGCCCCTGTCCCACAGCCCAGCATCATGGAGGCCTGCCCCACCCAGGAGAAAGTGTCAGCCATTGCACTGTTTAACAAACAAACTTACAGGTTGGTAGCCATCTGCACTTGGAGGGTGTTTGTGGGTGCGAGGGAGGGAGGGAGGCCTGTCTCACTACTCCCAGCATGCCCCTTGTCCCACAGCCCAGCAGCATGGAGGCCTGCCCCACCTAGGAGAAAGTGTCAGCCATTGCACTGTGTAACAAACAAACTTACAGGTAGGTAGCCATCTGCACTTGGAGGGTGTTTGTGGGTGCGAGGGAGGGAGGGAGGCCTGTCTCACTACTCCCAGCATGCCCCCTGTCCCACAGCCCAGCAGCATGGAGGCCTGCCCCACCCAGGAGAAAGTGTCAGCCATTGCACTGTTTAACAAACAAACTTACAGGTTGGTAGCCATCTGCACTTGGAGGGTGTTTGTGGGTGCGAGGGAGGGAGGGAGGCCTGTCTCACTACTCGCAGCATGCCCCTTGTCCCACAGCCCAGCAGCATGGAGGCTACCCCCACCCAGGAGAAAGTGTCAGCCATTGCACTGTGTAACAAACAAAATAACAGGTTGGTAGCCATCTGCACTTGGAGGGTGTTTGTGGGTGCGAGGGAGGGAGGGAGGCCTGTACCACTACTCCCAGCATGCCCCTTGTCCCACAGCCCAGCAGCATGGAGGCCTGCCCCACCCAGGAGAAAGTGTCAGCCATTGCACTGTGTAACAAACAAACTTACAGGTAGGTAGCCATCTGCACTTGGAGGGTGTTTGTGGGGGTGAGGCCTGTACCACTACTCCCAGCATGCCCCCTGTCCCACAGCCCAGCATCATGGAGGCCTGCCCCACCCAGGAGAAAGTGTCAGCCATTGCACTGTTTAACAAACAAACTTACAGGTTGGTAGCCATCTGCACTTGGAGGGTGTTTGTGGGTGCGAGGGAGGGAGGGAGGGAGGCCTGTCTCACTACTCCCAGCATGCCCCTTGTCCCACAGCCCAGCAGCATGGAGGCCTGCCCCACCCAGGAGAAAGTGTCAGCCATTGCACTGTGTAACAAACAAACTTACAGGTAGGTAGCCATCTGCACTTGGAGGGTGTTTGTGGGTGCGAGGGAGGGAGGGAGGCCTGTCTCACTACTCCCAGCATGCCCCCTTGTCCCACAGCCCAGCAGCATGGAGGCCTGCCCCACCCAGGAGAAAGTGTCAGCCATTGCACTGTTTAACAAACAAACTTACAGGTTGGTAGCCATCTGCACTTGGAGGGTGTTTGTGGGTGCGAGGGAGGGAGGGAGGCCTGTCTCACTACTCCCAGCATGCCCCTTGTCCCACAGCCCAGCAGCATGGAGGCCTGCCCCACCCAGGAGAAAGTGTCAGCCATTGCACTGTGTAACAAACAAACTTACAGGTAGGTAGCCATCTGCACTTGGAGGGTGTTTGTGGGGGTGAGGCCTGTACCACTACTCCCAGCATGCCCCCTGTCCCACAGCCCAGCAGCATGGAGGCCTGCCCCACCCAGGAGAAAGTGTCAGCCATTGCACTGTTTAACAAACAAACTTACAGGTTGGTAGCCATCTGCACTTGGAGGGTGTTTGTGGGTGCGAGGGAGGGAGGGAGGGAGGCCTGTCTCACTACTCCCAGCATGCCCCTTGTCCCACAGCCCAGCAGCATGGAGGCCTGCCCCACCCAGGAGAAAGTGTCAGCCATTGCACTGTTTAACAAACAAACTTACAGGTTGGTAGCCATCTGCACTTGGAGGGTGTTTGTGGGTGCGAGGGAGGGAGGGAGGCCTGTCTCACTACTCCCAGCATGCCCCTTGTCCCACAGCCCAGCAGCAGGGAGGCCTGCCCCACCCAGGAGAAAGTGTCAGCCATTGCACTGTGTAACAAACAAACTTACAGGTAGGTAGCCATCTGCACTTGGAGGGTGTTTGTGGGTGCGAGGGAGGGAGGGAGGCCTGTCTCACTACTCCCAGCATGCCCCCTTGTCCCACAGCCCAGCAGCATGGAGGCCTGCCCCACCCAGGAGAAAGTGTCAGCCATTGCACTGTTTAACAAACAAACTTACAGGTTGGTAGCCATCTGCACTTGGAGGGTGTTTGTGGGTGCGAGGGAGGGAGGGAGGCCTGTCTCACTACTCCCAGCATGCCCCCTTGTCCCACAGCCCAGCATCATGGAGGCCTGCCCCACCCAGGAGGAAGTGTCAGCCATTGCACTGTTTAACAAACAAACTTACAGGTTGGTAGCCATCTGCACTTGGAGGGTGTTTGTGGGGGTGAGGCCTGTACCACTACTCCCAGCATGCCCCCTGTCCCACAGCCCAGCAGGATGGAGGCTACCCCCACCCAGGAGCAAGTGTCAGCCATTATACCCTGCACGCTCACCTTACAGGTATGTAACTACCGTTTATCTTCATGAAGTGTGTGTGTATTAATCTATTTACTATTGTACAAAATGCATAGACAATCAACCTTTAGGACACCATGATCTAACTATCCACTATGTAATGTAACACGATGTTGCCATGATTTGTACAACTGATGACAGCACAATGCACTAGTGTACAGACAGCTGATGATACACAGATGACACAAACACTGACCACTCCCCATCTACTCCACAGGTGATGAAGAACTCACTGCTGGGGACAACACCAACGACCCGCAGAGCCAGTCTCCACCTCCGGCACATGGACTCACAGATGCAGACTCCCAGGACAGTATGGACGATGAGCTCCAGCCCGGCACATCCGGTGTTCCACACACCCAGAGGTCCCAGGCCCCCATCCTCCCCACCACCACCTCTGCTGCAACGACAACGCAGCAGACCCCTGCTGTCACAGCCTCTGCCTCCACCGCAACCACCACCGCAGCCACTGCCACCAACACCACCACGACCACCAGTACCACCTCCCGCACCCTCCCTGTCCCTAGGGATGACCAGCCCACACAAACAACTGTGGAGGGCAGGGAGCCAGTGCGTGGCGCACCAGTGGCGAGGGAAGAGGTTCGTGGCAGCTGAGCAGGTGGGAGGGCCAGGGCCAACACCAGACCTCAGGCGGAGTGGACACCATCCCTGGACCACTTCACCAGAGTTGTGGATGCCTATCAAGAGGTCCAGGGACAAAGTGGCCGGTCGGAGGAATTTTTCAGGGAGCTCATCCTGCTGATGAGGTCCATCAATAACCACATGGGACAGATGGTGGACCTCATGGGCCAGCAAGTGGCGTTGCAGAGGGACAGGCCTGTGTCCCAACCATCACCGACATCCCCTCCTGTTGTGCAGCAGGATGCCAGTCCACCATCCTCCCCTGCGCCAACAGAGAGGGGCGAGTCCTCTGACGCCGCTGGCCATTCAGCAGGCCCCCCACCGCCAAAAAGATCTAGGGGGCGTCCAAAGAAGAGCCTGGGAGTCTCTGGAAGCCAAGCACCTGCCACACGCCAGTCACGGAGCCAGCCTTGAAGACAACCCTCTCCCCAACTGCATTGACTCTTTTGGACTATCTTTCCCCACATTGCCTTGGCAATGGCACCTGTCTGTTGGACTGGGTCACCACATTCATGTGGTGTCTACTCTTGCATCTCAGCGACCATGACTGTCAACTCACTGCTCATTCCCCACCTTCCTGTAAATATTCACGCACAATTCACATGTCCACCCCGTAAATAAAATACCTTACAATCCAGATTTTGTGTAGTGAATTCTTTAGTGCATAATTTACAATGATGATTATGTCCATGATATGTAAACATGATGTACAGTATGCAGGGCAGGAACACGCTGGAGAACCTAGGGAGACACAACAGAACTACAGTCACTGGTCTCATCGTGGCAACACACACAGATCACTGATCCACAAATATCCTAATTATCACAGGTACCCTACACAGTGTCTATCTGAAATGCTGTAATGCCGTCCATAATACATCTCCGGACGTAACGTCCATTCCAACAATCCCATACATAGGTGACAGAACATGTGGCTATTGGGAACATCTGCGCATAACCATTCATAAGATAAGCTAAGACACTAGACTATGTAGACGTTGTAACTCGTCACACACCTTCAAGTGAAGTAGCGTTGGATTAGCTGCTGCCGTTGGTCAACTCCTTCCTCCTCTCCACTCTCCTCATCACTGGATTCAGGTCCCTGAGCAGGTTGTGGCCTTGGTTCCTCACCGTCATCCAGGAGCAGGGGGACCCCCTTGTGGATGGCCAGGTTGTGTAGCATACAGCATGCCACAACGATCTTGCACACCTTCCCAGGCGAGTATGCAAGTGCGCCTCCAGTCCTGTCAAGGCACCGGAACCTTGCCTTCAGCAGCCCAAAAGTACGTTCAATTACCCGTCGTGTCCTGCCATGGGCCTCATTGTAGCGGATCTCTGCAGGTGTCTGGGGATTACGGAGTGGGCTCAACAGCCATGGCCTACTGGGATAAGCCGAGTCCCCTGTGGAAAAAAAAATACACATTGCAATGTTGTACGGCCACAGTAAAGGCAGTGACACACAGCACGCGATAGCAGTTGTGTAACTCACCCACAATCCAGGCACGTTCGGGATGCAGATTCTCCATCATCCGTGGCACCATGCTGTTCCTCATGATGAAAGAGTCATGTGCCGAACCGGGATACTTAGCACACACATGTGAAATTGTCATGTCTGCAAGGCACACCACCTGCACATTCATGGAGTGGTAGTGTTTCCGGTTTCGAAAAATGTGCTCCGTCGCCTGCGGTGCCACCAGAGCCACATGGGTGCAATCTATCGCACCGACTACATGTGGGATGTGCCCAAGTGGATAGAAGTCCCCCTTAACGGCAGCCAATTCACGTCCCCGGGGGAAATGGATGTAGCGATTCCGATAGATCATCATGGCCTCGAGTACATCCCTCAGCACCATGCTGAACATGGGCTGCGACATTCCCCCAGCGTTAGCCACGGTCTCCTGGAAGGAACCAGTCGCAAAGAAGTGTAGTGCTGCCATTACCTTGTGGGCGGGTGTGAATGCCGTAGGATAGTGACGGCGAGGCTGCAGGTGGGGCTCCAATAGATCACACAAGATCTTCAATGTCGGTCTGTCCAACCGGAATTTCCTGATGATTGCCTCATTCTCCATGTCCTCAAGCACAATCACCTGACGTAGGAGATCTGGCCTCCTCCTAGTTTAGGATTAAAAACAATAGGTCAATGACAAGCATCATGAGATGGCCATAGCACAAAACATCATTGATGTAATGGGTAAAAAACAATGGCCAGAAAGCTGCATGGCACATCTGGTTACATGGCTGCCCAATAGCTACACACAGAGGGCAGGCCTCTCCAGTGACAATACCCAAGTGACAATAATGTGGATACAATGATTAAACGAGTGACATGCGCAGACATGGAGCTACAAGAGCCACAAATCTAATGTGACTTAACATGTCTGTCATACCCATCTGCCGTACCTGCCAGACCTCAATGCATCATGTACATTGTGGAAGCATTCATCAACACAATGATCACAATAGCAGGGACACTTCTGGTTGTGTGCATGATCAGTTCTGAATGCACAAGTAGGGTGACCAACTGGCATTGGTCCAAATTCAGGACGGTGAGTGTAAAAATTCAGGACAAAGGGTCAAAATTCAGGACACAAATTCAGGATAGGAGGTCAAAATTCAGGACAAAACTTCAGGACAATAGGTACGTTTTACAGACACATCAGAGGTCGCGCAATAGTATATAAGTAAGCCCAGCCATTTCCAAACATATTCAACCATTTGCAAACCTACCCATCATGTATCCTTCCATCTATCATTTCACTCATCCATCCCCTCATCCATCCTTTCACTCATCCTCCATTATCCATCCATCCACCCTTTCACCCTATCCATCTGTACACTTATCCATCCACTCTTCATCCCATCCATCCATTCACTCACCTATTCAGCCATTTACCCTTTCACCAATCCAGCCATCCTTTCACTTACTAATCCTTCCACCCATCCACTCTTTTAGTCATCCATCCATCCTCCCTTTCTCTCTCCATCGACCCTTTCACTTAGCCTTCCTTCCATCCATCCATCCAACTACCCATCCATCCATCCATCTACTCATCCACTCATGAATCCATCCATTGCCCCTATCACTCATCCATCTATCATTTCACTCCTTCACACATCTATTCATCCTTTTGCCCATCTACCCTCCCTTTCACTCACTCATCCATCCTTACACCCACCCTTTCACTCATATGTCCATTCATTCACCCTTGCACTTATCAATACATCAATACATCCATCATTTCACTCATCCACCTACCCCCCATCATCCACCCACCCACTCATCCATCCATCCTTTCACCCACCCACTCATCATCCATCCATCCTTTCACCCACCCACTCATCATCCATCCATTCTCTCATCATCCATCCATCCATCCTTTCACCCACCCCCTCATCATCCATCCATCCACCCTTCCCCTCATCATCCATCCGTTCACCCACCCCCTCATCATCCATCCATCCATCCTTCCCCTCATCATCCATCCTTTCCCGTCATCCATCCATCCTTCCCCTCATCCATCCTTCCTTTCATCCATCCTTCCTTTCATCCATCCTTCCCCTCACCCATCCATCCATCCCATCCATTTATCCTGCCCCTCATCCATCCTTCCCCTCCATCCATCATCCTTCCCCTCATCCATCTTTCCCCTCATCAATCATCCAGCTACCCTTCCACCCATACATCCAGCTATTTACATTTTCTCTCCATCCTTCCCCTCACTCATCAATCCATCTATCCTCTCTCATTATCCATTTAGCCAATCTTTCATTCATCCATTCACCCTTTCACTAATTCATCCAGCCATTCACACATCCCTTCACTTACTTACTCGCCCACCTTTCCATATTAATTTTGAGCTGAGCCCTTTTGAGAAGAGGCCCATCAAGAACTTCACCCTCGCTGCAGGGGCCGTTCCAGGACTGGTACAGAAGCCACCCAGGGCAGAGACAGGATCCACCACAGGGGGGGACAAGAGCCATCACAGGAGGGGGTGGACTGGAGCCACAACATGGGGGACAGGAGCAGGAGTCATCACAGGAGAGGGAACGTGATCCACCAGGGTGGGCACAGGGGTGGCCATGCAGTATTCTAGTATCATCTTGGGCTTCTCGCCCCCTCCTGCACAAGCTCCAAAATGCCATCCCCCACTGTGATATACAGTACTTACAGGAGATACTCTAAGAGAACTGATTGTCCTCCATACTTTGTTAATCAGTGTGGGTGCGATTGTGCCATTTCTTTATTGTATTACGTTATGCATGTTTGAAGAACCGAGGTTTGCTTACAAATTAGTGACAGTAAGTAAGCTCGGTGAAGAGAAGCAGGTGCTGCCTCGGTGTAATCAGGGGTGTAATCTGGCCGAGTCTCGGATGTTTGGGGCCCTGGGTAGAAATGGAATGTGCGAGCCCCCCTCTAAATAGCAGATACAAGACGCATTCAGGGCTGTTTGCATGTGAATGGATGCCCCCTGCTCCTGAACCTGCGCCCCTCCCTCTGTCACCTTCAAGCACCTCTTAACAGCTCATCAAGGGCTGGAGGTGTGAGGGTTGCCATCCCGCTGTGCCTCTACAGTGCTGCTGGGGGTCTGAGCTTTCATGCAGCATCGGAGTCAAGAAGGGAGGTGGGGGAAAGCTGTGCCCGGTTAAAATTACGGACAAATGGCGTCCGTTAAAGAATCCTTCACGGACAACGGACAGACAGCCAAAATTACGGACTGTCCGTGAAATTTACGGACGGTTGGTCACCCTATGCACAAGTCAGGTACGATACAATGCAGTGCCACCAGCCTGGTCAAGGTCTGCACTGACCAACAACACATTAAACCTCACTACATCTATGTAGAGCACCTGACGTCTGTCAATTATCAGCACCCATCAAAAGCCTTACTAAAATGGCACAAACACATGCTAAAGTGGCTCAGACTGAACGTGCGTCCTCCTGTGGATGCAATGGCTCTGTGGCATCGTGTGTACAATGATGTGCCCTACACCATGTAGCTGCATGGCACTTATACATTGTCCATGATTGACATACACAGCAATGTGTACGAAAATACCAGAATCTAGCGCCAGTCCCTGGCGGTGTGACCCCAGCACCACCATCTACCCAGCCAAGGTAGCCATTGGCACATGGACTGGTGTCCATGCCGCTGGCTAGGCCCTGCCGCATCAGTCGCGGTACCTACCGCCGGTC
The DNA here is from genome assembly GCF_964263255.1 of Lissotriton vulgaris. Classification (NCBI taxonomy): domain Eukaryota; kingdom Metazoa; phylum Chordata; class Amphibia; order Caudata; family Salamandridae; genus Lissotriton; species Lissotriton vulgaris. Next base: position 958,968,635 of record NC_141685.1, on the reverse strand, counting down.
CCCGGCGGAGCGTCACCGCCATGGTGCATTGCATACAGCCAATGGCATGGGCGTTCAATGTGGCATGATGCAGATTTGAATAATGCGGAAGCGGCGCGCCGCCGCCGCGGAGCCGGTCATTGGATGCTTTTGAATGATGCACCATCGCGGTAGCGCACCCCAGACACCCGCGGTGCGTCACCGCCATGGTGCATTGCATACAGCCAATGGCATGGGTGTTCAATGTGGCATGATGCACATTTGAATAATGCGGAAGCGGCGCGCCGCCGCCGCGGAGCGCCGCCGCCGCGGAGCCGGTCATTGGATGCTTTTGAATGATGCACCATCGCGGTAGCGCACCCCGGACACCCGCGGTGCGTCACCGCCATGGTGCATTGCATACAGCCAATGGCATGGGCGTTCAATGTGGCATGATGCAGATTTGAATAATGCGGAAGCGGCGCGCCGCCGCCGCGGAGCCGGTCATTGGATGCTTTTGAATGATGCACCATCGCGGTAGCGCACCCCGGACACCCGCGGTGCGTCACCGCCATGGTGCATTGCATACAGCCAATGGCATGGGTGTTCAATGTGGCATGATGCACATTTGAATAATGCGGAAGCGGCGCGCCGCCGCCGCGGAGCCGATCATTGGATGCTTATGAATAAGGCTGACCCAGACAACCAATTGTAGCACCTTATCAGCTTCCTAACGACCCCATGGGCCTATAAATCTGTGGGAGTGAGCCACACATTCCCACTGCTCACAGAGCCTGCTGCCTGAGACCCTCTCCTGCTGCTGCCTGGGACCCTCTCCTGCTGCTGCCTGGGACCCTCTCCTGCTGCTGCCTGGGACCCTCTCCTGCTGCTGCCTGGGACCCTCTCCTGCTGCTGCCTGGGACCCTCTCCTGCTGCTCACAGAGCCTGCTGCCTGGGACACCTCACAACTCACTTCCGCCACAGGTCTGCCATATCCACAGGGATGTCAAGAACAGATAAGATCCGTGCCAGTCCATTCACGAGTGAGGAGCTGGATGTCCTTGTGGACGAGGTGCTGGCACAGTACCCACGGCTGTTTGGTGGCCCCAATGTCGTGGTAAGTCACCATGTAGGGAGCAGTAGGGCAGGGTGGTGTCAGACGTGTATTCATGATGCAGCTGTATGTTATTTTGGATGTGTGGTGCTGACAAACACTGACAGACAAGATGTTTGCAGGTGGTGGGAGTGTGTGTTTTGCATTATGACTCTGTCCTAGGCCAATACTTGTATGTGTGAGTGGGATGTGCTACTTTTTGGGGCAGACATGACCAACGGTTGTTTGCCTTGTAGCTGGTTGGACAGTGTCCGCTTGTGATGTAATTTCAGGGTGCCCCTGTAGTCATAGTCAGTGTGCCCCACAGAGTAGGTTCAGTGGCTGCCCTTCCAAAGTTTGTCCATCAGCCAACTTACATGCTACAGTTGCTGCACACTGATTAGTGGATATGCCACATCAATGCCCTGTACAATTTATGATTTACACAGTGCTGTCGATGCATTTGTGTTGAATCATCATTCTTCAGTGTGATAATCATGGAGACTACGAAGCTCAATGTGTGCATGCATTCACTAATGTTTATGCCATGCAGAGTGGCCTTGTGAGGGTACCCCCAGTTCTGGAGGGAGGGGGGTCACTGTGCGTCCTGATTCAGTGTCTGGCTGCTGTACTGATAGATGCTGACATATGACAATGTGTAAATGTTCATTAGTCCTTCTTTACTCTCATACCTGCAGCTCAAAGTACACCAACGTAAGGCTGTCTGGAGGGCCATAGCAGCAAAGGTGCGAGCCCTGGGGGTATCAAACAGACGACACACACACTGTCACAAGAGGTGGGACGACATCAGCCGGCTGGCTAAGCAAGTGGCAGAGATGAAGTTGGGGATGGTACCACGCACAGGGCGTGTGGCACGCCGCACCATGACTCCGCTGATGGCACGCATACTGGCAGTGACCTATCCAGACCTGGATGCACGTCTGAAGGGGCTTCAGCAGCAAGACAGCGATGGTGAGTATCCGGGGAGGGAGAGTTTGTCTGGGAGTGGATGCATGTGTAGAGTGCCTGTGTCTGCGGTGACACATGTGATGTGCGTGTGCTGCCATGCTGTGATATGTGATGTGAGTGGCAACTGTGATGTGTGTCTGTATGAGGCATTGGCCCACCATGGCCTTACTCTGCAGCTCCTGGCTGCAGTTTTCAGTCCTTGACATATATTTTGTTGTCCACATGGTCACTCTTCTTTGTGATGGTGGGTGTAGTCCCTATTATGCTGTACAGCTGTGTCCACTTAATGAGTGTTACACCATGTCAGTCTACTTTGCATGCACCTGCATGGTAGTGGCCCACACATCTGACAACAATGTGAACCCACATTGGCACATGGTGATTGTAATGGCCTATTTGACAATGTGGCATGTGTAGACAAAACAGGTGTGTGTATTCCCCTCTGGATCCCTTTAGGCTCTGGAAGTGGTGATGTTAGTTGTGGCTACATCATGTCCGTGGGGCAGGTCCATGTGGGCTAGGGGAACACCATCCATGGGCAGGGTGTAGTGCTGTGTGTCATCGACATTGGTCCACTCCTGCCTGTTTGTCCGCATGACAGGCTCAGTTGTGGTGTAACTGGTGTGTAGCAGCACAATGATTTGAGGGTGTGGTGGTTACCATGTAGCTCTAGGCCTCTCATGTGCTGCATTGCTCTGATATCGTTTGACCAGACTATGACACTTATACAACCATGTTTCTGTCACTAATGCAGATTCGGAAGACACCACGGCGGAACATGACCCTGAAAGTGGTGGGGAGACCAGCACGACAGCGGCAGCAGAGCAGGGTGAGACGGAGCAAAGTGACACTGACCACACCAGCGCTACTGAGGGTGACAGGAGTATGCATGAGGAATCTGTGGCTGAGACACAGAGTACCACTTCATCTGATGGCAGGGGGGATGAGTCCCTGTTAGCAGCCACAGGGGATGGGGACTCTGCTGCTGCATCTGACTACCAACGGCCACTGCCCACCCTCCCATCCACTTCCTCTGGGGCTGGCCGTATCCGTGTCACTAAGAGGGGACGTGTGACATTCACACATGGCACCGCAGCACCTGCACCTGTCCCCCCTGCTGCCCTCAGTGCAGAGTGCGTAGAGCTCCTGCGGCAACTTTGCGTGGGCCAGACCGCCCTGCTGAATGCCTTCAGTGCCCACGATTACAAAATAGGGCAGGTTCTGGCATTCATGGAGGGCATACACTCTGACGTGGGTGGCCTACATCGTACACTCCTGTCATTGTCAGGTACAGTGACGTCAGCCCTCCAACATGCCCCCTTTGCAGCTCAGGTGCCTGTGACGTCCACCCAGTCAGTGGCCACATCAGATGACAGTGAGCACTTGGGACATACATCAAGTAAACGTTACAACACTAGGAGCACAGCTCAGACCCAAAGCAAACAATCCCGTCCACAGACTCCATCCCCAAAGAAGGGCAGGGACCCCCCAATATGCACAGACCAGGTGGAGTCACAGAAGAGCAAGGCCAGAACAACATTGTGTCAGACATCAGGCTCACATGCTGCTGAGCCATCACCAGATATTGACTCTGCTATGCCCACAGAGGATGTGTGGGATGTCATGACTACACCTGGGGTGAACACAGGGACACACCCACCTACCACATCAACCCCAGAACAAAGTACATCGAGGCAGGTGGAGGGAAGCCCTGTTGTGACCAGCCCAGTCATTGTGGCAAAGAAGGGCAGTGTAGTGGCCATCCCTGGCAAGAAGGGACAGGAGGGCATTGTAGTGGCCATCCCTGGCAAGAAGGGACAGGAGGGCAGTGTAGTGGCCATCCCTGGCAAGAAGGGACAGGAGGGCAGTGTAGTGGCCATCCCTGGCAAGAAGGGACAGGAGGGCAGTGTAGTGGCCATCCCTGGGGTAAGTGGGAAGGTGGTCACTGTGGGGGGTACACCTTCCAGAGAGGCTAAAGTGGTCCGGAGGCGTAGCCAGCACAAGCGTACTGCAGGATCAAGCACTTCTCCAGAGGGAGTGGCAGTGTCTGCCCCTGAAGTGGAACAGTTGGGGGGTGTGCAGGTGGTGTCAACGCCACTTCCCATCAACCCCATGACAGGGAAGCAAATTCATATTCCAAAGAAGTGGAAGGGCACCCCTCCAACCTCTCCCACCCACACTGTGTCAAGGGCGTGCATGACTCCACCTCCACGTGCCACGGTGCCACCTGGTCCGCACAGCCCTCCACCTTGCAGGCCCTCTGTTATAGCCACACCACATGTCCCTCTGTCACACCAGTCAAGTCGACCTGCAGTCCCTGACACACAGCCAGGTTCCACTCCACATGACAGCCAGGAGTGAGTTGTCAACACCCTCAGACGCCTGTGCCACACATAGGTGTGCTACAGTACACCATTGTTAGCGATGTGGGTGTGTTCCTGGGCCTGTTGCTCTGATGTGCTGTACCCTGCCCTGCCAAGGACACTGGGCCTGTTGCTCTGATGTGCTCTCCCCTGCCAAGGACTCTGGGCCTGTTGCTCTGATGTGCTGTACCCTGCCCTGCCAAGGACACTGGGCCTGTTGCTCTGATGTGCTCTCCCCTGCCAGGGACTCTGGGCCTGTTGCTCTGATGTGCTGTACCCTGCCCTGCCAAGGACTCTGGGCCTGTTGCTCTGATGTGCTGTACCCTGCCCTGCCAAGGACTCTGGGCCTGTTGCTCTGATGTGCTGTACCCTGCCCTGCCAGGGACTCTGGGCCTGTTGCTCTGATGTGCTGTACCCTGCCCTGCCAAGGACTCTGGGCCTGTTGCTCTGATGTGCTGTACCCTGCCCTGCCAAGGACACTGGGCCTGTTGCTCTGATGTGCTCTCCCCTGCCAAGGACTCTGGGCCTGTTGCTCTGATGTGCTCTCCCCTGCCAGGGACTCTGGGCCTGTTGCTCTGATGTGCTGTACCCTGCCCTGCCAAGGACACTGGGCCTGTTGCTCTGATGTGCTCTCCCCTGCCAGGGACTCTGGGCCTGTTGCTCTGATGTGCTGTACCCTGCCCTGCCAAGGACACTGGGCCTGTTGCTCTGATGTGCTCTCCCCTGCCAGGGACTCTGGGCCTGTTGCTCTGATGTGCTGTACCCTGCCCTGCCAAGGACTCTGGGCCTGTTGCTCTGATGTGCTGTACCCTGCCCTGTCAAGGACACTGGGCCTGTTGCTCTGATGTGCTCTCCCCTGCCAAGGACTCTGGGCCTGTTGCTCTGATGTGCTCTCCCCTGCCAGGGACTCTGGGCCTGTTGCTCTGATGTGCTGTACCCTGCCCTGCCAAGGACACTGGGCCTGTTGCTCTGATGTGCTCTCCCCTGCCAGGGACTCTGGGCCTGTTGCTCTGATGTGCTGTACCCTGCCCTACCAAGGACACTGGGCCTGTTGCTCTGATGTGCTCTCCCCTGCCAGGGACTCTGGGCCTGTTGCTCTGATGTGCTGTACCCTGCCCTGCCAAGGACTCTGGGCCTGTTGCTCTGATGTGCTGTACCCTGCCCTGCCAAGGACACTGGGCCTGTTGCTCTGATGTGCTCTCCCCTGCCAAGGACTCTGGGCCTGTTGCTCTGATGTGCTCTCCCCTGCCAAGGACTCTGGGCCTGTTGCTCTGATGTGCTGTACCCTGCCCTGCCAAGGACTCTGGGCCTGTTGCTCTGATGTGCTGTACCCTGCCCTGCCAAGGACACTGGGCCTGTTGCTCTGATGTGCTCTCCCCTGCCAAGGACTCTGGGCCTGTTGCTCTGATGTGCTCTCCCCTGCCCTGCCAAGGACACTGGGCCTGTTGCTCTGATGTGCTCTCCCCTGCCAAGGACTCTGGGCCTGTTGCTCTGATGTGCTCTCCCCTGCCAGGGACTCTGGGCCTGTTGCTCTGATGTGCTGTACCCTGCCCTGCCAAGGACACTGGGCCTGTTGCTCTGATGTGCTCTCCCCTGCCAAGGACTCTGGGCCTGTTGCTCTGATGTGCTCTCCCCTGCCCTGCCAAGGACACTGGGCCTGTTGCTCTGATGTGCTCTCCCCTGCCAAGGACTCTGGGCCTGTTGCTCTGATGTGCTCTCCCCTGCCAGGGACTCTGGGCCTGTTGCTCTGATGTGCTGTACCCTGCCCTGCCAAGGACACTGGGCCTGTTGCTCTGATGTGCTCTCCCCTGCCAAGGACTCTGGGCCTGTTGCTCTGATGTGCTGTACCCTGCCCTGCCAAGGACTTTGCACTTCCCGATTGTGATTCACCAGTGCATAGTCTATGGCATTTGCACATGATTTTGAGAGTTGCTGTTGTCTACTTATGTTGTGTAGCTACATCTGTGCAATATGTGAATAAATACAGTACATTATGGTGTGTTTTCTCTGTCTCCTTACTGATTAAAGTCATTTTCTTGTTTGACTGAGTTCCATGGTCTATTTTGTACATCACCATTGCAAGGTTGTATGTGGCCATATGATTTTTAGACAGGGGGACAGGTTCTTCAGTCCATTGTGGCCCTGCTGATGTTGTACTCTGTGATGGTTATTTGGCAGGCCATGCAGTTTTCGTGTGGGTGAATTGCTATTGCTGCATACACTGTTCACAGGTCACCTTGGGGGACACTGGCAGCACAGGGTGTGCAGCTGTGCTGTGGTGTAGTAGATGTTTATGATGTGATGAGGTGTGTGTTTCCCATTCTGTGTGCCCTGGCGTGTATGTGTATGGTCGTCTTGTGTTGGCCCTTGGTCCTGGTGGCATGGCTTACATGGCATGTGTGTGGCAGAGGTGTGCAGTGTGAAGGGTGTTAGTTTGTAGTGTATGTATGTGTGCCCCTGTATGGTGTGAGACACACATGTGTCAGGCAGGAGTTGTATGCCTGTTGTATGTTTTGTCTTGCCCTGTGTGGATGTTTGTATACAATTGTGTGGGCTGTGGGGAGTGCACTGGTGTTGTGTGTCCGTTGTCAGGCAATCCTGCTGTGCCTTTGTCCCTGGTTGTGTGTCGCAGTGTGTGTGTATTGTGCTTGTTGTTACAGTGCTTGTTGATGTGCAAGGGGGTGCACGGGATTGGCACCTGGCCTGTGACTACTTCGGGTGGTGTGCAGTGTTGGTCGGGGTGGTGTGTCGCTGTGATGTTTGGAATGTGTCCATGCCTTGCTGTTGCCCTGCCTTCTGCATTGTGCGCATGTGTTGACCGCGGCGGTGACGTGTCCGTGACCGTGACGTTGCTGCAGGTTGGCCGACGTTGTGTGTTCCGGATGCCGTGGGGTGCCTTGTTCTGAGGTGGGTGATGTGTGGGTGCCCATGTGGATGTGTTGTGCCCCCCAGCAGGATGCCAGTGTTGTGCTTGGGACCTGTGTCGGCATGTGTGTTGTGTGGTGTATATGTGTAGTGACGTACTTGCGGCGGCGTCCGCGGCGGCCCATCTGGCGATAGTGTTGCAGCAGGTACATGACCGGATGCATGTGGAGGGCTGGGTCCATGGGGTTCATGTCGGATCTCGGCGTGCGTGCTCCGCTGTAGACTTTCCGCCTGCTAGAGCTGTGCGGTGTCTCCGGTGCGGTGCGTCAGCTTGTTTGGCCCATCCTAATATGTCGAGCGGGGCGGACGTCATCGACCGCGGCGGAGGGTCTCGATTGGCTGCAGCCGCCGCGGTGGCGGGCGCACCTTGATGGCGGAGCGAGGCGCTCCGCGGCGGACGGGAAATGACCTGTGTTTACATATCCTAATGTGGCGGACGTGATTTCCACTGCTAGCGGGCGGAAAAAGCTGTTTTTCCGCCCCGCCATCGTTTCGGCAGTGCCACCGCCCGCTATCCTAATGGACCCCCAGATGTGAGAAGTTCACCTCGTTTATCACCCGGAATTTCCTGAAGTGGTAGATCAACATGGAGCGGTTACCAGACCGGCTGTGGGTGCCCGTTTTCAGGAACAATGGGTTTCTACTCCATGCAAAAAGATTGAAGTTCTGGTCCTTAATGCTACGCTGCCTGATCCTAGGAAAAATCCTACGGCTTACTATGAAGAATTGACAGAGGCTGCCTCTCCTACTGTGATGACCCTTTGCTGATATTGAAATGTTTTTTGGCCTACTAGTTTCAGTTGATATTTGGCGACAGGTGCATACCCAAGACCATGTCGCCGAGTTGGGCGGAATGTGTGACGTGATTAAGGGTTGGGACTGAGATAAGAAGCCAGGAGACAAACCTTGTGCTGAGTTACTCGCCTTGCCGGGTCAAATAATTACAGATATGCATATACTCATTCCTCCCAAGAAAGTTGGGACAGATTGACTGCCTGTCGGCAGAAGAAAGACAAAAGTGATTTTTTCACTAGGTTTGAAGAGAGGTTTCTGGATTACAGTGGGCAGGATATGTCTAGGGAGGGAGGAGTCTGTCTATTTGTTGATAGGTGTGTTACTAATCTCCTTCCCAAAATAATGTCTAAACTTCAAGCAACTGTGAGTACTTGATCTATGTCTTCCCCCTCCATGATTTTAAATATGGCCCAATATTACTAGCATAGGGATAATGAAGAAAAAGACAAAAGTGACAAGAAACATAAGGATCTGAAGACAGAGGTATTACTGCAACAAGCATATTGAGGTAACACTAGGGGATGAGGCCTCAAACATCAACTCTTCCGCGCTAGACAGCCACCCATGACACCTTGTCAGTGTGCTTACTGTAATGAAGAAGGTCACTGGCATAGCCTGGCCCCTGTACTTTTGCGCAATGCTTCGTCCACTAGATGAATGGGTTCTGGAAACAGGGGCTGTGGGATCAATAGGCAGCAACCCACTACTGCACCTGTCAACCGTTCTGACAATTATTTTGACGACACCAGGGATAGGCAATACTACAATGACAACTATGACGCTGATGACGTGACAGGGATGTCTTTCAGCTTGGACAGCCAGGGCCAGGATACGGAACCAGTTCAAATACCTGTAGACCAGCATGGCCCTTATGTTAAGATAGATCTGCAAGGATCTCCTAAGGAGTTCTTGGTTGATACATGTGCCACAAAAGGCTCTATTTCCCGACACCTGGTCCCTGGAGCGCCCCTGTCTGGCCATAATAATGTTGTGGTGGGTTTTTCAGGAGTACCGTTGTAAGCCCCATGTTAATGTTAATGTTAATGTTAATGTTAAAAGATTTCTAAAGCGCATGGCTGCCCGGGAGCGTCCCATCACCAGTATCTCCGTTTTATCGCTGTTGAGTTTCAAGTGGGACCTGTTCATCCAGCTGACTATGTCCCCCAGGCAGGAGTACAAATCGGTGGTAGGATTTTCCTGCTGACTGAGGGAGACAACCAGCTGGGTGTCATCCGCATAGGTCAGAAGTTTGATTCTGTGCAGGGTGACAAATTTTTCAAGGGGAGACATGTATACGTTGTGGAGACATAGAACTCGCATTTGCTGATCTTGCAAAAAAGATGGTGTTCTCTTAAAGCCTGTAGGATCAAACTCATATGTCTCACGTGATCTTCTTCCTGTGTAGAGTAAATCAAGATGTTGTCGCTGTACACTACGACTATCCAGTCCAGGTATTCCCGTAAGACGTCGTTCAGGAAGAATTGGAACACCACCGGCGCGTTTTTTTTAGTAAAACAAGGACCCCCTTATTCCGTGTATTGTTCCTGGGACAGGGTAAATGTCAAATATTCAAAATTTCCTAGGCAACATAAGCCCTAACGCTAGTTAGGTAAGAGATATGGCTAAAGGATAATCAAGAGCCTCAATGTATCAACTAAGGACAGATATCTAGCTTCATTAAAAGTTATTTTTATTCACAAATTTATTTGTGATCCACATAAAAAACAATATATTTCACAATAGATAAAAACAAGGACATAAAGTGCTAAAACACATGTAAAAACATGCGATCAATCTAATAAAAATACATGATTAAAATATAAACATCACAATGTCAAAACGTTTGCGAATAAGGCCACTATAACAGTTGGAAAATGCAAATGTTCATAACTATAGACAGGGTTTTGTCGTCAGTCTCATAAACATCACAATGTCAAAAGGTTTGCAAATAAGGCCACTATAGCGATTGGAAAATGCAAATGTTCATAATTATACACAGCGTTTCGTCGTCAGTCTCACCGGCGCGTTGCATAGGCCAAAAGGCATAACCTAGGTACTTGTATAGCCCATACCTCATCTTAAATGCAGTCTTACATTCGACTCCCTGACGCATCCTCACCAGATGGTAGGCTCTGCAAAGATCCAATTTCGTGAAAATCACTGCTCCAATAGTACAGAAATCAGTGGGAGTGGATACTGGTTACGTATAGTGATGGTATTTATTTGCACGAAAGTCAATGCATGTCCTTAACTCTCCATTCGCTTTGAGAATGAAAAATAGAGGGGAAGCCGCAGGAGAACGGGATGGATGGATAAACCTCAAAGCCAAGTACTTATCCAAATACTGGCGCAGATGTTTGTTTCCAGGCTCGGTTAAGGCATAAACCCTGCCACACAGTACCATTGAACCCGGCTTCAAATCGATCCTACAATCATAGGGCCTGTGGGGAAGCAGTACTTCCGCCATCTGGTCATCGAATACATCTTCAAACTGTTGATAGCATGAAGGCAGTTCAATCTCTTTCTCTGCAGCAGTGGCAATATGAAGATGAGTTTCTTCGAAGGGAGTAAGTGGTTTAGAGAGTTTCCAACTATGTTCCTTACAATACTCAGAATTCAAGTTCAAAGTTTTCTGATTCCAGTCGATATCAGGGTTGTGAGTGGAGAGCCAAGGCAACCCCAAATCACTCCATATCATGGGGCTTGAATGATGTTAAAAGATAAGAGTTCTTGATGTCCTTTTAAGCATTCCACAATACATGGTTCAGTGGCTTGGCATATGGGACCAGATTCCAGTTGTTTGCCATCCACTGCAAATACCACATCCAGTATAGTTTTGGAGACAAGTTGGACCCCTAATCTGGGGGCTTCTGTTGTATCCATAAAACAGCCTGTGGCTCCAAAATCCACCATGGCTTGTGTGGTACAGGGTTCTTGGTTGATATACATTAGTATAGATATGAAGAAATGTTCCTTGATAACATCAGGTTCTTTCTTAAAGGAAGGGAAGCACAATACATTCGAAGGCTCCCCTTCTATAAGTCTCGAGCTCTTCAGTTTTCCGTCAACGACTTCGGATTATTCACCATAAATGTTCCCAGGCTTGCACGACTGAACTTGGGTTTTATTGGACACTCCCTCGGATCATGGCCCTTCTTCCCACAGTATAAACACAATCCTTTTTTTTCCGATTTCCATGGGTTCCGCGGTGGACACTCCAGGTTCCAAGGATCTTGTCCTTTCAAAATGAGAGGGGTATCTCTCTTTTTTCTTGCCTTCCCCTCTGTGTTCCCTCAATTTATGATCCAACTGCATGGTCAATTCAATCAATGCAGAACACGACTGATGTTGGGGATCCACTTGTGCAATCACATCCTTTAATTCTTCTCTAAGGCCTTGATAGAAAATAGCTGACTATTTGCTTTCAGGCCATTGTGTTTCTGCTACCAACCTTCGAAAGGTGTTCAGGTATCCTAATAGGTCTTTGTTCCCTTGCTTCAACTCCAATAATTCCCTATCAGTTGAAAAGGTGTCTGACCTGCGGTCAAAAGTCTTTTCGAACTCCTCCTTAAAAGCATCCTAATCATGTAACATCAGATCATCTCGCCTGACAAAAGAGACTGCCTATTGAGCTGCATCTCCAGCTAGGTAGGAAATTTGAAAATACACTCTTGCCTGATTGGTTGAAAACAACTTAGGCTTGCAATTGAAGTGCAGTAGAATCTGAATTAAAAACACCTGAACCTTATGTACGTCTCCTGTGAATTTTTCTGGTGGGGCAAGAGGTATTGTTGCAGGGATTCTGTGCTCATACAGAACTGTGCATAGAGGCTTGGAACCTCAGTGAATTAGGGTATACCAAAACTCACCTTAGTACCCAAAATCCCCTACCAGACTAGCTACAGTGTCTCATTGGTTGTCACAAACTCCCAATGCTTAGACAAACCAGAACATGGACTTAGTACACCTCAGGTAATGTGGAACACAGGAACACTCTTTCGTTATACAATCATTTCAATCCAGAACAAGGAGTAAAAGAGGACAAGTACATATTTGAAATGTTTATTCACTAATGCAGTGTTCTCAAACGCAGTATCTTAGCTAATACAAGCAAACATATTATAAGAAACAAAGTAATCAGCATAGTCACTAGTCCATAGAACACAAACGGTGAAAGCATGGTATTATGCTAAAGCGAATAGGGTTTAATAGCACCTAATTCTCACCCTCCCTAGCTAGTATATTATATTATATCTAAGAAGGTCTCTTTGGGTTTTAGCAGGGCGGCCCCATACCTCAAGATCCTAGTAGTAAGGGAACACATCATCTTCCAACAGCTCTCTGCATGCGAAGCACCATCAAGTGTGTTTGTATGCTCTAGTGCAAAGCAATATAAAAAGCGCCTAAAGCCAGAACTTGGCCGCAGCTGCATGTATGTTATGTCTAGGAACGTGTGAAGATCAGACCTCACAACAACCACTGTGTTGAGATATCCTTGAAGGTTTCTGCACTCACTGTACAGACACAGCTCACCAAGCAAGGCTGATATCAGAGTAACAACATATTATTCTCGCATGAATCAAAACATTCTACTAGGCTCGAAGCTAAAGCAACAGCTATGTATTGTGTGCAAAAGCAGCAGAAAGGTAAAATGGCGTTAAACTCCTAATAAGCTCATGCTAACTTAACACAGCATATAGGCAATGTATATCTATATGACAGTATAGGTGTTGGGATTTCCACTACCATAGAACTAGTTGTGGGTTGTGTAGGATTGCCAAAGTCAAACGGATTCTGCTGCATTCGATCTACTCTTGCTTGTAAAGCAGCGTTTTCATTACGTGAAGCCGAAAGTTCTACCTGTACTAAGGCAAGGGCCGCCATGATGTCATCTAACATGGCCATACCAGAATCAGCTCAACCGGGAGGATAATTCTATTCGTGGGCCGATTATTCGGTTCCAGGCCTGAACGTATCCTCAGGATCGAACCGATGCTCTTAGTGGTCCACCTCTTAACTGCTCCAAGTCTGGATAATAATAATACACAGACTAAAGAGTGGTTAAGCGGGGAAAGGGAAGGATGGGGACAGCAGGGAGGGGGGCCTGTAGTAAGACATAAAGAAGAGAAATAGTTACTAAGGGAACCTTTCACCATTTCTCTCTCTCTCCTATTGTCCTTGGCACTCATACTTCCACTAACCTGTAAAGAAAAATAATGATGGCCGGCTAACTGGGGTGCTGAGCTTGCAACCTCATCATTCAGTATGCTGGAAAACACAAAGGTTAATTTGAGCAAAATCTATCCTTCCATATGATACATATATATACATATCTCATGTACAAGGTTTATACCTGAGATTGCGAGGTAAACACAGCAGCTCAATATGACTCTTTGCCAATGACACCCCTGTGGAGCACAAAAGAAAATAGTGAAAGCAAAATGTGTGATTAGCTGTAATCGTCACTAGTAGAGGCCAATAGTACAGCGATGAACACTGAGTCAAACAATACAAGTGCACCAAGGATATCCAGTAGAAACGGGTACAAACTCAGAACATGAAGAGTTACGTCACTCTTACGAGAGGAAGCACCTCACTAGATAGCTGGTGATAGGGCAAACCCTAATTCGTAATGTATTTGCAAGTATTTCCCTCGCATGAACTCTGCATGAAGATTCAGGGAAGAGTTTGCCAACGTAGGGAAATATACAACAATGCCCCCAAGTAATCCTCCACAAAGTATTAGGAAACCAGGTGAGCAAAGTACTGTAATCCTTATCAAAGTAACTTAGGAAACAAAAGGTGAGCAAATTCCTATTCCCTCGCAAAAGCTCTGGCAGGGTAAGGAAAGAGCTCTTCCAACGCAGGGAAAAGGAAACTACAGTACACTCCAATCTCAGAGATCCAAAGCGGAAGAGAAAGGCTTCAGGGATATAACCAGGACTTCAGAAAGGAAGAAATTGAACAAGCGGTGCCAACGGCACCCTTACCCGACCCAGAGGAACAAGGTAACGGCCAGCAAAGATCCAGGTATCAGCGGAAAAATCGGCAGCGCCTCTCCCCACTGCCTCGCTATTTCATTGCATCCGCATCACGTGTGACGCGGTGACTGATGTGGCATCTGACGTCAGGCGTTGTGCTGAGACTGCTGGGAAATGTAGTCTTTCCCAATCCTCAGCGCCTGCCTGAACAAAGTTGCTGTGTCCCCTTAACACAGAGGCTGTTTATGTAATAAAAGCACCACCGCAGTCGCACTGGGAGGCCACGCCCACCGCCCATCCACTCACTCCCCCATATAAATGTGCCTCCCCAGGAAGCGCAGCGGGCGCGCCGATTGCGCGCCGAAGGCGCGCCTAAGGAAAGCCCGTCTGCGCCCGTCCGCGACCGACCGAGGCCAGAGGCAGTGCACTCTGCCCCTCTCATCCAATATTCCCGCTCGCAGCTGACCGAGCTACAAGGCAAGTGGCCATTGGCGAATGCTGCCGCTAACCAAATTACCAAACTTGGCCTCTTATCCTCCCAAACTTCATCTCAATCGAATTCTCGGTCTCTGCCTCGCGCCAGTTGCCCACCAGTCCCGTCTTCCACTGGCCTTCGTCCTTCAGCCGTCTCCGCAATGTATCTTAACACCAGATCGGCAGTTAAACATCAGCTCGATCTCTTCTCGCTATTGGAGTCCCACAAACCCGACCTACTATTCCTTACTGAGACCTGGTTCTCGGACAGTTCTCTCCCCTCCCTACTGGCTATACTCCCACCATCCTATTACGCTATCCGAGTTGACCGTCCTTCCGGAAAGCCTGGTGGAGGGATGGCCCTGATTGCCCGCAAAGAACTTACGTTCCAATCTTTAGCATTCTCCTCCCTGGGTTCATCAGACTGTCTAGTTGCCCGTTCACTTTCCCTGACCCCCCCTCTCACGTGCGTTCTTATCTACCGACCTCCATCTTCCCCGCAATCGTTCCTTCCAAACTTCCAAGACCTGATGGCTACCCTAGTTGTCAACCACTCCTCCATCATAGTCCTTGAAGACTTCAACTTCTGGCCCTCCGACCCCGCGGAATGTGCAACTTCCAAGGAGTTCTCAGACTCACTCCGTTCGCTCAATTTTATTTCTGCGGTCCAAGCCCCTACCCATAGGCTGGGACATATCCTTGACCAAATTTGGTACCGAGACTGTCCGGTCACCTCACTCTCCATTTCTCCCTGCGTTTGGTCGGATCACTTTCTGATCACCTTTTCTCTATGCCCCCACTCACTCCCCAAACCCCTCCCCGCCAAAAACGTCTGGGCCTGTTCATGGAACCGCGTTGATGTATCGACTTTGTCGGCCACACTCTCTTCATCTAGCCCCGACCTCTCAGGGCTGCCATCCTCAGCACAGGCTGAATCTATCAACAGCTGGCTGCGATTCCATCGCCCCTCTGAAACGCATCTCGTCCAAACGCCTCAAAGATGCCAACCGATGGTTTTCTAACTACCTGAAGACCCAAAAACTCAATCTCCGCCAAGCGGAACGCCTGTGGAGACGAGATTACTGCCCCACCTCCAGACTCCAATACACCACCCTCCTAGCCCAATATAAGAAATCCATTCTGGAAGCCAAAAAGGCTTATTTCTCATCCAAAATTCAATTTGCGGAGAATCGGCCCAGAGAAATATACTCCATCGTCCAAGACCTGGCGTATTCTGATAGAGCTTCACTCAAACCCCCTCCTTCTCAATCACTCTGTGACTCTCTTAATTCCTTCTTCCTCCACAAAATCAGCACGATTAAGGCCAAGATACCTCCCCCATCCTCCTCTTTCACCGACCCCTGCTGTCCTACTGCTGTAGCTCGTCTGGACTCGATTCCCCCCCTCACGACTGATTCTTTCACCTCCATTCTTCCTATGGTTAAATCCGGCTCCCCCCTGGATCCCTGCCCTGCCTATATCCTGAAGCAGATCTATACCCATTGCCCCACTTCACCTCTCATGTTTCTCAACAGCTCTTTATCCCAGGGTATTGTTACCCCTTCACTCAAATCGGCTGTGATTGTACCTATTTTAAAAAAACCTGGCGTGGATTCCTCAAACCCAGCCAATTACCGCCCCATATCCCTCCTGCCCTTCCTGGCAAAGGTACTGGAACGCCATGTGGTCAGAACCTTGAGCCAATTTGTGGAGAGACACAGTGTCTTGGCCCCAAGGCAGGCTGGTTTTCGCCCCGCACACTCAACCGAGTCAGTAATTATATCGGTCCTGGACAATCTTCGAGAAGGCATGGATTCCAGTCAGCCCCAGGCCCTGGTCCTTCTTGATCTCTCCGCCGCATTCGACACGGTGGACCATACCATCTTACTTTCACGTGTCGAGGCGGCGGGAATCGGAGGGACTGCCCTGCTATGGCTTTCCTCCTTCTTGAGTGGGCGCACTCAAGCGGTCCGCCTGGGCGAGTACTCAGCTGACTTTCACCCAGTCCAGTGTGGAGTCCCCCAAGGATCTTCCTTGTCCCCTCTGCTATTCAACCTTTACATTGCCCCCCTTATTTTTGCGTTACAGCAACTGGAGGTCTCTGTCTACATCTACGCAGACGACCTCCAGCTTATTTTTTCTCTCTCTTCCTCCCCCCAGTCAACAACTAATTTTCAGTCCATCATGACTTTTATCCAGGACTGGATGAACTTCAACCACCTGAAACTCAATCCCGACAAAACGGAATTGGTGTTGACGGGTGGTTGCTCCAGTCCCTGGTCCTCCTCCTTCTGGCCCCCTTCTCTAGGTCCCCCACCCTCGCCGGTCCCCTCTGTCAAAACTCTTGGATTCAAAATCAACAATCAACTCTCTCTCCACTCTCAAGTCAGTGCCGTCGTCTCCTCAGCCTTCCTCTCCCTCAGAACAATCCGGAAAGTCTCACGATTTTTCTCTCCATCCGCTCTCAAACTAATACTCCTGGCCATGGTAACGTCTCGCTTGGACTACGGCAACGCCCTCTACCATGGCATGCCTGCGCACCTCTTGAGGCGCCTACAACTAGTTCAAAACCAGGCGGCCCGACTGGTTTTTAACTTACCTAAGTCAC
This sequence comes from Lissotriton vulgaris, assembly GCF_964263255.1. Lineage (NCBI taxonomy): Eukaryota > Metazoa > Chordata > Amphibia > Caudata > Salamandridae > Lissotriton > Lissotriton vulgaris. The sequence goes on along the minus strand of NC_141685.1, from coordinate 958,951,469 downwards.
AACATGTCACCCCCCTCCTCAGATCCCTCCACTGGCTCCCTGTCCGACAGCGCGCTCTTTTCAAGCTTGGCTGTACCATCTCTAAAGCCCGGTCCGGCACTGCCCCGGCTTTTATCAACACAGCCATTCAAGACTATATCCCTCCTAGAGAACTACGCTCCACAACCCAGCAACTTCTGGTGGTACCTCGCTTCAAACGGAAAAAGTGGGAGGTTCCAAATTCTCTACCACGGCCCCCGCCTTTTGGAACTCTCTCCCACTTCAACTGAGATCTTGCTCTCAGTACCCCCTATTCCGCAAAGGCCTCAAAACATTCCTCTTCACTGAAGCCTTCCAATCCTAACCACCCTGATCCCTCAGCTGTCATGCCCCTTGAGTAGTAGTAACCACACAGCGCCAAGAAACCGCTTGGTGTACGAGCGCTCTACAAATTCTTTAAAACTCAAAACTCAAACTGTGTGAAAGCTGCAGAGCTGGTACGATGGTTTGTCTGGAAGTCTAGAGCTGTCTCCAACTGGACAATGTCAATGCAAGGGCATCATGTGCTCTGTGCCTAGTCTTGGAGTGTACCAATAACATGATAATACTTACTAACAAATGAACTGCATGTATAATAACTTCTCAGTACATTATTGTGTATGTGTAAAGCATGTAAAAAGTCAATACTAAAAAACGTGAAACTAAAAATGCAGAGTCAGAGTGGGCCCTGATGTACCTCACTACAGTACCATTTCATTTACAGACCCTTAGCCCACAGGGTACCTTATACTAGTGACTTATCGGTAAGTTAAATGCACCAGTGAGGGATTTTAGCTAATTTAACACATTTCTAGGGGTCAGAGCACATGCACTGGGGCGTGGTGAGCAGGTTCCCAGTGTCCAAAAAAGCCACTGTACCAGTCCCCCGAAAAATGGGGTTATCATGCAAAAAGAGGCATTTTCTTTCAAGCACTTTGCACTTTTTAGGACATTTTGTAAATACTTGCGGATAGATATTGGCTAGTTATATGATCAGTGTCTAAGATCTACATTTCTAATAAACTGCTATCCAATACTTTGCAATTTATTGGATTAACTGTAATTTTTTGTCATTACTGTAATTCAGAATGGTATATTCCTTCGGATAACTAACATTAGAATAAGTAATAAGGTAGTGCTAATCTGATTTTACAAAGATTATTATGATATATTCCTGGTCGATCTATGAATAGGATCTAAGTTGACCACTTTATTAGCCAATTTTAATAATCTGTTTGCAAAAAATCCATTAGACTGCAAACACATGAACAAGGTTTAAGATGAACCAGTCAAATTTGTTGAATGCCTCCAGCTAAAAGACACACTGTTTTAATGAACGTGCTGTAATAAGCAGTTTATTAACATCTAGTTTCTCATTGCCATAGATCCATTTTCCCTAACACATTTATAGTTTTTAATATCACTTCTGTTCTTATTTCTTACCGTATATTTTAAGGTGATCTGAAGCATATTTTGCAATGGTTTTTATTAACTACATGCAATAAAACATAGACTCATATGTGACACGCTCAGATAGATTTGATATTTTGAAGTACACATATATAACACAGACCTTTAAGTCCCAACATTTAACATACTGATATGTAATTTTGCAGGGCTAGCAGAATGTCACAAATGAGATAGTCATTAACATGATAATAATTAACATGGTCACATTGGGACCATGTTAATTAAGAGCTGTCATGGTGGAGCAATAGAAAGCAGAGTGGTGCTCAGCCTAGACCAGATATGTAACTCAGAGTTTGGCACAGATTGTCATCTTTCTTGGCGATACCAAGATAATATAAAGATCTCACGTTTCCTTTTAAGGTTAGCTTTTGAAAAGGGATGGGCCTGAGATCTGTCTTTAGTGAGATGTGATCCCTTCAGTCCCTTTGCAAATAATTTTAAGTAATCACAATTCCATTGACAGATTATAAGCTCACCCACATCATTTCCTCACAATCAGAAGGCTTCTCAGTGAGTTACAGCATACCATAACATCTATCTCCCGTCATTATCAATCACTATCTATAATTGCTGGACATACTCTTGGCTGATTAGAACAATAAGGTTCACAAGAATGCATGTAGGAAATCTGCCTTTTCTGCATGATCACCCTTATGTTTTTCTCTTTCTGGACCCTATATTTGTGCTGGCTTTAGAACTTTAACCCTTTAATCAGTGGTAGGTAAAGTTCATGTGCTCCCCTTTTAAACATGGTGTAGGTAAGTAGGATCTGCTTCTTATGGTTACCCCAACTTTTTGCTTTATATTGCACAGTTTTTTTTAAAAAACAGACTTTATTGATAGATTGCACACATTCCGCAGAGCTCTGCACACCAGAGATATCTGCAGGCCAAATATGCGACATCAATTGAAGTACAATCCACTTTTCTTACTATTGATAAGCAAACATAAACAAACCAATACTAGACACCCCCCTTCCCCTTTACCCCCCTCCCCCAAAACTCCCCCCTCCCGGATCCCGCCCACCCCAGTCGCAAAATGTCCACCGCATGTCTCCTATACATTACACATTTACCTGACTGCATGCATGTACCTTCTACCATGGCTCCTTCATGCCAGAGGGTCTTCCCGTTCCAACGGAGGCTCAAGCCACTGGCCCCTAAATTCAGCCCAGCATTTCCAGATTTTATCATTCTTTCGTGGGCATCCTCAGGCAACGAAAATCGGCTGCTCCATTCTCATACAAAAGTCTAACCCCCTCTTCCAAGCCACCACAGAAGGGGCCTGCGGATCCTTCCATGCTCTGGCCACGTCTCTTGTGGCCAATGTGAGACCCAGCAGCAATAGATGCCTCTTGTAGACATTACCCCCCACCCCATCCATCACATGTAATAAGCCCAACTGCGGCGTATGGGGGAGATTTCACCCCAGGACCTCAGACATACAATCCAGCACCCCCTCCCAGAACCGATCCAGAGAGCCACAGCTTCACACCGTGTGTAGAAATGACCCACTTCCTGGCCACATCGGAGACAGTCCGGGGATGCAATCAGTCCCGCCCGCCACTATCTCTCTCTAGTAAAGTAAACTCTATGTAGGTACTTAAATTGGATGAGCCGTAGGCACATCGCTATGGCAGCACCCCTGGGGGCTGCCAACGCCTCCCTCCAATCCTCCTCCTCCAGTTCTCCTTCGTCCCTTTCCCAAGACTCCCGTAGCTTCAGCAGCGAGGGGGAACAGTGTGTGACTAATGACTGGTAAATGTGTGATATCTTTTTCGTCTCCAGGTCTCCCATAAACACCTTCGCTTCCAGTGGGCTAGACTCGATTGCAGGCCCTCTAGGCTCGGGGCGAGGGCATGGCGGAAGTGAAGGTATCTAAAAAATGTAGATCGAGGCATACCATATTCCCTACTCAAATCTTGAAAAGACTTAAGTGTCACTCCTGACAGCACATCTCCTAGTGTCGAAATTCCAATGCTGTCCCATCCCCGGAAGACCCGTAGTGTTGCCAGCCCAGGTAGGTGCCCATTGTGCCACAGGGGGGTTTCGCCAGTCAAAGTGTTCCACCATCCCATGCGACGCAGAGCCTGTCTCCAGATCCGAAATACTACCTGCGTGGCCGGTGGTAGCGTCTTCCGCAACTGTGCCGTATATAGAATAGTGTGTAGCGTGTGGGACCCCATAAGGAAGCGCTCCAGGGCATTTGCCGAGTCCCCCCTGTCTCCATACCACCACTCATTCAAAACTAGAATGTGGGAGGCTTGGTAATAAGAAAGAATATCGGAGGTCGCCAATCCACCACAATAAGTAGACAAAAAACAGGTGTGCAGCGCCACTCGTACAGTGCCCCCCGCCCAGAGGAACTGCCCCAGTACGGAGTCTACCTGTCGGAACCAGTAAGGTGGAATGGGATACGGGTGGTTCTATAATTGGTATAGCAGCCTGGGGAGGGCCACCATTTAAAAAATGGCCGACCTACCATATATCGTCAGGGGCATGCGGCAGTGGCGTCACTATGGGGGCGCGGGGGGTGCGGACCGCACCGGGTGACACCACCCACATGGGGTGACACCAAGGTTATGCTGTGTAACACAGCTCTGCAGCCTCGTACTTTTTTTCCCTCGCACGTTTATTCTTTGATTTGCGTGCTAGGCACCTTTAATGTGGCTTGTGTATTTCAGGGTCTTGGGAAATAAAACTGTCAAAGTATTTGTCTTGCCCTCTTGATTGACGCTGGGTATATCCAGCTATTAAGTTTACCTCAAACACATCTTGTAAGCCTGCGTCCTCTACAAAATGATGCTGAGCTTTGAAATGAAGTGCAGTAACTATTTATTTTTAGGCAAGCGGCAAAGAAAAATATTTTCCATAAAACTTAGTGATCATGTATATTGAACCTAAACATATAGAGCTGGGGAGCAAGTTGATGCAGTTATGCCTTGCATTTGGCAGACAGTTTTACTAGTTACCTTTGTTTTAATTTTCACAATACGAAAAAAGTGTTTTGAGGAGAACTTGAGCCTGGGGAGACTGCTAGATGCCCCCCTCCATTGTCCCAGTCGCTGTGTGAAAAAGAAAAGCATCTGCTTGAGATAGAAACACCTATTGATTCACTAGGTAGCGCTTGAACAAGGCCCAAAACACTACAAGTAACCTTCAGATAGAGGGTTAAGGTACTGCATCCACCACCTGCTAGCAAATCACTTTAAATTGACCAAAAACAAAAATTAAATTAGATGTTGATGTGAAAGGGTGGTGTTCATGCTAACCGGGGTCGGATTGGCAATGCCCGAGGGGCCGGTGTCCAGTTCCAGCTGTGGGCTGCTTTTTTGAGCAGTCTGGTGGGTCGATTTGGGTGGTTTCTGCTTTGTTCGGATACCGCCAGTGGCCGCCTGAGTGGCCTTTCTGGAGGCAGATGGGCGCCCATTACCTCCCTTTTATCAACGACCAGAGGTGTCCTTCTCTTTCTCTTGCTGGGCCCAATGGTGTCACTAGGGGTCTGCGGACCACATCGGGTGACACCACCCACGGCCCGTGGAGGGAGTTTCGGTGGGGCGGAGAGGCGGGGCAGGGGAGGGGCAGGGTGGAGGGTGCTAAAAACCGGAATATGGATAATTGAAGGTAAGTAAACAATTTAATTAATAAAATGAATTTCGTAGCGCACCCTGCATCGCATTTTGCGATACAGGGCATGCTACGAAATTCGTTTTATTCATTTAAATTCATGTTAATGAACCCTGGGGATGTTCCTGTGTACTTCAATGCAGTAAGTCGTGAAGGGGTGACACCATGAGTTACCCGCACCGGGTGACACCAACCCTAGTGACGCCACTGGCATGCGGGACTACGTCTTGATATCTGCTCGAACCCGCTCCCAAACCGGCGCCAAGTTCCGCTCCCAGGAGACCGTGGGAACCTCAGACAAAAACACCCCCAAGTACTTAATGCCCCCCACCGCTACCTAATGTGTTGACGCCCAGTCCCCCACTCCTGATCGCTCCCCTAGCACCCATAGAGTTGACTTGCGAGAGTTCATATAGAGCCCTGAGGTCTCTCCGAAATGAAAAACAGGACATCGTCTGCGTAGAGCGCGATCCTATCAGACAGTCCCCGCCCCCATTTGAACCCTCGCAGCTGCGCATCAATGCGCACCCACGCCGCCAGCGGCTCCATAGCTAGGGCAAAAAGGTACGGCGAAAGGGGGCAGCCCTGCCGGGTACCGCGCTCGATGGAAAAACCGCCCCCGCAACTGGAACCGAGGCTGTCAAATCTGTATATAAAAGTCGCAGATACGACAGGAAGTGGGACCCTTAGTTAAGCCGAGGCAGGAGTGCAAACAGATAAACCCAACTCAGCGAATCGAATGCCGTGTCCATATCCGCTAAGAGAAGTGCCGCCTGCTCCCTTGTACTATGAACCGCCGCCACCGCCACATGCGCTCGTCGAATATTGTGTCTAGTTGCCCTCTGGGGCATAAAGCCAGCCTGGTTTGGATGGACAAGCTCTGCAATACGGGGCAAAAGCCGGTTAGCCAATGCTTTGGCCAAGATCCTGGCCTCCACATTCAGCAGAGAGATTGGGTGGTATGATGCGTGATGCTCCGGGGGCCGGCCCGGCTTATGGAATACCACCACTTCGGCATGTCTCCAATCCGGAGGGAGGCTGCCTCGTTCCCTGGCCTCTTCCAAGGCCGCCCTGTAATGCGCACCCAACTGTAGGTGATATTTCCTATAAAATTCACTAGGGAACCCAATGGGTCCGGGAGCCTTTCCTATTTTAAGTTCGCCCAAGGCCGTGCCTAGCTCCTCCTCCTTCAGCGGGAGCTCAAGGCGCTCTCGCACCTCATCTGACACCGCATGTGGTGGTAAGTCCGTGATAAACTTGTCCACCACATCCGCAGGAAGGCATTCGTTCGGGGAGTATAGGTCTGCATAATATGCCGCAAAGCCCTCCGCTAACTCTTTAGGCTCTGTAACCAGAACACCCACTCCGTCTAGTATCCCTAGCAAGGTCTGCGCCTGGGAAGTACCCTGGCATAGCCGGTGCAGCCTCGTACCCGATTTATCCCCCCACTGGTATACCCTGCTATGCGTCACAAGCCATATCTGCCGCGCCTTGTCTATCAGCAGAGAGGCATAGGACTGCTGCGCCAGGATTAGTTGCCCTACCACTTGGCCCTCACCCTCGACACTGCCTCGACGCTCCAACGCCTCAATGTCAGCCTTGGCCTGTACCAATTGCGCCCTGCGCCTCCTCCGTACAGCTGCATACCAAGCTATGTCCACTCCCCGTAGCGTGGGTTTCAGAGCCTCCCACACAGTCCCGGCATCCGCAACAGACCCTACATTCTCAACTAAGTAATGAGCTATGGCCTCGCCCATATGTGTCTGGTATTCTTCTTGCTGCAGGTGCCATACTGAGAGGCACCATCGAAACGGCTGCCGCCCCCTGTCCAAACAAATGCCAACGGAGATGGGCGAATGGCCTGAAAGCCCACGCGGCAGTATATCTGCAGAATCCACCCTACAAACCACAGCTCTGGGAACAAAAATATAATCCAGCCTCGAGAAGGATTTGTGAACAGTTGAAAGAAACGTGTACTCCCGCTTGTTACCGTGCAGGTGCTGCCATGTATCCACCCAGTCCAAGACCCTGACCATGTCGCTCAATTTGGTGGAGTGGCCCACTACCTGACCACCCCCAGGCCTGTACCTATCTCTGAGGCCATCCATGATATCGTTCCAATCCCCTCCTACCACCGCTAAAGCGTCAGGAATGTCGGCCCACACCGCAAATAGCTTCTCGACCATTGCAGGGGGAGCGGGGCATATTCGCTCCCCAGCACCAGAGGCTCCTCTCCTACCATACCCTTGACAACAATGTATCGACTATGTGTATCATCCCATTGAGCAGACTGGACATAGGGGAGTCTGCTATGCACTAAGATGGCCACCCCCCTAGATCCTCTAGGGAAACCTACATGAAAAACCTGTTGGTAACCATAGCGCTGCAGGCACAGTATCTTAGTACCTATTAGGTGAGTTTCCTGTAGCATCAACACATCAGCTCCAGCCCTCTTTGCCTGCTGCAACACTGCCCCCTTCTTAACCTTGTCTAGAACTCCCCTCACATTCCAACTAAGGACATGTAGAGAGCCTCTGGGCCCCAGAGCCCTACCTACAGGAATCGCCATCAAGGAACGTCTAGAGGGAACGCCCAGATGTTGGGCCATGCTGGTGCACACACAATATTCATTGAGACCCTCACACGACCGTGTGACTCATACCCAACCAGAACAAAGCCCCCCCAAGAACATACAACCCCCCCTCCCTAGCCCCCAACCCCCACCCAATACCTCAAGAACATTGAAGTACCTGTTTCGGCATAGATGACTCTCGGCCCCCAACGCAGGACCTGAGGCCGTCCACACCAATGGATCACCAACCACGAACCCTAAACCACTCCCAACAAGCCCTAAGCTAGGGGAGAATAGTCCGCCCATGAAGCATCTCCCTCCACCCCGCTGCAGCTCATATTGACTCATAGCTGTACACATATCCACACATCAGCTTCCTCTTGCCCGCAGGTCAATAGTGTCAACAGCGCACAATAACACAGAGCTATGCAAAGTTGTATTGCAAACCAAGTCCCCCAAGAGGTCTGCGACTGCGCCCCGCTCAATGATGAATCCGACTCCACACCCGGCGGTGTATGCGCCCTCACCTTCACCGTCTCATCCGTCCATTTAAACACCTCCTGAGGGGTATCGAAGAAGTGGGTGCAGGACTGAAAAACTACCCGCAGGCGGGCCGGGTAGAGCAAGGCATAGGGGAGCCGAAGGTCTCTAATGCGAGCCTTAGCCGCCGTAAATGATTGCCGCTGCTGTTGCACCAAGTGCGTGTAGTCCGGAAAAATCAGGATACGCTGGTTTTCATAAAGTAGGGGTTCCTTGGCCCTGGCCTGTTGCAGGATAGTGTCGTGGTCATGATAGTTCAGTAATTTGGCTATCACAGGCCATGGGTGAGCCCCCACCAGCGGCTTTTGCATGAGAGCCCTGTGTGCCCGCTCTATTACAAAACATCTAGATAGAGAGTCGGGGGAGAGCCAACTTTCCAGCCACTGCGTCGAGAAGCCCTCCATATTGCCCTTCTCGCAGCCTTCCGGGAGTCCGACGGAGCGCAAATTGTTCCGCCTGGCCCGCCCTTCCGCATCTTCGGCATCTTCGCATCTTCCGCATCTTCCACATCTTCCGCTCGGAGCGGTACAAAAGGGGGTGGTGATGGACGGAGCATCTGAATCAATCAAACACTCAAACCCAGTCAAAAGATCTGAGTTTGATCCATCACCGTTCTTTAGCCCACTCTGCCACCCCAGTTCAGACATGGCTATATGCAAATCAGTCTGACCCTGTGCCTCCTGGGAACAGACCAGCCCGAACTGCCAAGCCATGCCTTCCCTGGACCGGAAACAAGCTTCGGAGCGCCAGGCCCCTCTGAATGCTCTACATACTGGCCATCTTACGCTTCAGGGCGGCGACGTCGTCCTCCACCCCGAAATCCGGGTTTCTGCCTCAGTGATGCGGGACATGGCGTTTCGCAAGACCTGGCGCAATAAGGTGACATCCGACCCCACTGCTCCTATTTTCGCGTCCAACATATCCCGGGACTGGGTTATATCTGCCATCAACACCGCATTGTCCGTCCGGAGTCTTGTTGACCGCCTGCAGCCCCTGCACTCCCACCTGGTCCCGTGAACTTGTTGATGGGCCCATGTTTCGTGATCCCTCCACCGCCCTTGTCCCGCGTCATGGCCGCCAGTTGTAGAAATCCGCCCAAAGGAGGCCCAATCGTCACGTCCACAGGCAATCCCACACAAATACCGCTAGGGCTGCAAATGTAATCCCGGGCCACTCTCAGCCGGAGAGCGGGCACCCCCAGGCCAGGGCCTGCCGCCCAGTCCCGTGCCGCACGCCCTCTTCACCGGACCCCAGGCTGGAAATATGTCAGTGTCCACGCTGGGCCACGGGACATGGCCCAGACCTCCGCACCGCCGTCTCCACCGCAGCCGCCCGGTCCGACCACCGTAAAGTATGGCACAGGCCTTCTTCCACCTCACACACCAGCGATGCCACAGGTCTGCGCCTCTCCGCGGGCGTCGCGCTCTACCCCTCCGCCCCGGGGCGCAACACAGCAAGGAATTCCTGGCTAGTCAGGGCGCACCCCCGGGCCCACAGCCCACTGCAAAGACAGGCCCATCGATGGGAGGCTCCGCTCCGGTCCAGCCGCACCTCCTCCATAGACTGGATGCCAACCCCGAGGGCCGAACTCCCCCCCGAACGCTCTCCACGGGCACCACTGCCGGATGCCAATCCTGGTGCGGCGCCAAACTTGAGGCCCCGGCTCCTCCACACGGCACTAGGCCTCGCCGCGCGGGAGCCCCGATGGAATAGTATGAAAGAGACACCAAAAGAGGGGGGTTTCCTTTCTGTGGTTCTTAAATAATGTTTGTACAATAAATCAGACCAATAGAGTAAGACCCCTGTTGTAGGACAAGTATACAGTATCCTCAAAAACATATACCTTTAGACAAAAATGATGTATCCAAAGTTTATCACATTTATTTAAAAAGAAAAAACAAGCATTGGTATTCAGAATTTCAAACAATTACATGTAAACAGCAAAATACATACATATACTTATTCTTCCTAATATTACAATAAAATTTATATTAAAAACAAAGTTGTCGACGCGTTTCGGTGCTTATTCAGATCGAACACCTTCCTCAGGACTTATGGTTAAAAACTTCATAAATCTAAAAGAAACATATATAACATATAATTAATACAAAACACTTGAGGATTTTTTTCTAACAAACTTTTGTCTCACTGGAAACAGGGTCTAAACTACTAGTGGTCAAAGAATCTTACTTTGAAAGCATTTTCATTTTGCTATACCAGTCTTGATCCTGGAGTGAAATGTTCCTTTAGTTTATATGTTCACCTCTGCTAGACCATCTATAGGATTTAAAATAACAGTGGTATTTGATTTAACACAAAGTTCAGACTTCAAAGCATGTGTCTGTTTGTTAATTTGATTGCATGCACCAATGCTTACTTGATAGTGATGTATGAAATTTGAACTATTGGGTGGAGACTTCTCCGCGCGCCTTCTTTGTATATGTATAGGTCGCCTCGAGGTATTAATGAACCTTCTTATAAATTGATTCCAGTTTTTGGTTGGTTCAAGCGAGCTTTTACCTGTTGGCAGCAAGCAATGAGTGAGATCAGTTGTCATATCTAATTTATACTTTTTTTGGGTTTTTAAATTCCACAACTTAACTAAATTAAATTCATGCAATTGGTCTGGGGAGAGCCTTACTACCCTGCTATGTGACCTTATATTGATGTTTTGTTATACCACATGCCTTCTATCGTGCCTAGGGTGGTCAGATTAAAATGCACAACAAGATGCACATCAGAAGATGGTCATCATATGTGTCCACCAGTTATTTGAATGTTAACACATGCAAATCTGGATTTACTATTGGGAACACATAGTTATGTAATATCAAATGCACATTTACAGTAGACCTCTAGGTATATTAATTTACCATTTTGCTGAGGTTCTGCTAGAGTTTGTGCAATGAGAGCAATTCTATTGGAAAATGACAATAAGTGCACAGCCAGTTCATAGCGTCTATTTTATACATCAATGCAGTCATGTTCAGGTTTAACCTTAGGTGAAAAGGCAATATGCATCAATCAGTTATTAAAAACCGGGTTGTGGTAGGTAGAGTAAGGCGGCTATCCATTAGCGCTAAGTCTTCATAATTTACTGCACCGGCAAGGCATCACCGTTTTTTTGAGCAGAGTCTTACCTCGATATGGTTACTGACACGCGATCCAGCCTGGTCTCCCCGGTCTCCAGAGTCGGTATGGAGGCCGGGGCGCCGAGGATCTATTTATACAGGGAACAATTATCCTTAATAGGTTAATTGAGATTGCCTGTGATTAATAAGGCACAGCGAAGGAATCGCGCCATTATGGTAGTTTGTTTTACCGAGTGTAAAGCCACGAATGGAAACGGACAACGGGCTTGATGGAATGCCGCTGGGTTGTCATGGTAGCGGAAAATCGCGCCATTTTGGTAGTTTTTTTGTCGTTTTTTAGTCGAGGATAATGCTAGAAGTGGAAACGGACAACGGGCTTAGTAGAGTGCCGCTAGGTTGTCATGGTAGCGTGTACACAGAACTTTAGTGCTGAGGTGCACAACAGTCTTTTGTTCATACGTCGCGTTGAGATATATATATAGAATAATGCCGAGTTAACACATCGATGGAATACTTCAAGTAACGTCATGCCGGTCGTTTAAGTAACGGCACTAGGTTGTCATGGTAGCGGAAGAATCGCGCCATTTTGGTAGTTTTTTAGTCGAATATACACTGAACTTTAGTATCGAGGTGCAAAACAGTCTTTTGATCACCCGTCGCGGTGAAATATATACATAAAATAATGCGGAGATAACACATAGATTGAATACTTAAAATAACATGATGCCGGTCGTTTAGATAACGGCACAGATACCACTGCATTGCGTTTTCGTGACATGGCTTAAATGGTTATAGTCCGTACTTTATAACCGAATTCAGTAATGAAGTTCGCCTAATGCAATTTAGGGTTTTCAGAATATTCACGAACGGGAAATGTGCAGAAAAAAGTATTTTTCCTTTTACCATAACACACTTTGCTAGTGGTCTTTATTGTTGCCTTACGATTTTTACTAGCATTGGTGATAATATTCAGATTAGGAGCTGTTGCAGTCTGTTACATGACATTGTTACAAGAGGGACGTTCCTATTATCCAGCCAATAAAGTCGGGCCAAAACCTGGTGGACTTTAATGCAGCTGAATGAGTCTGCAGAGGCTAGTTTAAATATAGATCTAAAATTATAGGTATATATGGAGAAATCCATATATATGGCTATCGATAATGGAACGTTCCTGTACATTAGGTGAGACCTACTTCTAAGACATCGAAAGTCATACATCATTCATTTTGCCTAAATATTATAATTATGCTCTACATATATTTAGATATTCTGCATTTAAACATCGTACTAAAATACGAACATAATTATTGAGGTTTTTAAAGCATAGATCATGTATCAAAATCAGATTATTTAACTTCATATTAATCAGCTTTCATGAGATGAAATAATGTGTATACAGTGTTGAGTTAAGGAGCGAGCAATGTTAAAAGCCAAGATATCAGTGCTTTTCTTTTCGTGGGGTAGTTTCATCTTACTAATCGTTCCCACTCTTCTCTACTATTAAGGCCCTGATAGTAGGTCCGAAACTTGGACATGAAGAATTGCTCCCTTTGTTTGCGTTTAAGGTCTGTGTTGCCGCCTCTAGCTGATGTTTTGATTTTTTCTACTATGAACCATTTTAGTTCGTCCTCTCTATGATTTTCCATGGACCAATGGTCGACCAGAGGGGCATTCTTTTTCCTATTTTTCAGAGCCGATCTGTGCTCATTTAGGCGCAATCTCATTTCCCTGCTTGTTTCACCAATGTACCCCTTCTCGCAAGGACAGATTAAAAGGCATACCACATTGGCAGTTCTACAATTAACATGATCGTTCATCCAGTGTGATGTGCCATTCAGTTCCACCTTGTCTGTTTGGATAATAGATTTACAGTGAGAACAAGACCCGCAAGGTTGATTACCTCTTATGGGTTTTCCTTGATCTATGCTCAATTGCCTGGTCTTCTTTGGTTCTCTGTAAGTATGGACCAAACAGTTACGTATGGTTCTGTTTCTTCTATAGGAGAAAATTGGTTTTGGGAGTGGGGTTTTTCCTTGTTTATTAAGGATAGACCAATTTTTATTGATTAGATTCTTAACTTTAGAACTAAGGCCATTGTAATTTGACACCATGACGATGGTATTATCGGGTTCTTGTTTCTTGTTTTTGGGCTCTAATAAGGAAGTTCTATTCTGGTATTTTGCTCTTTTGTAGCTGTCTCTTATGAGCCTTTTTGGATATCCTCGCTGAAGTAGTTTGATTTTAAGATTTTCTGCATGTTTTTCAAACGAATTTTTGTCGGTACAATTCCTTCTTATTCGTATAAATTGGCTATAGGGGATCCCTTCTTTCTGATTTTTAGGGTGGTAACTCTGATGGTGGAGCAAGGTGTTGCGGTCAGATGGTTTGACAAACAACTCAACACACAGCTTCCCCGTAACTGTTTTGATTTTTAAATCGAGGAAGTCAACTGTCTCTTGGCTTTTATTGCTGGTGAATTTCAGATTGGTATCACCACAGTTGAGCCACTCAATGAAGGCTGTGAGGTCGATTTCACTACCTTCCCATATGAAAAAGACATCGTCTATAAATCTAGACCAATGTTTTACATTTTCAAAAAATGGGCTAAGTTCATTGTAGATATGGTGTTTCTCAAAGTTTCCCACGTATAGACAGGCAAGACTTGGCGCACAGGTAGCACCCATGCTGGTGCCTTTTATTTGACAAAACAAGTCATTGTTGAATAAAAAAATATTATTAAGTAAAACAATTTCTATGCATTCGACAATGAAGGTGCTTTGGGCAGAGAGATAGCCTTCCTCATCACTTAAAATCTCTCTCATCATCCTGATTGTATCTCGTTGGGGTATGTTGGTGTACAAGGACTCAATGTCCAAGCACACCAACCACTGAGTTTCATTGTTGAAACTTATGCCTTCCACCTTAGTATGAAAGAGATCCAGCCCTTCCCTTGGAGGGCTGGATCTCCGGGGGGACCGTCCGCCCCCAGAAGCCATCCGCGGGTCCCACTGATGCAGGGACCCGCTCCGCTTGCAGCAGGCCGCGGCTCCACCAATGCTCCAGCCACCGGGATGCTCGAAACTCGAGGTCCCCGGCTTTGCCCTGCTGCACTAGGCCACACACCGCCAAGTACGCAACTCCGGTCTCCGGGCACCCTGGAGCGCTCAAAACGCTACCGGAAGCTCGCCGCCGGCCACTGGCATCGGATCCACCCCTCCGGGCAGCAGGGAACCAGAGGGGGACAGGATATCTGCAAGGATTAATGCTGGGCTGGATGGAGCTCTGCTAAGCTGCGTCTGCCATGCAGGCCCGCCTAGCCACGCCCCCATATTGCACTGGTTTTTAAAAAACAACAACATTTTTATTGGCATTTTTCATCAACAAATCAAACATAAAGCATGTCATTGTCGAGCAACACACCCATCCTCCAGCCCCCCAATCTGCTCTCGTTGGTTTCTGTTCCAGTCTAATTGTCACATTGTCCAATAGTTCAGTTAAGCATCCCATTCTAGGCCATCCACAAAACAACCTCATCCCCTCTATTTCAGTTTGTTCCATGGCGGTAGAGAGTCCATCCTCAGCATGTGACTCACAACCCTCAATCCAGCCCATGATAGCTCCTCCACTTACCCCACACCCTGCCAAATTTCCTGGGGCATCCCCTCGCCTTATACGTAGTTCTCTCAGCAGCCATATAGAGGTCCATCCCCCTTCTTCATTCATCTAGTTGTGGCGTGTCAGGTGCCCCCCACTTCCTGGCTACATCCCTCTTAGCCACCACCAAGGCCAATACAAGAAAGATCAACAATGGTCTAGCCAGATCCACATCGTTCGTCATTCCTAGTAGCACCAGTTTGGGATCTAAGGGTATGATGATCCCTAACACTTCCCCAAGCTCTGCCAGAACCGCTCCCCAAAAGAGTTGTATATGTGGACATGCCCATAGGGTATGATAGAAGTCACCTATCCCTGTGTTACATCTCAAACAACTCAGGTCTGGTATTCTCCCAATCCTATATACTCGTGCCCTATCAAAGTAGGTCCTATGGAGGACATTAAATTGAATCAACCGCAGTCGAGATTTAACCGCTACCTCACTGGGATGCATCAAGACCATCCCCCAGTCCACTTCATCCATATCCCCCACTTCTCGCTCCCATGTGGCACGTAGGATCGCTAGTTTGTCTGGCTGATTATTAATTATTGTTTTATAGGTAAGGGACACTGCCTTGCTAGGAATGCTTTCTTGTAGTAGGCGGCCCTCTAGAGGGGCATATTCTGGAAGCGCCTCCACCAGGGCTCCCTCCGCCATCCAAGCGTGTCTTAATTGCATGTATTTGAATTATTGTGTGCGGTGGAGCCCATATTCTATGCGTAATGCAGGGAAGGCTTGCAACACCCCGTTTTTCATCACGTCTCCCAGGGTCGACATGCCAATTGCATCCCAACTCCGGAACCCCTTCAATTTACTAATCTCCTTGAGCCAGGCACACTTCCATAGTGGAGTCTGCTTGGTTAACCTACGATCCCACCCTGTTGCTCGTGTTGCCCTTGTCCATATCCCAAGTGTAAGTCTTGTGGCTGGCAACAGTCTGGCCCTCCCTTTACCCCCATATAAGTAAGGCAGGCAAGTATGTGCTTCCATGGTGTGTCTCTAATGCGTACGTGGGGTCGGTGGCCGGGGCATGCATCCATTCATTGATGGCGACCAGATGTTCCGCCCAGTAGTAGGCCTCCAGGTCTGGCAAGGAGATACCCCCATTATATGGGTGTTGTTGCAGGGTCGAGAGTGCTACTCTAGGTGCAACAGCTCATTTGAAATTTCCGGCAATGCTCAGAGTAAGGTGGAGAAACAAAATGTACAACTTAAGCGAGGTACCCGAGGTCGAAAATCTTATTTTACAGATTAAGACTCATAAAAGCTGTAACAGGAGGTCGGAGATGCAAAGCTCAAAGGGGTATGAGGAAATATTCAGCTTGGATAAAGGGAGGGTTACCCAGGGTGGGAAGAAGGATGAGTCACAGAAGGGTACACTTTTTTCCTTATTTTATTTGAACACTGGGTGGGGAGCATTAAGGAAACAATATATATATGGTCCTCATTGATACAGAGGATAAGAACTGATAAGAGAGGCTGGACATACACACGCCACAATAGTGAAAGGAAAAAATGGCACGTAGCTTGAGGGTACTTTCTTGGAATGTAAATGGGCCTAGGTTTAATAGATGAAGAAGGATCCTACAATGTCTCAAACTCTCTGACAACGATGTCATAATACTACAGGATACTCATTTACAATGGAAAGAATGGCAGGGAGTTCTACAGCTGAATAAATGGATCACCCACCTCGTATGCACTAATCAGTCTTGTAATGTGAAGGGGTGGCAGTCTTATATAAGAACTCAGCCCAAACCAGGGTGGAGGGCTTCACAGTAAATTCATGGGGTAGATGGCTAATAAGTTATGGTAAAATCAACAATGTAGGGTAAGCATTTGTGGGGAACCGCAGTCCAAATGTTGATGACTTGTCCCCATTTAGAGAATTATACCAACAGTTTCTCGACACAAAATACCACATTATTATGGGTGGAGATTTTAATACACTGCAGGATCCAGTGTTGGATAAATCCACAACCAGACCAGCAGTGAACTCACCTAAAATGAGGGACCATGTACACTAGTTGATAAAGAATTTAGCATTGGTAGACAATCGGAGATTGAAAGCAGGACATGATAGAGTGTATACCTTTCACAACAAAAAGCTGTCCCACTCCTTTAGAATCGATTTATTTTTGACAGAACAGAAACTTAATAAGAGCATCAGCAGTGTTGCACATCAACCAACACACTTATCGGACAATGCCACAGTGAAACTAGAGATGTCTTTAGAGGTCCCCTTATCACAGATTAGATGGACTCTAGATAGAACACTCTTAGGTGATCCAGAAATAATAAAAACCCTAAAAGCGGACACAGTCTCTTTTTTTTATCAAAACGAACATTCAGCACTGCCACATTTTGTTTGTGATGCTTATAAAGCCTATATTTGTGACAGATTAATTAGTGCAGCGGCGTATAAAAGGAAGCTAGGGAAGAATAAATTAAGGGAGTATGAATATTCCATTAAAGAAATACAGGAAAAGATAGTAAATAATAATAATAATAATAAAAGATATTTATCGAGCTCGCAGCTACTCAGCGCTTACACGGACAGCAACAAAGGTAGAGGTATGTACACATCTAGTCATTGCGACTAAAGAGACAGGTCTTCAAGGCCTTTCTGAATTCCTGTTCGGAATGCATTGTGCATAATTGGGCAGGTAGGTTGTTCCAGCACTTAAATAGACCGCGCAAACAGGATAGTACAAATGAGCAGATACAAAATAAACTGATAGAAGCAAGGGAGAGCTTATCAAACTATTTGGAAGGAATCGTGAAAAAGAGATGGGAGGCTAGCAAGTTGGTAAATTATGATTACGGGGAAGGTTGTGGAAAGATGCTAGCTTGGAAGGAGAGGTAAGACCATGTCAGAAATCAGATTAAGGAAGTGGTGAACAATAAAACAAGAGGCCAATGTTCGGAAGGTCAGACAACTGGGGAGACTTTTCAGATTTTTTTTCAAGATTTGTATACTGATGATACGGCAGTCACACATCCGGAAATAGGAGAATGTATGCAACAAGATAAACACCCCCACCTGGGTATAAATCAGCGGGCATCCCTTAATCAGGAGATCACCACTGCAGAAATAGATACCATTATTAAAAGTTTAAAAAACTGGAAAGCTTCAGGTCCTGATAACCTTCCCAATGAAGTCTACACAGTTCTGAAGAAGGAACTCACCCCCTTCCTTGTAAATTTAGTGAATAATATATATAAATATCATACACTCGCCGCAACTACTTGGAATGAGGCATTGGTAACCCTGATACTCAAACCAGAAAAAGACTCTAAAAAATGTGAATCTCACAGAACAATTTCCTTGCGCAAAGCAGATTATAAAATGTATACAAAGACTCTTGCTAAAAGGTTGGATAGGGTATTGGGAGATATTATTGATGTAAACCAGAATGGTTTTATGAAAGGAAGGCAGCTCTCAGACTTAACTCAGGATCTGGTGTGCGCAATAGATGTAGCTATCGTTATGGGCATCCCCTTATCTGTTATAATGATAGATGCTGCCAAAGCCTTCGATAGAGTCAGTTGGCCTTATATTTATGAATTAATGGAAGTGAATGGTTTAAGAGGTAATTTTCTCTCAGCAATCCAAAGTATATACTCAGCAACCACAGCTAAGATATTGGTCAATGGCTCATGAACTTCAAGCTTTCGTATAAATAGGGGAACCCGTCAGGGTTGTTCTCTTTCTCCGCTATTGTTTAATCTGTATATAGAGCCTCCAGCGAGGAAAATCAGAGCGGAGCAAAGAATCCCTCCATTTCAATATTGGGATTGGTATAAAAACAGGCTCTGTATGCAGATGATTTAATAGTTTACACAACGAATTTGGAGGTCTCACTGCCTGTAATCATGGAAAGAACAGAAAGTTTTGGGAAAATATTGGGTTAACTAGTAAATAAAGACAGAACAGAGAAGATGACGTGGAATAGACCTCCCACAAAACATCTCAACCATTTAAGTAAAACTGAAATTAGATACCTAGGAATCCATGTTACGACGGACTTTGAAAAAATGGCATTCATTAACTTTATTCAACTCATGCAGGAGTCTAAAAAACGTTTGCAAAGTTGGGCTTCCCTCCCAATTTCTATTCTAGGGAGGGCCAATTTAGTCAAAATGACGATCCTTCCAAAATGTACCTTCATTTTCAATGCTCATCCTGTTCATTTTAAATAAGCCTGGTTTAAAAAACTGCATGGTCAACTTAGCAGTTTTATATGGAGGTGCAAGTCTGTGAGAATCTCTTGGAAACAATTTAAAAAAAAGATGGAGGGTGGAATAGCACTTCCTGACTTCCAGCTTTAATATTGGGCTTTCTTCTTGAAAAATGCTAGGCGTTTGTTGATGGAGCTCCACGACATCCCAGAGTGATAGAGAGCCTTAACAAGAGACCTAGCAGGAGAAGTTAACCACTTCCTATTTAAATTTGGTCACCAGAAATAAAAAAAAAAAATCTAATTTAAGACTCTAATTGCAGCATGCAAAATACGGTCTCATGTTAAGAGAATACTAGAGATCCCATACTATAGCAGTGTGGCACCAATTTGGAGATCCCCGGGAACCCTCTCTGCTTGAAGGATAATTTGGTGACCCCATTGGTAAATTCCGGACTGGTAAGGTGGAGTCAACTCACCAAGCAAGGTGTCTTGGCTCTGTGGCTCTCTCTGTCCCAAACCACAAACTTGAATGTATCCTGATTCAAGTATTATCAGCTGGCTAGCTGGTCACGAACTCAGTCGAATCTGGGAATGGAAATTGAAATCTTAACGGAACTCAAAACACCCAGAATTATAGAAAAGACGTTTCTAAGTGGTATTGGGTATTAGTACAAGGGGATAATGGATAATCAACTTCTCCAGAGGAGATCTGGAAGTTGGGCATGCCAGGCTGCGATGTTCTCTACTTATGGCAAGTATCTGTTACTACACTATGGTCGCCAGTGAAATCTGCACCACTTAGGAGGAACCATTTTTTACATTATATAAGGCTTACTGGTCAGAAAAACAAAATTTGCCTTTAACATTTTGCCCTTTTTGCAGGGTCACCTAAGGTTTTTTTGCCTTTTGCGGAATTCTGTTTTTGCGGGCTATAGAACTCTGTGCACTTTATCTCTGCCAGGCAATTGTAAAGTGCTTCTCCTTTCAACCGGAAGATATTGGTATACACCTCATTGGATCGTTTAACTTAACTATAGGTCCCTAGTACATGGTATCAAGGTGTACTAAGGATCTGTAAGTTAAGTGTCCTTACAGGACTGCAGTACCCATTGTGCCATCAGCTACAATGACAATGTAAACATGACTCCATGCCTGTCACCAGTAGCCTGGCTGTGCAAGACTTAACTGCAAATTAGTCATGTAAAAATAACCCCTTTTGACAGGACTAAACTTTCCTTTTAAATATTAATAAGTCACCCCTAAGTAGGCCTAATTTCCAATAAGACAGGGTGCATGGTACTTAAAAACATGACATTTAAAAGTTTATTTTTAAACATGTCTATACAGTGAAATAACCCTAAAAGCTATTTTTACTATAGCAGGTTTGCCGTTCCACAGGGAAACATTTGGATGCAATATTAAGTTTAATAAATGTGGACAGGGAACATGGCGGCTAGCTAGTGTGCCAGTCGCGTACATTTTCATCTCCGCCTCTATTCTTGCACCTACCACGTCCGCTCAGAACTTCGGGCTCACCCGCTGGCCTAACTCGAAGTCCGCTTTGCTCCATTTGGTCACAATCTTTCCACATTCTGGGGCCTCCTCCAGCAGCAGCGGGGGGTGGGACCGGTTGAGGCAGACACAGGTCTACAATGCCTTCTCGCCACCTCGGAGATCCAGTGCGTTCGATGAGCAGCAGCCTGCATCCACTTCCAGGTCCCTGGGGGCAGAGGCAGCACATTCCCCACAACGTTTCCTGTATCTTTGCACAGAGCAGAGGTAGACGTGAGGAGTGGGAAACTCCCCACATCATCTATGACCCCCCAAAAAAGAATTAAAGCCCGTACCTGCAGGAAGCCAAAGCCTTCTTCTTTCAACAAAATAGCTGACCCTGCAGAAAACAGTTCAGCAGCTAGTAAGGAGAACACGACCAGTCCTCCAGAAGGCATATCAGTTGATCTCTCCGCCTATCCTATGAAAAAATGTAAAAATAGATACACTTTAAGGAATGCAGATTTTGGGGCAGGGGAAGCACTTTTTACACAAAGTAGTAAGAAAAGCAGAAGCTCCTTGGGACAATTGTCTCCCCCACGGAAGTTAGTCAGAACACTCTCCATAATCAACCCCCTTACAAGCAGTCACCCAGAAGGTATCTAAAAGGGGGATGAAAACCCTGCAACTGCCCGCTACTGGTGGGGGAGGAAGAGTTCAAATAACCCCCTCATTGAGATCCTTCTTTAAAATAAGGGGCAGAGAGGATCAGAGTAGCAATCGGCGTAGCGCCCAGACATTTGATACACCCCGTTTTCCTCAGGAGATGGAGTCATCAACACCTATGCTGTATATGTCGCATGAACTCCACACCTCTAATCGTTATTCCGCTATTGGAAATGATGAGCACCCTAATAACTCCCCTGAGGAAAACTTAACAACGACCCCAGAGATTGGATTGGGGGCCAGCTCCAATAACACCGAAAGTACAGGGGATGGTGCAGAGGAAGTCCATGGCTTAGAGAAAATCTGAAATCAGATATCAGTCAGATATTGCTCGCCCTATCTAACAACATCCAGGACAAATGTGCAGTATCAGAGCATAATCAGGCTAAAATTCAAGGCGCTTGTGATTGTTTCGAGAAAAAGTTGGTGGATATCACGGAAAGGCTTTTCATCATGGAAGGCTCCCTTGGGTCCTTGCAAGAGGAAGTAAAAAGTAACTAAAAGGAGATTCTAGCACTAAATTCAGTAGAAAAAGAACTCAGAGACAAACTGGAAGTCTTGGAAAACAATTCAAGGAGGAACAACTTAAGGATTCTGATTGTTCCAGAGGGCACAGAGGGTGAAAGTATAAAGCATTTTATAGTTAATCCACTCAAGGAACACATTCCGGAAGTGGTAGAACAAGACATTGAAAATGACATACATAGTCTGAATCGCAATCCCTTTAATATTAAATCTGTTTATTGGCAAAAAAGGCAGACACAAGCAATGATTCGTATAGTGCAGGACCCTGACAATAATATAGTATGAAGTAGCTCAGGTAAGCGGCTGACAGTAGTGCGGAAAAAACACAACATCACTGCAGGCCAACTGTCGTGCTTGCAAGGTCCATTTGGAGCGTCATGGCAGTGTCTAAAAATGAAAACAACAACCGAACCCTTTACCCTGACCCCCACCAACCCCCAAACTGCCCACCCACCACCCCTGTTCCAGGTCCAATTGCCATCCACTCGATCCCTATCGTCTAACTGGATGTCTCAGAGTCTTCTCCTTGCGATAGTCTCAGAAGGCGTAAATATCTGGGAAAGGTCACTTCCCTAAATTCGGTGGCTAAGAGAGTCAAGAAGGGTTGCGACAAATCTGGGTACTTGTCCCCCTCCCCCTTAGCAATCAAGGACAGCTTCTCCATTCCCAGAACATTCCAAAGATGGTGCAACCAGCCCTAAAAGGTGGGAATGTGTGTGGTACGCCAATAAGCTAGAATATTCTGCAGCGCGGAGCCCAGAGCTATGGCCATTAGTCGACCCCGACGGGCACGCAGCGGATAGGATATGGGGTTAGGTAAGCCCAGTAGCACATAAGCAGGAAGTGTTGTGGTGAATTGTGAGTCCACCTCATCCAATACTTGTTTCCAATATCCCTGTAGGAGAGTACAGTCCCACAGTAGGTGCACCAGCGTACCCCTCTCGCCACAACCACGCCAGCAGGACAAATCACACGCACGATCCATCTCATTGAGCTTCTCTGGTGTATAGTACCAATATGTAGTGATTTTAGTGAGGGTGTCAGTCAAGCCCATGTGATAGGTGGAGTGGCCGGCCCAATACCAGATGCCACCCCATTCTTTATTGCTAAGTGTGCATCCCAGGTCCCTCTCCCACCTCGCCCTCCCTGAGTTGTGGACATGTGTGTATCTACCTAACAACATTGGGTAGAGATCTGATATGAGCTTTCGATCAGACTTCCTCGTAATCAACCAATACTCGTATTCACTGAGTCTGCGATCAGCCCCTTCCCGGATCTGTGTATGGAGTGCCCAGTGTCTCACCTGCAGATAGCGGAGGCGCTCTTCCTCAGGCATATCGTATTCTCGTCGGAAGGCATCAAAGGGGATAGCTCCCTCCCCCGCGTACATGTGTGAGAGCACCCTGCATCCCGCCGGGCCCATCGAGCGAAGGCCGTTGTATCCTGACCAGGACCGAAGTCTGGATTGTTCTGTAAGGGTGTCAGCGGAGATGGGAAGGATGTCAGCTCATGCGCAACACCCACAAGATCCCACACCTCCAGGGGTGTCCTTGTAATATACGAGGCATAGAGATTAGGGGGCCGATGCTGCCGTTGCAGGAAAGGAACCTCTTGGAGTGTGCGGCCCGCCACTGCCTGGTCATGAAAGAGCCAGTGCTTCTCGGACTCCCACTTGCTCCATTCCACCAATGTTCGCAGTTGCGCTGCTTGATAGTATAACAACAAATCTGGCAGACCCAATCCCCCACTCTCAGGAGGCATCATCGCCAAGCGGAGCTTCATCCGAGGCCGGCATCCGTTCCAGATAAATTGTGCTAATTCGGATTGTGTCGGGGGGATCCAGCCCTCTGGGGGCCTCAGAGGGAGAGCGCGAAATATGTAGAGGACTTACGGCAGGACCGTCATTTTAATATCCGCCACCTTGCCCAGCCAGGATAGCGGAAGGTGCCTCCATCTACCCAGTTCGGACCGGATCGTCTGGCGGAGTCGGGCATAGTTGAGGCGGACCGTGCCCTGTAGGGTGGCCGTCAGCTGAATGCCCAAATAAGGGACAGCCTCTGAGGCCCACGGAAAGGGAAAGAGCCCCTGCAAATAGGCGCGCGTAGGCGCCTCTAGGGAGAGATCAAGTGTCACTGATTTGCTCATATTGACCTTAAAGCCGGCCACCCCAGCGAAAGTGTCGAGAATGTCCACACAAGCCGGCAGTGACTCCCTGGGGGAAGATAGCGACAGCAGAACATCGTCAGCATATAATCTTATGGTATGCTCGAATGCTCCCATTGTAATCCCGTGGACCGCGGGGCAAGTCTCACAGCCTGCGCCAACGGCTCCATATATAGGGCAAAGAGCAGGGGTGACAACGGGCATCCCTGTCTCTTGCCTCGCTCGATGGGAAAGCGGGGCGAGGAGCAGCCGTTTACCCGGACCTTGCTGAGGGTCTCGAGTAGCAGTTCAGGATCCAGGTACGGAATCTGTCTCCCAATCAATCAATCAATCAATCAATCAAAAGACATTTATAGAGTGCACTACCTACCCGTAGGGTCTCAAGGCGCTAAGGGGGGGGTGCCGTTACTGCTCGAACAGCCAGGTCTTGAGCTTCTTCCTGAAGGCGAGGTGGTCTTGGGTCCGGCGCAGATCAGCCGGGAGGGAGTTCCAGGTCTTGGCGGCCAGGTAGGAGAAGGACCTTCCTCCTGTTGTCGCTCTACGGATGCGTGGGACGGCGGCGAGGGCGTGGCTGGCTGATCGGAGGTGGCGTTTGGGAGCGTAGAAGTTGATTCGGTTGTTGAGGTAGCTCGGGCCTTGATCGTGTAGGGCTTTGTGTGCGTGGGTGAGGAGCCGGAAGGTGATTCTTTTGTTGACGGGGAGCCAGTGCAGGTCTCTCAGGTGTCCGGAGATGTGGCTGTTTCGTGGGATGTCGAGGATGAGTCTGGCTGAGGCGTTCTGGATCCGCTGGAGTCTCTTCTGGAGCTTGGCGGTGGTTCCGGCGCAGAGGGCGTTGCCGTAGTCCAGGCGGCTGGTGACGAGGGCCTGGGTGACGGTCTTCCTGGTCTCCGTGGGGATCCACCAGAAGAGCTTCCGAAGCATGCGCAGGATGTTGAAGCACGACGAGGAGACGGCGTTGACTTGCCTGGTCATGGAGAGGGAGGAGTCCAGGATAAAGCCCAGGTTGCGTGCGTGGTTCGTCGGTTTGGGTGCGGTGCCCAGGGCGGGGGGCCACCAGGAGTCGTTCCAGGCGGAAGGGGAGGAGCCCAGGATGAGGACCTCCGTCTTGTCTGAGTTCAGTTTCAGGCGGCTGGTCGTCATCCACTCGGCTACCTCTTTCATCCCTTCGTGCAGGTTGGCTCTGGCGGCGGCGGGGTCGTTGGTCAGGGAGAGGATCAGCTGGGTGTCGTCGGCGTAGGAGATTATGTTGAGGTTGTGTTGGCGTGCGATGGCCGCGAGGGGGCTCATGTAGACGTTGAAGAGGGTAGGGCTCAGCGAGGATCCTTGGGGGACGCCGCAGATGACTTCGGTGGCCTCTGACTTGTACGGTGGTAGGCGGACTCTCTGCGTTCTTCCGTCGAGGAAGGAGACGATCCATTCCAGTGCCTTCTCCTGGATTCCGACGTTGCTGAGGCGCTGCACTAGGGTGCGGTGGCAGACCGTGTCGAAAGCTGCGGAGAGGTCTAGGAGGATGAGGGCCGCTGTTTCTCCGTTGTCCATCAGGGCTCGGATGTCGTCGGTGGCGGCGATGAGGGCGGTCTCGGTGCTGTGGTTGGCTCGGAAGCCGGACTGCGAGGGGTCGAGGGATCCGTTCGTCTCGAGGAAGGCGGCCAGCTGTTTGTTGATGGTCTTCTCGATGACTTTGGCTGGAAACGGGAGTAGCGAGATGGGGCGGTAATTCTTGAGTTCGGTGGGGTCTGCTGTGGGTTTCTTGAGTAGAGCGCTGAGTTCGGCGTGCTTCCAGCTCTCGGGGAAGGTGGCGGTGTCGAAGGAGGGGTTGATAATGTCCCGCAGGTGGGGTGCGATGATAGCGTCGGCTTTGTTGAAGATGTGGTGAGGGCAGGGGTCGGTCGGAGATCCGGAGTGGACGGAGTTCATCATGCGGACGGTGTCTTCTGTGCTGATCGGAGTCCAGGCTCGGAGGGTGGTGGTGGGCGGCGTTGCTGTGGTCGTGGCGTGGGTCGGTTGAGTGCTGAAGCTGTTGTGTATGTCCGCGATCTTGTTGTGGAAGTAGGAGGCGAGGGAGTTGCAGAGGTCTTGCGATGGGGTGATGTCGTTGTTTCCGGCGTTGGGGTTGGAGAGCTCTTTCACGATGTTGAAGAGTTCCTTGCAGTTGTGTGCGTTGTTGTCCAGTCGGTTCTTGAAAGCCGTTTTCTTGGCGGCGCGGATCAGTTGGTGGTGCTTCCGGGAGGCGAGCTTGAGGGTGGTCCTGTTGTCCGGCGTGGGCTCCTTTCTCCAGACTTTCTCGAGGGCTCTGCAGTTCTTCTTGGAGCTCTTGAGTTCGTCTGTGAACTATGGGGCCTTCTTGCTGCCGGGTCTGCTGGCCGGGGTCCTCAGTGGGGTGAGTTCGTCCGCGCAGTTGCTGATCCACTTCGTGAGGTTATCGGCGGCCTGGCTGGGGTTCGCTGAGCTGGCCGGAGGGTGCTGGCTCAGGGAGGCGGCGAGCTGGTCGGCGGTGATCTTGTTCCAGCTTCTACGGGCAACCTGTTGCTGGTGGTGGTGGGTCGTCGTTCTTTCGAAGGTGAAGTGGACACAGCTGTGGTCCGTCCAGTGGAGTTCTTTGGCGTGGCTGAAGGCGATGTCTTTGCTGGATGAGAAGACGGCGTCGAGTGTGTGTCCGGCGAGGTGGGTGGGGGTGCTCACCAGTTGCTTGAGTCCAAGGTTGGCTTGAATCCAGCTCTGACCAGGACTTGCTCCAGATACGGCCAATGGACTCGATCGAACGCTTTCTCCGCGTCGACCGTGAGCATCATATATTCCCCTTTTGTACGCGTGGCCTTCTCAATTAAGTGTAGTGCCCTCTTGGTGTTGTCTACGGTTTGCTGCTCGGAGATGAGTCCGGCTTGATCCGGAGCAATCAGTCTTGGCATAAGCGGAGCAAGTCTCGCAGCCAGTATGCTCGTATGTAATTTAAGATCAATATTAAGTAGCCAAATGTGTCAATATGCTGCGCATGTTGAGTGGTCCTTCCCAGATTTGGGGATAACAGAAATGGTGGCATCTAAGAGGTCCCCCGGTTTGGCGTCCGGCTCCCAAAGGGAGTTAAAGAGTGTAGTAAGCAAAGGCGCCATCTGTGCGCAAAATGTCTTATAAAAGATGGCTGTGAAGCCGTCAGGCCCCGGTGCTTTCCCAAGTTTAAGCTTGGAGATGACTGAGATGACTTCCTCAGGTCTGATGTTGCGTTCCAGGGCCTCAGCTTGCTCCGGTGTAAGCACCGGGAGTTGGGAAGAGTCCAGGAAAGCAGCGCCCGCCGCCAGGTCTAGTGTGGGGTAACTAGTCATAATATCGATTCCAAAATATCGAATGGGCTATATATTGAGTCAATAATATCGAGTGTAGAGAAATATCAAATGCAAGTATATCGATGTGATAAATATCGTTTTATATTTCACTAATAAAATATCGAAGTCTAAAATATTGAATCAAAAAGATCGTGTAGTATTAATATCGTGTTGTTAGTGTAGTTAAAAATATCGAAATCACATATATAGAATGTAAATAATATCGAAAAAAAATATAGTATAAAAAGTATGTTATATTAATAATATAAGTATACAAAAAGAGTTATTATTGAAAAAAGTGTTATATTTATTAAAATTTATTGTAGAAATAAAATTTTATTTGTGTTATTTATTTTTTAGGAGCGGAATGTTGGGTTTTTAGGGGATAAGGGTGGGGAGTGTTTTAAAATAATAAATTTTAAAATATTTAATAAAATATGTAATTTTTTTTAAATGATTTCTAAATTTTAGGAGCGGGATGTTGGGTTAATAGGGGATACGGGTGGGGAGTGTTTTAAAAAAATTCATTTAAATTTTGTAAATATGCAATGAAATGAAATAAAAAATTCAAAAATAATAATAATATTTTTTTAAGTTTTTACATATTTAATGTTATTTTAGGAGCGGGATATAAGGTTAATAGGGGATAAGGGTGGGGAGTATTTTAAAATATTTAATTACATTTTCAAAATTGATGAAAATATATTTATTTTAATTATATGTCAATTTAAAATTTCAATATTTAAAATGTAAAAAAATGTTTAAAAAAATGTCAATTGTACAAATTTAATACATTTTTAAAATTGAAATAAAATAAAATTTTATATTTCATTTATTGTGTGTAATGGTGAAATATTTAACTTATAAAATATAAATCTAATGTAAATGTTATGAAAATTTTGGGTGCTTTTAAAATTTTTTTATTAAGATTTCAAAATTAAAATTTGATATCAAATTTTCAAATATAATGAGAAAAATGTTAAAAATGTATAAATCATTATATGATTTAGAAATGTATTTAAAAAAAAATTAATTTAGAAATTGTTAAATAATATTATAGAAATATAAATATAAAAGATTAAACATTTTATTACAGAAAATAAAAATTAATTGATTTTACACAAAAATATTATTTTTCTAAAATAAAAAAATAATATTTAGATGGGAGGATATGTTAATATGGGTAATGTGATATACTGTTACACTTATATAAATATTATATTACGATAAAAATGTTGAACTAGGAATAGTAACGTTGATATGATTATTATCCAGCTATTTAGGTCAAAGTTATTTTATTGGTTTTGGAATAGCAATTGGGTCAGTGTCCAGCACCTTCCCTGACATTTGTCAGACTGGAGTTGGAATAGTAAATTATATTGTGTCAGTGTCCAACACTTTCTCTGATATTTGTTAGATTGGAGTTGGAATAGTAAATTATATTGGGTCAGTGTCCAGCACCTTCCCTGACATTTGTCAGATTGGAGTTGGAATATATAATTATATTGGGTCAGTGTCCAGCATCTTCTCTGATGTTTGTTAGATTGGAGTTGGAATATTACATTATATTGGGTCAGTGTCCAGCACCTTCCCTGACAATTATTTGACTGGAGTTGGAATAGTAAATTATATTGGGTCAGTGTCCTGCACCTTCCCTGACATTTGTCAGATTGGAGTTGGAATAGTAAATTATATTGCGTCAGTGTCCAGCACCATCTCTGATATTTGTTAGATTGGAGTTGGAATAGTAAATTAAATTTGGTTACTGTCCAGCACCTTCCCTGACATTTGTTAGACTGGAGTTGGAATAGTAAATTATATTGGGTCAGTGTCCAGCACCTTCTATGATATTTGTTAGATTGGAGTTGGAAAGGTAAATTATATTGGGTCAGTGTCCAGCACCTTCTCTGATATTTGTTAGATTGGAGTTGGAATAGTAAATTATATTGTGTCAGTGTCCAGCACCTTCCCTAACATTTGTTAGATTGGAGTTGGAACAGTAAATTATATTGGGTCAGTGTCCAGCACCTTCCCTAACATTTGTTAGACTGGAGTTGGAATAGTAAATTATATTGGGTCAGTGTCCAGCACCTTCCCTGACATTTGTCAGACTGGAGTTGGAATATAAAATTATATTGGGTCAGTGTCCAGCATCTTCTCTGATATTTGTTAGATTGGAGTTGGAATAGTAAATTATATTGGGTCAGTGTCCAGCACCTTACCTGACAATTCTTTTACCGGAGTTGAAATAGTAAATTATATTGGGTCAGTGTCCTGCACCTTCCCTGACATTTGTCAGATTGGAGTTGGAATAGTAAATTATATTGGGTCAGTGTCCAGCACCTTCCCTGACATTTGTCAGACTGGAGTTGGAATATAAAATTATATTGGATTAGTGTCCAGCATCTTCTCTGATATTTGTCAGATTGGAATTGGAATAGTAAATTATATTGGGTTAGTGTCCAGCACCTTCCCTGACAATTATTTTACTGGGGTTGGAATAGTAAATTATATTGGGTCAGTGTCCTGCACCTTCCCTGACATTTGTCAGATTGTAGTTGGAATAGTAAATTATATTGGGTCAGTGTCCAGCACCTTCCCTGACAATTATTTTACTGGAGTTGGAATAGTAAATTATATTGGGTCAGTGTCCTGCACCTTTCCTGACATTTGTCAGATTGGAGTTGGAATAGTAAATTATATTGGGTCAGTGTCCAGCACCTTCTCTGATATTTGATAGATTGGAGTTGGAATAGTACATTATGGTGTCGATTCCTATCCGGTAAAATGCGCTCCGAATCGGCGTACGGTGCATTTTTCCCCCGTACGAATCGTACCCGTAAACGTCCCCGTACGTACGCCGAAGTACGATCCGTACCAGGAGCCAAAGTCCGTACGAGTCGTACAGGACTCCGTACGACTCAAATATCCGTACGAGTCTCATTCGGAACCCGCTGTACGTGACATCGCTACAGTTCGCAGCTGGTTTTTACGACCCAGCAAGTACGATTCGTGTCGGGTACGCACCGTACGACCCTTTTTTTACGGGAGCTGGAAACAGCCGTAAACGCATAGTTCGCGCCGAACAAGTACGGAACGCCCCCCCGGGGAAGCCGCGTACCCCCCATGATCGCCGGGGTACAAACCGTACCCCATGTCTGGTGTACGGCACGTACCCCATGTACGCTGGGTGTACAGCGCGTACCCCCCATGATCGCAGGGGTACGGCACGTACCCCGGCGATCATGGGGGGTACGCGCCGTACGGTGTGTATGTGATTGTGCGCTTTTCCGTACGAATCGCCCTTACCTGACGCGGACCGTACGAATAGCGTCCTGATCTCCCGGTCCGGATCGTACTCGCCGGGTCGTACGGTGTGTTTACGAGTCGTACGGAAACGGCTCCGGATACGAATCGTACGGACGGGGATTTTACCGGATCGGAATCGACGCCTATATTGGATCAGTGTCCAGCACCTTCCCTGACATTTGTTAGACTGGAGTTTGAATAGTAAATTATATTGGGTCAGTGTCCAGCACCTTATTCACTGTTATTTGAATGGAGTGGGAATAGTAATTTATATATGTTTTATAATTATTTCTGAAAAGGCTTGTTGAATGAAATTGTGATGTTATATTCTAATTGTAGAATAAATCTTTGTAATGGAAAAGGAAGATGTACATATATAATATTATTATAATAATAACATTTTAATATACAGTGTTGTTTTAGAAAATTTTGAAAACATTTTAATATTCTTTGTCAAATAAGTAGACATGAAGTTTTAGCAATTTTTTAATGACAGATTGTATTCATAATATGTACAGTACAGTATACAATCATTCTAATGTTTTCATTATAAAGTTATGTAAATAGAATGTATTACATTACATTTATTTGTATTCATAAATGTTTTACATTCCCATAAAAAATATTCTAAACAGTATTTCCTAAAAAAATATGCAGTGTTGTTTTAGAAAATTTTGAAAACAATTTGTAACATTAATTAAATAATTACAAACATTTTATTTTTCTATCTAATAAATATTTAATTAATAATGTTAATATATAATATATTAATATTATTAATTATATATTTAGAATATTTACATAAACAGAAAATAATAAACAGGTAAGTATATATTTCCATCATTTAAATGCAAAATATGTTTTAATAATATCTATAAATATTAAATACAATATTCTCAATAAAGACAACAAATTGAAATTAATTATTAATAACAATATAATTGTGTTTTGACCAAAAATAGAAATTATAATACAGAATGATAAAGTAATTTAGTTTTACATTTGGATACAATGTTTGATATGTATTTTAAAATTATTTACATACATAGATATAATTAATAACAATAATAATGTAGTGTATTAATTATTATTATGAATTTACAAATGTTATTTAATTATTACATATTTATTTTAAAAACATAAACATATTTTGAAAATATTAACAGAAGTGTACATTTTCTTTTGTATTTATTTACAATTTAGATACATAAATATGATTAATATTAATAATAAATATTATTTCATATTTATTATTATTATTAATTTACAAATGATATATAATTGTCTAGGAACTTCACAAATATTTTGTAAATGTAAAATTTTATATAAACTCCAAATAAATGTGTTCTATGTATTTATTACAATGTTTATATATTTAATGAATTATTCATAATAATTAATAATATATGATTATTAATTATTATTAATTTACTAAGGAGATTAAAGCAAATGTTATATTTATAAGTGTTAGAAAAAATGTATTACATTTTAAGTCTAGTAATGCATTTTTTTTTTTTTTTTTTTGTAAGACGTTTATTAATGCTCAAAGGTGCAGTACATATAGCAAAGCCTACAACCCTGCGGGCCGGCTGCAAATGAACGGTGAATCGTAAGGATGTAGGTCAGCATAAGAGGACGTGTCATTGCGCCCCTTGTGTCCCCGGTGTACTAGGACATAGAGAAGATAGTCACATTATCTTAAGTTCAAGAAAAGAAAAGTCCATAAATGACGCCTTATTTTTCATTTTTTTTTTTCTAGAACTGAGCCATGAAATCGGCAAACTAAACAAAACAGTTCGTATCGGTATGTCCCAATGTTCCTATCGCGACTTCACCACTTGAAGTCCGTCCCACTTGCACGGTGTTGGTAAGAGCCACCTCTGATCGGTGTGTTGTTTGCCGATGCTATTACAGTGCAACAGGAGGTCAGAGGTGTGTGTGCGCAAGTGTGCTTGAATTTAGAGTGGGACAGCCCCTGTGGGCCATGGTGGTTCGCCGGTCGCCGGCCTTGTTAGTGGAGCATGTGGCAGTCAGGTGGAGTAGCCTCGCTGCCGGTGTAGCAATCGGCGTTTACGCCTGCAGTCGCCGTCTGGAGTGCCACCAACGGCTTCTACCCATTTCAACATGGGGGGTCGGGGAGGCCACCGTCTGTGAGCGGGGGTCCGATACTGCAAACATGTAAACATATGTGTGAAAGTGGGTGGGGTGGGGGGGGGTGGAGTGTGCTTGCGGGGGCGATAGCGGCAATTCTGTGCTTGGGGCGCGCTGCTGGGCAATGGCTGCTGGTGGGCGCCCTTGTGGGCGTCGGGTCGTATCTGAGGTCTACGCGCTGGTTGATTCTTGTCTGTGTCGGGGGGGGGGGGGGCGCCGCATGCGGTGGTTCCTGCGATAGAGCATTAGCCTCTGTAACCCACCTCCGGTGTCGCTTATTCTACGTGAGCCCTCTGACAGTGCCCTCCCCCTGCAGGGACCCCAGGATGCCATCCCAGAGCTGTGCTATCGGGAACTGCCGCAGGCCCGCTATTTCTTCCCGGTGGAGCGCCGTGCCTTCCGCCCTGGCCCAGTTTGTAAAGGATGCGAACCAGTTTTTTGGGGTAGGCGGTTCCCGCCGTTTCCAGTGTCGTGTAAGCAGCCGTTTGGCCGTGATGAGGCCCAGATCCCAGAATCGTGCCTGTGTTTTGTTCAGCTTGGTTCTTTTATAGAGTCCGAGAATGCACGCCTCCCACGTGTCCGGCAGGCCCGGGCCCGAGCTGTGATTCAGGAGTGAGGTCACCTCCCCCCAGTACGCAGTCAGGGTTGGGCAGTGCCAAAGCATGTGCAGGATATCTGCGCCCAACAGGTCACATCTGGGACAGACGGCAGTGTCGATCGCGAAGTATCTGTTTATTCTATCTGGCGTCAGGTATGCCTGGTGCAATATGTACAGTTGGATGATACGGAAGCGGGAATTGCGGGGGACGTTCACAGGGCTAGCTAGTACTAGGTTCCACTCCTTATCCGTCCAATCCCTCCCTCGGTGCGCCGCCCATTTAGCCCTAATCTGCTGTGTGGGTTTTTGCGTGTGGATGAGAAGCGCCTGTTCTAACCAATGCGTAATGTGCGAGCCTCTGCCCATTACGTGCAGATATTGGATCAGGTGGTGCATTGGCGGCTCATCCTGGATGTCACCCCAGGAGTCAGTGTATGCCCGCAGTACCGATGCATGGAGTAGGAACTGCCCGGCCGGGAGTCCCGTGGTGTCAGATAATTCCGCAAACGGGAGCAGGGCCCGTCAGCATACAGGTCGCCCATGGTCTCTACCCCAGCTGTGATCCAGTGGTCCAGATTGCGCGGCGTAACCATCCCGCTCCTCCTGGGGGTGCCCAGCAGGGGGAGGGCAGGAGCATATGGTCTGGTGGTTTGCGTCAGTTTCAGGCTGCGGAGAAAACATTTGCGGGCCACGGCCATATGCAGGGGCAGAGGACGGGGACCCTTGGTCAATGGGTGAAACAGGGCGCAGATCTGGGGGTGTGTCCATTGGTAGTCCGCAGTGGCCGTATCGTCCAGATGTGTATCGCTGAGCCAGTATGTCACCCATTGGAGCTGTGCGGCCAGGTAATACAGCTCCATGTTGGGGACAGCCAATCCTCCCTCCGCGGTCGGGGAGTACAGTTTAGCCAGCGCCACTCGGGGTCGTCCCGCATTCCAAATCAAGCCGCGAAGCATTGATTCCAGGTCGCGGAATATCCGCGTGGGGACATATGTGGGGATATTCGCGAAGTGATACAGCAGCCTAGGGAGTGCTATCATTTTAGTAAGAGCTATTCGGCTGGGCACGTTCAGCGGCAGGGTTTTCCAGAAGGACATCTGAGCTCGCAGAGAGGAAATGGCGCGCACCAGGTTGCCCTCCAGTAAGTCCTGTGGGTCTCTATAGATGTGTAGTCCTAGGTATTTAAACGTGGTCGGGTACCAAGCGAGCCTGGCCCCTCCAAGATGCACATCGCATTCCTCCTGATCGCGGCTGAACGAGTATGCCCCGGACTTGGCCCAGTTGACTCTGAGGCCCGAGACCTCTGCGAAGGTCTGGAAGATGTCCGATAGCTCGGCTGGCACCGCGGTGAGGTCCCGCACATAAAGCAGCAGGTCGTCTGCGTAGAGTGAGACTATGTGCGTTCCGTCAGCCAATGGGATCCCCCATTCCGCTCCTCTGTCCCGTAGCAGAGCCGCCAGTGGTTCAATGGCTAAGGAGAAGAGGAGGGGCGACAGGGGGCAGCCTTGTCTGGTGCCTCTACGCACTCCGATCTTCTCCGACAGCAGCCCGCCCGTCCTCACTCGGACACTGGGTCTCTGGTAGAGCAGTCCGACCATGTCAGCAAATGCATCTCCCACCTCTAATCTGTCCAGCACCGCTCCCAGGTATGGCCATTCTACTGAATCGAAGGCCTTCTCCAGGTCCAAGACCAGGCACCCCGATCTAGGCCAATGCGTCAGAGCCGCTTCCTGAATCCGGAGGGGCGGCGTAGGTTACGAGACGTGCTCCGCGCCGGCATGAAGCCGCTTTGATCGGCATGTACCAGAGTTGGTGCCTCCAGGGCCAGGCGGCGGGCCAGGAGGGAGGTGAAGATTTTATAATCAGTATTCAGCATGGCCAACGGCCTATAGGACCCCATGAGTGTGCCATCTCTGCCCGGCTTCAGCAGCGAGACCAGGTTTGCCTCGTTAAGCGAGTCTGGGAGTGCTGATTCTTCCATCGCAGTATTGTACAATTTGAGCAACTCCGGAACCAGCGTGTCTGAACACGCCTTAAAGAATTCGGCGGGCAGTCCGTCCGGGCCAGGTGATTTGCCGTTGGACAGTGTGAAAATGGCCTCGCATATTTCTTCCGCGGAGAATGGCGCCCCCAGGGCGTCTTGCTGCGAACCTATAAGGGAGGGCAGCGGGATGTCCGCCAGGTATTCTGCTATGTAGGCCGCGGATACTCTCAGTTGCGATTTGTATAGGGCCTGATAGTGTCCCACAAACGCTTGGTGTATCCTGGTTTGGGTGTACACTAGTTCTCCCTCAGTCGTGCGGATGACGGAGACCGGCTCCGTGCGTTCCTCCTGCCTGACTAACCAGGCCAAAAGCCTACCGGGCTTGTCACCGTGCTGGTGCACTCGCGCCGAATGGGCCGCAAAGTTGACGTGTCGCAGCCGTTCCAGTAGCGTTTCGTGCTCCGCCCGGGCCGCCTGCAGCCGGTCACCTGCACCTCCCACCGCCTCCTGCTCCCCGCCGAGTAGGTCCGCTTCCACCCTGCGCAAGTCCTCCTCCAGCTTCCACCGTATGCTCCCCTGTGTGCTCAAGCAATGTCCCCGTACCACCACCTTGAATGCGTCCCACTCTACTCTCGGGGAGGATGCTGTATCTGAATTGTCATCGAAGTATTGCGCTACGCGGGCCTGCAGGGAGTCTCTAAAGGGGCCATCTAGTAGTAATGTAGGTTGCAATCGCCACGTGGGGATTGGTGGGCGCGGGCGTTCCCAAGCCATGTGTAGTGTATGGGGGTTGTGGTCCGAATGAGTCCTACCCAGGTATTGAGAGTCAGTGATATGGGGCAACATTTCCGTTGATACCATGTATCTGTCGAGGCGAACATGTAACGCATGTGCTCCCGAGAAATATGAGTACACCCTAGTGTCCGGATTGTGCGCACGCCATGCATCTTTCAGACCCCACTGTGTCGCCCACTGTGTAAGTGCCCTCGTGGCCCCCTGGGAAGTCGCCTCTGGCCTTGGCGGGACCGAGCGGTCCAGCACTGGGTCTAGTACCGCGTTATAGTCGCCTCCCAGGATCCATGGGACGCCGTGCCAGGGCGCCAATTTCTCTGAGATACGCGCCAGGAAGGTGCCCTGATCCGTGTTTGGAGCGTAAATGGACGCCAGGACCACTGGTTGTCCGTCTATGCGACCCTTCACCAGGACATACCTCCCCTCCGCATCTATGTGAACTTCTGACATCACGAAGGGGGTTCCCGGCTTTACCCACAGCAGTGCCCCGCGGGCGTACGAGGAGTATTCAGTGGCATACAATTGTCCCCTCCATCTCCGCCTCAGCGCTGTCACCTCCGCCCCACTCAGGTGTGTTTCCTGCAAGAGCGCGACCTGCACGTTCTGCCTCTTCAAGTAGGAGTAGATTTGATACCTGCGCGCGGGTGTGTGCATACCTCTAATGTTCCATGTGCATATTTTTATGGCAGACATTTTAGCAATATACAGTCCTCCCCGACCTTCCCAATAGTGGCGACACCACCAAAGGCCCCAGCAGTGGCTCTCCCAGCTCTTCCGTTCCCACCCCCCACAGTACACTCAGCAAAGTTTGGGAAAACATTAGGACAGGGAAAAAAAACAATAAAGAACAACAACCAACAGCGGGCTATCCCCACTAAAATACCAAAAGGGCAGTGGCGGAACGGGCCACCGTCCATACTCTCAAGGGAGAGGAACATTTTTACTTGTTTAAGGGGCAGTGCGTGCTAAGCACAAGTTCGGCAAGACGGATATTTGGTCAGTTAGTGGAAGCAGGTCGCTTCCCTGAGCCATTCAATACAGGACGTTAGTGGCCACCCACTGCTGTCCAATGTTCCAAGCGACCCATCCTGTGTGCGGCCAGGCGCAGATGCGTGCTAAAAGACCACCCCTTCAGTGCCCACCCTGCTTACCACTAGTGCCATAAGGGCATTACTCACTGTTCCAGGAGTCCACAGTTCGGTCAGCTGGCAGGGGGGGGGGGGGGGAGGTGGCCCCCTCAGTGGCAGGCGCCAATTGCGCATCATCGTCCAGTCGACCACTGCCAGCCCCCCCTCGTTGTGGCAAGGCCGGTACAGACATCTCCTGTAGGATCAGTGGATCAGGTCTGAGGTTTGCGGCGTGACGATGGGCAGTTCCACCGAGATCTGTGAGTTCGGGATCCCGTATATGGCCTCGTCGTCGTCGCTGGGTACCGGCTGTCGGCCGTCCTCCTGGGCTGTCTCATGGGGGGGTGAGTTGCTTATTTGGGAAACCTTCTGCAATGCGTCGCGTTGTTCTCGGAGCATCTGGTCCAGTGTGGGGGAGAGTCCCGCCCCCTCCTCCGCGTGCTGGGACTGTTGGGTCCTGTGCCTGCGGCGTCGCCGCGGTCCTCGTTGCCTGGTCCTCGTCTCGCCTCCGCGAGAGTGTTTCGGTGCCGTGTCCGTGCCCCCGTCCAGCCACTCGTTGGCCTCCTCGGGTGTGCTGAAGAAGTAAGTGCTGTCTCCCGCCACCACTCTCAGCTTGGCAGGGAATAGTAGGGAGTATTTGAGGCCCGCAGTGCGTAGTCTCCTCTTCACTTCCATGAAGTCGTGCCTCTGGCGCTGTACCTGGACGGTGTAGTCGGGGAAGAACATGATCGACGCGTTGTCTATGCGCCTCCTCGCCCAATCGCCGTGCCTCACGCAGCACCGTGTCTCTGTCCCTATAGTTCAGTATCCTGAAGAGCAACGGCCTCGGGTTGGCGCCGGTGGTATAGGGCCTCATTGGCACCCGATGTGCGCGCTCCACGACGAAGTGCGGTGACAGCGAGCCTTCGGGCAAAAGTGTCCGCAGCCAGTCTTCCACATGTTCGGCTGGGCGGGCCCCTTCCCATTTTTCAGGAACCCCCACAAGTCTAATGTTGTTGCGCCTCGCCCTCCCTTCCGCGTCCTCAGCCCTGTCCTCCAGGTACTCCACTCTGTTCAGGAGGTCCTGCACTTGCCTGTCTGTCTGAGTGACCTTGGGCTCGATCTCCTTCACTGCACCTTCCAGGGTCTTGGTTCTGTCGGACAATTTCCTGTGGTCATCACGCAGGAGGGTCAGGTCCACTGCGACCCCATCAATTTTGGACTCCAGGGAGGTTCTAGTTTGCTGGAGGGACTGCTCCATCCGTTCCACCGCTGCCAGCACGCTGTCGAGCCTCGCAGCCAGTTGCTCGGCGGCCATCTTGTGTATCTGTCTGCCCGTCTTCCCCTTCGGCGGGGCCCCACCAGTCCCAGTGCGGGTCCGCACTCCCCCGGACATGTGCGGGTGGCGCCTGTCTTTCAGGGTCGGCCCCCGGTGCTACTCCAGTGATGGTGTCCCCTGTAGTGCTGCGCTCCTGGGTTGGGGCTCCGCGAGTGCTAGCCGGTCCCTCAGGTTAGGCCGTCGTTGTTGTTCCTTAGGGGGGGGGAGGGGATCCTCCAGCGGGTGTTTCGCCCTGCCGTCCCACGGCTGCGCCTCGCCGGCTCGGTTGTTGTTGTGGCCGAGGTGCTCGTGAGTTCTGGGTAGGTCGGTCGGGGTCTGGTCCTTTCCTTACTCATGCCCCATTGTCTCTCCGGCCGCTCTCACCTCCATGCGAGGGGGGGTCCGCAGGAGCGCCCCTTCGCGTGTCTACAATGCGGGGTGGGGGGGCGGCTATCCTATCTCCGGTGGCGCGCTGCCCCCCGGTCAGAGTTCCAGGCCTTCAGCGCCAGGCGTCGTGAACGGGTCTGGTCACCAGTTCCGGTCCGGGTCACAGCCTCTCATGCCTCACTGTCCCTCAGGCCGCTGTTATCCCCGTGGGGGGCCCCGGCATGGAGCGTACCGTCGCGTGTCTCCGTCTCAGGGGGGGGGCGGTCAGTCCGCCTCCGGCAGTGGTGTGGCGATCAGGCGGGGGGGCCGGTCTGTCCCTCTGCGGGTCTTGGGGCCGCAGTGCAAGGCCTGGGCTGTCGCTCCGCGCGGGCTCCTCTATGCTGGTGGGCGCGGGAGGGACTCACCGGGTAGCTCCGATGTCAGCACAGTATCTCGGGGAGGAGCCCCCGCTGGTCGGGGCCGCCACTTCACCGGCGCCTCTCCGGGGTCGATCTCCGCGCCCTGCCTGCCCCGGGTGTGCCGTCAGGAAGACCAGTGAGCCCACTCAACTCACAGGGCAGCAGTCGCGCGACGGCCGCGATGTGGGGGCTGGGGGCCCGCTCTCCGCTCGGTCCGGGCCTTCCACTGGAGTCCTGCAGCGAGGTGAGGCGATCGCCGGGCCGCCGGAGGCCGTTCCCAGTGTGGCGGCAGTCGGCCAGAGGGCCACAGACAGTGTGGTGTGGCCTGCCAGTTGGGGCCTGTGTGCTGGGCCCAAGCCTCGGTCTCCCGTAGTTGCCCCGCCGGTCAGGTGTCAGCAAATCCCGCGGGTGGGCCACAGGATAGGTCGGGGTCAGCCCCGTCGGAGCCCCGAATCGAAAGTCGGCCAGATTGCCGAGAAGAGCTCCGGGAAGGTCCGCCAGCAGTTTTGGGCGGCTAAGGTTAAATGTGGCGGAGAAACGGCTCAGGGAAGGGGAGCTTAGCACGGAGCTCTACCCTAGTGCGTCCTCCGCCATTGCGTGCTTAGCCACGCCCCATGCATTTTATTTTTATTTAGAACATTGTATTAAAAATGTTTAAGTTTCTGTTATTGTTTAAATGGGACTATTTTTTTACCGCGTAAGGTTATTTTGCTTCATTCCGGACTGGAGAAGCTCGCGGTTGGATGCTGGGTCGCGTTCGGAAAGGTAAGGTGTGTTTTAGTTATTATATGTTATAGAGTAGTAGGGTTTGAGTGTATTTAGGAGGTGTGTAGTGTTATTGTGTGGTTTTAATCGTGGTTTTGGTATGTTTTAGGTGTAAGTTGGTTTTTACGGAAGTGTTGTGAGTGTTTAAGGCGTAGTGTATTTTTTTAAGTTAATGTTATAATATGTTTATTTTAATGTTTTATAGTGATGATTATGTATATTTTGAAATGTTTGGGGGTTTGTATGAGTGGTTTTGTTGTAACCATTTTGTATAGGTTCCGGGATTTTGCGGTTTCGTTCCGAAAATGGATGCGTTTTTTTTTGGGAGAAAAGAGTGTATTACTTTATTAAAGTAATGTTTTAAACTCACTCTCCTTTTCTCGTGGTTTCATGGAGTGATTTTTAATCTTTTTGTCTAATTTTCGGGGTTTTAAGGGTATCTATTTGGATTTGGAGAAGACTATGGGCCCCATTAGGATGACGGGCGGACATTGTCCGCCCGCCACCCTATCGTAGAACGGGACCGCCCGCCATAAGGGCGGGGGTCCCGTGGGGGGAATTATGATGTGCCCGCCACAGTGGCGGGCACATCCTGTAGTTTTTGCATTGTGGTGGGCGGTGCACTCTGCACCGCCCGCCACAATGTAAAAAATGCTGTTTTGCAAAGTGGCAGGCACCGCGCGGTGCCTGCCGCTTTGCATATGCAAATGTGGGGGGGTACCATAGGTACCCCCCATGTGCCCCCCAGACAGTGGCGCCAA
Organism: Lissotriton vulgaris; assembly: GCF_964263255.1. Classification (NCBI taxonomy): domain Eukaryota; kingdom Metazoa; phylum Chordata; class Amphibia; order Caudata; family Salamandridae; genus Lissotriton; species Lissotriton vulgaris. The sequence goes on along the minus strand of NC_141685.1, from coordinate 958,910,518 downwards.
CCTGGGGGCCCTGCAGGGGGCCCCCGCAGCAATCACCGCATGCCTTTCCGTGGCGGCATTGCCGCCGCGGAAAGGCCTCTGCTTTTTGCCATTGTAATATGGCTGGCGGTGTCCATTGGACACCGCCACCATATTAATCTATTACCGCCGCGGTCGCAAGCCGACCGCGGCGGTAAAGTGGCGGACGGTCTTTCCGTCCGCCGCTGTCCCCTCCGCCATCCTAATCAGGCAGAGGGGAACACGAGTGTGGTTGTCGGGCGGATTGCCTCCGCCTGGGTGGTGGTGGCCACCGCCACCCTGGCGGAGGCAATCCGCCCGATATCGTAATGGGGCCCTATGTGTTTTATTTTTAACCTAAGTGTGTGTATGTGACTTTAAATAATAAAGTTACCACACTTGCTTTTATCGAGATTTCCTGGAGCGTTTTTTCATATTCGTACTTATTTTCGGGATTTTGAGGGTTTCACCAATTGGATTTGTAATGGATTACCAATGGAGTACATGGATAACAAGTGGCTGGAATACGTATTCTTTAGCAACATAAATTGTAAGTGTTTTTATTTCTTAATATTTGGGTGGGAAATGTCATTGTTATTATTGTTGGTATATTTGATGTCATAATAAATATTTCGTAATTGTCTAGAAAATGTTTTTTAATTTGAAATAAATATGTATGAAAATTATGGAATTTGTTTTATGATCCAATATTATTTTGTTAATTTGAACATGTTTTTAATAGTGATAAGGTATTGTTTTTTTGGATCACATAATTCACAGTAGGCTTTTTGCTATTAGGGATAGGTAGTCTAGGCCTCTTGTAGAAGGATATAGGGTGACTTGGCTTTGGAGTAGAGTAAACATTTGTTTTGTTTGTTTAGTTAGTTTTGGTCCTATTTGTGTTACTGATTGTTGGATGCGTAGTTCTTGGTAGCTTTGTTCTTTTTGTAAAGCTTCAATTAGTTTCTGTACGGTGGGTTTTCCTCTGCTAGTGGTAGCTTGAAATGCATTATGCCATCCTTCTACACTGTTGTTTGTTTTAGCTTCTTGATTCAGTGTACTTAAACATACATTCCACCTAGCTATGTGAAATTTAGGTTGGCGTCTGTGTCCTGATCTATGTAGCCTTCCCACCCATATATCTTCAAAGTAGTCTAGGAGTGGGGCTAGTTTTTCCTCATATTTTTTGTAGTATGGGCTGTCAATTAGTATGTCATAATGTTCTGCTACATCTGTAACAGGGACATAGGAAAGTGAAATTAATGTTTTAATTTGGTATGCAAAAGTGCTATCGGTAGCATATTGCACGCTTAAGGTAGATTTTTGGAGATGTCTCCAAATGCTCTGATTGAAATGATAATAGCAACCTTGTATTGCTGTGTGGGGAAATGTTTTTAATATGCTATTAATCATTGCTACCTCGAAATCAATAATTATTTTCTGTGGAAAATAATTGTTGAATTCTTGTTTAATTGTATTCAGGAGTTCTGTGTAAGTATTTTGTAGTTTGTTGGGTAACAAACAGTAAATAAATGGGATGTTGGAATGATGGTACAATCCATGTATGCTGTAGAGTTGGTAAAATGGTTTAGGGCATGTTTTAAAAGTACCAACCATCATCCAGTGTTCGCATTCCTGGAGTTTTCTTAGATTGTTTGCAGTAGCAAACATTATAATTCGGTTGGTTGGGCTTTTGTTATCAAATAGTACAAATGGTTCTTTATTATGTGTTATACTCAATTCAGGAGGAATGACTACTTCTTCAAATGTTTTGGGGTTAGGTTGATTCGTTGTTGTTACTCTTTTTTGTCTAGCAATTGTGCGTTTTAGAGAGTCAATTGAGGGTAGTTGCCCAGAAGCATGTTGAGGAACTTTTAATAGTTCCTCTTTTAGTATTTGGGTAGTTGGTTTGTCAGTTCCTGTACTTGCTTCTTTTATGCTTTCAAGAGCATCCCTGACCTCAATTTCAGTTACATTAGGGGGGTGATTGTGTTCTTTGGTAAATAATACATTAGCTTCTTCAGTTGTAGCCCTACCATAACATTTATTAGAGTAGTATTTACTACATTTCCAGAATACTTTGCGTCCTCTTTGTTTTTCTTGTGTATACACATACCCCATATAACACAGTAAAAGCTTGTTTTTCTGAGACATAACAAACTCAGCACCTTCAGTTATTTTTCTATTTCTTGTGCTTGGAAAGATTAGAAAGTAATATATTTTAAGTTTAAATATTGCTGTACACATTTTTTTACATTTCTCTTTCAATGATTATACTTACATTTATTATGTGTTGTAATTTGAAATGTTCAGAAGGTGTTTTCAAGCTTTTTCTTCTATTTTCTTGGGTTTAATAAATGTAGTTAGTTTGTCAGACAACATTTAAATATACTTACAATAAGGAATTTCTAGTGAATAATCAGTTAAGTGGTTTTTGTTGTGTTTTGGAGATCTGTGTAGAAGAAACGTAAAGGCAAAAAAAATTAATCAAATAGTTTAGAGAAATATTTACACTTTTAGTCTTCTACTTTAGTGTTAATTACAAAATAGTTTAACTTACTTGAATTATTTCTGTAGGAGTCTTGTTTGGAAAAGTATTTTTCTCAGGAAACGGTTAGTGTCACCTTCTTCTTTCTTTAGAGTTAGAAGCAGGAAATAGCAGTTGGACAATAATCCTTTAATACTGTGTATTTGATTAGTTCTTTAATTTGATTGGATGTTTTAAGAATGGGACATTTTTATTGGTTGGTTTGAATTTTTTTAAATTTAATTGCTATGTTTGTTGTTGTGGAAAAGCTATTTTTTTAACACAGCTGCAGGAAACTTGGTTTGTATTTAGTTATATTTTAAATATATGTAATTATAATTTGAGAATATATGTTAAAAGTATTGTATTTATTTATGATTTCACAGCGCTGTTTGGATTATAAGTGGCTAAAATGTTTAAATTTATTTATGTGTTTACATTTTTTTTATTGTTTTTCTAATATGTATTGTCGAGTGTATTTTATATTTTAAATGTATAGTTGTATTGTATTTACAATGTTTTAGGTATATTTTATAGTGTCGATATTACTTATTTTTCGATATTAGTGTTATCTATATATTTGCAATCGATATTTTTGTAGTGTACTGTTTATTTTTTGACAACACGATATTTGGTTATTCTATATTTTGTCTTTCGCTAATATTGTTTTCGATAATTAATTTACTCGATATTTTGTAGTCGATATTTTAGTAGTTTCTTAATTAAGTATAGGATGTCGATATATTTGTAGTCGATATTATATCGCCGATATTTTGGTAACTCGATATTGTGCTCGTCGATATTATGTCAGTGATCCCTAGTGTGGACCCCGTATATAGGGAAGTATAGAAGTCATTGAATGCGGCTGCAATCTCCACATCCTCTATTGCCATACTTCCGTCCGATTTCCTGATTTCCTTCACCATGTGATGCTGCCGCGTTTCCCTAAGTGCCCGGCCCAGTAGGCGTCCGCATCTGTCCCCTCCGGTGTAATACATATGACGCACCCTCAAAGCAGCGAATTCTGCACTATCCTGGCCCAGCGAACTCAGCTGCTTCCTAACCACCGTCAATTGCCTCCAGATCCTGGGGGCACATGTCCTTTGGTGCATGCGTTCTAGTTCCTGAACCTTTTGCGTGAGCTCATCCCTTTTCTCTGCCCCCGCTCTGTTCTCTGCTGCCGATATTGCTATAAACTCTCCTCTAAGAACTGCCTTCAAAGCCGCCCAATGTGTCGCCGGTGAACTATCGGAGGTGGTATTATGGAGCAAGTAGTCGTTTACCGTGCCTATTATTTTCTCAATTGTGTCTTTGCGGTGTAGTAGCGTGTCGCGGAGTCGCCAGCAGCGTGTGGGTCGTGTCACCGGGAGAAAAAAGAACGTCGCGGAAATTGGGGCATGATCAGAGAGGGACGCAACTCCTATGTCAACATTAGACGTCAAGGCCTGAAGGGAAGTAGAAGCTAAAAAGTAATCCAGTCTTGCGTATGTGCGATGCGCGCTTGAGAAGTATGAGTATGCTCTAGTACCCGGGTGGAAGCTGCGCCAGAGGTCTACCATACCTAGTTCCCCCAATCTCGTCAGCCCCCCAGCAGAGAGGGTCCCCACCTGTGTAGTGCGCTGCGCTGGCCTGTCTAAAGTGTTGTCTAGTACCAAGTTGAGGTCCCCGCCAATGAGGATATGTCTGTCCGTGGATGCCGCCACTTCGCTGAGCGCCGCGTGAAAGAACTTTTCCTGGCCCTCATTGGGGGCACATACTGAGCAGATCGTGAAATCGGACCCTCCCAAAGAAAAGTGGTAAGACAGCAACCTCCCTTTTATCTCTTCTCTTCCGCAACACCTGCCCTCTAAATCGCTGCGCGACTAAGATCGCGACCCCAGCTGTTTAACTCGAGGTGGACGAGAAAAATTGCTGTGGGAAGCCACGCGCTTTCATCCTAGAGCAGTCCTTATGTAGTAGATGCGTCTCCTGCAGGAGACATATATCCGCCTTCGCGTGTTCAAGGCATGAGAGGACTGCTTTCCGTTTGATCGGGTTGTTGAGCCCTCTAACATTGAGGGCGAGGATGCGTAGTTCAGTAGGGTGCATGATTCATTCCTACCCTTGACTGCTCTGCACCCCTAAGACTCACCATTGAAACGGCACCTCCTCTCATGGATGGCTCACCCGCTGGCCCATGCCACAACCCGGTGCGGCCTGCCCCAATAGTCTGGAAACTCTTATTGTCCTTCCTCAGTGGACCCCCTAGGACCTGGAACCCCTCCCATCCCCCCTTGCAAAGTCTTACATACCTGTCTCTTCCCCCCTCTTTCCCCAACGTCCCTCCCACCTCCTCCCCCAACCCCTCTCCATTCCCACTCAAACACAAACTACAAAAATAGAGAACTAGACAATTGTCCATCATCTCTCACGGATGACTGTTCACAAGGTTGTGCGGGGTACATGAAGTCAAATCCTTCCTCCGTCCCCCTCTTCGCCGACCTCCCAAAAACACAATGGACCTCAAACGGTGCAAGTCTTAAACGAAAAGTCAACCTGGCTGCTGCAAGTTTAAGACTGTGGCTACTGCTTCCACAGCTGCCCTCTGGCCATCCTCGATCTCCGTCTTCGGGGGTTTCTTGACTCGGCGCCGACCCCTTTGTTGGCGCCATTGAGGCGAGGATTCTCCCGCGCCCCCTTGGCGTGGTGGCTGCTCATCCTCCTCTTTCGGCGGGTCGTTGCCCAGCACCTGACAAGCTTCTTTTAGAGAACGGAGTTGGTAGAGTTTGTTGTTAAGTTTGAACACGATCCTGAACGGGTGCCCCAACTGTAAGGTATGGCTTGCTGCTGGAGATAGCTCGTGACCGGCTTGAAGCAGCGGCGTTTCTGCAAAGTAAGTGCCGATAGGTCCTGGAAGAGGGTCGGGGAATGGCCACGAAAGGAGATGGGGTGCATCTGCCTCGCCTTTTGAAGAATATCCTCCTTAGTGCGGAAGTCCTGGATGCACACCAGAATGTCCGCGGGATAAGTCGACCCGGTTCGCTGGGGTCCAACCCTGTGTGCTCTGTCTATCGTGAGTGCCGTCTCCCCCGGTCGGCCCAGGACGTGGTTGAAGAGTTCCATGGTGAATTTGAAAAGGTCCTTGTCGTCGTTCGAGTGAGCCACCCCCCGTATACGTATGTTGTGCCACCTGGAGCGATTTTCAAGATCTTCTAGGTGTGCCTGGAGGTCCACCTGTTGGTCATGCAGTCGTATAATCTCCTGTTGGAGCGCCTCCGTTTCGACATCGCAATTGTCCTGCTTCGTTTCGAGCTCAGCCACTCGTTCTCCAATGCCGTCCAGGTCTGTCCGCACCGCTCGGATCTCGTCAGAGAATTCTTTTTTGAGGGTGTGGATGTCCTCCCTTAGAGACGTGAAGAGGGACTCGACGAAGGCCTTCATGATGGGTTCCGAGCCTGCTATCTCCGGGTCGCCCCGTCATGTTCCAGCGCTTGAAGCGTCCTTAGCCGTCGAAGGCGACTGGGCCTTGGCGAACATCTCCTTCACCGTCTTGTCTTTACGGGCCCTTGATCCCGTCAACATGGCCACCGCGTGGCACCAGGCCCTCCCTCGTGGAGATCACCAAATCAATTGTCGGGCGTGTGGACACCCCGATAGTCTTATGGTTAGGCCGCGCCAGCTACTAGACCGTACAAAGTCCGCCGGGACCCAACGCCAGGGAAATTGGTGACCGTCGGGCTCCCCCAAACTCTGTCCACTCCGGGCTCAGTCCTTGTCACCTCCGCTTCTCACCACGGCCCACACCTCACACCACTCTTGGGGTCGCCCCGACCACGTCATCTGTAGGCACTGTCGCAGCTCGCTGCTCCACTCTACTGCCTCCACCACAGTCCTCTGCTCACTTCAAAACCCAGCCCAGTCCGAGGTCTATAGCCCAAGCCGATGGCAGATATTTTGGGCGACGACGCGGCCCTCTCTGCACCACTGGGGCCCGGGGCCAATGTCCGCAATCGTCTCTAAGCCATCCCCCTGGCAGGCCCGCAGCAGCAACAGACGCGTTTTCTGTCCGTTGCCTCACGCAACACACGTGCGTGGGCCGGGCCCGCCGTAGCCGCCCTAGACCTCACTAAAGTGCCCCAGGCCCCGGGCACCCAGCCCCAGTGCCACTGAATAGTCTCCCAAGACTGGGACTGCGCCGCGAATCCCTCAGCCGATAGTTTGGGCCTCCGTGCTCGGCGTGGGCCTCTAAACGTGGCCACCGCCCCCTCCTCCTCACCTCTTCGTCCTTGAGGGCCCCGCAACCATCGACCGCTCCTTCGTCCGTTCGGCAGGTCCACAGCAGCAATCAAGCGGGGAGGATGCGTCCGCTCACGCTGCCATCTTGGCCACGCCCCTCGCAATCCCTTTAGAAGAATTCTGGACAAAGGGAAATCAAGGAAGATACAGATGAACTTCTGCACCTATTCATTTAAAGAATTAATCCTTACAGCTGCCCTTAGGGCAAAGCAGTTTCAAAAACATGATTGGTCTTTCACTAGAAGATCAGATATCTCTAAAGTAACTCAAACCCGTCAGTGGGTGCTAGGACGACATATCCAGGAACTGAAGGCTCTAGGTGCAACAGCTCATTTGAAATTTCCGGCAATGCTGAGAGTAAGGTGCAGAAACAAATTGTACAACTTAAGCGAGGTACCCGAGGTCGAAAATCTTATTTTATAGATTAAGACTCATAAGGACTCATAAAAGCTATAACAGGAGGTCGGAGATGCAAAGCACAAAGGGGTATGAGGAAATACCCAGCTTGGATAAAGGAAGGGTTTCCCAGGGTGGGAAGACGGTATGAGTCACAGAAGGGTACACTTTTTTCCTTATTTTATTTGAACACTGGTTGGGGAACATTAAGGAAAAACAAAATATGGTCCTCATTGATACAAAGGATAAGAACTGATAAGAGAGGCTGGACAATAACACGCCACAATAGTGAAAGGAAAAAATGGCACGTAGCTTGAGGGTACTTTCTTGGAATGTAAATGGGCCTAGGTTTAATAGATGAAGAAGGATCCTACAATGTCTCAAACTCTCTGACAACGATGTCATAGTACTACAGGATACTCATTTACAATGGAAAGAATGGCAGGGAGTTCTACAGCTGAATAAATGGATCACCCACCTCGTATGCACTAATCAGTCTTGTAATGTGAAGGGGTGGCAGTCTTATATAAGAACTCAGCCCAAACCAGGGTGGAGGGCTTCACAGTAGATTCATGGGGTAGATGGCTAATAAGTTATGCTAAAATCAACAATGTAGGGTATGCATTTGTGGGGTACTGCAGTCAAAATGTTGATGACTTGTCCTCATTTAGAGAATTATACCAACAGCTTCTCGACACAAAATACCACATTATTATGGGTGGAGATTTTAATACACTGCTGGATCCAGTGTTGGATAAATCCACAACCAGACCAGCAGTGCAGACCAGCAGTGCACTCACCTAAAATGAGGGACTATGTACACCAGTTGATAAAGAATTTAGCATTGGTAGACATTTGGAGATTGAAAGCAGGACATGATAGAGTGTATACCTTTCAGAACAAAAAGCTGTCTCGCTCCTCTAGAATCGATTTCTTTTTGACAGACCAGAAACTTAATAAGAGCATCAGTTGTGTTGCACATCAACCGACACACTTATCGGACAATGCCACAGTGAAACTAGAGATGTCTTTAGAGGTCCCCTTATCACAGATTAGATGGACTCTAGATAGAACACTCTTAGGTGATCCAGAAATAATAAAAACCCTAAAAGCGGACACAGTCTCTTTTTTTAATCAAAACGAACATTCAGCACTGCCACATTTTGTTTGTTATGCTTATAAAGCCTATATTCGTGGGAGATTAATTAGTGCTGCGGCGTATAAAAGGAAGATAGGGAAGAATGAATTAAGGGAGTATGAATATTCCATTAAAGAAATGCAGGAAAAGATAGTAAATAATAATAATATTTTTTTTTAAAGATTTGTATACTGATGATACAGCAGTCACACATCCGTAAATAAGAGAATGTATGCAACAAGATAAACACCCCCACCTGGGTATAAATCAGCGGGGATCCCTTAATCAGGAGATCACCACTGCATAAATAGATACCATTATTAAAAGTTTAAAAAACTGGAAAGCTTCGGGTCCTGATAGCCTTCCCAAAGAAGTCTACACAGTTCTGAAGAAGGAACCCACCCCGTCTTTGGTAATTTATTGAATATAAAAAATGTGAATCTTACAGACCAATTTCCTTGCGCAACTCAGATTATAAAATGTATACAAAGATTCTTGCTATAAGGTTGGATAGGGTATTGGGAGATATTATTGATGTAAACCAGAACAGTTTTATTAAAGGAAGGCAGCTCTCAGACTTAACTCAGGATCTGGTGTGCGCAATAGATGTAGCTATCGTTATGGGCATCCTCTTATCTGTTATAATGGTAGATGCTGCCAAAGGCTTCGATAGAGTCAGTTGGCCTTATCTTTATGAATTAACGGAAGTGAATGGTTTAAGTGGTAATTTTCTCTCAGCAATCCAAAGTATATACTCAGCACTCACAGCTGAGATATTGGTCAATGGCTCATGAACTTCAAGCTTTCGTATAAATAGGGGAACCCGTCAGGGTTGTTCTCTTTCTCCGCTATTGTTTAATCTGTATATAGATCCTCTAGCGAGGAAAATCAGAGCGGAGCAAAGAATCCCTCCTTTTCAATATTGGGATTGGTATAAAAACAGGCTCTGTATGCAGATGATTTAATAGTTTACACAATGAATTTGGAGGTCTCACTGCCTGTAATCATGGAAATAACAGAAATTTTGGGGAAAATCTTGGGTTAACTAGTAAATAAAGACAGAACAGAGACCATGATGTGGAATAGACCAGCCACAAATAATCTCAACCATTTAAGTAAAACTGAAATTAGATACCTAGGAATCCATGTTACGACGGACTTTGAAAAAATGGCATTCATTAACTTTATCCACCTCATGCAGGAGTCTTAAAAACGTTTGCAAAGTTGGGCTTCCCTCCCAATTTCTATTCTAGGGAGGGCCAATTTAGTCAAAATGACGATCCTTCCAAAATTCACCTTCATTTTCAATGCTCATCCTGTTCATTTTAAACAAGCCTGGTTTAAAAAACTGCATGGTCAACTTAGCAGTTTTATATGGAGGTGCAAGTCTGTGAGAATCTCTTGGAAACAATTCAAGAAAAAAAAGATGGAGGGTGGAATAGCACTTCCTGACTTCCAGCTTTCTTATTGGGCTTTCTTCTTGAAAAATGCTAGGCGTTTGTTGATGGACGTCCACGACATGCCAGAGCGATATAGAGCCTTAAAAAGAGACCTAGCAGGAGAAAGTAACCACTTCCTATTTAAATTTGGTTACCAGAAATTTAAAAAAAATCTAATTTAAGACTCTAATTGCAGCATGCAAAATTCTGTCTCAAGTTAGGAGAATACTAGAGATCCCATACTATAGCAGTATGGCACCAATTTGGAGATCCTCGGGAACCCTCTCTGCTTGAAGGATAGTTTGGCGACCCCAATGCTAAATGCCGGACTGGTAAGGTGGAGATAACTCACCGAGCAAGGTGTCTTGGCTCCGTGGCTCTCTCTATCCCAAACCACAAACTATATTTTATCCAGATTCAAGTATTATCAGCTGGCTAGCTGGTCACGAACTCAGTCGAATCTGGGAATGGAAATTGAAATCTTAACGGAACTCAAAACACCCAGAATTATAGAAAAGACGTTTCTAAGTGGTATTGGGTATTAGTACAAGGGGATAATGGATAATCAACTTCTCCAGAGGAGATCTGGAAGTTGGGCATGCCAGGCTGCGATGTTCTCTACTTATGGCAAGTATCTGTTACTACACTATGGTCGCCAGTGAAATCTGCACCACTTAGGAGGAACCATTTTTTACATTATATAAGGCTTACTGGTCAGAAAAACAAAATTTGCCTTTAACATTTTGCCCTTTTTGCAGGGTCACCTAAGGTTTTTTTGCCTTTTGCGGAATTCTGTTTTTGCGGGCTATAGAACTCTGTGCACTTTATCTCTGCCAGGCAATTGTAAAGTGCTTCTCCTTTCAACCGGAAGATATTGGTATACACCTCATTGGATCGTTTAACTTAACTATAGGTCCCTAGTACATGGTATCAAGGTGTACTAAGGATCTGTAAGTTAAGTGTCCTTACAGGACTGCAGTACCCATTGTGCCATCAGCTACAATGACAATGTAAACATGACTCCATGCCTGTCACCAGTAGCCTGGCTGTGCAAGACTTAACTGCAAATTAGTCATGTAAAAATAACCCCTTTTGACAGGACTAAACTTTCCTTTTAAATATTAATAAGTCACCCCTAAGTAGGCCTAATTTCCAATAAGACAGGGTGCATGGTACTTAAAAACATGACATTTAAAAGTTTATTTTTAAACATGTCTATACAGTGAAATAACCCTAAAAGCTATTTTTACTATAGCAGGTTTGCCGTTCCACAGGGAAACATTTGGATGCAATATTAAGTTTAATAAATGTGGACAGGGAACATGGCGGCTAGCTAGTGTGCCAGTCGCGTACATTTTCATCTCCGCCTCTATTCTTGCACCTACCACGTCCGCTCAGAACTTCGGGCTCACCCGCTGGCCTAACTCGAAGTCCGCTTTGCTCCATTTGGTCACAATCTTTCCACATTCTGGGGCCTCCTCCAGCAGCAGCGGGGGGTGGGACCGGTTGAGGCAGACACAGGTCTACAATGCCTTCTCGCCACCTCGGAGATCCAGTGCGTTCGATGAGCAGCAGCCTGCATCCACTTCCAGGTCCCTGGGGGCAGAGGCAGCACATTCCCCACAACGTTTCCTGTATCTTTGCACAGAGCAGAGGTAGACGTGAGGAGTGGGAAACTCCCCACATCATCTATGACCCCCCAAAAAAGAATTAAAGCCCGTACCTGCAGGAAGCCAAAGCCTTCTTCTTTCAACAAAATAGCTGACCCTGCAGAAAACAGTTCAGCAGCTAGTAAGGAGAACACGACCAGTCCTCCAGAAGGCATATCAGTTGATCTCTCCGCCTATCCTATGAAAAAATGTAAAAATAGATACACTTTAAGGAATGCAGATTTTGGGGCAGGGGAAGCACTTTTTACACAAAGTAGTAAGAAAAGCAGAAGCTCCTTGGGACAATTGTCTCCCCCACGGAAGTTAGTCAGAACACTCTCCATAATCAACCCCCTTACAAGCAGTCACCCAGAAGGTATCTAAAAGGGGGATGAAAACCCTGCAACTGCCCGCTACTGGTGGGGGAGGAAGAGTTCAAATAACCCCCTCATTGAGATCCTTCTTTAAAATAAGGGGCAGAGAGGATCAGAGTAGCAATCGGCGTAGCGCCCAGACATTTGATACACCCCGTTTTCCTCAGGAGATGGAGTCATCAACACCTATGCTGTATATGTCGCATGAACTCCACACCTCTAATCGTTATTCCGCTATTGGAAATGATGAGCACCCTAATAACTCCCCTGAGGAAAACTTAACAACGACCCCAGAGATTGGATTGGGGGCCAGCTCCAATAACACCGAAAGTACAGGGGATGGTGCAGAGGAAGTCCATGGCTTAGAGAAAATCTGAAATCAGATATCAGTCAGATATTGCTCGCCCTATCTAACAACATCCAGGACAAATGTGCAGTATCAGAGCATAATCAGGCTAAAATTCAAGGCGCTTGTGATTGTTTCGAGAAAAAGTTGGTGGATATCACGGAAAGGCTTTTCATCATGGAAGGCTCCCTTGGGTCCTTGCAAGAGGAAGTAAAAAGTAACTAAAAGGAGATTCTAGCACTAAATTCAGTAGAAAAAGAACTCAGAGACAAACTGGAAGTCTTGGAAAACAATTCAAGGAGGAACAACTTAAGGATTCTGATTGTTCCAGAGGGCACAGAGGGTGAAAGTATAAAGCATTTTATAGTTAATCCACTCAAGGAACACATTCCGGAAGTGGTAGAACAAGACATTGAAAATGACATACATAGTCTGAATCGCAATCCCTTTAATATTAAATCTGTTTATTGGCAAAAAAGGCAGACACAAGCAATGATTCGTATAGTGCAGGACCCTGACAATAATATAGTATGAAGTAGCTCAGGTAAGCGGCTGACAGTAGTGCGGAAAAAACACAACATCACTGCAGGCCAACTGTCGTGCTTGCAAGGTCCATTTGGAGCGTCATGGCAGTGTCTAAAAATGAAAACAACAACCGAACCCTTTACCCTGACCCCCACCAACCCCCAAACTGCCCACCCACCACCCCTGTTCCAGGTCCAATTGCCATCCACTCGATCCCTATCGTCTAACTGGATGTCTCAGAGTCTTCTCCTTGCGATAGTCTCAGAAGGCGTAAATATCTGGGAAAGGTCACTTCCCTAAATTCGGTGGCTAAGAGAGTCAAGAAGGGTTGCGACAAATCTGGGTACTTGTCCCCCTCCCCCTTAGCAATCAAGGACAGCTTCTCCATTCCCAGAACATTCCAAAGATGGTGCAACCAGCCCTAAAAGGTGGGAATGTGTGTGGTACGCCAATAAGCTAGAATATTCTGCAGCGCGGAGCCCAGAGCTATGGCCATTAGTCGACCCCGACGGGCACGCAGCGGATAGGATATGGGGTTAGGTAAGCCCAGTAGCACATAAGCAGGAAGTGTTGTGGTGAATTGTGAGTCCACCTCATCCAATACTTGTTTCCAATATCCCTGTAGGAGAGTACAGTCCCACAGTAGGTGCACCAGCGTACCCCTCTCGCCACAACCACGCCAGCAGGACAAATCACACGCACGATCCATCTCATTGAGCTTCTCTGGTGTATAGTACCAATATGTAGTGATTTTAGTGAGGGTGTCAGTCAAGCCCATGTGATAGGTGGAGTGGCCGGCCCAATACCAGATGCCACCCCATTCTTTATTGCTAAGTGTGCATCCCAGGTCCCTCTCCCACCTCGCCCTCCCTGAGTTGTGGACATGTGTGTATCTACCTAACAACATTGGGTAGAGATCTGATATGAGCTTTCGATCAGACTTCCTCGTAATCAACCAATACTCGTATTCACTGAGTCTGCGATCAGCCCCTTCCCGGATCTGTGTATGGAGTGCCCAGTGTCTCACCTGCAGATAGCGGAGGCGCTCTTCCTCAGGCATATCGTATTCTCGTCGGAAGGCATCAAAGGGGATAGCTCCCTCCCCCGCGTACATGTGTGAGAGCACCCTGCATCCCGCCGGGCCCATCGAGCGAAGGCCGTTGTATCCTGACCAGGACCGAAGTCTGGATTGTTCTGTAAGGGTGTCAGCGGAGATGGGAAGGATGTCAGCTCATGCGCAACACCCACAAGATCCCACACCTCCAGGGGTGTCCTTGTAATATACGAGGCATAGAGATTAGGGGGCCGATGCTGCCGTTGCAGGAAAGGAACCTCTTGGAGTGTGCGGCCCGCCACTGCCTGGTCATGAAAGAGCCAGTGCTTCTCGGACTCCCACTTGCTCCATTCCACCAATGTTCGCAGTTGCGCTGCTTGATAGTATAACAACAAATCTGGCAGACCCAATCCCCCACTCTCAGGAGGCATCATCGCCAAGCGGAGCTTCATCCGAGGCCGGCATCCGTTCCAGATAAATTGTGCTAATTCGGATTGTGTCGGGGGGATCCAGCCCTCTGGGGGCCTCAGAGGGAGAGCGCGAAATATGTAGAGGACTTACGGCAGGACCGTCATTTTAATATCCGCCACCTTGCCCAGCCAGGATAGCGGAAGGTGCCTCCATCTACCCAGTTCGGACCGGATCGTCTGGCGGAGTCGGGCATAGTTGAGGCGGACCGTGCCCTGTAGGGTGGCCGTCAGCTGAATGCCCAAATAAGGGACAGCCTCTGAGGCCCACGGAAAGGGAAAGAGCCCCTGCAAATAGGCGCGCGTAGGCGCCTCTAGGGAGAGATCAAGTGTCACTGATTTGCTCATATTGACCTTAAAGCCGGCCACCCCAGCGAAAGTGTCGAGAATGTCCACACAAGCCGGCAGTGACTCCCTGGGGGAAGATAGCGACAGCAGAACATCGTCAGCATATAATCTTATGGTATGCTCGAATGCTCCCATTGTAATCCCGTGGACCGCGGGGCAAGTCTCACAGCCTGCGCCAACGGCTCCATATATAGGGCAAAGAGCAGGGGTGACAACGGGCATCCCTGTCTCTTGCCTCGCTCGATGGGAAAGCGGGGCGAGGAGCAGCCGTTTACCCGGACCTTGCTGAGGGTCTCGAGTAGCAGTTCAGGATCCAGGTACGGAATCTGTCTCCCAATCAATCAATCAATCAATCAATCAAAAGACATTTATAGAGTGCACTACCTACCCGTAGGGTCTCAAGGCGCTAAGGGGGGGGTGCCGTTACTGCTCGAACAGCCAGGTCTTGAGCTTCTTCCTGAAGGCGAGGTGGTCTTGGGTCCGGCGCAGATCAGCCGGGAGGGAGTTCCAGGTCTTGGCGGCCAGGTAGGAGAAGGACCTTCCTCCTGTTGTCGCTCTACGGATGCGTGGGACGGCGGCGAGGGCGTGGCTGGCTGATCGGAGGTGGCGTTTGGGAGCGTAGAAGTTGATTCGGTTGTTGAGGTAGCTCGGGCCTTGATCGTGTAGGGCTTTGTGTGCGTGGGTGAGGAGCCGGAAGGTGATTCTTTTGTTGACGGGGAGCCAGTGCAGGTCTCTCAGGTGTCCGGAGATGTGGCTGTTTCGTGGGATGTCGAGGATGAGTCTGGCTGAGGCGTTCTGGATCCGCTGGAGTCTCTTCTGGAGCTTGGCGGTGGTTCCGGCGCAGAGGGCGTTGCCGTAGTCCAGGCGGCTGGTGACGAGGGCCTGGGTGACGGTCTTCCTGGTCTCCGTGGGGATCCACCAGAAGAGCTTCCGAAGCATGCGCAGGATGTTGAAGCACGACGAGGAGACGGCGTTGACTTGCCTGGTCATGGAGAGGGAGGAGTCCAGGATAAAGCCCAGGTTGCGTGCGTGGTTCGTCGGTTTGGGTGCGGTGCCCAGGGCGGGGGGCCACCAGGAGTCGTTCCAGGCGGAAGGGGAGGAGCCCAGGATGAGGACCTCCGTCTTGTCTGAGTTCAGTTTCAGGCGGCTGGTCGTCATCCACTCGGCTACCTCTTTCATCCCTTCGTGCAGGTTGGCTCTGGCGGCGGCGGGGTCGTTGGTCAGGGAGAGGATCAGCTGGGTGTCGTCGGCGTAGGAGATTATGTTGAGGTTGTGTTGGCGTGCGATGGCCGCGAGGGGGCTCATGTAGACGTTGAAGAGGGTAGGGCTCAGCGAGGATCCTTGGGGGACGCCGCAGATGACTTCGGTGGCCTCTGACTTGTACGGTGGTAGGCGGACTCTCTGCGTTCTTCCGTCGAGGAAGGAGACGATCCATTCCAGTGCCTTCTCCTGGATTCCGACGTTGCTGAGGCGCTGCACTAGGGTGCGGTGGCAGACCGTGTCGAAAGCTGCGGAGAGGTCTAGGAGGATGAGGGCCGCTGTTTCTCCGTTGTCCATCAGGGCTCGGATGTCGTCGGTGGCGGCGATGAGGGCGGTCTCGGTGCTGTGGTTGGCTCGGAAGCCGGACTGCGAGGGGTCGAGGGATCCGTTCGTCTCGAGGAAGGCGGCCAGCTGTTTGTTGATGGTCTTCTCGATGACTTTGGCTGGAAACGGGAGTAGCGAGATGGGGCGGTAATTCTTGAGTTCGGTGGGGTCTGCTGTGGGTTTCTTGAGTAGAGCGCTGAGTTCGGCGTGCTTCCAGCTCTCGGGGAAGGTGGCGGTGTCGAAGGAGGGGTTGATAATGTCCCGCAGGTGGGGTGCGATGATAGCGTCGGCTTTGTTGAAGATGTGGTGAGGGCAGGGGTCGGTCGGAGATCCGGAGTGGACGGAGTTCATCATGCGGACGGTGTCTTCTGTGCTGATCGGAGTCCAGGCTCGGAGGGTGGTGGTGGGCGGCGTTGCTGTGGTCGTGGCGTGGGTCGGTTGAGTGCTGAAGCTGTTGTGTATGTCCGCGATCTTGTTGTGGAAGTAGGAGGCGAGGGAGTTGCAGAGGTCTTGCGATGGGGTGATGTCGTTGTTTCCGGCGTTGGGGTTGGAGAGCTCTTTCACGATGTTGAAGAGTTCCTTGCAGTTGTGTGCGTTGTTGTCCAGTCGGTTCTTGAAAGCCGTTTTCTTGGCGGCGCGGATCAGTTGGTGGTGCTTCCGGGAGGCGAGCTTGAGGGTGGTCCTGTTGTCCGGCGTGGGCTCCTTTCTCCAGACTTTCTCGAGGGCTCTGCAGTTCTTCTTGGAGCTCTTGAGTTCGTCTGTGAACTATGGGGCCTTCTTGCTGCCGGGTCTGCTGGCCGGGGTCCTCAGTGGGGTGAGTTCGTCCGCGCAGTTGCTGATCCACTTCGTGAGGTTATCGGCGGCCTGGCTGGGGTTCGCTGAGCTGGCCGGAGGGTGCTGGCTCAGGGAGGCGGCGAGCTGGTCGGCGGTGATCTTGTTCCAGCTTCTACGGGCAACCTGTTGCTGGTGGTGGTGGGTCGTCGTTCTTTCGAAGGTGAAGTGGACACAGCTGTGGTCCGTCCAGTGGAGTTCTTTGGCGTGGCTGAAGGCGATGTCTTTGCTGGATGAGAAGACGGCGTCGAGTGTGTGTCCGGCGAGGTGGGTGGGGGTGCTCACCAGTTGCTTGAGTCCAAGGTTGGCTTGAATCCAGCTCTGACCAGGACTTGCTCCAGATACGGCCAATGGACTCGATCGAACGCTTTCTCCGCGTCGACCGTGAGCATCATATATTCCCCTTTTGTACGCGTGGCCTTCTCAATTAAGTGTAGTGCCCTCTTGGTGTTGTCTACGGTTTGCTGCTCGGAGATGAGTCCGGCTTGATCCGGAGCAATCAGTCTTGGCATAAGCGGAGCAAGTCTCGCAGCCAGTATGCTCGTATGTAATTTAAGATCAATATTAAGTAGCCAAATGTGTCAATATGCTGCGCATGTTGAGTGGTCCTTCCCAGATTTGGGGATAACAGAAATGGTGGCATCTAAGAGGTCCCCCGGTTTGGCGTCCGGCTCCCAAAGGGAGTTAAAGAGTGTAGTAAGCAAAGGCGCCATCTGTGCGCAAAATGTCTTATAAAAGATGGCTGTGAAGCCGTCAGGCCCCGGTGCTTTCCCAAGTTTAAGCTTGGAGATGACTGAGATGACTTCCTCAGGTCTGATGTTGCGTTCCAGGGCCTCAGCTTGCTCCGGTGTAAGCACCGGGAGTTGGGAAGAGTCCAGGAAAGCAGCGCCCGCCGCCAGGTCTAGTGTGGGGTAACTAGTCATAATATCGATTCCAAAATATCGAATGGGCTATATATTGAGTCAATAATATCGAGTGTAGAGAAATATCAAATGCAAGTATATCGATGTGATAAATATCGTTTTATATTTCACTAATAAAATATCGAAGTCTAAAATATTGAATCAAAAAGATCGTGTAGTATTAATATCGTGTTGTTAGTGTAGTTAAAAATATCGAAATCACATATATAGAATGTAAATAATATCGAAAAAAAATATAGTATAAAAAGTATGTTATATTAATAATATAAGTATACAAAAAGAGTTATTATTGAAAAAAGTGTTATATTTATTAAAATTTATTGTAGAAATAAAATTTTATTTGTGTTATTTATTTTTTAGGAGCGGGATGTTGGGTTTTTAGGGGATAAGGGTGGGGAGTGTTTTAAAATAATAAATTTTAAAATATTTAATAAAATATGTAATTTTTTTTAAATGATTTCTAAATTTTAGGAGCGGGATGTTGGGATAATAGGGGATACGGGTGGGGAGTGTTTTAAAAAAATTCATTTAAATTTTGTAAATATGCAATGAAATGAAATAAAAAATTCAAAAATAATAATAATATTTTTTTAAGTTTTTACATATTTAATGTTATTTTAGGAGCGGGATATAAGGTTAATAGGGGATAAGGGTGGGGAGTATTTTAAAATATTTAATTACATTTTCAAAATTGATGAAAATATATTTATTTTAATTATATGTCAATTTAAAATTTCAATATTTAAAATGTAAAAAAATGTTTAAAAAAATGTCAATTGTACAAATTTAATACATTTTTAAAATTGAAATAAAATAAAATTTTATATTTCATTTATTGTGTGTAATGGTGAAATATTTAACTTATAAAATATAAATCTAATGTAAATGTTATGAAAATTTTGGGTGCTTTTAAAAATTTTTTATTAAGATTTCAAAATTAAAATTTGATATCAAATTTTCAAATATAATGAGAAAAATGTTAAAAATGTATAAATCATTATATGATTTAGAAATGTATTTAAAAAAAAATTAATTTAGAAATTGTTAAATAATATTATAGAAATATAAATATAAAAGATTAAACATTTTATTACAGAAAATAAAAATTAATTGATTTTACACAAAAATATTATTTTTCTAAAATAAAAAAATAATATTTAGATGGGAGGATATGTTAGTATGGGTAATGTGATATACTGTTACACTTATATAAATATTATATTACGATAAAAATGTTGAACTAGGAATAGTAACGTTGATATGATTATTATCCAGCTATTTAGGTCAAAGTTATTTTATTGGTTTTGGAATAGCAATTGGGTCAGTGTCCAGCACCTTCCCTGACATTTGTCAGACTGGAGTTGGAATAGTAAATTATATTGTGTCAGTGTCCAACACTTTCTCTGATATTTGTTAGATTGGAGTTGGAATAGTAAATTATATTGGGTCAGTGTCCAGCACCTTCCCTGACATTTGTCAGATTGGAGTTGGAATATATAATTATATTGGGTCAGTGTCCAGCATCTTCTCTGATGTTTGTTAGATTGGAGTTGGAATATTACATTATATTGGGTCAGTGTCCAGCACCTTCCCTGACAATTATTTGACTGGAGTTGGAATAGTAAATTATATTGGGTCAGTGTCCTGCACCTTCCCTGACATTTGTCAGATTGGAGTTGGAATAGTAAATTATATTGCGTCAGTGTCCAGCACCATCTCTGATATTTGTTAGATTGGAGTTGGAATAGTAAATTAAATTTGGTTACTGTCCAGCACCTTCCCTGACATTTGTTAGACTGGAGTTGGAATAGTAAATTATATTGGGTCAGTGTCCAGCACCTTCTATGATATTTGTTAGATTGGAGTTGGAAAGGTAAATTATATTGGGTCAGTGTCCAGCACCTTCTCTGATATTTGTTAGATTGGAGTTGGAATAGTAAATTATATTGTGTCAGTGTCCAGCACCTTCCCTAACATTTGTTAGATTGGAGTTGGAACAGTAAATTATATTGGGTCAGTGTCCAGCACCTTCCCTAACATTTGTTAGACTGGAGTTGGAATAGTAAATTATATTGGGTCAGTGTCCAGCACCTTCCCTGACATTTGTCAGACTGGAGTTGGAATATAAAATTATATTGGGTCAGTGTCCAGCATCTTCTCTGATATTTGTTAGATTGGAGTTGGAATAGTAAATTATATTGGGTCAGTGTCCAGCACCTTACCTGACAATTCTTTTACCGGAGTTGAAATAGTAAATTATATTGGGTCAGTGTCCTGCACCTTCCCTGACATTTGTCAGATTGGAGTTGGAATAGTAAATTATATTGGGTCAGTGTCCAGCACCTTCCCTGACATTTGTCAGACTGGAGTTGGAATATAAAATTATATTGGATTAGTGTCCAGCATCTTCTCTGATATTTGTCAGATTGGAATTGGAATAGTAAATTATATTGGGTTAGTGTCCAGCACCTTCCCTGACAATTATTTTACTGGGGTTGGAATAGTAAATTATATTGGGTCAGTGTCCTGCACCTTCCCTGACATTTGTCAGATTGTAGTTGGAATAGTAAATTATATTGGGTCAGTGTCCAGCACCTTCCCTGACAATTATTTTACTGGAGTTGGAATAGTAAATTATATTGGGTCAGTGTCCTGCACCTTTCCTGACATTTGTCAGATTGGAGTTGGAATAGTAAATTATATTGGGTCAGTGTCCAGCACCTTCTCTGATATTTGATAGATTGGAGTTGGAATAGTACATTATGGTGTCGATTCCTATCCGGTAAAATGCGCTCCGAATCGGCGTACGGTGCATTTTTCCCCCGTACGAATCGTACCCGTAAACGTCCCCGTACGTACGCCGAAGTACGATCCGTACCAGGAGCCAAAGTCCGTACGAGTCGTACAGGACTCCGTACGACTCAAATATCCGTACGAGTCTCATTCGGAACCCGCTGTACGTGACATCGCTACAGTTCGCAGCTGGTTTTTACGACCCAGCAAGTACGATTCGTGTCGGGTACGCACCGTACGACCCTTTTTTTACGGGAGCTGGAAACAGCCGTAAACGCATAGTTCGCGCCGAACAAGTACGGAACGCCCCCCCGGGGAAGCCGCGTACCCCCCATGATCGCCGGGGTACAAACCGTACCCCATGTCTGGTGTACGGCACGTACCCCATGTACGCTGGGTGTACAGCGCGTACCCCCCATGATCGCAGGGGTACGGCACGTACCCCGGCGATCATGGGGGGTACGCGCCGTACGGTGTGTATGTGATTGTGCGCTTTTCCGTACGAATCGCCCTTACCTGACGCGGACCGTACGAATAGCGTCCTGATCTCCCGGTCCGGATCGTACTCGCCGGGTCGTATGGTGTGTTTACGAGTCGTACGGAAACGGCTCCGGATACGAATCGTACGGACGGGGATTTTACCGGATCGGAATCGACGCCTATATTGGATCAGTGTCCAGCACCTTCCCTGACATTTGTTAGACTGGAGTTTGAATAGTAAATTATATTGGGTCAGTGTCCAGCACCTTATTCACTGTTATTTGAATGGAGTGGGAATAGTAATTTATATATGTTTTATAATTATTTCTGAAAAGGCTTGTTGAATGAAATTGTGATGTTATATTCTAATTGTAGAATAAATCTTTGTAATGGAAAAGGAAGATGTACATATATAATATTATTATAATAATAACATTTTAATATACAGTGTTGTTTTAGAAAATTTTGAAAACATTTTAATATTCTTTGTCAAATAAGTAGACATGAAGTTTTAGCAATTTTTTAATGACAGATTGTATTCATAATATGTACAGTACAGTATACAATCATTCTAATGTTTTCATTATAAAGTTATGTAAATAGAATGTATTACATTACATTTATTTGTATTCATAAATGTTTTACATTCCCATAAAAAATATTCTAAACAGTATTTCCTAAAAAAATATGCAGTGTTGTTTTAGAAAATTTTGAAAACAATTTGTAACATTAATTAAATAATTACAAACATTTTATTTTTCTATCTAATAAATATTTAATTAATAATGTTAATATATAATATATTAATATTATTAATTATATATTTAGAATATTTACATAAACAGAAAATAATAAACAGGTAAGTATATATTTCCATCATTTAAATGCAAAATATGTTTTCATAATATCTATAAATATTAAATACAATATTCTCAATAAAGACAACAAATTGAAATTAATTATTAATAACAATATAATTGTGTTTTGACCAAAAATAGAAATTATAATACAGAATGATAAAGTAATTTAGTTTTACATTTGGATACAATGTTTGATATGTATTTTAAAATTATTTACATACATAGATATAATTAATAACAATAATAATGTAGTGTATTAATTATTATTATGAATTTACAAATGTTATTTAATTATTACATATTTATTTTAAAAACATAAACATATTTTGAAAATATTAACAGAAGTGTACATTTTCTTTTGTATTTATTTACAATTTAGATACATAAATATGATTAATATTAATAATAAATATTATTTCATATTTATTATTATTATTAATTTACAAATGATATATAATTGTCTAGGAACTTCACAAATATTTTGTAAATGTAAAATTTTATATAAACTCCAAATAAATGTGTTCTATGTATTTATTACAATGTTTATATATTTAATGAATTATTCATAATAATTAATAATATATGATTATTAATTATTATTAATTTACTAAGGAGATTAAAGCAAATGTTATATTTATAAGTGTTAGAAAAAATGTATTACATTTTAAGTCTAGTAATGCATTTTTTTTTTTTTTTTTTTGTAAGACGTTTATTAATGCTCAAAGGTGCAGTACATATAGCAAAGCCTACAACCCTGCGGGCCGGCTGCAAATGAACGGTGAATCGTAAGGATGTAGGTCAGCATAAGAGGACGTGTCATTGCGCCCCTTGTGTCCCCGGTGTACTAGGACATAGAGAAGATAGTCACATTATCTTAAGTTCAAGAAAAGAAAAGTCCATAAATGACGCCTTATTTTTCATTTTTTTTTTTCTAGAACTGAGCCATGAAATCGGCAAACTAAACAAAACAGTTCGTATCGGTATGTCCCAATGTTCCTATCGCGACTTCACCACTTGAAGTCCGTCCCACTTGCACGGTGTTGGTAAGAGCCACCTCTGATCGGTGTGTTGTTTGCCGATGCTATTACAGTGCAACAGGAGGTCAGAGGTGTGTGTGCGCAAGTGTGCTTGAATTTAGAGTGGGACAGCCCCTGTGGGCCATGGTGGTTCGCCGGTCGCCGGCCTTGTTAGTGGAGCATGTGGCAGTCAGGTGGAGTAGCCTCGCTGCCGGTGTAGCAATCGGCGTTTACGCCTGCAGTCGCCGTCTGGAGTGCCACCAACGGCTTCTACCCATTTCAACATGGGGGGTCGGGGAGGCCACCGTCTGTGAGCGGGGGTCCGATACTGCAAACATGTAAACATATGTGTGAAAGTGGGTGGGGTGGGGGGGGGTGGAGTGTGCTTGCGGGGGCGATGGCGGCAATTCTGTGCTTGGGGCGCGCTGCTGGGCAATGGCTGCTGGTGGGCGCCCTTGTGGGCGTCGGGTCGTATCTGAGGTCTACGCGCTGGTTGATTCTTGTCTGTGTCGGGGGGGGGGGGGGCGCCGCATGCGGTGGTTCCTGCGATAGAGCATTAGCCTCTGTAACCCACCTCCGGTGTCGCTTATTCTACGTGAGCCCTCTGACAGTGCCCTCCCCCTGCAGGGACCCCAGGATGCCATCCCAGAGCTGTGCTATCGGGAACTGCCGCAGGCCCGCTATTTCTTCCCGGTGGAGCGCCGTGCCTTCCGCCCTGGCCCAGTTTGTAAAGGATGCGAACCAGTTTTTTGGGGTAGGCGGTTCCCGCCGTTTCCAGTGTCGTGTAAGCAGCCGTTTGGCCGTGATGAGGCCCAGATCCCAGAATCGTGCCTGTGTTTTGTTCAGCTTGGTTCTTTTATAGAGTCCGAGAATGCACGCCTCCCACGTGTCCGGCAGGCCCGGGCCCGAGCTGTGATTCAGGAGTGAGGTCACCTCCCCCCAGTACGCGGTCAGGGTTGGGCAGTGCCAAAGCATGTGCAGGATATCTGCGCCCAACAGGTCACATCTGGGACAGACGGCAGTGTCGATCGCGAAGTATCTGTTTATTCTATCTGGCGTCAGGTATGCCTGGTGCAATATGTACAGTTGGATGATACGGAAGCGGGAATTGCGGGGGACGTTCACAGGGCTAGCTAGTACTAGGTTCCACTCCTTATCCGTCCAATCCCTCCCTCGGTGCGCCGCCCATTTAGCCCTAATCTGCTGTGTGGGTTTTTGCGTGTGGATGAGAAGCGCCTGTTCTAACCAATGCGTAATGTGCGAGCCTCTGCCCATTACGTGCAGATATTGGATCAGGTGGTGCATTGGCGGCTCATCCTGGATGTCACCCCAGGAGTCAGTGTATGCCCGCAGTACCGATGCATGGAGTAGGAACTGCCCGGCCGGGAGTCCCGTGGTGTCAGATAATTCCGCAAACGGGAGCAGGGCCCGTCAGCATACAGGTCGCCCATGGTCTCTACCCCAGCTGTGATCCAGTGGTCCAGATTGCGCGGCGTAACCATCCCGCTCCTCCTGGGGGTGCCCAGCAGGGGGAGGGCAGGAGCATATGGTCTGGTGGTTTGCGTCAGTTTCAGGCTGCGGAGAAAACATTTGCGGGCCACGGCCATATGCAGGGGCAGAGGACGGGGACCCTTGGTCAATGGGTGAAACAGGGCGCAGATCTGGGGGTGTGTCCATTGGTAGTCCGCAGTGGCCGTATCGTCCAGATGTGTATCGCTGAGCCAGTATGTCACCCATTGGAGCTGTGCGGCCAGGTAATACAGCTCCATGTTGGGGACAGCCAATCCTCCCTCCGCGGTCGGGGAGTACAGTTTAGCCAGCGCCACTCGGGGTCGTCCCGCATTCCAAATCAAGCCGCGAAGCATTGATTCCAGGTCGCGGAATATCCGCGTGGGGACATATGTGGGGATATTCGCGAAGTGATACAGCAGCCTAGGGAGTGCTATCATTTTAGTAAGAGCTATTCGGCTGGGCACGTTCAGCGGCAGGGTTTTCCAGAAGGACATCTGAGCTCGCAGAGAGGAAATGGCGCGCACCAGGTTGCCCTCCAGTAAGTCCTGTGGGTCTCTATAGATGTGTAGTCCTAGGTATTTAAACGTGGTCGGGTACCAAGCGAGCCTGGCCCCTCCAAGATGCACATCGCATTCCTCCTGATCGCGGCTGAACGAGTATGCCCCGGACTTGGCCCAGTTGACTCTGAGGCCCGAGACCTCTGCGAAGGTCTGGAAGATGTCCGATAGCTCGGCTGGCACCGCGGTGAGGTCCCGCACATAAAGCAGCAGGTCGTCTGCGTAGAGTGAGACTATGTGCGTTCCGTCAGCCAATGGGATCCCCCATTCCGCTCCTCTGTCCCGTAGCAGAGCCGCCAGTGGTTCAATGGCTAAGGAGAAGAGGAGGGGCGACAGGGGGCAGCCTTGTCTGGTGCCTCTACGCACTCCGATCTTCTCCGACAGCAGCCCGCCCGTCCTCACTCGGACACTGGGTCTCTGGTAGAGCAGTCCGACCATGTCAGCAAATGCATCTCCCACCTCTAATCTGTCCAGCACCGCTCCCAGGTATGGCCATTCTACTGAATCGAAGGCCTTCTCCAGGTCCAAGACCAGGCACCCCGATCTAGGCCAATGCGTCAGAGCCGCTTCCTGAATCCGGAGGGGCGGCGTAGGTTACGAGACGTGCTCCGCGCCGGCATGAAGCCGCTTTGATCGGCATGTACCAGAGTTGGTGCCTCCAGGGCCAGGCGGCGGGCCAGGAGGGAGGTGAAGATTTTATAATCAGTATTCAGCATGGCCAACGGCCTATAGGACCCCATGAGTGTGCCATCTCTGCCCGGCTTCAGCAGCGAGACCAGGTTTGCCTCGTTAAGCGAGTCTGGGAGTGCTGATTCTTCCATCGCAGTATTGTACAATTTGAGCAACTCCGGAACCAGCGTGTCTGAACACGCCTTAAAGAATTCGGCGGGCAGTCCGTCCGGGCCAGGTGATTTGCCGTTGGACAGTGTGAAAATGGCCTCGCATATTTCTTCCGCGGAGAATGGCGCCCCCAGGGCGTCTTGCTGCGAACCTATAAGGGAGGGCAGCGGGATGTCCGCCAGGTATTCTGCTATGTAGGCCGTGGATACTCTCAGTTGCGATTTGTATAGGGCCTGATAGTGTCCCACAAACGCTTGGTGTATCCTGGTTTGGGTGTACACTAGTTCTCCCTCAGTCGTGCGGATGACGGAGACCGGCTCCGTGCGTTCCTCCTGCCTGACTAACCAGGCCAAAAGCCTACCGGGCTTGTCACCGTGCTGGTGCACTCGCGCCGAATGGGCCGCAAAGTTGACGTGTCGCAGCCGTTCCAGTAGCGTTTCGTGCTCCGCCCGGGCCGCCTGCAGCCGGTCACCTGCACCTCCCACCGCCTCCTGCTCCCCGCCGAGTAGGTCCGCTTCCACCCTGCGCAAGTCCTCCTCCAGCTTCCACCGTATGCTCCCCTGTGTGCTCAAGCAATGTCCCCGTACCACCACCTTGAATGCGTCCCACTCTACTCTCGGGGAGGATGCTGTATCTGAATTGTCATCGAAGTATTGCGCTACGCGGGCCTGCAGGGAGTCTCTAAAGGGGCCATCTAGTAGTAATGTAGGTTGCAATCGCCACGTGGGGATTGGTGGGCGCGGGCGTTCCCAAGCCATGTGTAGTGTATGGGGGTTGTGGTCCGAATGAGTCCTACCCAGGTATTGAGAGTCAGTGATATGGGGCAACATTTCCGTTGATACCATGTATCTGTCGAGGCGAACATGTAACGCATGTGCTCCCGAGAAATATGAGTACACCCTAGTGTCCGGATTGTGCGCATGCCATGCATCTTTCAGACCCCACTGTGTCGCCCACTGTGTAAGTGCCCTCGTGGCCCCCTGGGAAGTCGCCTCTGGCCTTGGCGGGACCGAGCGGTCCAGCACTGGGTCTAGTACCGCGTTATAGTCGCCTCCCAGGATCCATGGGACGCCGTGCCAGGGCGCCAATTTCTCTGAGATACGCGCCAGGAAGGTGCCCTGATCCGTGTTTGGAGCGTAAATGGACGCCAGGACCACTGGTTGTCCGTCTATGCGACCCTTCACCAGGACATACCTCCCCTCCGCATCTATGTGAACTTCTGACATCACGAAGGGGGTTCCCGGCTTTACCCACAGCAGTGCCCCGCGGGCGTACGAGGAGTATTCAGTGGCATACAATTGTCCCCTCCATCTCCGCCTCAGCGCTGTCACCTCCGCCCCACTCAGGTGTGTTTCCTGCAAGAGCGCGACCTGCACGTTCTGCCTCTTCAAGTAGGAGTAGATTTGATACCTGCGCGCGGGTGTGTGCATACCTCTAATGTTCCATGTGCATATTTTTATGGCAGACATTTTAGCAATATACAGTCCTCCCCGACCTTCCCAATAGTGGCGACACCACCAAAGGCCCCAGCAGTGGCTCTCCCAGCTCTTCCGTTCCCACCCCCCACAGTACACTCAGCAAAGTTTGGGAAAACATTAGGACAGGGAAAAAAAACAATAAAGAACAACAACCAACAGCGGGCTATCCCCACTAAAATACCAAAAGGGCAGTGGCGGAACGGGCCACCGTCCATACTCTCAAGGGAGAGGAACATTTTTACTTGTTTAAGGGGCAGTGCGTGCTAAGCACAAGTTCGGCAAGACGGATATTTGGTCAGTTAGTGGAAGCAGGTCGCTTCCCTGAGCCATTCAATACAGGACGTTAGTGGCCACCCACTGCTGTCCAATGTTCCAAGCGACCCATCCTGTGTGCGGCCAGGCGCAGATGCGTGCTAAAAGACCACCCCTTCAGTGCCCACCCTGCTTACCACTAGTGCCATAAGGGCATTACTCACTGTTCCAGGAGTCCACAGTTCGGTCAGCTGGCAGGGGGGGGGGGGGGAGGTGGCCCCCTCAGTGGCAGGCGCCAATTGCGCATCATCGTCCAGTCGACCACTGCCAGCCCCCCCTCGTTGTGGCAAGGCCGGTACAGACATCTCCTGTAGGATCAGTGGATCAGGTCTGAGGTTTGCGGCGTGACGATGGGCAGTTCCACCGAGATCTGTGAGTTCGGGATCCCGTATATGGCCTCATCGTCGTCGCTGGGTACCGGCTGTCGGCCGTCCTCCTGGGCTGTCTCATGGGGGGGTGAGTTGCTTATTTGGGAAACCTTCTGCAATGCGTCGCGTTGTTCTCGGAGCATCTGGTCCAGTGTGGGGGAGAGTCCCGCCCCCTCCTCCGCGTGCTGGGACTGTTGGGTCCTGTGCCTGCGGCGTCGCCGCGGTCCTCGTGGCCTGGTCCTCGTCTCGCCTCCGCGAGAGTGTTTCGGTGCCGTGTCCGTGCCCCCGTCCAGCCACTCGTTGGCCTCCTCGGGTGTGCTGAAGAAGTAAGTGCTGTCTCCCGCCACCACTCTCAGCTTGGCAGGGAATAGTAGGGAGTATTTGAGGCCCGCAGTGCGTAGTCTCCTCTTCACTTCCATGAAGTCGTGCCTCTGGCGCTGTACCTGGACGGTGTAGTCGGGGAAGAACATGATCGACGCGTTGTCTATGCGCCTCCTCGCCCAATCGCCGTGCCTCACGCAGCACCGTGTCTCTGTCCCTATAGTTCAGTATCCTGAAGAGCAACGGCCTCGGGTTGGCGCCGGTGGTATAGGGCCTCATTGGCACCCGATGTGCGCGCTCCACGACGAAGTGCGGTGACAGCGAGCCTTCGGGCAAAAGTGTCCGCAGCCAGTCTTCCACATGTTCGGCTGGGCGGGCCCCTTCCCATTTTTCAGGAACCCCCACAAGTCTAATGTTGTTGCGCCTCGCCCTCCCTTCCGCGTCCTCAGCCCTGTCCTCCAGGTACTCCACTCTGTTCAGGAGGTCCTGCACTTGCCTGTCTGTCTGAGTGACCTTGGGCTCGATCTCCTTCACTGCACCTTCCAGGGTCTTGGTTCTGTCGGACAATTTCCTGTGGTCATCACGCAGGAGGGTCAGGTCCACTGCGACCCCATCAATTTTGGACTCCAGGGAGGTTCTAGTTTGCTGGAGGGACTGCTCCATCCGTTCCACCGCTGCCAGCACGCTGTCGAGCCTCGCAGCCAGTTGCTCGGCGGCCATCTTGTGTATCTGTCTGCCCGTCTTCCCCTTCGGCGGGGCCCCACCAGTCCCAGTGCGGGTCCGCACTCCCCCGGACATGTGCGGGTGGCGCCTGTCTTTCAGGGTCGGCCCCCGGTGCTACTCCAGTGATGGTGTCCCCTGTAGTGCTGCGCTCCTGGGTTGGGGCTCCGCGAGTGCTAGCCGGTCCCTCAGGTTAGGCCGTCGTTGTTGTTCCTTAGGGGGGGGGAGGGGATCCTCCAGCGGGTGTTTCGCCCTGCCGTCCCACGGCTGCGCCTCGCCGGCTCGGTTGTTGTTGTGGCCGAGGTGCTCGTGAGTTCTGGGTAGGTCGGTCGGGGTCTGGTCCTTTCCTTACTCATGCCCCATTGTCTCTCCGGCCGCTCTCACCTCCATGCGAGGGGGGGTCCGCAGGAGCGCCCCTTCGCGTGTCTACAATGCGGGGTGGGGGGGCGGCTATCCTATCTCCGGTGGCGCGCTGCCCCCCGGTCAGAGTTCCAGGCCTTCAGCGCCAGGCGTCGTGAACGGGTCTGGTCACCAGTTCCGGTCCGGGTCACAGCCTCTCATGCCTCACTGTCCCTCAGGCCGCTGTTATCCCCGTGGGGGGCCCCGGCATGGAGCGTACCGTCGCGTGTCTCCGTCTCAGGGGGGGGGCGGTCAGTCCGCCTCCGGCAGTGGTGTGGCGATCAGGCGGGGGGGCCGGTCTGTCCCTCTGCGGGTCTTGGGGCCGCAGTGCAAGGCCTGGGCTGTCGCTCCGCGCGGGCTCCTCTATGCTGGTGGGCGCGGGAGGGACTCACCGGGTAGCTCCGATGTCAGCACAGTATCTCGGGGAGGAGCCCCCGCTGGTCGGGGCCGCCACTTCACCGGCGCCTCTCCGGGGTCGATCTCCGCGCCCTGCCTGCCCCGGGTGTGCCGTCAGGAAGACCAGTGAGCCCGCTCAACTCACAGGGCAGCAGTCGCGCGACGGCCGCGATGTGGGGGCTGGGGGCCCGCTCTCCGCTCGGTCCGGGCCTTCCACTGGAGTCCTGCAGCGAGGTGAGGCGATCGCCGGGCCGCCGGAGGCCGTTCCCAGTGTGGCGGCAGTCGGCCAGAGGGCCACAGACAGTGTGGTGTGGCCTGCCAGTTGGGGCCTGTGTGCTGGGCCCAAGCCTCGGTCTCCCGTAGTTGCCCCGCCGGTCAGGTGTCAGCAAATCCCGCGGGTGGGCCACAGGATAGGTCGGGGTCAGCCCCGTCGGAGCCCCGAATCGAAAGTCGGCCAGATTGCCGAGAAGAGCTCCGGGAAGGTCCGCCAGCAGTTTTGGGCGGCTAAGGTTAAATGTGGCGGAGAAACGGCTCAGGGAAGGGGAGCTTAGCACGGAGCTCTACCCTAGTGCGTCCTCCGCCATTGCGTGCTTAGCCACGCCCCATGCATTTTATTTTTATTTAGAACATTGTATTAAAAATGTTTAAGTTTCTGTTATTGTTTAAATGGGACTATTTTTTTACCGCGTAAGGTTATTTTGCTTCATTCCGGACTGGAGAAGCTCGCGGTTGGATGCTGGGTCGCGTTCGGAAAGGTAAGGTGTGTTTTAGTTATTATATGTTATAGAGTAGTAGGGTTTGAGTGTATTTAGGAGGTGTGTAGTGTTATTGTGTGGTTTTAATCGTGGTTTTGGTATGTTTTAGGTGTAAGTTGGTTTTTACGGAAGTGTTGTGAGTGTTTAAGGCGTAGTGTATTTTTTTAAGTTAATGTTATAATATGTTTATTTTAATGTTTTATAGTGATGATTATGTATATTTTGAAATGTTTGGGGGTTTGTATGAGTGGTTTTGTTGTAACCATTTTGTATAGGTTCCGGGATTTTGCGGTTTCGTTCCGAAAATGGATGCGTTTTTTTTTGGGAGAAAAGAGTGTATTACTTTATTAAAGTAATGTTTTAAACTCACTCTCCTTTTCTCGTGGTTTCATGGAGTGATTTTTAATCTTTTTGTCTAATTTTCGGGGTTTTAAGGGTATCTATTTGGATTTGGAGAAGACTATGGGCCCCATTAGGATGACGGGCGGACATTGTCCGCCCGCCACCCTATCGTAGAACGGGACCGCCCGCCATAAGGGCGGGGGTCCCGTGGGGGGAATTATGATGTGCCCGCCACAGTGGCGGGCACATCCTGTAGTTTTTGCATTGTGGTGGGCGGTGCACTCTGCACCGCCCGCCACAATGTAAAAAATGCTGTTTTGCAAAGTGGCAGGCACCGCGCGGTGCCTGCCGCTTTGCATATGCAAATGTGGGGGGGTACCATAGGTACCCCCCATGTGCCCCCCAGACAGTGGCGCCAACCTGGGGGCCCTGCAGGGGGCCCCCGCAGCAATCACCGCATGCCTTTCCGTGGCGGCATTGCCGCCGCGGAAAGGCCTCTGCTTTTTGCCATTGTAATATGGCTGGCGGTGTCCATTGGACACCGCCACCATATTAATCTATTACCGCCGCGGTCGCAAGCCGACCGCGGCGGTAAAGTGGCGGACGGTCTTTCCGTCCGCCGCTGTCCCCTCCGCCATCCTAATCAGGCAGAGGGGAACACGAGTGTGGTTGTCGGGCGGATTGCCTCCGCCTGGGTGGTGGTGGCCACCGCCACCCTGGCGGAGGCAATCCGCCCGATATCGTAATGGGGCCCTATGTGTTTTATTTTTAACCTAAGTGTGTGTATGTGACTTTAAATAATAAAGTTACCACACTTGCTTTTATCGAGATTTCCTGGAGCGTTTTTTCATATTCGTACTTATTTTCGGGATTTTGAGGGTTTCACCAATTGGATTTGTAATGGATTACCAATGGAGTACATGGATAACAAGTGGCTGGAATACGTATTCTTTAGCAACATAAATTGTAAGTGTTTTTATTTCTTAATATTTGGGTGGGAAATGTCATTGTTATTATTGTTGGTATATTTGATGTCATAATAAATATTTCGTAATTGTCTAGAAAATGTTTTTTAATTTGAAATAAATATGTATGAAAATTATGGAATTTGTTTTATGATCCAATATTATTTTGTTAATTTGAACATGTTTTTAATAGTGATAAGGTATTGTTTTTTTGGATCACATAATTCACAGTAGGCTTTTTGCTATTAGGGATAGGTAGTCTAGGCCTCTTGTAGAAGGATATAGGGTGACTTGGCTTTGGAGTAGAGTAAACATTTGTTTTGTTTGTTTAGTTAGTTTTGGTCCTATTTGTGTTACTGATTGTTGGATGCGTAGTTCTTGGTAGCTTTGTTCTTTTTGTAAAGCTTCAATTAGTTTCTGTACGGTGGGTTTTCCTCTGCTAGTGGTAGCTTGAAATGCATTATGCCATCCTTCTACACTGTTGTTTGTTTTAGCTTCTTGATTCAGTGTACTTAAACATACATTCCACCTAGCTATGTGAAATTTAGGTTGGCGTCTGTGTCCTGATCTATGTAGCCTTCCCACCCATATATCTTCAAAGTAGTCTAGGAGTGGGGCTAGTTTTTCCTCATATTTTTTGTAGTATGGGCTGTCAATTAGTATGTCATAATGTTCTGCTACATCTGTAACAGGGACATAGGAAAGTGAAATTAATGTTTTAATTTGGTATGCAAAAGTGCTATCGGTAGCATATTGCACGCTTAAGGTAGATTTTTGGAGATGTCTCCAAATGCTCTGATTGAAATGATAATAGCAACCTTGTATTGCTGTGTGGGGAAATGTTTTTAATATGCTATTAATCATTGCTACCTCGAAATCAATAATTATTTTCTGTGGAAAATAATTGTTGAATTCTTGTTTAATTGTATTCAGGAGTTCTGTGTAAGTATTTTGTAGTTTGTTGGGTAACAAACAGTAAATAAATGGGATGTTGGAATGATGGTACAATCCATGTATGCTGTAGAGTTGGTAAAATGGTTTAGGGCATGTTTTAAAAGTACCAACCATCATCCAGTGTTCGCATTCCTGGAGTTTTCTTAGATTGTTTGCAGTAGCAAACATTATAATTCGGTTGGTTGGGCTTTTGTTATCAAATAGTACAAATGGTTCTTTATTATGTGTTATACTCAATTCAGGAGGAATGACTACTTCTTCAAATGTTTTGGGGTTAGGTTGATTCGTTGTTGTTACTCTTTTTTGTCTAGCAATTGTGCGTTTTAGAGAGTCAATTGAGGGTAGTTGCCCAGAAGCATGTTGAGGAACTTTTAATAGTTCCTCTTTCAGTATTTGGGTAGTTGGTTTGTCAGTTCCTGTACTTGCTTCTTTTATGCTTTCAAGAGCATCCCTGACCTCAATTTCAGTTACATTAGGGGGGTGATTGTGTTCTTTGGTAAATAATACATTAGCTTCTTCAGTTGTAGCCCTACCATAACATTTATTAGAGTAGTATTTACTACATTTCCAGAATACTTTGCGTCCTCTTTGTTTTTCTTGTGTATACACATACCCCATATAACACAGTAAAAGCTTGTTTTTCTGAGACATAACAAACTCAGCACCTTCAGTTATTTTTCTATTTCTTGTGCTTGGAAAGATTAGAAAGTAATATATTTTAAGTTTAAATATTGCTGTACACATTTTTTTACATTTCTCTTTCAATGATTATACTTACATTTATTATGTGTTGTAATTTGAAATGTTCAGAAGGTGTTTTCAAGCTTTTTCTTCTATTTTCTTGGGTTTAATAAATGTAGTTAGTTTGTCAGACAACATTTAAATATACTTACAATAAGGAATTTCTAGTGAATAATCAGTTAAGTGGTTTTTGTTGTGTTTTGGAGATCTGTGTAGAAGAAACGTAAAGGCAAAAAAAATTAATCAAATAGTTTAGAGAAATATTTACACTTTTAGTCTTCTACTTTAGTGTTAATTACAAAATAGTTTAACTTACTTGAATTATTTCTGTAGGAGTCTTGTTTGGAAAAGTATTTTTCTCAGGAAACGGTTAGTGTCACCTTCTTCTTTCTTTAGAGTTAGAAGCAGGAAATAGCAGTTGGACAATAATCCTTTAATACTGTGTATTTGATTAGTTCTTTAATTTGATTGGATGTTTTAAGAATGGGACATTTTTATTGGTTGGTTTGAATTTTTTTAAATTTAATTGCTATGTTTGTTGTTGTGGAAAAGCTATTTTTTTAACACAGCTGCAGGAAACTTGGTTTGTATTTAGTTATATTTTAAATATATGTAATTATAATTTGAGAATATATGTTAAAAGTATTGTATTTATTTATGATTTCACAGCGCTGTTTGGATTATAAGTGGCTAAAATGTTTAAATTTATTTATGTGTTTACATTTTTTTTATTGTTTTTCTAATATGTATTGTCGAGTGTATTTTATATTTTAAATGTATAGTTGTATTGTATTTACAATGTTTTAGGTATATTTTATAGTGTCGATATTACTTATTTTTCGATATTAGTGTTATCTATATATTTGCAATCGATATTTTTGTAGTGTACTGTTTATTTTTTGACAACACGATATTTGGTTATTCTATATTTTGTCTTTCGCTAATATTGTTTTCGATAATTAATTTACTCGATATTTTGTAGTCGATATTTTAGTAGTTTCTTAATTAAGTATAGGATGTCGATATATTTGTAGTCGATATTATATCGCCGATATTTTGGTAACTCGATATTGTGCTCGTCGATATTATGTCAGTGATCCCTAGTGTGGACCCCGTATATAGGGAAGTATAGAAGTCATTGAATGCGGCTGCAATCTCCACATCCTCTATTGCCATACTTCCGTCCGATTTCCTGATTTCCTTCACCATGTGATGCTGCCGCGTTTCCCTAAGTGCCCGGCCCAGTAGGCGTCCGCATCTGTCCCCTCCGGTGTAATACATATGACGCACCCTCAAAGCAGCGAATTCTGCACTATCCTGGCCCAGCGAACTCAGCTGCTTCCTAACCACCGTCAATTGCCTCCAGATCCTGGGGGCACATGTCCTTTGGTGCATGCGTTCTAGTTCCTGAACCTTTTGCGTGAGCTCATCCCTTTTCTCTGCCCCCGCTCTGTTCTCTGCTGCCGATATTGCTATAAACTCTCCTCTAAGAACTGCCTTCAAAGCCGCCCAATGTGTCGCCGGTGAACTATCGGAGGTGGTATTATGGAGCAAGTAGTCGTTTACCGTGCCTATTATTTTCTCAATTGTGTCTTTGCGGTGTAGTAGCGTGTCGCGGAGTCGCCAGCAGCGTGTGGGTCGTGTCACCGGGAGAAAAAAGAACGTCGCGGAAATTGGGGCATGATCAGAGAGGGACGCAACTCCTATGTCAACATTAGACGTCAAGGCCTGAAGGGAAGTAGAAGCTAAAAAGTAATCCAGTCTTGCGTATGTGCGATGCACGCTTGAGAAGTATGAGTATGCTCTAGTACCCGGGTGGAAGCTGCGCCAGAGGTCTACCATACCTAGTTCCCCCAATCTCGTCAGCCCCCCAGCAGAGAGGGTCCCCACCTGTGTAGTGCGCTGCGCTGGCCTGTCTAAAGTGTTGTCTAGTACCAAGTTGAGGTCCCCGCCAATGAGGATATGTCTGTCCGTGGATGCCGCCACTTCGCTGAGCGCCGCGTGAAAGAACTTTTCCTGGCCCTCATTGGGGGCACATACTGAGCAGATCGTGAAATCGGACCCTCCCAAAGAAAAGTGGTAAGACAGCAACCTCCCTTTTATCTCTTCTCTTCCGCAACACCTGCCCTCTAAATCGCTGCGCGACTAAGATCGCGACCCCAGCTGTTTAACTCGAGGTGGACGAGAAAAATTGCTGTGGGAAGCCACGCGCTTTCATCCTAGAGCAGTCCTTATGTAGTAGATGCGTCTCCTGCAGGAGACATATATCCGCCTTCGCGTGTTCAAGGCATGAGAGGACTGCTTTCCGTTTGATCGGGTTGTTGAGCCCTCTAACATTGAGGGCGAGGATGCGTAGTTCAGTAGGGTGCATGATTCATTCCTACCCTTGACTGCTCTGCACCCCTAAGACTCACCATTGAAACGGCACCTCCTCTCATGGATGGCTCACCCGCTGGCCCATGCCACAACCCGGTGCGGCCTGCCCCAATAGTCTGGAAACTCTTATTGTCCTTCCTCAGTGGACCCCCTAGGACCTGGAACCCCTCCCATCCCCCCTTGCAAAGTCTTACATACCTGTCTCTTCCCCCCTCTTTCCCCAACGTCCCTCCCACCTCCTCCCCCAACCCCTCTCCATTCCCACTCAAACACAAACTACAAAAATAGAGAACTAGACAATTGTCCATCATCTCTCACGGATGACTGTTCACAAGGTTGTGCGGGGTACATGAAGTCAAATCCTTCCTCCGTCCCCCTCTTCGCCGACCTCCCAAAAACACAATGGACCTCAAACGGTGCAAGTCTTAAACGAAAAGTCAACCTGGCTGCTGCAAGTTTAAGACTGTGGCTACTGCTTCCACAGCTGCCCTCTGGCCATCCTCGATCTCCGTCTTCGGGGGTTTCTTGACTCGGCGCCGACCCCTTTGTTGGCGCCATTGAGGCGAGGATTCTCCCGCGCCCCCTTGGCGTGGTGGCTGCTCATCCTCCTCTTTCGGCGGGTCGTTGCCCAGCACCTGACAAGCTTCTTTTAGAGAACGGAGTTGGTAGAGTTTGTTGTTAAGTTTGAACACGATCCTGAACGGGTGCCCCAACTGTAAGGTATGGCTTGCTGCTGGAGATAGCTCGTGACCGGCTTGAAGCAGCGGCGTTTCTGCAAAGTAAGTGCCGATAGGTCCTGGAAGAGGGTCGGGGAATGGCCACGAAAGGAGATGGGGTGCATCTGCCTCGCCTTTTGAAGAATATCCTCCTTAGTGCGGAAGTCCTGGATGCACACCAGAATGTCCGCGGGATAAGTCGACCCGGTTCGCTGGGGTCCAACCCTGTGTGCTCTGTCTATCGTGAGTGCCGTCTCCCCCGGTCGGCCCAGGACGTGGTTGAAGAGTTCCATGGTGAATTTGAAAAGGTCCTTGTCGTCGTTCGAGTGAGCCACCCCCCGTATACGTATGTTGTGCCACCTGGAGCGATTTTCAAGATCTTCTAGGTGTGCCTGGAGGTCCACCTGTTGGTCATGCAGTCGTATAATCTCCTGTTGGAGCGCCTCCGTTTCGACATCGCAATTGTCCTGCTTCGTTTCGAGCTCAGCCACTCGTTCTCCAATGCCGTCCAGGTCTGTCCGCACCGCTCGGATCTCGTCAGAGAATTCTTTTTTGAGGGTGTGGATGTCCTCCCTTAGAGACGTGAAGAGGGACTCGACGAAGGCCTTCATGATGGGTTCCGAGCCTGCTATCTCCGGGTCGCCCCGTCATGTTCCAGCGCTTGAAGCGTCCTTAGCCGTCGAAGGCGACTGGGCCTTGGCGAACATCTCCTTCACCGTCTTGTCTTTACGGGCCCTTGATCCCGTCAACATGGCCACCGCGTGGCACCAGGCCCTCCCTCGTGGAGATCACCAAATCAATTGTCGGGCGTGTGGACACCCCGATAGTCTTATGGTTAGGCCGCGCCAGCTACTAGACCGTACAAAGTCCGCCGGGACCCAACGCCAGGGAAATTGGTGACCGTCGGGCTCCCCCAAACTCTGTCCACTCCGGGCTCAGTCCTTGTCACCTCCGCTTCTCACCACGGCCCACACCTCACACCACTCTTGGGGTCGCCCCGACCACGTCATCTGTAGGCACTGTCGCAGCTCGCTGCTCCACTCTACTGCCTCCACCACAGTCCTCTGCTCACTTCAAAACCCAGCCCAGTCCGAGGTCTATAGCCCAAGCCGATGGCAGATATTTTGGGCGACGACGCGGCCCTCTCTGCACCACTGGGGCCCGGGGCCAATGTCCGCAATCGTCTCTAAGCCATCCCCCTGGCAGGCCCGCAGCAGCAACAGACGCGTTTTCTGTCCGTTGCCTCACGCAACACACGTGCGTGGGCCGGGCCCGCCGTAGCCGCCCTAGACCTCACTAAAGTGCCCCAGGCCCCGGGCACCCAGCCCCAGTGCCACTGAATAGTCTCCCAAGACTGGGACTGCGCCGCGAATCCCTCAGCCGATAGTTTGGGCCT
The DNA here is from genome assembly GCF_964263255.1 of Lissotriton vulgaris. Classification (NCBI taxonomy): domain Eukaryota; kingdom Metazoa; phylum Chordata; class Amphibia; order Caudata; family Salamandridae; genus Lissotriton; species Lissotriton vulgaris. The sequence continues at coordinate 958,872,348 of NC_141685.1, read as the reverse complement.
CCGTGCTCGGCGTGGGCCTCTAAACGTGGCCACCGCCCCCTCCTCCTCACCTCTTCGTCCTTGAGGGCCCCGCAACCATCGACCGCTCCTTCGTCCGTTCGGCAGGTCCACAGCAGCAATCAAGCGGGGAGTCCGCCGATGCCTCGCGCCGAGGTATGCGTGGGTCAGAACCGCCGCAGTCGCACCAGACCTCGCGCAGGGCGGTCCCAGACCTCGAGCCTCCGGCTCGGCCGCTGCCTCTCTCGTCTTCCGCTCCTCCCCCAGGGCCGGCCGTGAATGTAGGCTGCACTATGGGTCCGTCGGCGACGTTCGTCTTGGGTGCGCCGTGCATCCAATAATTCCCCCGCCGATCACCCGTACTACAGGGGACGCCAGGCGAGCTGATGGGGTCGCTGAAGAGGGGCTCCGGGAGGCCGGAGCCCGTGCTGTAGAAGGCCGACGGCGGGAGCTCAGAAGGATGCGTCCGCTCACGCTGCCATCTTGGCCACGCCCCTCGCAATCCCTTTAGAAGAATTCTGGACAAAGGGAAATCAAGGAAGATACAGATGAACTTCTGCACCTATTCATTTAAAGAATTAATCCTTACAGCTGCCCTTAGGGCAAAGCAGTTTCAAAAACATGATTGGTCTTTCACTAGAAGATCAGATATCTCTAAAGTAACTCAAACCCGTCAGTGGGTGCTAGGACGACATATCCAGGAACTGAAGGCTCTAGGTGCAACAGCTCATTTGAAATTTCCGGCAATGCTGAGAGTAAGGTGGAGAAACAAATTGTACAACTTAAGCGAGGTACCCGAGGTCGAAAATCTTATTTTATAGATTAAGACTCATAAGGACTCATAAAAGCTATAACAGGAGGTCGGAGATGCAAAGCACAAAGGGGTATGAGGAAATACCCAGCTTGGATAAAGGAAGGGTTTCCCAGGGTGGGAAGACGGTATGAGTCACAGAAGGGTACACTTTTTTCCTTATTTTATTTGAACACTGGTTGGGGAACATTAAGGAAAAACAAAATATGGTCCTCATTGATACAAAGGATAAGAACTGATAAGAGAGGCTGGACAATAACACGCCACAATAGTGAAAGGAAAAAATGGCACGTAGCTTGAGGGTACTTTCTTGGAATGTAAATGGGCCTAGGTTTAATAGATGAAGAAGGATCCTACAATGTCTCAAACTCTCTGACAACGATGTCATAATACTACAGGATACTCATTTACAATGGAAAGAATGGCAGGGAGTTCTACAGCTGAATAAATGGATCACCCACCTCGTATGCACTAATCAGTCTTGTAATGTGAAGGGGTGGCAGTCTTATATAAGAACTCAGCCCAAACCAGGGTGGAGGGCTTCACAGTAGATTCATGGGGTAGATGGCTAATAAGTTATGCTAAAATCAACAATGTAGGGTATGCATTTGTGGGGTACTGCAGTCAAAATGTTGATGACTTGTCCTCATTTAGAGAATTATACCAACAGCTTCTCGACACAAAATACCACATTATTATGGGTGGAGATTTTAATACACTGCTGGATCCAGTGTTGGATAAATCCACAACCAGACCAGCAGTGCACTCACCTAAAATGAGGGACTATGTACACCAGTTGATAAAGAATTTAGCATTGGTAGACATTTGGAGATTGAAAGCAGGACATGATAGAGTGTATACCTTTCAGAACAAAAAGCTGTCTCGCTCCTCTAGAATCGATTTCTTTTTGACAGACCAGAAACTTAATAAGAGCATCAGTTGTGTTGCACATCAACCGACACACTTATCGGACAATGCCACAGTGAAACTAGAGATGTCTTTAGAGGTCCCCTTATCACAGATTAGATGGACTCTAGATAGAACACTCTTAGGTGATCCAGAAATAATAAAAACCCTAAAAGCGGACACAGTCTCTTTTTTTAATCAAAACGAACATTCAGCACTGCCACATTTTGTTTGTTATGCTTATAAAGCCTATATTCGTGGGAGATTAATTAGTGCTGCGGCGTATAAAAGGAAGATAGGGAAGAATGAATTAAGGGAGTATGAATATTCCATTAAAGAAATGCAGGAAAAGATAGTAAATAATAATAATATTTTTTTTTAAAGATTTGTATACTGATGATACAGCAGTCACACATCCGTAAATAAGAGAATGTATGCAACAAGATAAACACCCCCACCTGGGTATAAATCAGCGGGGATCCCTTAATCAGGAGATCACCACTGCATAAATAGATACCATTATTAAAAGTTTAAAAAACTGGAAAGCTTCGGGTCCTGATAGCCTTCCCAAAGAAGTCTACACAGTTCTGAAGAAGGAACCCACCCCGTCTTTGGTAATTTATTGAATATAAAAAATGTGAATCTTACAGACCAATTTCCTTGCGCAACTCAGATTATAAAATGTATACAAAGATTCTTGCTATAAGGTTGGATAGGGTATTGGGAGATATTATTGATGTAAACCAGAACAGTTTTATTAAAGGAAGGCAGCTCTCAGACTTAACTCAGGATCTGGTGTGCGCAATAGATGTAGCTATCGTAATGGGCATCCTCTTATCTGTAATAATGATAGATGCTGCCAAAGCCTTCGATAGAGTCAGTTGGCCTTATCTTTATTAATTAACGGAAGTGAATGGTTTAAGTGGTAATTTTCTCTCAGCAATCCAAAGTATATACTCAGCACTCACAGCTGAGATATCGGTCAATGGCTCATTAACTTCAAGCTTTTGTATAAATAGGGGAACCCGTCAGGGTTGTTCTCTTTCTCCTCTATTGTTTAATCTGTATATAGATCCTCTAGCGAGGAAAATCAGAGCGGAGCAAAGAATCCCTCCATTTCAGTATTGGGATTGGTATAAAAAGAGGCTCTGTATGCAGATGATTTAATAGTTTACACAATGAATTTGGAGGTCTCACTGCCTGTAATCATGGAAAGAACAGAAATGTTTGGGAAAATCTTGGGTTAACTAGTAAATAAAGACAGAACAGAGACCATGATGTGGAATAGACCAGCCACAAATAATCTCAACCATTTAAGTAAAACTGAAATTAGATACCTAGGAATCCATGTTACGATGGACTTTGAAAAAATGGCATTCATTAACTTTATCCAACTCATGCAGGAGTCTAAAAAACGTTTGCAAAGTTGGGCTTCCCTCCCAATTTCTATTCTAGGGAGGGCCAATTTAGTCAAAATGACGATCCTTCCAAAATTCACCTTCATTTTCAATGCTCATCCTGTTCATTTTAAATAAGCCTGGTTTAAAAAAACTGCATGGTCAACTTAGCAGTTTTATATGGAGGTGCAAGTCTGTGAGAATCTCTTGGAAACAATTCAAGAAAAAAAAGATGGAGGGTGGAATAGCACTTCCTGACTTCCAGCTTTATTATTGGGCTTTCTTCTTGGTAAATGCTAGGCGTTTGTTGATGGACGTCCACGACATGCCAGAGCGATATAGAGCCTTAACAAGAGACCTAGCGGGAGAAAGTAACCATTTCCTATTTAAATTTGGTTACCAGAAATAAAAATAAAAAATCTAATTTAAGACTCTAATTGCAGCATGCAAAATACGGTCTCAAGTTATGAGAATACTAGAGATCCCATACTATAGCAATATGGCACCAATTAGGAGATCCTCTGGAACCCTCTCTGCTTGAAGGATAGTTTGGCGACCCCAATGCTAAATGCCGGACTGGTAAGGTGGAGTCAACTCACCGAGAAAGGTGTCTTGGCTCCGTGGCTCTCTCTATCCCAAACCACAAACTATAATTTATCCAGATTCAAGTTTTATCAGCTGGGTAGCTGGTCACGAACTCAGTCGAATCTGGGAATGGAAATTGAAATCTTAACGGAACTCAAAACACCCAGAATTATAGAAAAGACGTTTCTAAGTGGTATTGGGTATTAGTACAAGGGGATAATGGACAATCAACTTCTCCAGAGGAGATCTGGAAGCTGGGCATGCCAGGCTGCGATGTTCTCTACTTATGGCAAGTATCTGTTACTACACTATGGTCGTCAGTGAAATCTGCAGCACATAGGAGGAACCATTTATTACATTATACAAGGCTTACTGGTCCCCCAAGAAACATGCAAAGATGGGAGGAGGCATCTTTTTGGCTATGTTCCGCCATCCAGGCATTCTGGCAAGATGTGGGAGTAGTATTGAATAAAATCTTTGGGGTCAATATTGAGGTAAGCTTATCCTTAATTATCATTGGGTGCTGAAGGAAGACAAAACTTGTTAGGGAAAAATGTGATCTTTCCTACTCTTTACACTAATTGCTATTGCATAGAGAAATCTGTTTAAAACGGGTCTATGAACTACCACCTACCTGTGCGGGTTGACTACGTTTTTCTAGACATGTGGCAAGATTAGATTGTTAATCAGGATTACTTAAGAAAGAAAAATGTGGGGTGCTTTTCTCATGGTGTTCCCCATATTTTGATAAAATAATTACCATAAGAGGGCTGGGACAATAGAACATCTGGGTCTCATTACAACTAAGTCCAAGGATTAAGACAAAGCTCAGCAGGTTGAAGAGATTAGTGGTGGCTACTACTAGAATCCTTCTTGACTAACAGTTGAAGAAGGCTACTTAATGAACGTTAGGAGTATGGAAGTATGTGGTGCTCAGATACTAGATCTCCTTTTATATCTTGGTCCAAGCCTTTGTCATATATGAGGACTTAAAAAGAAAAAAAAAATATATATATATATATGTCAGCTCCGTATTCCTAGTATTACCCAGCCGGGTTCAGGAAACAGCACTCACGAGCACAGCAGTGTGTTTAGCAGGGGGGTTTATTCAGAACAGATGCGTTTCGGGAGAACACTCCCTTCGTCGGTATTCACATCAGAGAGGCAGTATGCAGCACCATTATCTATGTTTGTCAAAACTGTTAAAACAAACAAAGGACTATACCACAAGCGCGACCTTAAGCGCCATCTTTGAATGTGCAATTTAGACATAAGCTGTATACAATTGCTAGCAAGTTAGTTACACCAGAAATAAAGCAGTGTATCGGCACAGTTGTTATCTTAAAAATAAACCACACGTTATACATATTCGAAAAACATTTTGTGGCTAAGACAACAGTTCGTTGTTAAACACAACTCAAACCCCAGACAGAAATCACAAAATAAATGCGAGAACGTCGGCAGATCTTGCCACGGCTAGATCTGCCAGACGTTCTCGCATTTATTTTGTGATTTCTGTCTGGGGTTTGAGTTGTGTTTGCCACGGCAAGATCTGCCCGACGTTCTCGCATTTATTTTGTGATTTCTGTCTGGGGTTTGAGTTGTGTTTAACAACGAACTGTTGTCTTAGCCACAAAATGTTTTTCGAATATGTATAACGTGTGGTTTATTTTTAAGATAACAACTGTGCCGATACACGGCTTTATTTCTGGTGTAACTAACTTGCTAGCAATTGTATACAGCTTATGTCTAAATTGCACATTCAAAGATGGCGCTTAAGGTCGCGCTTGTGGTATAGTCCTTTGTTTGTTTTAATAGTTTTGACAAACATAGATAATGGTGCTGCATACTGCCTCTCTGATGTGAATACCGACGAAGGGAGTGTTCTCCCGAAACGCGTCAGTTCTGAATAAACCCCCCTGCTAAACACACTGCTGTGCTCGTGAGTGCTGTTTCCTGAACCCGGCTGGGTAATACTAGGAATACGGAGCTGACATATGACCGCGGACACCACCGCGGTAAAAGCACCCGCTTGTAGAGTGACTCGTTTCTATGGTGTAAACTGGAGCGTTCATATATATATATATATAAATATACATTACCTACTGGCGATAGCCAGTAGGTATATATAGTTAGGATTTTTTTCCTATGGGACTTTTGAAAATTCTATGTCTAATAACTTTGGCGTTTGTGGACGGAATTGGCTGAAATTTTCAGGAAAATGGCACATTTTGTTTCTGAGCAGCCCCTGTAAATTTGGGGGGGGGGGTCGTCAAGGGGGGGCCGAGAAAAAAGGGGGGTCCCAAAACGCGTTTTTCCCATTCATTTTTCCATAGGGCGGTTGGCCTCACTTTTAGCTCGAACGGCTGAATGGATTTGCACGAAACTTGGCAAAATTGTAGGGACTGTTAGCCCGATGTGCCTTTGCTAGGTCTCAATATATGTGCTCCAGTGGATTTTGAGAAATTAACGTTCAAAAAAAGATATATATCTGTAACAGCGCTCCGGGCAGCGCTCCGGGCAGCGCTCCGGTTCGCGTACTTTTCGTGTAACGGAACTTTGCGATGCGAAGCTGATTGGCTCTCCGGTGTCTGTCAACATTCTAAACAGTCCGGAGCGGCCGCCATCTTGTCTCTCGGTAGGATCGAGAGACAAGAGGAGGCCAAAACAAAGGGGGAAATGAAGGAAAGGGGGCAAGGTAGACCCCTTCTGACCCCCTAGGATTGATGAGGGGGATATTATAAAGCCACGCGGGGCCCAAAAAAAAAAAAAAAATTCCGTTTTTTTTCGCCGTAGAGACGCGTCTTGGTACGCGAACCGGGCAGCTAACCGGGCAGCTAACCGGGAAGCTAACCGGCAGTGTAACGGGAGTCTGAGGAGTAGCTGATTGGCTGTCAACATTGTAAACAGTCCGGAGCGGCCGCCATCTTGTCTCTCGGTAGGATCGAGAGACAAGAGGAGGCCAAAACAAAGGGGGAAATGAAGGAAAGGGGGCAAGGTAGACCCCTTCTGACCCCCTAGGATTGATGAGGGGGATATTATAGAGCCACGCGGGGCCCAAAAAAAAATTTAAAAATTCCGATTTTTTGGCCGTAGAGACGCGTCTTGGTACGCGAACCGGGCAGCTAACCGGGCAGCTAACCGGGAAGCTAACCGGCAGTGTAACGGGAGTCTGAGGAGAAGCTGATTGGCTGTTAACATTGTAAACAGTCTGGAGCGGCCGCCATCTTGTCTCTCTGTGGGATCGAGAGACAAGAGGTGGAAAAAAAAAAAGGTGTAAATGAAGGAAAGGGGTAAGGTAGACCCCTCCTGAACCCCTAGGATTGATGAGGGGGCTATTAAAGTTCCCCGCGGGGCAAAAGAAAAAAAAAATTCTGATTTTTCGCGGTAAAGGTGCTTCCCGGTACGTTAACCGGGCAGCTAACCGGCAGCGTAACGGGAGTCCGACATATTGTGTTTTTTGAACGTTTGCCATATGTGCACGTGTGGATTTTGTCTAATTAAGGTTAAAAAAATATATATATATCTTTAAGCGTGCTCTGGCGCGCTTACGTTACGGGTTTTGTTTGCGCTGCAGAGATGATACGTCACGGTTATGCGATGCATCATGAGGCGTCTCACGGGCTACGTGATACGTCACGTAATAAAGAATATATTTTACAGCTATAGATATTAGCTTTTAAAAAACCAATGAAATTCACTGAAAAAACCATAGGTTATAGACCATATATAGTTAGGACTTTGCATTTACAAAACCTTGAAAATTCACTGAAAAAACCATAGGTTATAGACCATATATAGTTAGAGATTAGCATTTACAAAACCTTATTTTATTCGCACAAAACCATTGAAATTCCATATATAGTTAGTTGCACTAACTATATATCGCGGACCCGCAATCCACTGCTAATGATGTCACATATTACATCATTCATGACATGGTCAGTGACATCACTGATGACATCACTGATGACATCTCAAATGACATCACTGATGACATCACTGATGACATCTCAAATGACATCACCGATGACATCACTGACATCTCATTTGACATTACTGATCACATCACTGATGATATCATTTATGTGATAATGCAATGAACATCTTCAGACTCTAATATAACCTTAGATACACTCAGTGTAAACAGACACTCACAGACTGTCACACATCCATGGAGTTACTCACACACCTAGTCAGTCATGCAAAGAATCAATCACACCTCCATTTCCTCAACTATACAGTTATACACACCTTACTTATTCAAACATATACTAACACATATTTACTCTCTTATACAATCCCTGATACAAGTTCACAATGATCCATACAGCCACTCTCACATTCACTGGCTCTTATGTTCAGTTATTTATATATGTCAACTCTCACATGGACTGTGTTTTATGTACTTACTTTGACATGTAGCACTGAGATATACATTCACTCACCAATACACTCATGCACACAGTCAACTGTCCATACAGCTGTTTCTACATGCACTTTTGAACCCATACACCTAGGGAATCAACTGCTCACACATCTATGCACAGAGTCATACACCTCCCAGCCACCCACACACATACTCAATCTCCCATACAAATACTTGGGCAACCATTCAATAACCCATATAGTTACTGATATAGCTACTGATTTAAACATGCAGCAGTTTACAGAACAACATATATAATGATTGCCAAATTAAGACACTTTAGTCACTAACCCATGCACTCAGTGAGACACATTTAATCATTCTCTCATACAGTCAGTCATGCACCTACTAAATCCTTCATCCTGACACTTATACATCCACTCATTCTTCAATATGTAAGACATATTTTAACTTTACAGAAACATACAGTCACTGGGTGTTGTCATCAGTGATGTCATCAGTGATGTCACTGACCATGTCATGAATGATGTAATATGTGACATCATTAGCAGTGGATTGCGGGTCCGCGATATATAGTTAGTGCAGCTAACTATATATGGAATTTCAATGGTTTTGTGCGAATAAAATAAGGTTTTGTAAATGCTAATCCCTAACTATATATGGTCTATAACCTATGGTTTTTTCAGTGAATATATATATAAATATGAGCGAAACGTCATGCGGCATACTCTGCGATAAATAAATGCTATGCACCTAACTGGTCCGTGTCCTGTTGATCTTTGGCGTCCTACCTGGCGTTGAATTGGATGTTCGGAATATATATATATATATATATATATATATATATATATATATATATATATATATATATATATATATATATATATATATATATATATATATATATATATATATATATATATATATACCTACTGGCGGTAGCCAGTAGGTATATATAGTTAGGACCTAGTTTCCATATGAAATCCCCAACATTCTATTGGGAATAACTTTGGCGCTGGTTGATGAATCTTCCCAAATTTCTCAACGAAGATGGCTCGCTCCGCTCCGCTCCTTCCCTGAAAGTTTGGGGGGGATTCGTCAAGTGGGGGCTGAGAAAAAAGGGGGGTCTCAAAACGTGTTTTCCCCATGTTAATTTCCATAGGACCTTTAGACTCAGCTACAGCTTGAACCGCTGAAGGGAATTACACCAAACTTGTCAAAATGGCAGTGTCTGGTATGCAGATCACGCTTTTGGTAAAATAGTGTAAATCCCTCCAGTGGTTCCTGAGAAAATTAGAAGAGAAATCAATTATATATCTATAAGCGCGCACAGGTGCGTGCACCCCGCGATTTTTCGCGATTTTTTTGGGGGGGGCTTGGGGGGCTTCTCTCTTTCATTTTAATGTTTTTAATTTAATTTCGAGGGTGCCCACCCCTCGTTTTGCACCCCGAGATCACCGCCGCCGCCCGAGCTGCCTTAAGATGGCCGCCGCCTGGTTGTGGGCGGGGCCGGGAGGACGTGGTTTTCGCTTCCCCCTGCCTGGGGGAAGCCTTTGCTGTGGCCGTCCTGTCTCCCGTGCCGAGGGGAGACCGGGTGATGCCCTTCTACGGCGAAAGTGATCACCTTGAAGTGGCAGGTAAGTTTTACAATCTGGGCACCTGCTTTTGTTGCTTCCCCCAGCAGCGAGACCTGCCGCCGGCACTTTTGGATTCAGCTGAAGCGCACGCACTGTATCGTTTTGATTATATGCAACTTTTGCGGACAGGGTGCCAGCCGTGCGGTTGAAGGCACTTCTTGAGAAGTCTTACATGTGGCACTGAGGAGGAGAACCTTGATTTATTTATTTTTCCCAGTTATATAGCGTGAAATCGACCCGAAGGTATTGGAGCGCTAGCGCTGTACACGAGCAACACAAAAAACACTGTATAATGCATTTTCGTTTTTTTTTACGGCCTGCTTTCCGCATTAAAGTTTGTGCGCAGGCAGGACCGGGCCTGGTAGGAGCATGAAAATAACAGTAGTAGGAAGCCATCTCCATCTAAGAGGTGACGCCGCAGCCGAGCTCAGTTTACACTTTTAATTTCCTTCGCCTCCGAGCTCGTTTACATTGTTAATTTCCTTGCTCAAACAAGCCGCTGCACAGTGTCATTGCATTTGGTGGCCCACGCTGCAAATTAAATATGTTGTCTTTATAGCATTTTGCTAATTACTTATACGAGTCTTGTCATTTATGACAACATGTAATTTATTTAAAAATCGAAGTCCAGCGGCCGTGATTGGTGACGAGTTAAACAGCGCCGAGCAGGCTGAGCTTTTAGCACTCATTACTGGCAGGCATGCAGGAGGACACGGGACAGCGGCGGGTGGTGTCGGCGGTTTTGGGGAGTGGGTGGGGTACTTTTACTTACCCCATCAGGCCGGGCTTTTCTCTTCCTGCTAAACTGCCACGTATGGGATCTCATTGCTTCTTGCTATCTTAGCTAGCGCCAAGAAGCCTTTTTTGGCATTCGAGCGCTTTAGAAGAACACCTAATATGATACATATAAAGAAAGTGTGACCAATGACAAAGAATTCAATGAAAAGAAGGCTACGGCAACGAGGAGGGATAAATGAGGGAATGTGGAAAACGGAGAAAACGAAAGATAGTAGTGTAAAGAAGAGAAAAAAACAAGAGAGAGAGGGAATAGAGTAAGAATTTTGGACAGAGAGAGGGATGGACATGAAAAAGGAGACAGTAGGAGTGAGAAGTGGGAGAGACAGGGTCGAGGAGTGTAGAGACAAGACACGGGAAGAACATTTGAAAGAGAAGGTGAGGATGAGAAGGAGAGACAATGTTGAGATGAACAGAGGTGACAGAAAACAGACCGGACAAGCAACAGAGTGGCGTGATAAGAGGAAAGAGTCGGAAAAAGGCGCACCGAGAGATCAGACACGAAGAGGATGAGACAGAAAGAGGTGAGAAGCTTTGGATAATTAGGCCGACATTAGAGAAGCATGGAGTAACAGGCGCCACAAAGAGGGGAAACTCCGCCAGGGGAGACAGGTAGGAGCAGACAGAGGTGGTGACGACTGGAGAAGAGGGAGGAAGGCTTGGTACAGCAGGATTTGCAGACATTCAGGGGAATGGGAGGGGTGTGGAACTGGGGTACCCCTTAAATTCTTGTTTGTTGTTTTTTATAGCACATGCTTCACTCTGCAGGATTTTCAGAGCGTTGAACATAGTTAGTGTGAAAACACCAGGCAGAAGTCAACCAACTGTTAACTGGACACAGAGCAGAGAAAATACTACTTACATTACAGCTAGTGTTTGAGGAACGCATGTGGGTTCGTTGCAGTGATATAAATGGTGGATAATAGGGCATTAGGTTAGTTCAATGCAGTGTATGCTGGATATCAGTCTTCCAGTACACATTGACAACAACTAGGCAGTTGTGCATTAACTGGTAGACGTGACACAGCAGATAACATATAGCCGTCCAAGATAGGTATACGGGTGCGACAGCCTGGCACGGAGCCCAAAGTACCAAGTGCCAACACCAAGAAATAAGGACGTGATTAGAATAAAGCAGCCTTTTGAGTGGGAAACAATTAGTCATACATTGATGACTGGATTGCAAACAATCCAGAGCACAAATACAGCAGAATATGTGAGTGGGTAGCGTAAAGTACAATACTTTACGTAGGCCCCATGGGCCAAAGGAGCCATAGATTAAATATTAGACATAATGTCACATATACATGCAGCAGCTTCAGGTGTAGGTAAGGTAGAGCCTAGGATGAAGCAACAATTGCCAAGTACCGACATCAATAAATCAATCTATGAATCAACTAGAGCAGCAGTGCATGTGAGGCATGCGTATTCATGCAAGAGGGACGTATGAGCAAAGACTAGAGTAAAGGTTCAAAAGCATAGGAAAATGCAAGAGGACAGAGTAAGACAAAACAACGCGGAATAGGGCATAATTGGTGAAAAGAGGCCTCAGAGGCTCGAGATTATTGGTAAAGGAATGGTAATGGGAGATGGTTGAGCCCAGAAATGGGGGAGGTTTGGTACACACAGAGCTCTGTTCCCCAGCAGCGACTGGACTGGCAAAGACAGCGGCATGTACCAACTTGTGTCTGTGGGGTGGACGAGTTCCCCATCTATATGTCCAAGAGAGGGAATCTCACACTTGTCAGAGTTCAGCCTACTCTAAACTTCACATGAAAGTTGCCAAAGAACTCCATGTGTGTGCAGTTCTGTGGGGCTGGTGCATACAGGCCTGAGGCTTACAATACAGACACCTACTGATGCCTCTTTGATTATGTTCTGAATTCAGTGGAGTAGTGGCAAAAAAGCCATTACGATTGGTTACTTTTTGCTTTTAGGGATATATGTTAGTGTCTTTGAAAGAATAAAAGTGCTGTGATTTTTTTACATATTGAATTGTTTTAATCGAAGTGACATTCCTTAGTCCCAGCACCACAGCGTACATTTTCAAACTAATACGAGTAAGGTTTTTGTGTCTGAATACAGACTGCTTTATAGGTCTCATAGATCTCATTTCAGTACATATTAGGAGGGTGGTTGAAATTCAGGAACACCCCTAACACCAACTAAATTAGTATACACTTTGAGTCTTGATATATTCCATGTTGTGCTGTTAGTTTATAGAAGTGAAGGAGTCCTCCTGCAGGATTACAGCTGGTGTGGTAGCTTTGGAAGAACGTTTATTGACAACACTGCAAGACATTTATGTAAAAAAAGAAATTGGCAAAATATTTGGGGAGACAGTCTATCAAGCACGCAGTAATAACTTAGACACTGTCCACAATGTCCACAGAAGTAGCAGTTTGAGTATGCCCCCCCCCCAGTAGATATGCTTGCACTAATATTTTAATCATAACCCTGTTCCTGTTTAGTTTAAGGGCTCTGTCCCTCCGCCTACCTCCCTCTCCCTCTCCCTCTGTCCCTCTGTCCCTCTCTCTCTCTACCTCTCACCCTCCCTCTACTTCCCTCTCCCTTTCCCTCCTCTACCTCCCTCTCTCTCTGTCCCTCCCTCTCCCTCTCTGTCCCTTCCTCTCCGTCCCTCTGTCCCTCCTTCTCCGTCCCTCTGTCCCATGCCTCACTCCCAATTTATAAAGCAAGAATTCTTCCATAAATCAAAAGTTACAAACAGACTTTGTAATGTCATAACTCTCGTGACGGCTTTCTATATATATTCACTGAAAAAACCATAGGTTTTAGGCCTTATATAGTTAGGAATTAGCATTTAAAAGACCTTTGAAATTCACTGAAAAAACCATAGGTTTTAGGCCTTATATAGTTAGGAATTAGCATATATATATAGATATATAAATTAGCTTTTAAAAAACCAATGAAATTCACTGAAAAAACCATAGGTTATAGACTATATATAGTTAGGAATTAGCCTTTAAAAAACCAATGAAATTCACTGAAAAAAACATAGGTTTTAGCCCTTATATAGTTAGGAATTAACATATAAAAAACCATTGAAATTCCTCCTATATAGTTAGCTGGACATTTTATTGATATAAAACCAATGAAATTCAACATATAGTTAGTATGTTAGTAATATTTCGCGCATCCGCAATCCAATGCTGATGATGTCACATATTACATCATTCATGACATGGTCAGTGACATCACCGATGACATCACTGATGACATCTCATTTAACATCAATGATCACACCACTGATGATATACTTCATGTGATAATACAATGCACCTCCTTACACTAATATAACTTCTGTTACACCTAGTGTAAAATACAGAGTATCATTATTTAAACTATTGACACACCAATACCATTTACTACATACCCATTCACTGATTCCTACGTCTACATGCACATTCATTCATTCACCCATAAGGTCATTCGTACATACTGTCACTCATCATTGCAACACTATCATATGCACTCATACACCTATGCAGACACTCACACACTGCCACTCATCCATGGAGTTACTCACACACCTACTCAGTCCTGTAAAGAATCAATCACACTTTGATTTCTTCATCTATACAGTTAAACACAGAACAGCTTACATTTTCACAGATATACTAACACATACTTACTCACTTATACAATAAAATCCTTCATCCATACTCTTATACATCCTCTCATTCTTCAATATGTAAAACATATTTAAACTTTACAAAAACACCCAGACACTGGATGATGTCATCAGTGATGTCATCAGTGATGTCACTGACCATGTCATGAATGATGTAATATGTGACATCATCAGCATTGGATTGCGGATGCGCGAAATATATAGTTAGTGCAACTAACTATATGTTGAATTTCATTGGTTTTATATCAATAAAATGTCCAGCTAACTATATAGGAGGAATTTCAATGGTTTTTTATATGTTAATTCCTAACTATATAAGGGCTAAAACCTATGTTTTTTTCAGTGAATTTCCAAGGTTTTTTAAAGGCTAATTCCTAACTATATATAGTCTATAACCTATGGTTTTTTCAGTGAATATATATATATATATATATATATATATATATATATATATATATATATATATATATATATATATATATATATATATATATATATATATATATATATATATATATATATATATATATACCTACTGGCGGTCGCCGGTAGGTAGTTATAGTTAGGATTTTTTTCAATGTTAAATCTCAAAATTCTATTTGGAATAACTTTGGCACCGGTTGACGAATCTGCCTGAAAATTTCCTGAAAATGGCCTCGTCGAGCTCCGGTTCTCCCTTGAAAGTTTGGGGGGGATACGTCAAGCGGGGGCCGAGATAAAAGGGGGGTCCCAAAACGCGTTTTCCCCATGTTAATTTCCATAGGGCGGTCGATTTCACTTTTAGCCCGAACGGCTAAATGGATTTCCACCAAACTTGGCAAAATTGTAGGGACTGGTAGCCCGATGTGCCTTTGCTATGTCTCAAGATATGTGCTCCAGTGGATTTTGAGTAATTTAGGTTCAAAAAAATATATATATCTATAGGCGCTCTCCGGTGCGCGCACCGGAGAGCGCTCCAGGCGCGACACGCGACTTGCGCGCAGAAAGCTGATTGGCTCTCAGTTGTCTGTAAACATTCTAAACAGTCCGGAGCGGCCGCCATCTTGTGTCTCGGTAGGATCGAGACACGAGAGGTGGGCAAAACAAAGAGGGAAATGACCATAAGGGGGCAGGGTAGACCCCCCCTTGACCCCCTAGGTTTGATGTTATGTTATGTTATGTTATGTTATATTGATTTATTATGCGCACAGATACCCCAGCCAAGGGGCGTCCCGGCGCAGAGACAAGGTAGAACATGTGGGGGCTATAAAAGGGCCCCGCGGGGCATTTAAAATATTTATTTTTTTTCGTTTTGCACGGGGGAAGCGCCCGGTACGCGCATCGGGGAGCGGCCCGGGGAGCGTAATATGAGGAAAAAAGATGACAGAGTTTTTAAAAAATGAAGTTTTTATTTAGAAATTGGAGGTAGTTCTAAAAAGAACTTTTTTTTTTCTTCTTTTTGTTGTTTTATATTTTTTTTGTGTTTTTTGAACTTTTTGAACTTTTTTTGGCTTTTCAAAACAGTTTTATATTTTTTTTGTATTTTTTTAGGGGGAGAAACAAAAAAAGGGAATTGAAACTGGCTCAACTGGAGCAAAAAAATAAAAAACCCAAAAAATTACTTCTTTTTGGGGCACTTGTGATTATCACCTGCAAGGACGATGAGCTAAACGCTTTTTTCACCATAGGCGATA
The DNA here is from genome assembly GCF_964263255.1 of Lissotriton vulgaris. Taxonomy (NCBI): domain Eukaryota; kingdom Metazoa; phylum Chordata; class Amphibia; order Caudata; family Salamandridae; genus Lissotriton; species Lissotriton vulgaris. The sequence goes on along the minus strand of NC_141685.1, from coordinate 958,856,505 downwards.
AGCTTGCCACATGCAGAACAAGTGATTTTAAAATCAGCAAATCTTGGTTGAATGCAAGGCATCATCTCGGATGTTTCTGGTCCCGATGAAGTCGGTTGGTTTGTTTGGGAGGTGGTCCTTGACGACTTGGGGAGGTTACTGGCCAGTTCCCTGAACTCAGCACGAGAGTAGTTGTTTGGGTGCTTTCTGGTCATATGACGAATCATGGTATAGTTACCAAATGAATATTTTTTGTTTGGGTTGCCCCGTGAAAGTTCATCATTGCAGATTAGGCAAGTTACCTTGGGTGCTTTAACTTTTTTCTTGCCCTCTGGGATTGAAAAAAACTCCCATATAATGTGTGGCTTGGGTTTGTATGGAGTATTTTCTTCAGGCAGCCATCTTCTCCTCCCCTCCTCCTCTTCCTCTTCCTCCTCCTCCTGTTCTTGACCACCAATATAATCTTGAGATGGTCCTCTTGGTGGTTGTGGTGGTGGTGGTGGGGCAGATGCACCAGCTGCTGCTGCTACTGAAGCCATTATTAATATCAAAAAGGTACAGAGATGTACAAACAGGTCTTCCTCAGTCAAAGGACAAAGTCAGAATAAGGAAAAAAGGTGGGGTCTTTCATCATTTAGAAAAAAAACTGTCCTGAACCAATGAGAAGTGTTATTTTCAGGTCACAAGACCAGGGGCTTCATCATTATGAAACTAAAACTGTTATGAACCAATGAAAAGTGTTATTTTCAGGTCACATGACCCGACGCGCTTACGCTACGCGCCCCGGGGCGCGCCCGGGGGCGCTTCGGGTCGCGTAGCGTAAGCGCGTCGGATGTTTACGTTGCGCGATCGTATTCGCTCGAGTACTTCCGGGTGCGCTTACGCCGTGCGTATCACGCGGACGCGGCTACGCGATACGTCATGATCATGTTTTCGTTCGCGATATTGGCGCTTACGGGACGCTCCTCGGAGCGCGCCCGGGGGCGCTTTATAAAAGTACGCTTTTCGGTGCGCTCCCCGGGAAGCGCACCGGGAGCGCTCCAAAGCAAAAAATAAAAAAAAAAAATGGGAAAAATTGTAGGGACTGGTAGCCCTATTCTTTTTTTTTTTTTTTTTTTTTTTTTTTTTTTTGAAAACCTTTATTGTGCATCAAATCAGTACAAATACGGGCCTACAACCTTCCGGCCGGCCACGCTAACAATTGAGCATCAATGCAGCTTTACGACGACACAGCAATATCTTTGTTATAGGCAAGCATTAAATGAGTTACACTGTAAGTACCATATTACCATGTCTCAGGATCGGTGAAGGTTAATTTTAAGGTTTTCATCGCGACAATGAAGTTCAGGTCGTACTACTCCGTACTAACACAAGCAAGAAGAAGAGAACTAGGTCCACGTAGGTGGGACTCGACAACAAACATCCATATCAATCAGAGCGACTCGCAACATGCAAGTTCCTGCCAGAGGACGGCCACACAGTATGCATACCCCAGGAGAGGACGCAACATCCCAACCAACACCGCGCCACCACCCATCCCCCAGTCTGCCTAACACGGGCCTAGGAAAGAGGAAAGTATATGAAAACAAAAGGCACCATAGAAATAAACACCAACTAAAACGTACCCCCCCACCCTACACACATGCAGAGGCTACGGCCTACCCCCCCCCTAGCAGAGTGTTTCATCTCCCCAAAAAACCCGAAATGTAGTAAGAAAGAGAAATTGAGAAGAAGAAAGAAAAGGAAAAGGAACGAAAGGACGCACATTTCACATAAGACCGGAGGAGGGCCAATCCAGCATGCCCGATGCAATGAACACACGAATAGCAACGTTACCCACGGCCGCCCGACCCCAGGCCCCGACCTAGTACCCAATCGATCTGTACCTCCAGCAAGTTACGTCCACAGTCCCGGTCATACACATAGAAAGCAGCAGCATGATCGAACACATCATCAACCCTGTCCCCTTCGAACCGGCGAGTCAACAGGGTCCAAATCCAGATCAGCCAACGTGGATGGGGAGGGCTCCGGTGAAATCCAGTGCAGGAGTCGAGGTGCTTGCGACGGGGCAAATTGTTTAAAAGTTCGATGACATAGGGCACAAGAGTTCTTCACGGCCAAACCGAAGTTCGCACAACTGGGCGCAAGACCAAATGAAAGTTCCAGCGTAGCAGCCCGACGGGGTCCAAGCGGCAAGTCCAGAATGATGCGAGGAAGCATGTCGCCAGAGAACAAAGGAGAAGGGCAACATGGCGTCCGAGGCCCGAACAACGGCCCCAGCGAAGAAGCGGCGCCGCCGGACCCTCCCGAGGCAGAGCCGAGGGGCACCACAGCAGTCATGGAGGCGCGCCCATCCATCGCCCCGGTACACTCCAGAGCGGGTGATCCACCTTCAACCGGTGGAGGATGTGGCGCAGTGCGCAGAGCTGAGGGGCAATCGTGACCAGCTGGAAGGATCTCGGCGAGCCGGGCCCCCAAATCGGTAGTGATGACACGAAAGGCCATACGCAAGTCCACAAGTGCATCTAGGACATCTCGCAGCCCCAGCGGAGGATCCAGAATGGGAGATGCGCAACTGGCCACCATCTTGTGCGCACGGCTGTGGAGCGCCATGGAAGCAAGCCTTACTCGTCAGCGAGCCGCCCCCGAAAGGCTGTGCAATGTCAGCAGGGCACAGCTGGCACTGGGATGGGAGTGCAACCGGTCAAAAGGGGGCTTCATAGATCAGGGAGCCAGCAAAGCAGGGAAATCCACTGGCAGATGCAAGAATGCAGACGCGGAAAATGGCGTCCGCCGCGGGAGAGTGCAACAAAGAAGCAATCCCGGCCCTCATCCAGCGAGGCCGGGATACAATGAGTGGAGGCGACACAATGTTGCAGGGAAGGCGCGCTGGGCAGCCAAGCCGAGGAAAGCCCAAGCCGAGGAAAGCTGCAGTGGGAAAGCCCAGCGCCTGCCCGTGGAGCCAGTCCACCGGCACCTCCCCCTCCGCTGCGGCCGCCGCTGTTGTTGTCGCCGCCGGCCGTCTCTGCACTCGATGTCCCTGCTGTGGCCACTCAAGAGGCCGGGGTGGAAGCGGAGGCTCTACACCCCCGGGATCGCTCCGCTTTCGCCGGAATCCGTCGCAGCGGGAGTAGGAGCGTCTCCGAGGTAAGTGGGGTTCGCGGAGGTGCAGGATTAGGGCCAGGATATCGGGAAAAGGCACCCGGGTCGACGGAGCCGAGGCGCTAGGCGGCCATCTCGGCTGCTGGCTAGGCTCCTCCCCTGGTAGCCCTATTCTTAAGTGGTTTTTACGAAAATTAACTTTGATAAAATATATATTGTGCTACATTGGGCTATATATATATGCCAAAATGCCAAAATGTAACCCAAATGTAGTCCAATGTAGCCCAATGTAGCCCAAAGATGGCCACCAGAGACCAAAAAATGTAAATGTAGCCCAAATTTCAACTAGATGTAGCCCAACTGTAGCCCAATGACAGAATGTACCAGAGTGTTCTAAAGAACAACTAGAGTGCTAACAGTCTTATTTATAAAGTGAGACTTATAGTTAGGAATTAGCATTAAAAAAAAACCTATGAAATTCACTGAAAAAACCATAGGTTTCACACCAGTTATAGTTAGGAATTAGCATTTAAAAAACCTATGAAATTCACTGAAAAAACCATAGGTTTCACACCGGTTATAGTTAGGAATTAGCATTTAAAAAACCTATTAAATTCACTGAAAAAACCATAGGTTTCACACCAGTTATAGTTAGCTGGAAATTTTACTGATATAAAACCATTGAAATTCCCACGTTATAGTTAGTCGGACTCACTATAACTTGCGCGTGCAATGCACTGCTGATGACATCACATATTACATCACTCATGACATGGTCAGTGACATCACTCATGACATCACTGATGACACCATCCAGTGAATGTGTGTCTTTCTGAAAAATAAATATGTTTTATATATGTATATGTAAAGGTCGATGGGAGAATAAATGTTTAAATAAGTGTCTAAATGGATGGTTTTAAAAAAAAAATAATATTGAATAACTGGCTTATTAAGTGTATCTTAGTGAATACATATATTAGTGAGTAATGTTTAAATATTTAAATATATGTATCAGTGTTTCACTTTGTGTATAAGTGGCTGCATGGGTTGGTGAGTAGCTACATATGTGTGTATATGGGTTATTAGATGTTTTTTTTAGTATCAGTATAAGTGTCTGTATGATTTGGTGGGAGTGTTACTTAGCACATAGATGCATAAATGACTGACTCACTGTTTGTATGTGTTTTGAAGACAGCATATGTGCCGGACTGTATGGGTGAATGAGTGTGTATATGTATGTGTTAGTAAGTGAATGACTGTCTTACTAGTGTCTTTATCAGTAACTACATATGTTTTAATCTAGTATATGTGAGTATTGATGTATATAAGTGAGTATATATGAGAGTGAGAGATTGAAAGAATTCTTGTTTTAATAAGTATGTGTTTCTATAAGTGATTTTTTAAGAGAGTAAGTATGTGTAAGTTTCTTTAGAAGTAAGGTGGTAGTGTGTGTATAGCTGTATATGCAAAAAAATGGATGTTCAATAGTTTATTTGCATGTGTGAGTATGTGTGTGAGCAACTTTTGGCAGACTGTCGGTGTGTTAACGGATGTATAGGTGTCTCACTACATATGATGAGTGAGTATATGTATGACTGACTATATAGAACTGTTGATGAATGAGTGGATGTGTATATAAATGGTGGAATTACTGAATTGGTTGTTGTAACTGGTATAGGTATCTCCACTTTTTTGAAAATGTTAGTTTCTATTTTTGAATATGTGTTTCAAGGGTTACTTTACAGTGAAAGGAGGTCTGTCACTCTGTCACAAGGACGGTGTCATCAGTGATGTCATGAGTGATGTCACTGACCATGTCATGAGTGATGTAATATGTGATGTCATCAGCAGTGCATTGCACGCGCAAGTTATAGTGAGTCCGACTAACTATAACGTGGGAATTTCAATGGTTTTATATCAGTAAAATTTCCAGCTAACTATAACTGGTGTGAAACCTATGGTTTTTTCAGTGAATTTAATAGGTTTTTTAAATGCTAATTCCTAACTATAACCGGTGTGAAACCTATGGTTTTTTCAGTGAATATATATATATATATATATATATATATATATCGACACCAAACCAAACTTTCCATCAAAATAAGGCGCTGACTCCGTGAATCAAAATCCAAACGATTTTTAATGGCTCATTTGCTGCATAGACGCGTTTCGGCGGCTTGCCCCGCCTTGCTCACTACATCTGCATTGTCATTATGTTACACTTTAAATATACATGAATGTTACATGGTTGCTGAGGCGTTTGATGTGTTACACGTTTTCATTGGCCCAGGGTTGGTATGGTTACATGTTTAACCCTCATGTGTGGACATAGAAAAGTTTCATGACTTGCATGTGAAACATCATGTCAGTCTTTCACCTATGTTTATGCAACTTGGTAACGCTCAATTGAACCACATTACTAAAAGGTCCCTTATATTCATTGTTACATGTGTTAACTTCACACTTGTATAATTCATGAATTTGAGAACACTTTAAATTACATTTCATAAAATAAATAAATGAAATAAAGTAAATTAAATAAACGTGCGTCCACACTTATTACAAATCTTATGCACACGTGCACTGTCTGCCATAAGTTTGCCATTAGTTTTAGTGGTAACTGATGGTTGCGCTAGCGATTAGTGATGGTGATGCTGGAATTATCCCTCCGTGACCACCCGTGGATGGACATGCTTGTAGGACCAATATGAGGAGTACAGACCCAGATAGGTTATGCTGCTCCCTCGTGCATGTGCCATACTTAAGGTATTATACGTTTGATGATATATATGTACAGCAGTAATTACTCTGTCAATTACAAATATTCATTTCCCAACTATAGCGTCAGCTAAGTCAAGTGCTATATGTTATTCATGTTAAACATATACATGCCGGCGCAGCTCATTAATGCAGTACTTAACAAGTTGGCTTTCTCTCTTCTCCAAGTGGAGTAATGGCTTGTGACTTGTTTTAGTGTGATTAGTGGGGTAATAAAAGGTTCACAAATTAAAGGTGATAACTAGGGCTACTTGTGATTAGTTACGTGGAAGGTGACTTTGTTGCTGTGCTTGTGGTTTAAAAACAGTTCTAAGTAGTAGTAGAACAGCAGATGTTAAAGAATGGGTTTAGAGGGATGGGAAGAGTACATACTGATTCATAGGTGTACGTTCAGGGCTTCATCCGCGTTCAATCCGAACGGGATTTTGGAGTTCAGAAGGATTATATATCTGGACTCCAGTCGGCGTAGGGCTAGAATACGGTTGCCTCCTCTCGCATTTTTAGGTACACTATCAATGACATAGTAAGTGAGATTCTGGGCATTACCTTCATGTAGCTGGTTGATGTGCCTTGCTACCGGGTAAGTAGGGTCTTTGTTCACTATTGCCCTCAAGTGCTGCAATATTCTGACATGTGCTGGGTGGATGGTGGAACCTACATATCTCTTGCCACAGACACATGTCAGCACATACACCGCAAATTCGGTTTTGCACGAGTGTTGTGCTCTTATGGTGTATGGTTTGTGTCTGAATGGTATACTGACTGTAGTGGTATTTATCCCGTGGTTGCAGGCTTTGCATTTACTGCATTTTTTGAAGCCTTTTTGGTTCTGTAACCAATTTTTCTGTTTTATGATTGCTGGGGCATTGCATACCAGTTCACTGCGCATGGATTTAGCTTTTCTATAGGTTACCAGGGGACTTTTACCCACCAACTGGCCAATGGTAGGATCGTTGTGTACTAGTGGCCAATGTCTCCTGAGAATTTTGCGGAGATTTGCGTGATACCTGTTGTATCCTGTTATTAGCCTTGGTGGCTGTTGTTCATTTATTACAGGACTCTTCTTGTCTTTGGGAGGGAATATGAGTTCCTGTCTGGTTTTGTTTTCACACTTGGCCTCTGCCCCCCTACAGGTATTCTCCGTATATCCCCTGTTTTTTAACCTATGGAAAAGGTTCTTTTTGGCTTTAGACAGTTCTTCTTGTGTGCTACAATTTCTAGTCATCCTAAGGCATTCAGCATATGGGATAGACTGCTTCAGAGGTGTCGGGTGAAAACTTTGCGCGTGTAAGATTGTGTTTCCTGCTGTTGGTTTCCTAAATGTGCGTGTCTGTATACCATTATTCATCACAAACAACTCAACATCAAGGAATTGTATAGTATCACAATTAATATTACATGTGAATTTCAAGTTCAATGCATTTTCATTCAATTCCTTGGCGAATTTTTCGGCACTTTCAGGACTGCCCTGCCACAGAATAAAAATGTCATCGATAAAACGTTTGTACATTACAATGTTGTTGGTTATAGTTTCTGCGTGAGTGACTTGCAAGACTTTCTCCTCCCACCAGCCCATATGCAGATTCGCATAGCTGGGGGAGAAGCAAGTACCCATGGCCGAACCCTGCATTTGTTTGTAATGAAGTTTGTCAAATATGAAGGTGTTGTTGGTCAAACACCATTCAGTCATTTCAAGGATCATGCGGGTATGTTCAAAAAGGTTTATTGGTCTTTTTCCGAGGAAATGTTTCAGGGCATTAAGTCCGTCTTTGTGTCGAATGCTAGTGTACAAAGATTGTACGTCTAGGGTCATGAATAAGTAGTTATCTTTCCATTCCACATCATAGATTTTAGCTAGGAAATCACCTGAGTCTTTCAAATAGGCAGGTAAAGCCCTCACCTCCGGTTGTAGGAAATGGTCTATGAAAATACTTGTCTTTTCAAATAGGCTCCCTATTGCAGATATAATGGGTCTGCCTGGTGGTACACTGCTGTTTTTATGGATTTTGGGGATTAGGTATAATTGAGGAGTTATTGGGTAGTCGTTCTTCAGGTACTCAAACTCCTGTTTGCTTAACAAACCCATGCCTTTCCACCTATATAGTTCGTTGTGATATTTCTCTTGTAATCCTATGATGTGTGTCGGACTTATTCTAGTATAGCATTCACGGTCTTGAAGTTGAGAGAGTGCTTCCTGATTATACATTTCCAACGGCCACAGGACTATGTTGCCTCCCTTGTCCGACCATCTCACCACTATGTCCGATCTTGCTTTAATTTTTGTCATCAAGTTGTTGTATTTTCTCATTTGGTCGTTGCTGTCTGCCACGCCCTCTCTTGTGCTTTTTATGGATAATTCCTTCAATTCCTTGATCACACATTCTGAAAACATGTCTAGTCCATCTTTTGGCATTATCGGCATGAATACTGATTTAGGTTTGAAACCAGTTTTGATTCTTTGACAGATGTCTATTTCTGAGTTTGCCGCTGCTCCACTGGGGCTGATTAAAACAGTGTCGTTATTCTGTTCCAGATCTATCAAATCTTGCAATGCTTCCATATTCGCTACACTCAGGACGTGTTCTTGTTGTTCCCGGTCTGGAACATCCCTAGTTTGTTGACTTTGATAGAAGTATTTCTGAAGTTTTAACTTTCTAACATACATGAACAAGTCTATTCGGGTTTGGGCATAATCAAAGTTCGTGTTACTGCAGTACGATAGGCCCAAAGATAAAATGTCCAGTTCTTGTTGTGAGAGTTCTAGGTTTGTTAGGTTGATTACAGTGTTGTCTCCTGCCATTATCGTCGTCGGTTGCGTCTGTATGGTTGCTTTGTTTGCTTTCCTGTTTGTTTGTCCCCAGCGTCTGTTTTTTCTCCGCCTGCTTTTTGTTGTTGTTTCTTCCGATTTGTTTGGCCACCTGCGTCTTCCTGTCTCGATTGTAGTCGTGGTCTTAGTGTTCTGAGGCGTTGTATCCGTAAAAAAGCTAGTTCTTCTGCTGGTGTGGGAGGGGGACCAATGTTGCTTGCGCTGTGATTGCTTTCAGCGTCTGTCTCGTACTCCGAGCTCTGTTCATTTTCGCTCTGTTCAACTCCGGCCCCCTGGTTGCTTGACGCTGGTTTGGGCATTTGATTTCTTATTTGATCATACTTCCTGGCAAACGTGTATATTCTTCCATTCATGTAATCATTTCTATCTCTCTGGAATTTTATCGCCTTTCTTTCTTTAATGTCACTTTCATGTTTTGTGATCCTGGTTTGTATTTCTTTCAAAGTACTAGCGATTTCATCCTTATTTTCTTTTTCGTCCAGTTTTTTCATTATTTCCTCAATTCGCGTTATCATTTTGGCTCTATCACTCGCCGCGAATTTCACCAATATTTTCAGCATATTGGTGGAAGATTGTGCACTGTTATCCGCCCACATCTGGAGCATTTGGGGGTCGGGGTCTTCGTACGTCGGGGCTACTAAAATTCTCAGTCCCCTGGGTACTCTTCCCACATCAAGGTATCTGGTGAGCGATTTCACTTCCCACCATTTGGCCACCTCTTTCTTCCGGAGCTTTTCTAGCTCTGTCAATAATTTTTTGGTTTCATCCTTCTCAGTTGTTTGTGGTTGTGGTTGGGCTGTTGTTTTATTCCCACCGCCTTTGCCCGTGTCCGTGTCTGTGAACACGTTCAGTGCTGCCTCTTCTCTTTCCCTCTCCCATTCTGCAGCCATTTGGGAGTCTTGATTAATTAACAATTATTTGTACAGATTCACTGCCCGTGTGATACGCTTGTCACAGTCGGGCTCTCTCTCCCATGAATCAGGTTAACCAGCCCGCTCACTGTTAATTCCAGCACACGCCGTCTTACCTGACAGTCTCCGATTACTCTCCAGCGATCGTAAACCCTCAGGCAGTCAGTCTCGTGCTGGTTTCACAGGTTACTCGGGTCCTCCGTTAGTTACGATTCCGGGGGGCGCTGTGTTTCTTTCCTCCAAAAAGATTTACCGCTTGCTTGTCCTTGTAATCACAGCGCACCAGAACGAGGAGGGTCAGCGTAGGGTTTCCAGGACAGTAAACCCTTATTATCGACACCAAACCAAACTTTCCATCAAAATAAGGCGCTGACTCCGTGAATCAAAATCCAAACGATTTTTAATGGCTCATTTGCTGCATAGACGCGTTTCGGCGGCTTGCCCCGCCTTGCTCACTACATCTGCATTGTCATTATGTTACACTTTAAATATACATGAATGTTACATGGTTGCTGAGGCGTTTGATGTGTTACACGTTTTCATTGGCCCAGGGTTGGTATGGTTACATGTTTAACCCTCATGTGTGGACATAGAAAAGTTTCATGACTTGCATGTGAAACATCATGTCAGTCTTTCACCTATGTTTATGCAACTTGGTAACGCTCAATTGAACCACATTACTAAAAGGTCCCTTATATTCATTGTTACATGTGTTAACTTCACACTTGTATAATTCATGAATTTGAGAACACTTTAAATTACATTTCATAAAATAAATAAATGAAATAAAGTAAATTAAATAAACGTGCGTCCACACTTATTACAAATCTTATGCACACGTGCACTGTCTGCCATAAGTTTGCCATTAGTTTTAGTGGTAACTGATGGTTGCGCTAGCGATTAGTGATGGTGATGCTGGAATTATCCCTCCGTGACCACCCGTGGATGGACATGCTTGTAGGACCAATATGAGGAGTACAGACCCAGATAGGTTATGCTGCTCCCTCGTGCATGTGCCATACTTAAGGTATTATACGTTTGATGATATATATGTACAGCAGTAATTACTCTGTCAATTACAAATATTCATTTCCCAACTATAGCGTCAGCTAAGTCAAGTGCTATATGTTATTCATGTTAAACATATACATGCCGGCGCAGCTCATTAATGCAGTACTTAACAAGTTGGCTATATATATATATTCACTGAAAAAACCATAGGTTTCACACCAGTTATAGTTAGCTGGAAATTTTACTGACATAAAACCATTGAAATTCCCACGTTATAGTTAGTTGGACTCACTATAACTTGCGCGCCTGCAATGCACTGCTGATGACGTCACATATTACATCACTCATGACATGGTCAGTGACATCACTCATGACATCACTGATGACACCATCCAGTGAATGTGTGTCTTTCTGAAAAATAAATACCTTTTATATATGTATATGTAAAGGTCGATGGAAGAATAAATGTTTAAATAAGTGTCTCAATGAATGTATAAAAAAAAAAATTGATTGGTTAACTGGCTTATTAAGTGTATCTTAGTGAATACATATATTAGCGAGTATTGTTTAAATATTTAAATATATGTATCAGTGTTTCACTTTGTGTATAAGTGGCTACATGGGTTGGTAAGTAGCTACATGTGTGTGTGTAGGGGTTATTAGATTTTTTTAGTATCAGTATGAGTGTCTGTATGGTTTGGTGGGGGTATTACTTAGCACATAGATGTGTTAATGACTGACTCACTGTTTGTATGTCTTTTGAAGACAGCATATGTGTTGGATTGTAAGGGTGGATGAGTGTGTATATGTGTGTGTTAGTGAGTGAATGACTGTCTCACTAGTGTCTTTATCAGTAACTACATATGTTTTATTCTAGTATATGTGAGTATTGATGTATATAAGTGAGTATTGATGTATATAAGTGAGTATATGTGAGAGTGGGAGATTGTAAGAGTTCCTGTTTAAATAAGTATGTGTTTCTATAAGTGATTGTTTAAGAGAGTAAGTATGTGTAAGTTTCCTTAGAAGTAATGTGCTAGTGTGTGTATAGCTGTAAATGCAAATAAATAGATGTTCAATAGTTTATTTGCATGTGTGAGTATGTGTGTGAGTAACTTTTGGATGACTGTCAGTGTGTAACAGGATGTATATGTGTATCACTACATATGATGAGTGAGTATATGTATGAATGACTATATAGAACTGTTGCTGAATGAGTGGATGTGTATATAGATGGTGGAATTACTGAATTGGTTGTTGTAACTGGTATGGGTATCTCCATTTTTTGGAAAATGTTAGTTTCTATTTTTGAATATGTGTTTCAAGGGTTACATTACACTGAAAGGAGGTCTGTCAGTCTGTCACAAGGATGGTGTAATCAGTGATGTCATGAGTGATGTCACTGACCATGTCATGAGTGATGTAATATGTGACGTCATCAGCAGTGCATTGCAGGCGCGCAAGTTATAGTGAGTCCAACTAACTATAACGTGGGAATTTCAATGGTTTTATGTCAGTAAAATTTCCAGCTAACTATAACTGGTGTGAAACCTATGTTTTTTTCAGTGAATTTAATAGGTTTTTTAAATGCAAATTCCTAACTATAACTGGTGTGAAACCTATGGTTTTTTCAGTGAATTTCATAGGTTTTTTAAATGCTAATTCCTAACTATATATAGGACCTCAACCTATGTTTTTTCAGTGAATTTCAAAGGTTTTTTGATAGCAAATTTCTATAGCTATAAAATGTAATATTTTTATAATGAATATTATATTGTATATTTATGTAATACTATTTTTTTTATGTATATTGTTCATGTTTTTTAAAAAATGGTTTTTTTTTTGCCCTGGAGCGCTCCCGGTGCGCGTTCCGGTGAGCGCACCGGTAAGCGCAGTCTTGCGGCGCGCCCCCGTGCGCGTACCGGTGAGCGTCTCGTTAGCGCTATTGCCGCGAACTAAAACATCATCGTGACGTATCGCGTAGCCGCGTCCGCGTGATACGCACGGCGTAAGCGCACCCAGAAGCACTCGAGCGCATACGGTCGCGCTATGTAAGCATCAGACGTGCTTACGCTACGTGACCCTGGGCGCGCTCCGGGGGGCGCCCCGGGGCGTGTAGCGTAAGCGCGTTGGGTCATGTGACCTAAAAATAACACTTTTTATTGGTTCAGGACAGTTTTGGTTTCCAAATGATGAAAGCCCTGGTCATGTGACCTGAAAATAACACTTTTCATTGGTTCAGGACAGTTTTGTTTTCCTAATGATCAAAGCCCCCACCTTTTTTCCTCATTCTCACTTTGTACTTTAAGTGAGGAAGACCTGTTTCCAGGGCTAATACTACCTATTTGTACTCAGAAATGGCTACAGCAGCAGGAGCATCTCAGCCACCGCCACCACCACCACCACCAAGAGGACCACCACAACACCAAAGTGGTGGAGATGAAGAAGAGGAGGAGGAGGAGGAGGAGGAGAGGAGGAGGTTCCTGCCTGAAGATACTACGCCATATAAGCCAAAGGAGCACATTATCTGGGTGTTTTTTACAATCACAAAGCACCTCAAGAAAGTAAATGCGCCAAGGGTTACTTGTCTAATCTGTGGCACTGTACTTTCCAGGGGGAACCCTAACAAAAAGTACTTTTTTGGCAATAACACCATGATTCGCCACATGCAACGCCGGCACCCTAACAACTATGCTGCGGCAGAGGTCCGAGAAATGACCAGAAACCCTCCCCAATCTTCACCCAGCACCTCCAAAAGTAAGCAACCCACTCCATCGGGTCCAGAGACAAAGGAGATGGTCCCAAACATACAAACCCAGTTTGGACAATACAAAATCGTTTGTATATTTTGTGGAAAAACAATTACCTATGGTGAGCAAAGCATTAAACTCATCAACCATGCGGGAGACAACCACAATTGCCCAAAAAAACCTTAATTTTTTCCTGATTTTTTTTTTGCTCCAGTTGAGCCGTTTACAATTCCCTGTTTTTTGTTTGTCCCCATAAAAATATCAAAAAAAATATAAAATTGTTCATAAAAGCCAACAAAAGTACAAAATGTTCAAAAAAACAATAAAAAAATATGAAACAACAAAAAGAAGAAAAAAAACAGTTATTTTTAGAACAACCTCCAATTTATAAAAAAAAGGCAAATTTTTTTAAAAACTCATTCTTTTTTCCCCATGGTACGCTCCCAGGTTTTTTTGCCCCGCGGGGCCCTTTTATGACCCCCAAATCAAACCTAGGGGGTCAGGGGGGGTCTACCCCACCCCATTTTGGTCATTTGCCCCTTTGTTTTTGCCACCTCTTGTGTCTCGATCCTACTGAGACACAAGATGGCGGCCGCTCCAGACTGTTTGGAATGTTGACAGACACCCGAGAGCCAATCAGCTTTCCGCTTGCGAACTCGTGCAGCGCGCTGGTACGCGCCCCGGTGCGCGTACCGGGGCACACTTACAGATATATATATATTTTTTTGAACCTAAATTACTCAAAATCCCCTGGAGCACATATCTTGAGACATAGCAAAGGCACATCGGGCTACCAGCCCCTACAATTTTGCCTAGTTTGGTGGAAATACATTCAGCCGTTCGGGCTAAATGTGAGTCCAACCGCCCTATGGAAATTAACATGAGGAAAACACGTTTTAGGGACCCCCCTTTTATCTTGGCCCCCACTTGACAAATCCCCCCCAAACTTTCAGAGAAGGAGCGGAGCGCAGCGAGGCAAATTTCAGGAAATTTTCAGGCAGATTCCTCAACCGGCGCCAAAGTTATTCCCAATAGAATGTTGCGGATTCACTATGGAAAACAATCCTAACTATAACTACCTACTGGCGACAGCCAGTAGGTGATATATATATATATATATATATATATATATATATATATATATATTCACTGAAAAAACCATAGGTTATAGACCATATATAGTTAGGAATTAGCATTTACAAAACCTTGAAAATTCACTGAAAAAACCATAGGTTATAGACCATATATGGTTAGGAATTAGCATTTACAAAACCTTAATTTACTCGCACAAAACCATAGAAATTTGCATATATAGTTAGTTGCAATAACTATATATCACGCACCCGCAATCCACTGCGGATGATGTCACATATTACATCATTCATGACATGGTCAGTGACATCACTGATGACATCACTGATGACATCTCAAATGACATCACTGATGACATCACTGATGACATCTCAAATGACATCACTGATGACATCACTGATAACATCACTGATGACATCTCAAATGACATCACTGATGACATCACTGAGGAAATCTCATTTGCCATTACTGATCACATCACTGATGACATCATTAATGTGATAATACGATGAACCTCTTCAGACTCTAATATAACCTTAGATACAATCAGTGTAAACAGACACTCACAGATTGTCACTCATCCATGGAGTTACTCATACATCTAGTCAGTCATGAAAAGAATCAATCACTCCTCCATTTCCTCAACTATACAGTTATACACACCTTACCAATTCAAACATATTCTAACACATATTTACTCTCTTATACAATCCCTGATACAAGTTCACAATGATCCATACAGCCACTCACACATTCACTGGCTCTTATGCACAGTTATTTATAAATGTCAACTCTCACATGTACTGTGTTTTACATATGTACTTACTTTGACATGTAGCACTGAGATATCCATTCACTCACCAATACACTCATGCACACAGTCAACCGCCCATGCAGCTGTTTCCACATGCACTTTTGAACCCATACATCTAGTGAATGAACTGCTCACACATCTATGCACAGAGTCATACACCCCCAGCCACTCACACACATACTCAGTCTCCCATACAAATACTTGGGCAACCAATCAATAACCCATATAGTTACTCATATAGCTACTGATTAACACATGCAGCAGTTTACAGAACAACAGACATAATAATGCACAAATTAAGACAGTTTAGTCACTAATCCATGAACTCAGTGAGACACATTTAATCACTCACTCATACAGTCAGTCATGCACCTACTAAATCCTTCATCCAGACACGTATACATCCACTCATTCTTCAATATGTAAGACATATTTTAACTTTACAGGAACATACAGTCACTGGATGTTGTCATCAGTGATGTCATCAGTGATGTCACTGACCATGTCATGAATGATGTAATATGTGACATCACCAGCAGTGGATTGCGGGTGCGCGATATATAGTTATTGCAACTAACTATATATGCGAATTTCTATGGTTTTGTGCGAGTAAATTAAGGTTTTGTAAATGCTAATTCCTAACTATATATGGTCTATAACCTATGGTTTTTTCAGTAAATTTTCAAGGTTTTGTAAATGCTAATTCCTAACTATATATGGTCTATAACCTATGGTTTTTTCAGTGAATTTCAATGGTTTTTTAATAGCAAATATCAAAAGCTGTAAAATGTATTCTTATTCTAATTCAAAAATATATTTTATATTTTTGTAATATTATTTTTATATTTATTTGTTAGCTTAAGAAGGTTCCGCGACCCGGTCCACGAACCAGTAAACGTCCCATTACAGCAATCGCCGTGTTCGAAAACTACATTGTGACGCGTCGTGTAAACGCGATGTATCGCATTGCCGCCTAATGCGTCTTATGACGGGCCGCGTTAGCGCACCCGGAAGTGCTCCGGAGCGCGAACCAAGGCGGGAAGCGCAGCACCCCGGAAGCGCTCCGGGTGCGTAGCGGGACGCGTAACGTAAGCATAAGAGATCATGTGACTTGTTTATAAAACTTTTCATTGGTTCATTTTATTTTTTGTTTCCTAATGATGTAAGGCTAGGTCATGTGACCTGAAAATAACACTTTTCATTGGTTTATTACATTTTTTTTTCACAAACAATGAAAACCCCACCTTTTTTCCTCACTCTGACTTTCATTTTTATGAGAGAAAGACCTACTTTCGAAATTGGGAAAAATGGCAAGTGTTGTAGCCGCAGCTGCTGGAGCCACTCCACCACCACCACAAAAAAAGGATGGACCACCTCCTCAGGACCTCATAAATGAAGAGGAGGAAGAAGAGCAAGTGAGCAGACCGTTTTTGCAAGAAGAACCAAGGAGGTCCCTTGTGAAAGTAAATTTCATCTGGCAATTCTTCACATATCCCCGGGGACAAAAAAAAGTAAATGCCCGTTATGTCACATGTTTGATCTGTCACAAAGAACTATCCTGAGGAACCGAAAAAAAGTACAGCTATGGCAATTACACTATGCATCGCCATATGGACAGGTGGCACCCTATTAAGTTCTATTAGGTTCTATTAGGTTCGTGACCTACAGGAAAACCCCCCTCCTGTGGCCAGTACATTAGCTGAACAGGCAGTGACGGGACCAGAGGCGAGGGAGACGGTCCCAAACATACAGATAAACTTTGGTGATATGAAGCACACCTGTATTTTTTGCGGCAAATTGATTTGCTATGGAGAGAAAAGTATAACTCTCATCAACCTAGCTTATGAAAATCACAAATGTACAAAACGGCCCAGAAAGTAAATTATCTTTTTTTTTTGTTGCTCCTGTTGAGCTCTGACTGATTTTCGTCCCCCCCCCCAAAAAAAAACAAAATCAATAAAAAAAAGTTCTTTTCAGAACTACCTCCCATTTATAAAAAATTGCTAGAACCGGTGAGTACAGGCCCATTTAAAACACTGAGTATAAGGGAGGGAAACAGAGAGAAAAGGAATGAGGGAAGTAGCAAAGGCAGGAAATTGAGGGTTAAAGAAATAAAGCAGTGGAACTAATAAAAGTTAAATGTGATAGAGATGTAACGAAAAGAGTACTAAACACTTACCTTATAATTGACGTTTACTAAGGCATTTGTTATTTTTATAGTTTCAATCTGTGAAAGAAAGAACAAAAATGTTTACATTGATAGAAGGTAGTAAAAGATGAGTGAGCATGATACAAGATGAGTACATATTATTAATCACAATTCAAAGTACAAAATTAATAATACATATTAAATGGTTTATTTTTGCTGTTCTCAGAATATTTCAAATTTCACTGAAAACAGTGAGTTGAAGGTATTCATCATATAACAGCGGGGAAAAAAACACAATCCAAATGATTGTGTTTAAAAAACCCAAATAATATAACTAATCAGAAATCAGAACTCCTCAAAAGTAACTTACTTTCCATGACGTCAAAGGATGTCCTATGAACAGCTTATACTCTGTTGTGCTGTTACTATTTTCTGCCCTCCACCTTCTGAAAGATAAACTCCATTGATTTAAGAAAAATGAGACATACAAAGCAATTTAAAACAGCACACTAAATTACAGCAACACCTCGAATCATTATAGTCCAGTTACCTACCCTAAATTCTCACTTCACAAAACAAGTCAAAAGGCAACATTGCTTCATACTAAAATGGTAACCATTGCCGAAAGACTAGCCTTTTTTATATTTCAAATAAGCTGTGTAATATCCAGTTTATGTAGTTGAAATTGTAAAATGACATTTGACCCATAGGTTTCCATAAATAATATGGACAGCATTGCAGACTTACATTTCCTCTACTTATTTTGATCTGCTGCTTGAATTAGCTTATAAACACAAACAGTTTTAGCTCTGTACTACAATTATCGGCAAGGCCATATAGAGTAAGGAGCCATTAGAACATCTTGAAATTCCTCTGAACAAATCCCAAGATTCCTTTCCTAAAATTTTGGTTGTAAGAACACCAGGTAAGAATTTTGAAGGTGGAAAGGCAATCTTTTTTTGAAAGTTAAAACAGAATCATTGCAGAATGACCAGCCGTTTCCAGATTTTAAATAAGCTGTATAATGTCCTGAATTAGTTGAAGGACCGTTATGATATATAATTGCAGTAGTTATAAAAGTCCTTCCTGATATTGACAACTGCGAAGCCACAAAATTATTAATTAAAGTTGTCAATTTAGTTCCATCAGGCCTACACCGTTGGAACATTAAAATGACATACTGGCCATAACTTCGTAAAATTAACGTGGACAGCATTGCAGACTTACATTGGCTACACTCCATGTTTTGATCGGCTGCCTTTACTAGCTTATTGAAGGATACTGATTTACTGTCAGGCAAAGTTAAATATATAAATCTTTCTGAGTCTACACTAGTAGTACTTGATAGCCTACAGTTCTCGTAGTCATGCTGCCATAGATAAGAAAGGCCAAATAGATAATCTACATCTACACCCTCATCATGCAATACATCAAGCATATACATTAAAAACTCCTGACAATCCTGCTGAATATTTTCAGAGAATTCTGTTTGACCTGAACATTCGTCTAACAGAAAACGAATTTCAGACACACTTTCTACTCTCGTTCTATCAGCACTACATTTCTCTAACACAGAATTCAATAAACAGCATAAACTTTGTTCTGAATTGATCACAATCTGTTCTTTGAAAGTCTCTAGTGAAAAGAGAACATTAACAACTACATTAGCATAGCAGTTGACACCAGAACTATTTTCAAATTTAAAACCAACAACATTTTCAACAGAATTCATTTTATTCCTGCTTACAATTTTTGGATCATCGACTTTTGGTCTTTTTGCTTCAACCTCCCTACTATTACTGATATTTCTTCGTTTCCGGCCTACCACACGTTTCTCAAACAAAGGATATTGAGGCAAATGTGGTGCATACTCTCTTCTTAACCTATTGTATTCCTTAACACAATCTAGATCCGCACAAATGTTTGTGACATCACAGTCAATCAAGTACAAGCCCGATAAAGTTCTGACTCATGACAATGCTACATAAGCCATACCATCTTTGAATACAGAACTGCCAATATTCACTAAAGCAGTGTCTACACTTAAACCTTGTGATTTATGAATTGTCACCGCATATGCCAAGCAAACAGGAAACTGCTTACGGCGAACATATAAGTCTTTTACAAGCAAAAACCTTGCTGTGCAATGACCAATTAGCTGTACTTCCTCAATGCCATCAAATTTAATTTTTAAAAATTCAATTCCATCTCTACTTCTGTATTTCTCAAAATCAACAACAATACCCATTGATCCATTTACCAGACCTCTTTCAACATGTAAATTCCTTCTCAAAATGATTCAGCAATTTAAGCACACATTCAAAGTCTTTTCAAAACCCGCAGTTTTAGATATAGTCTTCTCTAATGAATCCAATTTAGATTTCAAATTCTCGGACAAAATAATTGTTGCTCCCATATGCTCTATTTTGTCAAAGCTTCCAGTTTCACAATCTCTTGTTTTTCTAAATTCAACATTTTGTTGTTGAAGATGGAACATTCTGCAAGAGTTGGCATCAAACATATTCCAGATTTCTTCACAGTAATTTTCTGAAAAATATCCACTGGCGAAACGTCTTCTTCTGGATATAAATTTGACAGTAAGCGTGCATGTAAAGCTTCTTTACCACGCTCAGTCACTTTCCCGATTCTAACATCTTGCAGAATATTCTTGTAATCTTTGTCCTTCGCCTGACGCATATTTTCATGCAGCTCAGCATAACTGAAGTTTAACCATATGTTAACGTTGCCAATGCTCCCTAGGCACTTCTTGGTATCTTCATGTGTAAGCAGTTTAAACACTGGTTGTCCTTTCACTGGTGTCAGCTGCAGAAGATCACCAAAAACAATGATGTGTTTGCCACCGAATAACACATCATACTCTGTTTTAAGAACTTCCTGCATTCTCAAATGCACAAAGGCAAGCATGACATTGGAAACCATGCTTACTTCGTCAATGATAAGAAGTTTCATCTTCTTCAACACTCTAGATACTTCACAACAAGCATCCCCAGATAATTTGTGATATTGTAATTTGTTATCATGCTCCACTGGCAGCATCAGTAACCGATGCAAAGTAATCCCTTTAATGTTATGAGCTGCCAGTCCAGTTGGAGCAGTCACAACACAAGACAGCGATGACTCAGTCCTTTTCTGCAGATAACATGAAATTGCTTTAATGAGGAAACTTTTTCCAGTTCCTGCTTCTCCACTCACGTATAGTCGGACAGGCTTCAACGACGTACATGAGCACTCTTTCTTCTCATGACTTAATCCATGTGGTTGGTTTGGTTGGTAACTTCGTCATATATTTTCCTCTGTTCAACGTGAAGTTGTCTTTCCAAATCTTCTAAGTTAACCGCATCCTCCTGAGCATGTGCCATGGCTCTTTCCACTTCAATCATGGCACTGGCAGCTTTATTTTCGATAACTGGTTCTCCTAGTGGATCCTGACTCAATGAAACAGAACTCTGACTGTCCTGAGAACTGTCTCTAGCAATCTCGGCTGCAATTGTTGCTTCCTGCTCGATTTCTGCATTCAACATTTCTAGATATTTTGGAAAAACAGGACATTCTATGGACTCCTTGGCTGCATTGAAAGAGTCTTCGTAACAGAGGAAATCCCCAAGCAGTTCCTCTTCTGCACGCCAAGGCTTGAAAAGTTGCAAAAGAGCTAAATAGAAAAACTCTTTTCTTTCGGGAGATTCGCAATCCAATTTTCGATGATTTATCAATTGACATTTTTTTTGCTTGACCAGACATCCCTCACTTCCAATTACAGCATACACTCCTTTATCAATATCTTCTTTGATGTTCCTCTTGAAAACGTAATTTTGAAGAACATCATACAGACAAGCATTCTCCAGGTGACTGCTTCTATTTGGATAATATGTATCCAACATGTTGGTCTTCAAAATATCTGTACTGTTTGGCTCCTTCTCCGCCAAATACTCAATTTCTCGTACAGGTTTCAGAACTCGATTACGCGTTGCAGCAAGACCAAGACTCGCCCAAATGATACTCCTAGATTTGGCTTAGAGACTTGCTGAAGATAACCGGTCAGAACATTCGTAAGCTCCGATTTCTCGATGCGACAACATCTTCAGACTGAAACTGTACAACTTCTTACTGAGGCTCTTTTCATGGGAAATATCCTCCCACATATCCTTCAGTTCTGTCTTTTCTTTTTTGGTGATGTAAGACGTCACATACCGAGCCACAGCCATACAGTTGTCAGCCACAAACTGTATATCCATGTTAGCATTCCACATGGACAAAATCACTGGGTTGTAGTCATTGATGTACTTGGACTCTTCGTTTCTTTTCAAATTGTATGTGTTTTTGGGTGATTTCCTCGTCACATTATGTCGCAGCGAAGACATCAAATTGTTAACTCTTCCTTTTGATATCACCGACCGTGGAAATGCAAAACGACATTTGGTGTAGTACTTGTCCTTGTTCTGAATTTACGACGACAGTACTTTCCACAACGATGGCTTTGAAACCGTAAAACTTGTTCTCTGAGACTTTTGTCTTCGTTTGTCTTTGGAACAGCACATGTAGCATACTGTTCTATGAAACTCATCACTAAGTCATCCGGATCTCTTCCAAATTTGGGTGCATCTTTGATCCATAGCAGCATATGTATATGAGGAGCACCTCTTGCTTGATACTCCTTTATCCAGAAGAAATCCAACACCTCTCCAAGAGGTGGATTTTTCTTGTTCGTGATGAAAGACATCATAGCTTCAAATCTATGATTAAAGTACCTGCATACATTCACTGGATCCAAAGAGCACAGTTCTCCGGGTGTCTTGAATTCAATATTTTCAATGTTTCCATTTACCTCTCGTAGAAATGCAAGTAAGTCTTCCCAGCCATAATCAGCACAGCTGAGAGTGAGGAACCATGTGGGAGTTCCTAAATTCCTCAGCATACATTTTAAGTCACCATGACGGCGGTACCAATACTCATTAGTACCACGCTGACAAGCCATGAGATTAATCAGGTGAGAATCCAAAATACTGTCTTGCACATTGACTTTATCCATAAAGTCCCATGCCGAGATATTTCACAGTTGTACACCACTTTTCAAGATGTGGTTCACTGCATAAGACAATCCAGAGAAATAAATCGGGAATGCATTGACGAAATCTAGGATCTTCTGCATACAATCGTACAGTCTGGTATTCTGAAGCAGGAATTTGAACAGGTCGCTCATCATATCGTCCTCCTCGACCTGTGGGAAATAACTGTGGGAAACAACGAGCTTCCAAACTTTCCTCCCAAACACTAATGGGACTCCCTTTGGCTTGTTTCATTTGAAACAACTAAATAGCATTCCCCATGACTTCCTTGTAATGCAAAGGATGAACACTATAATGTTCATATATTATTTCCTTTTTAGAGGCTTCTACTTTCTCAATTTGTCCAGGACACAAATCGCTGTCCTCTTCTTCACTTACTTCCTCTTCTGCAACACATACATTCTTGTAGTACTCATTATTTTTTATCAAATACAATGTTGCCTTTTTGACTTTCCTAACATCCACTAAATCTTGCCAGATTTTCTTACTCTTTGTCGGAACACCATTAACTATGATAACCAGAGGTTCCTCTTCCACTTTCTCTACTCCAATTGTATTAATGTTTTTCTTCAAATCCAAAGGCAAATAAACAACCCTTCCCTTTAATCCTCTCTGTAAATCTGATGGAGGCAACTTCCCTGTCTTTGGCTCCATTCGTACAATAGCCTGGAAGGGATGGACACTTTGAATCAAAATAGATTCATAAGTATTTAAATCCTTCAATTCAGAAGGAATGTCAACTAATTCCAGATTATTATAAACCGCTCTAGCAGGCATCTGGTTTTGGTTTAATTTGTTATAGCAATAAGTACACATACGTTGCTCTGCTCCCAAATCAAAACAATTTTCTACCATCACGTATGTGACAAAATCCTTCCATTCACTATTGTTTTCCATATCACTTTTTGCATATAAATCCACTAACTTAGTCTGATTCTTATAATAAGTCCGTCGACAACACACACAAGTGAAATTAGGCCTCTCACATGTTTTCACCATAAACGTGGAAATTTCCTTGTGAAACCTATGTGTACTGAAAATCTGTACACTGTCTTCCACATTACCTTCTTCTAGTGGTTCAATATCAACATTGTTCTCTTTACCAGCAAAGTAACAGAACTCAATTTCTTGACAAATATTCTTCACATCTACATCAGAACCATGCAAAAGAGCTCTGCTTAATTTTTTAAGCATAATTGCTGGACTCTTAGCATAATACAACATTCTAACTAATTTCCTCACTTTATTATGATGCACTGCTAGCATCCTGAAATGATGAAAAACACTCTGGCACACTCTCCTAGAAAGACAAGCCAGTGAATTACCACGCAAACCTGTCATTTGTCTCACTCTGCAAGGATCTAATTCTTGCAACAACTTTATTTTTTGTTTTAAACTCTTCTTATTAAATGTCCGTACAAATTCACAAAGCAAATTGATAGAATTCTATCGCACACTGCAAATAGAACTACACTTCCAGGTGTACACTGGTCCCTTAGGACGTCTCCCGAAAACCTCATCACTTAACACCTCTTCTGCATCTGCAGACACAAGTATTTCTTTTTCAACCGGACGACCATCTTTTACCTCATATGCTCGACCACTGCTGTCAACTGCATGCAGCAAATCATTGTCCTGAAAATAACTCTCCTCATTAAAAAATGGCTCACTATTTGAACTATGCATCCATTCTCCTAAGAAAACTTCACAAAAATTATTTCGATTAACTTCTCTCTTCCATCTACTATTAGATTTGAAAACATAGATTATCTTGTTTAGTTTCCTAATTCTATTAATTACCAAAATAAATAACTTTCGCTTAATTTCGAAAGCCTGATCAATAATTTTCTCTACATTTTTCTTTTTCTTATAAAATGCCACTTTCTGTTGACCTTTCTTAAATTGTTTGAGCAAATTGACAATTACCCTGTTGCGGAACATTCGCCTACGAATGTCCCTGAATATATTTTGCCTTCTACTGCCATGCACAGAGTTATCTCATGCTCTAGCACAAACTTTTTTGACAGGCCTTTCCTTTCCATTTAAATTGGCTCTCTTTTTCTGGACTAAAACTTGTTCTGTAGTTATACTTTTGTTTCTACAAATGTTTCTAAGGAATGATTTCGTTCTCTTACCCGGAGCTTTTTTCGTGCGTTGAGGTAATTTTAATGTAGAGGACTGCTGCAAGCTTTTAGTAATCTGCTGTCTTTGACGTTTCGTAGCCTTTCGAATTCTATCCTTAGACGGCATTGTCTAATTTCCAAATAATCTGTAGTTGAATCTGTGGTAAAATATAATAAAAAATGTTATTAACCACTATTACCAAACAATAAATCAATAACAGTAAGAATTATATTCAACAATGCTATAAAAATGATTCAATAAAATATTTTTAATTTTACTGTGATAGTCATAATATTACAGGGCTTTCATGCAAATGACTGCCCACCCTGCAACAAAAAGCCCACATGAAACTTTACGCACATTAAATTGTGTACTTACCTGCAATAATCCATATGCCAGTGTTTACGTCCCTCCAGCCTGCCCCTCCCCCTCCCCGCCTACCTGCCCCACTGTAACTCCCTCCACGACCCGCGGCTGCTGTTTTGCAACATGGTGCATCTTGTAAATCTCTCCTGCATTATAAAAGTGACGGAACAGCAACACAAAAGAGGCGCACAACCATCATAAATCTTTCCCTAAAACTTTAAGGGACAGATGTAGGTCGGTCGGTATCGGCCGAAAAACGGTATTTTCGGCCGTTACCGACCAGTTTACAAAATTTGTTTTGTAGGGGGCAATATATTACCGAATTGGTAAAATTACCGAATCGGTAATTTTAGCGATTCAGTAAAATAAAACATCGGTAAATATACCGATTTCAAGCCACCCATATGTAGGTGGGACTCTTCAGAGTGCCAGGAGCCTTTACGAATCGGTATTTTACCATCAAAAACAATTTTACCGATTCTGTAAATGTATATTTACCTACATGTGGCCTTGGATTTAGGCCCCTACATACCGAATGGCCATTTTTCGGTCGGAAATGGCCGAAATCGGCCGTAACCGGTCCGTAAATGGCCTGAAACGACCACCTACATCGGGCCCTAAGTGTGCATGCATTTGATTTCAAAAAAAGTTTTAAACCTTTTATGTAAAACAATTATACACTTATTATTATACACAACAATTGTGACTTAACACCTTCGACGCTCATGACGAGCTCAGCTCGTCATGAGGTACACCTCTCGTACACTCATGCCGAGCTGAACTCGTCATGAACAATGGGAAACTCAATAAATCAGCACAGGGGGGGAAAAGCCTTAGCAGCCATGGTGTTAAAATGCCCTAATACACATCAAAACGTTTTTTTAAGGTACTTGCACCTTTTTTTCAATAACTTTTAACATGGCTACGTAACTCAAACAATCAAAATGAAAATTTTACAGGCACACATGGGGGCGTATTTACAAGGGCCTTGCACCACGGGGAAAGTGACTTCAAATGACCAGACACACATGGGGACGTATTTACAAGGCCCTTGAACCCGGGGGAAGTGACTTGAAATTGCTAAGCACATATAGGAGAGTATTTACAATGCCCGTGCAACACTTATGCATCATTTTCTTTTAACATGGCTATGTAACTCAAACAATCAATCATTCCTATGGGCTTTGAAGCCCATAGGAATGATTAGGCATTACCGATTCGGTATTTACCGAATCGGTAATTAAAGAATTCACAAGGGTGCAGGGGGTGTCACTTTCACACCCTCTGGCACCCTCAAAACAGGCACAGGTGCCATGGGGCAGGCATACCCGCCCTAAGGGCAGGTCTGCCTGTCACATGACATAGGTGTGCATGCACACATGTCCATGCACACCGGAATCGGTATTTTACCATGAAGTTGGATTTCATGCTAAAATACCGAATCGTTAAGGCCTTTGGGACTCAGAAGACTCCCACCTACATATGAAATTTACAGAATCGGTAAAATTATCGATTTGGTATTTTACCGAATCGGTAATTTTACCGATTCTGTAAATGTAGATTTACCTACATGTGGCCTTGGATTTAGGCCCCTACATACCAATTGGCCATTTACCGGTCGGAAACAGACGAAATCGGCCGTAACCGTTCGGTAAATGGCCTGAAACGACCACCTACATCGGGCCCTAAGTGTGCATGCATTTGATTTCAAAATAAGTTTTTAAACCTTTTATGTAAAACAATTATACACCTACATTCATGGGGAACTGACTTAAAATGCCCTAATACACATGAAAACGTTTGTTTAAGGAACTTGCACCTTTTTTTCAATAACTTTTAACACGGCTATGTAACTCAAACAATCAAAATGAAAATTTTACAGGCACACATGGGGGCGTATTTACAAGGGCCTTGCACCACGGGGAAAGTGACTTCAAATGACCAGACACACATGGGGACGTATTTACAAGGCCCTTGAACACGAGAGAAGTGACTTGAAATTGCTAAGCACACATAGGAGAGTATTTACAATGCCCGTGCAACACTTATGCATCATTTTCTTTTAACATGGCTATGTAACTCAAACAATCAATCATTCCTATGGGCTTTGAAGCCCATAGGAATGATTAGGCATTACCGATTCGGTATTTACCGAATCGGTAATTAAAGAATTAACAAGGGTGCAGGGGGTGTCACTTTGACACCCTCTGACACCCTCAAAACAGGCACAGGTGCCATGTGGCAGGCATACATGCCCTAAGGGCAGGTCTGCCTGTCACATGACATAGGTGTGCATGCACACATGTGCATGCACACCGGAATCGGTATTTTACCATGAAGTTGGATTTCATGCTAAAATACCGATTCGTTAAGGCCTTTGGGACTCAGAAGACTCCCACCTACATATGAAATTTACAGAATTGGTAAAATTATCGATTCGGTATTTTACCGAATCGGTAATTTTACCGATTCTGTAAATGTAGATTTACCTACATGTGGCCTTGGATTTAGGCCCCTACATACCAATTGGCCATTTACCGGTCGGAAATGGACGAAATCGGCCGTAACCGTTCGGTGAATGGCCTGAAACCACCACCTACATCGGGCCCTAAGTGTGCATGCATTTGATTTCAAAAAAAGTTTTTAAACCTTTTATGTAAAACAATTATACACCTACATTCATGGGGAACAGACTTAAAATGCCCTAATACACATGAAAACGTTTTTTAAGGAACTTGCACCTTTTTTTCAATAACTTTTAACATGGCTATGTAACTCAAACAATCAAAATGAAAAATTTTCAGGCACACATGGGGGCGTATTTACAAGGGCCTTGCACCACGGGGAAAGTGACTTCAAATGACCAGACACACATGGGGACGTATTTACAAGGCCCATGAACCCGGGGGAAGTGACTTGAAATTGCTAAGCACACATAGGAGAGTATTTACAATGCCCGTGCAACACTTATGCATCATTTTTTACATATACACTGTAACAATAACAACACAAATGCATCATATATCTGTTCCGCAAAAGCGACGCATTGCAGGAGTCACATCACAAGTAAATAACTTCTCATCATTTTTTAAAGCATGCCTTTTCCTTAAAAACGATTTTCTGATCATAATTTGAAAACACAGCACAGCTCCTATGTACATACACGCCTGGTCAGTACTAATACTTTACATTATCTACAATTACAATTGGTAAAAGAATCCAAAATCGCCTTTGAAAGCAGAATGCAAACACTTGACGCAAAACATCATTTTAAATACACAGCTGACTTTCTTATTTACGCAAAAAAGCATACTAGTCTTTATCTAAAATATATAAACAACAACTCACCTTTACAAATTCTTTTTGAAATTCAAAACAGTCTCAGAAACACACCAATTATTCTTTATCAGAATTAAAGGTATGCACTCCAGAGGCTGGAACCATTAAAGGCACTGAAACGCTGATATTCATCACACATATCTCTCATGTCAGCCAATCAAAACTCTTCCCTCACTATTTTCAAATCAACGCCCTTCCCCCCTCTGCCCTTTCTACCTCTTTTCCATAGCAACTACCGCCTGCCAGACCTCTCATGTTTACAAGTTCACACAACAATATTTCAAATGAACTCTGAACTCTCAGTACACCTGCTAATCCACTGCAATGTTTCATAACAACATTTTTAAATAACCATTCAAAATACATCTTTCAAAGAACACATCCATGCACCCTAACTTTCTGTTTTCAGCAATGGAAATACACCAATCACTGCTAATGAATCATTTGCACTTAAACTCCACATTTTTTTTCATTACAAACTTCACTATTTCAACTGCCATTTCATTCCCACACTTCATCTGACTGCAGCAAAAACTCCTCTAGCCATGTTTTCAGTCTGGATTCTTGGACATAGCTACATCCACTGGGCTCACAGGTATGCTGATAACAGAAATTTACACAACCTCAATTTACAAAATGTGGAAATAAAATGGATTGGTCGAAGAGGATTGAAATGTCACCAATTGATACCATTGGTGAAAACCTTTTTGCATTTGCAAAACCCTGACCTCATAATAGTGCACTGTGGAGGAAACGATTTGGGCACTTTGACTGGGGTAGGTCTGGAAATGCTCCTAAAAGACACCTTTCAGCAATTGATGACACTTTTTCCTCAAACTGCCTTGGTATATTCCAATATATGCCAAAGACAAAAATGGAGGTGGTCCAATCAATTTTGTCCACAAATTGAGAAATCGAAGAAGCATGTAAATAAGTCTGTTTCAGCTTACATGAGAGACCATGGAATGGGCTGCATCTACAACAATAACTTGCGTTTCTATATGCAAGATATCTACAGAGGAGATGGCGTGCATTTCTCAGATGAGGGGAACAGAGTTTTCATACTAAATTTAAGAATGTGTATTGGTTCCTACTTATAAGTTTCTAGAACTTACACAGAACCCAAGAGCTCTTTTCAGAGCTACCTTAACTTAAATTACTCATTTGAAATTTCGAATGTACCTTTTTCACTTATTTTCACTTATATTCGCTTCCCGGTTCGCTACCCAGTTCGCGTACCGGCAGCTAACCACTCGAAAAATGCAATTTTTTTTCTCGACATATATGAGCCTCCACAGCCACCCTCAGAAAACTTAGGGGGACAGGATACGTCTAAAGTACCCCAATCTACCCATTCTGAACATTATTTACCCTCCATCTTGTATCTCAATTCTACCGAAACACAAAATGGAGGACTTCCGTAACGCTGCAGGTTCGCGTACCGGGACACGCACTGACAAGCACTCGCTCAAAAAAGGTGGGAAAGTAATTTACAGAAAAAACCACTGGAGACACTTTCACCAATTAAACATTAGCTCATACTACATACCAATCCCTAACATTTTCACAAATTTCGTTGGAATACCATTTAGCCATTTAGCATGTAGAACTCTCCAAAATCCCTGAGGTAAATTACTTCACAAAACATATCGGAAGTGTTGGAAATGACAACCAATTAAAATATTACTTTGAATTTCTACTATTATATCATAACATTTGATTGGTTATGTACCTGAATATATATAAACAAAGAGAGAGAAACACAGCCATTTTGACTACTACTTCGTGAAGTGCATATCCACTAACAATCAACTGATAACTTCAAGTTATATTTAAAAGGTAAGATATTATTTTTAAAACTGAAGTATGTTCTGTACTGTAAGCTAATTAGAAAAACATTTTCTGACAGTTATATTATATCACTCTCTAATACTTATAGAATAAAATAGACTTCTCTGTTTTAGTTATGGCAGGGCCGATCCTAGGATTTGCGAGGCCCTGGGCTAAAAGGGAACGTGGGCGAGGCCCCCTCCAATTCACATAAGTGGCCCCTTGCAAGGAGAACATTCACAGACACTGTGGGGGCCCCATTATCCAGCATTTTGACGCCCCCACAGTTTTAACTTTTACTCCACACGCATTTCTCACACCTTCATAGGTGTGAGAATTGATTGTGGTCTAAAAGTTAAAACTGTGGGTGCGCCAAAATGCTGGACAATGGGCCCCCCACAGTGTCTGTGAATGGTCTCCTTGCAATTGAGGGAGCGTCTCCTTCTCCCTCCCCTATACCTCCTGACACCATCCATGAGAGGCCCAAGGAGGGGGCCCCCTCCAATGGACCTTAATTGCAGGCGACACCTTTCTTTGTGATAGATCTCCAGGGAAACAAAAGGACACATCACCAGTGCATGGCCCCATGCTGGTGGGCTGAGTACGAGACCTTGAGCGGCAGCCCACGCTGCCCATGCCTAGCGCCGGTCCTGAGTTATGGATGGAGTTAGACTTGTCTAGTATAATTCAGAATTGACTAAGAGTTTCTTTGATAATTTTCTTCATATTTCTACTTCCAATTTGAAACCATACACAGCCCAACGAAAAAATCACTGTTTAAATAACCAAACTGCCTGTCTGTACTGAAACCCAACAGTGCCCTATCTGTACTGATATATTTTTTAAAAATTCATTTTTCAGATTACAAAATGGAAGGACAACAAGAAAATAACTTGAAAATTGAAGCAGGAACACAAAACGAGACGGAAATTGACCATGATTTCTATGACGATTCAATAAACACTGAACTTCTGCAATGTGTGGATGCAGTAGATTTTCTACTGAAAAATGAAGAAAAAAATGATCATGATTTTTTAGAATTTCTTTTAAATTTTGAGAAACAATCAGAATAATAAATTATTATTTCTTAATTCAAAAATTGTTTGACACATTATTCATTTTTATATGTATATTGTAAACTAGTAGCAAATTGATTATAACGTGAAATCAGACTTTAAATATACTGTGCAACTTTTTTGTGTTACATACTAACTTTGCTCATAGTTACTTCCTTTCTTCCACTATATAATCTCCAATATGTATTTAACATCTCTTTATCATCTCCTGCCTCCATGTTGTTTCGGCTTTCCTGACAGACTATGGTATGAATTCCATATACCACAATAACTTCTATAACAACAGGCAAGATATTTACAAAGGAGACGGCGTTTATTGATTTGTAGACTCTGCATTGGTACCTACATGTTGCTACGTAAATAAAAATAATAAAAAAAAACAACAAAATGAACAATCAATAAACATACAATAAGTTAAAAGTCAATCATTCTTGTTTCCTTATAGTACGCTCCCCAGACCGCTTTCCAGTACGAATACCGGGCACACCCCACGAAAAAAAAACATTTTTTTTTTGCCCGGCGGGGCCCTTTTAAAGCCTCCACATCAAACCTAGGGGGTCAGGGAGGATCTACTATGCCCCCTTATGTTCATTTGCCCCTTCGTTTTGGTCTCCTCTTGTCTCTCGATCCTACTGAGAGACAAGATGGCGGCCGCTACGGACTGTTTAGAATGTTGACAGACACCGGAGAGCCAATCAGCTTCGCTTCGCAAAGCTCCGTTACGCGAAAAGTACGCGAACTGGTGCGCTATCCGGGACGCTGTCACAGATATATCTGCTTTTTAAAACGTTAATTTCTCAAAATCCACTGGAGCACATATATTGAGACCCAGCAAAGGCACATCGGGCTAACAGTCCCTACAATTTTGCCAAGTTTCGTGTAAATCCATTCAGCCGTTCGAGCTAAAAGTGAGGCCAAACGCCCTATGGAAAAATGAATGGGAAAAACGCGTTTTGGGACCCCCCTTTTTTCTCGGCCCCCCCTTGACGAAACCCCCCCAAATTTTCAGGGGCTGATCAGACACAAAGTGTGCCATTTTCCTGAAAATTTCAGCCGATTCCGTCCACAAACGCCAAAGTTATTAGACATAGAATTTTCAAAAGTTCCATAGAGAAAAAATCCTAACTATATATACCTACTGGCGACCGCCAGTAGGTAATATATATATATATATATATATATATATATATATATATATATATATATATATATATACCATAGGTTATAGACCATATATAGTTAGGGATTAGCATTTACAAAACCTTATTTTACTCGCACAAAACCATTGAAATTCCCATATATAGTTAGTTGCACTAACTATATATCGCGCACCTGCAATCCACTGCTGATGATGTCACATATTACATCATTCATGACATGGTCAGTGACATCACTGATGACATCACTGATGACATCTCAAATGACATCACTGATGACAACATCCAGTGACTGTATGTTTCTGTAAAGTTAAAATATGTCTTACATATTGAGGAATGAGTGGATGTATAAGTGTCTGGATGAAGGATTTAGTAGGTGCATGACTGACTGTATGAGTGAGTGATTAGATGTGTCTCACTGAGTGCATGGGTTAGTGACTAAACTGTCTTAATTTGTGCATCATTATGTCTGTTGTTCTGTAAACTGCTGCATGTGTTGATCAGTAGCTATATGAGTAACTATATGGGTTATTGATTGGTTGCCGAAGTATTTGTATGAGAGACTGAGTGTGTGTGTGGGTGGCTGGGAGGTGTATGACTCTGTGAATGGATGTGTGAGCAGTTGATTCACTAGATGTATGGGTTCAAAAGTGCACGTGGAAACAGCTGTATGGGCGGTTGACTGTGTGCATGAGTGTATTGGTGAGTGAATGGATATCTCAGTGCTATATGTCAAAGTAAGTACATATGTAAAACACAGTACATGTGAGAGTTGACATATATAAATAACTGTGCATAAGAACCAGTGAATGTGTGAGTGGCTGTATGGATTATTGTGAACTTGTATCAGGGATTGTATAAGAGAGTAAATATGTGTTAGTATATGTTTGAATAAGTAAGGTGTGTATAACTGTATAAAAGAGGAAATGGAGGTGTGATTGATTCTTTGCATGACTGACTAGGTGTGTGAGTCACTCCATGGATGAGTGACAGTCTGTGAGTGTCTGTTTACACTGATTGTATCTAAGGTTATATTAGAGTCTGAAGAGGTTCAACGTATTATCACATGAATTATATCATCAGTGATGTAATCAGTAATGTCAAATGATATGTCATCAGTGATGTCATCAGTGATGTCATTTGAGATGTCATCAGTGATGTCACTGACCATGTCATGAATGATGTAATATGTGACATCATCAGCAGTGGATTGCGGGTGCGCGATATATAATTAGTGCAACTAACTATATATGGGAATTTCAATGGTTTTTTGCGAGTAAAATAAGGTTTTGTAAATGCTAATCCCTAACTATATATGGTCTATAACCTATGGTTTTTTCAGTGAATTTTCAAGGTTTTGTAAATGCTAATTCCTAACTATATATGGTCTATAACCTATGGTTTTTTCAGTGAATTTCAATGGTTTTTTAATAGCAAATATCAAAAGCTGTAAAATGTATTCTTCTTTTAAATGACACTTTTCCCCAAACTGCCTTTGTATATTCCAATATATGTCAAAGACAAAAATGTAAGTGGTCCAATCAATTTTTTCCACAATTTGAGAAAGCACAGAAACATGTGAATACATCTGTTTCTGCTTACATGAGAGACTATGGAATGGGTTTAATATACAACAATAACTTGCGTTCCAACATTCAACACATCTACAGAAGAGATGATGTGCACTTCTCCGATGAAGGGAATGGAATATTTGTCCTTTATTTAAAAGTGTGCATTGGAAATTACAAGTAGGTACCTAAATTAGCCACAGAACCCAATAGCTCTTTTCAGAGCTACCCTACCTCTGATCATTCAAAACGTTTATCTTTTTCTAATTTTTTTTTTCACCAAAGTACGCTCCCCGGTTCGCTTACCGGTGAACGTACCGGGCACTCCCCCCGCAAAATTTTCAAAAATGAAATTTTTGTATTTTTCCATATATCAGCGTCCTAATCCCCCCTCAGAAAACCTAGAGGGTCACAAAGTGTCTACCGTGCCCCCTTCTACCCATTCCGTACATTGTTTGTCCTCCATCTTACGTATCAATTCTACCGATACACAAAATGGAGGACTTCCGTAACGCTGCCGGTTCGCATACTGGGGAGCGCACCGGTAAGCGCTCGATAAAAAAGGTGGGAAATTAATTTACAGAAAAACTACTACAGACACTTTCATCAAATGTAGAATAGGCCTACTACATAGCAGTCCCTACCATTTACCCAAATTTGATGGAATTCCATTGAGAAAATTATGCTGTAAGCCTGACTAAATAACCTGAGGTAAATTACCTAACAGAAACACTTATGAAGTGTTAGAATTGACAACCAATCAAAATGCTACTTTCAATATCTTCTAATATTTCATGACATTTGATTGGTTATGTACCTGAATATATAAAGAAAGAGAGAGAAACACAGCCATTTTGACTACTACTTCCTGAAGTGCATATCAAGTGCATTTCAACTGAGAACTTAAACTTCTTTTTGATTGGTAAGATGATATTTTAAAAACTGAAGTATGTTCTGCACTTTAAGGTAATTAGGAAAACATTTTCTGATAGTTATATACTATCCCTCTGTAATAGTTATAGAATAAGATAGACTTCTCTGTTTTAGTTATGGATGGACTTAGGCTTGTCTTGTATAATTAAGAATTAACTTAGGCTTTATCACATACATTTTATTATATTTCTACTTCCAGTCTGATACCATACACTGCCCAAAGATAAAATCACTGTTTAAAAAAACAAACTACCTGTCTGTACTTAAACCCAACAGTGCCCTACCTGTACTGATATATTTTTTAAAAATTCGTTTTACAGCACAAAAATGGAAGGAGAGAACAAAACTCTCAAAAAGTGTTGCAGGAAGCAACACAGATACACAAATTGACTCTGAATTCTATGATGATTCATGGGACTTTGAACTTCTGCAATGTGTGGAATCTGTAGATTTCCTACTTGAAAATGAAAAAAAAACTGACAATGAATTATTAGAAGTTCTTTTTAATTTTGAAAAAGAATCAGAAAAATACATTTTTATTTAATTCAAAAATTGTTTGAGACATTATTAATTTTTATATGTATTTTGTAAACTAGTAGCAAATGGATTAAAATGTAAAATCAGACTTTAAATATACTGTGCAACTTTTTTGTGTTACATAGTAACTTTGCTCATATTTACTTCCTTTCTTCCACTATATTATCTCCAAAGTGTATTTAACATCTCTTTATCATCTCCTGCCTCCATGGTGTTTCTGCTTTCCTGACAGACTATTTTATGAATTCCATATATCAGAAACAACATGCAACATATTTACAAATAAAACGGTGTATTTTTATTTTTAGACTCTGCATTGGTACCTACATCTTGGTACTTAAATTAAAAAAAAAATAAAAAAAAGAACAGTCAATAAACATACAATATTTGAACATTCTTTCATCCCATTTTCCCAATATTACGCTTCCCGGTGCGCGTACCGAGCGCTCCCCCCCGAAAAAAAAACGATAATATTTTTTTTTTTGACCCGTGGGACCCTTTTAAAGCCCCCTCATCAAACCTAGGGGGTCAAGGAGGATGTACTCTGCCCCCTTATGCTCATTTCCCACTTTGTGTTTTCTACCTCTTGTATCTCGATCTTAGAGAGACACAAGATGGCGGCCGCTCCCGACTGTTTAGAATGTTGACAGTCACCGGGGAGCCAATCCGCTTCTCCTCGCGAAGTTCCGTTACGCGTCAGGTACGCGAACCGGGCGCTAACCGGGACGCTGTCACAGATATATCTGTTTTTTAAAACGTTAATTTCTCAAAATCCATGGAGCACATATATTGAGACATAGCAATGGCACGTCGGGCAAACCATATCTACAATTTTGCCAAGTTTTGTGTAAATCCATTCAGCCGTTCGAGCTAAAAGTGAGTCCAACCGCCCTATGGAAAACTCAATGTTAAAAACACGTTTTGGGACCCCCCTTCTTTCTCGGCCCCCACTTCACGAAACCCCCCCAAACTTTTAGAGAACGCTCAGAAACAAAATGTGCCATTTTCCTGAAAATTTCAGCCAATACCGTCCATCAACGCCAAAGTTATTCAACATAGAATTTTCAGAAATCCCTCTCTTTTAGCTCGAACGGCTGAATGGATTTGCACGAAACTTGGCAAAATTGTAGGGACTGTTAGCCCGATGTGCCTTTGCTAGGTCTCAATATATGTGCTTCAGTGGATTTTGAGAAATTAACGTTTAAATCAAGATATATATCTGTAACAGCGCTCCGGGCAGCGATCCGGTCCGCTTACTTTTCGCGTTTCGGAACTTTGCGTGCAGAAAGCTGATTGGCTCTCCGGTGTCTGTCAACATTCTAAACAGTCCGGAGCGGCCGCCATCTTGTCTCTCGGTAGGATCGAGAGAGAAGAAGAGGTGAAAAACGAAAGGGGAATTTAATGAAAGGGGGCAAGGTATCCCCCTCTTGACCCCCTAGGAATGTTGTTGGGGTTATTAAAGGGTCCCGTGGGGAAAAGAAAAAAAAAATGATTTTTCACGGTAGAAGCGCTTCACGGGCCGCGAACTGGGCCGCAAACTGGTAGCGAAACGGGAATTCGCCATTTTGTGCTTCGTTTTAATTGTTTAGAGATAAAAATTATCGCCGCACATCGGCCACAATGCATGAGTATCGTTGAAAAGTCAGCGATATTCATGCATTATCCAGCAAATGCTCTTAGCCGTGTTATCCACCTTCCATTGGATAACATGGTTAAAAACTGCTCTGTGCGTGAGCTTTTTTTTTTTTTTTTTTTTTTTTTTGCTGCGTGACGTTTGTTAACGTTCGATTCGATGGA
Organism: Lissotriton vulgaris; assembly: GCF_964263255.1. NCBI lineage: Eukaryota > Metazoa > Chordata > Amphibia > Caudata > Salamandridae > Lissotriton > Lissotriton vulgaris. The sequence goes on along the minus strand of NC_141685.1, from coordinate 958,819,281 downwards.
AATCAGGAAGTGTTGACCACCATTTTGTCACTGCGAGTAAATATTTTGTTATAAATGAATCCTCATTGAAAAACATTGTCTGCGCCATCTTGCCTTTTTGTCCAATGCCACAATTTTGTCGTGCACGGCAGCCATTTTAGATGCCTTTACCAGGCCCACTCTCTGCACGCCGCCGATCCTCAGCATGGCTTCCCACCCTCGCAAGCATCTCCCCCACGCACTGGTCATCCCCGCTCTGTCTCTCATGCATGGGCCATATACTTCCCCCCATCTGCGCTGCTCTTCTCTGAGAATCACACCCTGTGCCCTCTCTTTCACCCTATTCACTACCGCACCCTCTGACACTCCTCTTCCTCTGTGTCCGATTGTCCAGGCCGGACCTAGGCTATCACCTACCCCTGCGGATGTAGTTTATGGCCCCAGCTGTAGAGAATTCAGACATGCCAACCCTCCCGATTCAGGCGTGTGACTACTGATTTCAGTGCTAGTCTCCCGCCTCCCGATTTCTGCAAGCAAAAACTCGGGGGCATATTACGAACAACTAGCGATAATTTTTGTCTCTTATTTGTTTAGAGACAAAAATTATCGCCGCACATCGGCGATTTTTATCGCAGATAAACCTTGCTATTATCGCAGAAAAGTCAGCGATATTCATGTATTATCGAGCAAATGCTCTTAGCCATGTTATCCACCTCCCATTGGATAACATGGCTAAGAACTGCTCAGGGCAGGTGTTAGATTTTGGAGATATTCGCGCTTAGCGCGAATATCTCCAAAAGTTGGTAATAGGAGATAGCGATGTTAGGGACTGTTTCCAGTCGCTAACATCTTGGCACGCCCGCTTTGCATGTCATTAGTGATAAGTATCACTGACATGCAAAGCGGGGCCCAAGATGGTCGCTATCTCCTTTTAGCTGTCACTAACTGGTGTTAGCGACAGCTTGGTAATAGGGAGATATTTTTATCTCCGCTTTCTTGGCTTTTAAAGCCAAAAAAGCGGAGATAAACCCCCTTGATAATATGCCCCATGATTCCTTGGGGGTTTCAGCTGACAGGGCTTGGTATTGTGTTACATGGTAATTTTTCCAGGAAACGTCAGAGGGTCGATGCAGGGGTTCTAGAAGAGGTGATAAACCATTTAAGCCTCATGAACAAGCGCATGGTCTTTTAAAGATTTGTGAAGTACTCGGGGCGGCGGTGTGTGTGTGCCCTCTTTCAGGAGCGGGCGGGGGGGCACTGCCAGCAACTTGCCAGGTCAGGTAGTGTTCAACACGTGCATCACCCTTTCTCTGCCTGCTATTGCGCTCCATGCTTCGGAAAGGTAAGAAAAAGAACGTGCATTTGAGTTTGAAATGTCCGATCCTGCAGCAGCACACTTCCAAAGCCCACACATGACAATAACCCGATTCAAGGCCCCATTCACCCGTTTTTAAAAAAATAGATAACACTCCAACAAAGTAAGATTATAAAACTTTATTAACTATTAACTATAACGAACGGAACAAAAACTAAAAACATTTAAACATTTTTCAACACAAAAAGCAACAATGGTTAGAAGCTGTCTTTTGTGCGAATAGTCCCAAGGCAGCACAACGTGCAGAGTTCTGGACGGCACCCAGGTGATGTCGCCTGGGTGCCGCACTGGTTTTGGGATCCTACAATGCAGCACAGAAAAACAGCGTGGGGCGTCCCGGGTGGTGCGGGGGGAGGCCTCGTCAGTAGCGGTCTGTTGTGCGAATAGTCCCAAGGCAGCAGAACGCGTTGAGATGTTGATGGGACTGTGTCCAGTGTCACATGGCTGACACAACATGTACGACAGGCACCCAGGTGATGTCCAGTAAACTGCCGCACTGGTTTTGGTATCCTACAATGCTGCTCCGAAAATTGGCGTGCGGCGGCCCGGGGGTGGGGGAGGCGGCGTGAACGGGCCTCCCCAGGTGGCGGCCATCTAGCTGAGTTGCGCTCGCTTTTGCGGCTACAGCGTCTCGCTCACCATGTTGTTGAGTTGCTTCCACTCTTGCAGTGCAGCGATAGGCGGCTGCCACATGGCTCTTAAAATGGCGGACGGCTCCTCGGTTTTGGGCCTGGTCCACTGAAATGGCCCTGGGACACCTTGGAACTCGGACGCTTGCCTGCTAGGGCTTGGGCTCCATTCTCGAAAAGCGTCCCCTCAGCCGTGAAGATTCTACAAAAGTTTTGGGGGCCCCCGACTCCCGCAGGCTTCCGGTGGGGAGCGGCTGCCATGATTGCTCGCGGAATGACCACGACGGAGCCACGAGATGGTGGTGCTCTCATGCTGACGCCAGCTTCAGTCTGAATGATCCAGAAACAAGGTTGGGCTTTCATCGTTTGGGAAAAAAAAATGTTCTAAACCAATGAAAAGTGTTATTTTTAGGTCATATGACCAAGCCTTCCATCTTTAGGAAACCAAAAGTAAAATGAACCAATGAAAAGTTTTATAAACAAGTCACATGACCTGTTATGCGGCATAGGGCTACAAAAAGCGTAGAAAATCCGTTGGCACGTGAGGCGGCGTCAGTAGCGGACCGATGTGCGAATAGGCCGAAGGCAGCACAACGCGCCGAGATCCGGATGGCACCGAGGTGGTGTCCAGCAAATTGCCGCACTGGTGTGGCCATCCTACAATGCTGCGCCGAAAGACGGCGTGTCCAGCTGAGTTGCGGTCACTGTTGCGGTACAGTGACTCGAACGCGCCGAGATCCGGATGGCACCGAGGTGGTGTCCAGCAAATTGCCGCACTGGTGTGGCCATCCTACAATGCTGCGCCGAAAGACGGCGTGTCCAGCTGAATTGCGGTCACTGTTGCGGTACAGTGACTCGAACGCGCCGAGATCCGGATGGCACCGAGGTGGTGTCCAGCAAATTGCCGCACTGGTGTGGCCATCCTACAATGCTGCGCCGAAAGACGGCGTGTCCAGCTGAGTTGCGGTCACTGTTGCGGTACAGTGAGTCGAACGCGCCGAGATCTGGATGGCCCCGATGTTGTGTCCAGCAAGTTGCCGCACTGGTGTGGCCATCCTACAATGCTGCGCCGAAAGTCGGCGTGGGGTGCCCCGTTGGCTTATGAGGTGATGTCAGTAGTGGACCGATGTGTGAATTGGTCGGAACCAGCACAAGGCGCCAGGATCCGAACGGCAAGTCCTGGATGTTGAGTGCCTCAGTTGAGAGTTCTGAGCAGTGCTTGTAAGACTATCTGAAGTTTATTATAAGAATCAGAGTAAGTTGAAGACTGTCTGAAGCTTATTTGCACCTTTTGCAGCTTCACTATTGCCCAAGGTGGTGTTCAGCGGAACTTTTTTCCTTTTCCTTTCTGCTTCTTTTCCTACAATCCGTTTCATCTGAAGACACGACCAGGTCCCTGAATGTGTGTAGGGGGATGCTATTGAATGAATGAAAATGGCGGCTTGTCCAGCTGAATTGCGGTCACTGTTGCGGTACAGTGAGTCGAACGCGCCGAGATCCAGGACCGATGTGTGAATAGGTCGGAACCAGCACAAGGCGCCAAGATTCGAATGGCAAGTCCTGGATGTTGAGTGCCTCAGTTGAGATTTCTGAGCAGTGCTTGTAAGATTGTCTGAAGCTTATTTGCATCTGCTGCAGCTTCACTATTGCCCTTGTGTGGCCAAAGGTCGCACATGACATAGGCGGCCGGCTCCCGAGGTCCGGCGGAACTTTTTGCCTTTTCCTTTCTGCTTCTTTTCCTACAATCCGTTTCATCTGAAGACACGACCAGGTCCCTGAATGTGTGCAGGGGGACGCTATTGATTGAATGAAAATGGCGGCTTGACACAAAACTGACTCAAGCGTTACTGTTGATGCTATACAGACAAAAATTGGTTTTCAGTTTGTACATTCTTCATGTTTTTTTTTCCATCCAAGTCTGATTAAGAGTTTGTAGAAAAATGGCTTCAGATTTTCCACATACTACTCTTCAACATTCTTCCTAAATGTAACAATGTGAAACTCACTAGGAGAACGGCTGTTTCTGTTTCCTTTCAAAATGCTGCCAACAATATTTTCTGAATGGAAGACACCATCTTGTAGCATAAAGGGCCGAAAGGGGTTCTGGTCTGGCCGATGGTTGGTGGAGACATTTTGACTATATCTTGGACCTGCCCGGCCTCGCCCAAAATGGCGCCGGTATAAATGGGACTCGTAACTCCTTGCCCGCAAATGTATATCTAGAAAATGTTATTGTAAGTGGCCCTGTCCTATTTTAATTACAAAATGTATGTCCACCGATTCCGCAACTGTTAGACACCTTAGTTCTTGCAACCTAATGGCCCGCTCGTTACGTTCCTCTACAGTGTAAATGTCTCCTCATCATATACGATTTCAGTTTGCTCCGTGGCCGGCCCACGTGGTTATAGGCCCGTATTTGTATACTGACATTTTCACAATAAAGGTTTTTAAAACAAAACACGGTAGTAGTATTTACATTGGTAAAGTTTTTACTTTTAGTCACTGTTTTCGAATCAGTAAAAGGCAAGTGAAATAAAGCAGTCCAATTACATGACGGATAAAAGGTATAATATGTAGGAACGCAGTAAAGATAAATGGTCAAGGGCAGTTGTGTTTTTCATGTCTGCAACATAAAGTGATCGATAAGAATCTGATAATCAGGCGTATCGGCGACTAAGACAGCAGGCCGAATCTCTTTTACTCAACGGTTCCGTCATGGAAGGAAGAAACGCCCTTTTTCTCGAAAAAGGAATATATTTTACTTGCAAGACAGTTGTAAATTTTCCGGGAAAGTACATTAGCCTGGAATATTATAACATATGTTTGAAAAAAAAATATTCGAAAACAATAAAAAGCGTAATTTTTAGGTCATATGACCAAGCTTTTCATCATTAAATTAACAAAAGTAAAATGAACCAATGAAAAGTTTTATTAACAAGTCACATGACCTGTTATGCTTACGTTACGCGCTGCGCCTCGGATCACTTCCGGGTGCGCTAACGCGGCGTGTCATATAACGCATTACGCGACAACGTAGGTCAAGAATATAGTCAAAATGTCTCCACCAACCAGCGTTCAGAACACAACCCCTTTCAGCAGTCCAAAAAGTTCTGTTAAATGACAACAGAGGGGACAGGCAACAAGAACCATCAGTCAAAGAGGGGAGGGCAAGTTCTTCTCTTCCGGGTCATGTTGGGGCGCTACCGGAACTGATCGAATTGGTAGTCTACAGTGTTTCTGGATGTTTCAGACTAAAGCTGGCGTCAGCATGAGACCACTACCATCTCGTAGCTCCGTCGTGGCCATTCCACGAGCAATCATGGCAGCCGCTCCCCACCAGAAGCCTGCGGGAGTCGGAGGCCCCCAAGACTTTTGTAGAATCTTCACGGCTGAGGGGACGCTTTTCGAGAATGGGACCCAAGCCCTATCAGGGAAGCGTCCGAGTTCCAATGTGTCCCAGGGCCATTTTAGTGGACCAGGCCCAAAACCGAAGAGCCAGCCGCCATTTTGAGAGCCATGTGGCAGCCGCCTATCGCTGCACCGCAAGAGCGGGAGCAACTCAACTACATGGTGAGCGAGACGCTGTAGTCGCAAGAGCGGGCGGTAAACAGCTGAATGGCGGAAGAGGCACAGTGTAGCAAAAGCAGGCGGAATGGCAACTAAAACGGTAAAGGGGCGCCCCACTACAGCTTGTCTTCAGGTGAAACGGATTGTGGGACAAGGTCCAGAATTGAAGAGTCATCAAAAGGCAAAAAGTTCCGCCGGAGCCTGGGAGCCGGCCGCCTATGTCGGGGGCGATCTCAGGCTACACCAGTGCTATAAGACTTGGGGAGGGTGTCGGAGCCAAGCGTCTTATCCGAGTCCATGGCCATCACACCGCCCCTCAGGGGCCTCCGTCAAGCTGTTTAGGAAGGTAACATATCACATTGTTTTCTAATGCAGTCAGGTCCACAAACGACACTCACTTACTTTGAGAATAGTGAAGCTGCAGTAGGTGGAAATAAGCTTCAGACAGTGTTACAAGCACTGCTCAGAACTCTTAACTATGGCACCCAACATCCAGAACTTATGCTATTTGAGAATGGCAGTGACATCGAAGCAACTCAGGGACCAAAACCATTAACGTACTTTCACGTATGAAAATCTTACTTGGGGAGGGGGCAGGAGCGAAGCGCCCCCTCCCAGTCAGCGCCACCACACCGTATGTTGAAAATTTGAAGCCATCGTTCTACAAAGTCAACCAAACTTGGATTGAAAAATCTAGAAAAATGTACAAACTGAAAACCAGTTTTGGTCTGCTTAGCATCAGTAGCAACGCTTGAGTCAGCTTTGTGTCAAGCCGCCATTTTGATTCAACAAAGCACAGGCATTGAAAAAGGCTCAAACTCAGAACTCTGAACTATGGCACCCAACATCCAGGAGCTTGCCATCCGGATCTTGGAGCCTTGTGCTGCTTTCGATCTATTCACACATCGGTCCACTACTGACATCATCTTATAAACCAACGTTATGTAAATAGTTTTTTAATAAAATGTTTTACCCTGTTTCTTTGCTGGTGTGTTGTCTATATTTTTAATATTTGCATAGGGTTTGTCATTATTTTGTGCGGGATGGGTGATGGAGCCGAGCTGTCTTGCAGCCCTCATGGTGTGGAGCTCAGTTCATCTCACTATTTTCGTATTTCTCATGAAGGGTTGTTCCTAATATTTCTATTTTAGCGAGGTCAAAAAGAGATCCAATTAGTGGCCTACTGATTTTGCTCGATTACTTTTATTTTTTTACACGATTTTTCACTATCTGCAAAGACTAAACAGAGTATTGCGACTTTGTGCTTGTTTGTAAATAGAGAATGATCCAAAGAGAACCAATTCTAAAACAGTAAATGCTTGGACAACAATCAATCAAATGGAGAGACAAGCAGGCACGACGGATTACAACGGGGGCAAAGGCTTGCGTTAACTACCGTTCACTATCTGCAAAGAGAGAGTACTACTAAGACAAAAGAGGGGAGGGGGGGGGGTGCAGCGTTCAAAGCACATCAGCGTGCATAAATACAAAAATGTTTTTATCTATCACGTACTTGACATTTTAAAGCTTTTCATATTTGCTATTAAAAAACCAATGAAATTCACAGAAAAAACCATAGGTTATAGTGGATATATAGTTAGGAATTTGCATTTACAAAACCTTGAAAATTCAATGAAAAAACAATTGGTTTTAGGCCATATATAGTTAGGGATTTGCATTTACAAAACCTTATTTTACTCGCATAAAACCATTGAAATTCCATATAAAGTTATAAGAGCTAACTATATATCGCGCACCCGCAATCCACTGCTGATGATGTCACATATTACATCATTCATGACATGGTTAGTGACATCACTGATGACATCACTGATGACATCTCAAATGACATCACTGATGACATCACTGAAAACATCTCATTTGACATGACTGATAACATCACTGATGATATCATTCATGTGATAATACGATGAACCTCTTCAGACTCTAATATAACCTTAGATACAATCAGTGTAAACAGACACTCACAGACTGTCACTCATCCATGGAGTTACTCACACACCTAGTCAGTCATGCAAAGAATCAATCACACCTCCATTTCCTCAACTATACAGTTATACAAACTTTACTTATTCAAACATATACTAACACATATTTACTCTATTATACAATCCCTGATACAAGTTCACAATGATCCATACAGCCACTCACACATTCACTGGCTCTTATGCACAGTTATTTATATATGTCAACTCTCACATGTACTGTGTTTTACATATGTACTTACTTTGACATGTAGCACTGAGATATCCATTCACTCACCAATGCACTCATGCACACAGTCAACCGCCCATACAGCTGTTTCCACATGCACTTTTGAAACCATACATCTAGTGAATCAACTGCTCACACATCTATGCACAGAGTCATACACCTCCCAGCCACCCACACACACACTCAGTATCCCATACAAATACTTGGGCAACCAATCAATAACCCATATAGTTACTCATATAGCTACTTATCAACACATGCAACAGTTTACAGAACAACAGACATAATGATGCACAAATTAAGACAGTTTAGTCACTAACCCATGCACTCAGTGAGACACATTTAATCACTCACTCATACAGTCAGTCATGCACCTACTAAATCCTTCATCCAGACACTTATACATCCACTCATTCTTCAATATGTAAGACATATTTTAACTTTACAGAAACATACAGTCACTGGATGTTGTCATCAGTGATTTTATCAGTGATGTCATTTGAGATGTCATCAGTGATGTCATCAGTGATGTCACTAACCATGTCATGAATGATGTAATATGTGACATCATCAGCAGTGGATTGCGGGTGCGCGATATATAGTTAGCGCTTATAACTATATATGGAATTTCAATGGTTTTATGCGAGTAAAATAAGGTTTTGTAAATGCAAATCCCTAACTATATATGGCCTAAAACCAATGTTTTTTTCATTGAATATATATATATATATATATATAGTGAATCCATGTTAACTCCACCCAAGCCCAATTCACTGGTGAAGTCAGATTTGCAGTGCATATTTTGGAAAGATAACTTTTAGAAAATTACCTTTGTCCTGACTGAAGTCCCTACAATCTAAATCTGCATTTTGCACTCCTGCTTCTGCCAGTCAGTAATTAGCACTTCAATAGCTGTGAATGATGTGTGAATTTTCTCCCAGGAAAGGGACAGAAGGCCTTGGGTCTGTAGAGGTGTTGTTATGCCCTTGACAGTCCAGCCTGTGGGCTGGGCCCAAGACCCTGATTAACTTCAAACAGGTCTGCCTTGTCAGAAACAGATGTATCTAACACCCAGGCCTGCACCCTTCGTTAGTCCCCCAAGCCAGACTGGCTCGATCACAGTGGGCTGTTGTTGACATTTGAGTTGGAGTGACAAGCAGGGGTGTGAAATGTAATTAAATATCTGCTTGTCCTGCATTATGTCACAAACTTGAGGATATGTTGCTTTGAACTGCTGCCGGCCCCCGGGTTATAGGCTATAAGAGCTGTGTGAAAACTGAATCTGCAATAAAGTACAAAGTTAATAAAAAAAAAAATATCTGTTTGTCCATGGGACAGCATGCTTCATATTTCTACTTGTCCTATAAACAATCCATTTGTTCCTTTAGTACCATGCAGTGAGAGGACAAATTATGGCAGCGTTCTCTTTGAATCAGAGCCCCGAAAAAAGGCTCTTGTTATACCAATACTCATATCATAGCAGAGTTTGTATTCAAGCAATGGCACGCTTTTCCTACCTTTCTACAAATGAACATACTAGAGTTGTGAGTAGCACAAAGTGCCAGTTTCAGGACTGGAATATTCCTTTGAGTCTGTGCACACCTATAAACAACGGGCCTCATTTAGGAAAAGTGAGGCATCGCTGCGTGAAAACAGCGATGCGTCACTTTTCATCGCGCCCTCCTTGCGACACCAATGATGCATCATATTTACAGTATGACGCATCATGTCGCAAGGAGTTATAGATACGTCAGTATTTCTGACGTATCTGTAGGCGCAAAAGTGATGCATTGCTGGAGTGTGTCACAAAAGTGACGCAACTCCAGCAATGTGTCCTTTCACATGGGGCAAGTCCCATGTGAAAAGGCCTGCGTCAGTCTTACGCCTGCTGTGAGGCAGGCATAAGATTTTGACGCATTTGAGTCCTAGAAGTGGCGCAGTGAAATCTCATAGATTTCACTGCGTCACTTCCATGACCCTTTCTTGCGTCAATACGCCCCCCTTGCATACATTATACCTGGCGCAGGTATAATGTGGCGCAGGGGTTTACAAAGTGACGTATCTACCTAGATGTGTCACTTTGTAAATATGGCGCAACAAGGCGCATTGTTTACGCCACTGGTGCGTCACAAAAAGCGATGCACCGGCGGCGTAAAAGTGACGCACGGCCTCATAAATGAGGCCCAACATGTTTAGGGTTTTTACCAATTCTAATGTAATCCCTTCCCACACTGGGAGACATAGGAAATGTACTCCTTATAAGGGCAAAAGTAAAGCTTTGTTTCAGGATGGGGGAAAAGTGCTTGTAGAGAAAGTTAGCTTAGAAATAGGCAGCAGATTCTTGCATGAGCAAACATACACATGCATATTTTCTCATGCAAAAATGCAGTTCACAAAGGAGTATAGTTTCCAGGGCTACCACTATAAATACTTGTGAGGTCATAAAAGTCGTAAATCTGCACTAATGCAAGGATATATACCAGGGTGCACGTTTGAGACTTTTTTTCATATTTGGGGCTTTGATTAAGTCTGGCTTTAACTTCACTGTGAGCAATGTCATTCTGCCCTTTTACAAGTAGCACATCGGCATACAAAGGAAATTCTTTCAGCTCCAGGGACTACTGTGGCAATGTGTACTTTTTGAGACCAAACACATTTTTGTTTTTAGCCTGTGTTTTTGTCAAATTTGTTTGTGGCTCCCACAACAATTGTGTTTTACAAAAACTATGTCAAAAGAAAACACAAATTGACAAAACCAAGCCGCTGGCAACCATGCCAGACGGGTGTCTTTGCCAATGCTTTTTTTTTTTTAAATGTTCCCATAGTCTTGCCGAAAATGATTTTGTACACATTTTCCATTATGAATATGTTTGGGAAATACTAACTAGGATCAGACTTAATTAGTTATGAAAGGATTCCTAAAACAAATGGCACCTAAAACTGAAGAGTTTAGCAAAACATTTTCCTTCTACTCGCAATTTGTTTGTATATTTTCCTTCAAAAACAAAGAATCATCAATCTTGTGCCTCCCCTGAGGTTCTGGGGGGGCTTTAGAAGTGCACTTCTTAGGTGGATTGCAACTTAATGGATTAAAGTTAGAAGGTAAGCTTTTAGACCTGGACAAACCTGATTAGTTTATCTGACCCTCGTTCCATCGTGCTCGGCATCAAATTGCGCCTAGGTCCTGTTCTACCGCGACCACTGACTATCATTTGGTTTTTGTGTTTCATGACGCCGTTTTTACTTAGAAACTTTAAAAATGAATCCCTCTGGTTACCCATATTGGACTTTTGTTACCGCGCTGTAATTTTGAATATTTATTTTGTTGTCTAGTTTTAGACATTTTTGTTGTTTTGCACATCAATTTTATTACTGTTTTAGTACTGCATAAATACTTTACACGTTACCTTTAAGTTAAGCCTGTCTGCTTTGTCCATACTGACCAGGGGGCTGACCTCAGGATAATTCAGTCACTTTAAGAGTTCTCCTTGACCAGGATTTGTGATTATCACTTGAGGTTGGTACTCACACCCCTCTACTAATAACCGAGGGGCATATTATCAAGGCCAGGCGATACATTATCGCCGGTTTTATCGGCAGGAAACTGCTGATAAAGCGGCGATAATGGCCTTGATAATATGCTCTACGAATTCCAATCGAAGCCCATGTTAAATGTGAACACATCTAACATGGGCTTCAATTGGAATTCATAGAGCATATTATCAAGGCCATTATCGCCGCTTTATCGGCAGTTTCCTGCCGATAAAACCGGCGATAATGTATCGCCTGGCCTTGATAATATGCCCCCCCATTTCTTACAAACATGGTCAGGAAAAAAGTGATCACTTAAATGAACCCTGAGAGGTTCAAACCCAAATTACCAACATTGCCATGTTCCTCTGATCATATATATATTAACAAGCCAGAGCTTTAAGATCCATATCGCTAATAAGCTACAGCTTTGTACCAGCTTCTGGGCACATCTTAAGAACTGCCTTCAAGACTGAGGCCCTATTGTACCTACCCATATATGTTCTGCTCACTTACCTCTCGGACAGATTGTCATCTCCAGCCCACCACACTAACATTACCTAGAAGAAATTATCAAGATGGTGGCCAGTACTTTGTCGGGCTTAAAACAAAGACATACATACATGTTAAATACTCACTTGTTATGCACCAAGGATGTAGAATTCAATGTGAAAAACACATTTACTTTTCTACTTCAGGGAGAACCATTTAGTCAACTTCAATGTGTTGCTCAAGCGGCTGATGCATAAATGGTAGGATTTTATCTGTCTGTGACTTTTGGAAATTCAATAAATCTTATGTCTACTTGGAAAAAAAGTAAAATTGTACTAGTGTTCACCAACACTCATACAACTCTAGAATTCTGTTAGTGTTACATGGCTACAGACAAGTTGGTGTATTGATTCCTAAACGTTAGTATCAGAAGGTTATTGTATAATCAAGATAATTGTGTTGAACGCAACAGAACATGACTATTGGTGACAACGTGGCACACTGCTTTAAGCATTTATTCACATCATTGAGGAACTGACTATTCCATGACCGCAGGTTACAGTAAGTAACACAGTGTTATATGTATATTGTTCACACTGAGACGTATGGTATTGATCACTCAAAAGCTCAATTGACTAACACAGCATTATAAGTCCTCTTGTGGGATACATCATATTTACATGCAGAAAGGGAGACATTGATAATTTTATGGCACGACACGGAGGCTATATTATGCAAATCTCCTTTATTACTACAGCCCAGTAGCAACAATGAGAATGAGAATATAGAACATTCATGAACATTCTAGACAACTACATAGTCCCTTCGCGACCAGCCATCTTCCTTCTTTGTTGCTGCTGCTCAGAAAGATAAGTAATACCTTATGAACATTCATAGTCTTACTTAATTTATATGGCCTTTTTAACTATTATGGTGTTATTTGAAGGTTTTAACTGTTTAAACCTTATCTGTTTTGACTGATTATACCCTTTAGGCTATGTATACCTACTTTTAAAATAAATTTTCTTGCTTTTGAAATGCTTACCCCTTGACCTGGCCAGGACAGTATCCTTAATGCCTTATTTGTTTTATTAACTTATATATTTTACCTTATGTCTGTGCACACCCTTATTTCCACTGTTTGGTGTAACTGGGCGAATTTTTGTAGATTAATCACCCCCGGTCTTCGCTAACCGCTTTCTCTCCGGTCCCATTTGGTCCGGATTCGTGCTGATTAGTATTTAAATATGTCGGATTTGTGCTGATAAACCTTTAAATATGTCATTTTTCATGCTCGTATTTTATTTCCCTAATAGTTCATTCTATTTGAGTTATAAGCGTTACAGACCCTTAACTAGTACGCTTATTTAAATCTAAACATTCACCTCTCGCGCTTCATGCGCACCCTCCTTTACGGCGAGTTCTCGCTTCTCCTTCTCGCACTGCGTCCTCACTGCAGCGTCCCGACCACTCAATGCACCGGAAAGCTCAACGCGACGAGCCGCGTTAGAGGAAAGGCATGAGGAGGCGGCCACGCACGTTATTACGTGCGTGGCGGCCACTTTAAACAATTGGGAAAACTCAAGCACTCAACATAGAGTGGACATTTTGATACTTTGGGACATTACGATCTAAAAATACTTGTCAATTTTTCTATTCACAATCGGCCGACTTTCGAGCAAACAACATCAGTTTCACGATCAGGTGACAACTCCTCTACTCATTTACTATATTGCAAGAATATTAACTAATAGTTATCAAGAATATTAATTAATTACCAAGAATATTAATTAAGTAATTAATAGACTATTTAAGACATAGCAAAATGTCAGAACCTCAAATTAATATCGAGGATAAACTGGAAAACTTAATTAACAAAGCCCTTGAGAAGGCATTAGTCTCCCTTGATGAAACTATCAATAAAAAAATAGAAGCCTTCTCTCTTAAATCCCCATGCCCTTCCACCAGTACCCAAAAAGAAGGAGCAGTTGAGGCTCCAAAAAAGAGGACGCTAGGAGGTAAACGAAAGGACTCAAATAAGGTCAAGTCCTCCGCACCAAAAAAAGCAAAAACATCAGCTCCTCCATCACGCTTTTTAAGCGGTGAAAAAACTGGTGCCTCGGGCACCCTATGTGGGCAAGATTCAGGCCCAGAGCTTCCAATAAATATTGATAGCGAAGGCAGTGATGACAATTCCAAACTAGGGATTGATTTGTCATGCTCTTCGGGTTTTAACACGGATGTTGAAGAGGCACCTAAGGGGGCTGGAAGCTCCGAAGAGGCTTCAAGGACCTCACAATCAAATATGGGATTTTTGGACCCGTTTGGAGATCTAATGTTTGATCCACTTTTAATTAAACACCCTTTGTCCCTCGAATGGGCTCCTTCACAACATGTGGCCGACTACATAACCTACTGGTTAAGGAAGGATATCCCACAAGAGGTTAAAGCAAGACTACGCTGAGAATGCCCCAGACCTAACCTCCCCAATAAGATAACGGTGACTCCTGAACTGGACCCTAAAGTTGTGGCATTTATAACCAAATCTTCAAGAGACCCCAGAAAGGGCATAGATAAAGGTTTAAAGTCATGCCAAGATCATCTCCTTGACGTCATTGGACCTCTTACCAAAATCTTTGAATTGGCAGAATCAGCATACTTGGATGACTCTTATGTAGACCCTAAAGAGTTAAGAGAGTGGATCCAGAGGGCCATATGCCTGGTCGGCAATGCCAATACCGCTCTCCCCACTGAGAGAAGAAAAGGGGTACTCTTTAAGATAGACCCAAAGCTTATCGAACTTGCTAAAAATGATAGGGGACCAGAATCAAATGGCCTTCGCTTTGGTGAAGAGTTTATCAAAGACATGGCCAAATATGTTGGCGCGTTTAATTCAATTAAAAAATCTAGGGGGCGTGGCTTCGAGGGTGAAGATGGTGGACGCGGCTCTGTAGAGCTCCCGCCGGCCCGCTACTTATCCGCCTAATTATACTGGCCCGAACCCTTCACTCCCCTTGCAGACGTTGTGGAGACTGCTGGAGACCGGGGGCGCCCGTTGGTGTGGTTGCTGGGGCCCCGGATCGTGCCTGGAGTGGCTGTTGGGGCGGCGCCCACTGGGCCTGCTCGCCGCGTGGTGCGCAGGGGTCTCAATTTTTGCCCCGCCCGCCTGCTGGCACTGGGCGCCGGGCGGTCTGCGTGCGGCCGAGCCCGCTTGACTGCTACCGGATCGCCGGAGGAGGGACGACGGAACATCCTGCCGCTGGCGCACTCGGCGGAGCTGCTGGGGACGGCGGGGCGGCGACCCTGTGTAAGGCCTTCGCGGACCAGGAGGCGATTCAGATCCTCCCAGACTACCGGTGGCAGTGTGGTGGCGGAGCCGGCGGTGTCTTGCCGGCGGGGGAAGGAGAGCATCCCGCCCGGTTTGTGGACAGCGGCGGGCCCTGTGGCGAGGTCCCCGGGAGTACAGATCCGGCTGATTGGCTGTGCCCTTGGCTTCCGCAGAACCGGCGGCGTGGACGGCGGCGTGGACGGCGGCGTGTCGGCGCCCATCTGGCCTCTTGACTTTAGGCCCGAAGATTGGCGGCTGCTACGCCCCGGAGGAGCGGCCTTGCCTGGGTGCAGCGGCCTCGGGGCCCAATTGTGCCTGCTCATCGGCGGCGGCGAGGTGCCCGGCGGCCTGGGGACAGCGGAGGCGGCTGGCGTGGACCGGCGGAGCCCTGGGACGGTAAGATGCTGAGATGGCCGTTGCTGTTGCTACTGGAGTCCGGTGTCCCGCCCGGTGTGCCTGCCTGTTGTAACTTGGCATGCTGGTGGCAGGTGGGTGAAGCGCAGTGCCCGGCGAGACCCAGATACCCCGGTCTTGGCCCGAGTGGCGGACAGTATTGGTGTGTGGCGCCGAGAACTCCTCTCCGGGTGTGAGTCGCCCCGCCGCAACTGCCGGAGCCATGACTAGAGGCGGAGGAGGCACGGGCGCCACCAAACAGGGGCCCATCGACAAGTTCACTGGCCCCGGAGGAGGCACGGGGACTGCCGGGGGTGGCCAGAGTGCTGGACCGGACAACGCGGCTCTGATTGCGGCCATCACGCAGTCCCGTGACATGTTGGATGCGAAGATTGGCGCGGTCGGTGCCGATGTGATGCTGCTGCGTCAAGATCTCCGCAACGCGGTCGCCCGCATCACGGAGACAGAGACCAGGGTCGCAGAGGTGGAAGGCGACGTCGGCACCCTTAAAAAGAAGGTGGCGGACATGGAGAGGATTCAGAAGGGCCTGGCGCTTCGCATGGAGGATGCAGAGGGGCGGGCGCGGTGGAATAACCTGCGCTTTGTCGGTTTTCCAGAGGATTGCGAGAAGGGGCCCATGGATGCCTTCCTGGCACGGTGGTTGGAGAGCTGGCTTCCCCCGGACACCCTGTCGCGCTGCTTTGTGGTGGAGCGCGCACATAGAGCCCTGACGCAGAAACCACCGGCGGGGGAACGGCCTCGGCCAATCATTGCCAAAATCCTGAACTTTCATGACAGAGATGTCATACTCCGGGAAGCACGACTCAAAGAGACTTTGCTGTTCGACAACCACAAAATTATGATTTTCCCGGACTACACCAAACAGGTCCAGCAGCAGCGACACTCTTTCCTGGCGGCAAAGGCCAAGTTGCGCGGCCTGAAAATCCAATATTCGCTGCTGTATCCGGCCCGTCTCCGGGTGATTTTCAATTCCAGGACTCACTTCTTCGACTCTCCGGAGGCCGTCTTCCAGTGGACGGATGAAACGGTTAAGATCCGACCGAACGCCCAGCCGGGGCTGAGCTCTGGACCCTCGCGCAGCTCATCTCAAGAGAGGGGCGACCCACCCGGTAAAGGAAAACGTCATCGGAAGTCCCGCTCACGACAGAGGTCCTTGTCCCGAGACCCCCTTTTGGGGGACACACAGCCCGACACGGATCACTCTGGCAAGGAATCCTGATTTTTCTATGGCATTGGCGCTTGTCGATTGCCTTTGGTCCATTGTTGTACTCTATGGTGGACCGGACCTTGATGGTGGAGCGGACATTGACTGGTGCAGTATGGACTTATGTTTTGGCAGGGCGTGGGGGCCCTCGGGGGGTTGGTACATATCTGCTGTGCCCTTCATGTGAACCAGATGCTTGTGGGATTGGGGTTCGGGGCACTGTTTGTGGGCTGCCTACTCCTCTTGGGGTTGGGGGGTGGTCCTGGGGGCGTGCCCTGTTAGTGGGGGGAATAGTTGGGATCCATTGGTATGGTTGGCTTTAGGCGCTCTGTTCTGGGCCTGAAGCTCCCCATGCCGCGACAGGTACTTCAATGTTCTCTGAGGTATAGGGGTGGGGGGTGGGTTTTGGGCATTGGGTTGTTTGGGGGTCGGGGCTGGTTGAGGGGGGTAAAGGGGGTCGGGGTTGATCTGAACGGGGTGCACGTGCTTCCTGCAATTTTTGCTTGTATGGTGTTGGAGACCTGGGTCGGTTATTGGAGGTTGCAGAGACTTGCTCATCGAGACAATGGTTGACATCCCGCGACCAGTACCTGCTAATGCCTCTATGCAAATTTTGAGCTGGAATGTCCGGGCGCTGTTGGACAAGATCAAGCGCGGGGCTGTGCTACGCTGGGGCAAAAGGGATTTGGCTGATGTGATGCTCCTTCAGGAAACACACATGTTGGGTACTAAAGCATTGAGTCTACAGCGGTTTGGCTTCCATCAGGTATTCCATGCGGGGTTTACCAGGGGCTCGAGGGGGGTGGCCATTCTTGTTCACAGACGGCTGTCCTACACTCATGAGCGTCACTGGCTTGATCCCCAGGGTCAGTTTGTGTTTGTGCAGGGGAAGATTGGAGCAGAACCGGTAGTGTTTGGCAGTGTGTATGCCCCTCCCCCGCTGCAGTGGTCCCTGGCGGAGAAACTATTTGACTTGTGGACTGAGATTCCCCACTCCCTGGCGGTGATTGGAGGTGACTGGAATGATGTTGTGTATGTGAGTCTGGACAGGCAGAGGATGCAGGGGGTCGCGGCCGCGGCCTCACCCACGCGGCTGAATGCAATGATTGATGGATTGGGATGGGTGGATGCGTGGAGGCATCTGCATGCCAGGGAGCGGGAATATACATATGTTTCAGCAGTGCATGGTTCCCTCTCACGTTTGGATTGTGTGTTCGTGCCGGGGGCCTTCCTTGACAGGGTGAAAGGGGCTGCGATCCGGCCTCGTGGGCTGTCCGACCACTCCCCAGTAGCGGTACAGATTGACCTGTGCAGGGCACGCCAGCCGTTCCGGTGGCGGATGTCCTCGTGGCATCTGCAGCGACCGGCCTACACCCAACATATGCGCAGTGCAATCGCCCATTATTGGCAGGACAACCTCTCGGAGGGGGTTGACGCGGTGACGGTATGGGAAGCCATGAAGCTCGACCTGAGAAGTGTCGACATTGCTTGGTGTGCTTCTGCCCGCCGGATTCGACAGGAAAGCATTGTTACAGCGGCGGAGCGGGTGGAGGTGCTGGAGACGCGTTACCGGGGAGAGGGTGATGACAGGGCGCTGCGACTGCTTTTACAAGCGCAGCAATCCTACGCTTCGATGTTGATGGATGAGGCTCGCCAGGCGTGGCTGGCTACACGGAGCAGGGTGTACCAATGGGCAGACAAGTCCTGCACCATGCTTCATAGGCTCTGCCAGCAGACGATGCAACCGATCACCTTGCCTGGGCTTACAGACGAGGCAGGAGCGGTAATAACAGACCCTGCGGTTCTTGCGGCGAGCTTCGCGCGCTACTATGCGCAACAGTACGCCTCTCGAGAGAGCCTTTCACCCGAGGCGATTGAAGGGTTCCTTGTGGATGTTCCCCTTCGCGCGGTCTCAGGCGAGGTACGGGAAGCCTTGGACCTCCCCCTGATGGCAGAAGAGCTGGGTGATGCACTGAGCCAACTTAACGTCGGTAAGGTGCCGGGACCGAGCGGGTTCCCCAGCGAATTCTATAAGAAATTCCACTTGTAGCTTGGGCCGCATTATAGGCGGGCGTTGGAACTGGTGCGGGAGCGTGGTAGCCTGCCCTCGGACTGGCGTCAGGCCGAAATTGTGGTCTTCCAAAAACCGGGTAGGCCTCCCGACCGCCACGAGTCCTATCGCCCAATATCCTTGATCAATTTTGAAGCCAAGCTCCTGGCCAAGGCGCTGGCTCCCGCCTGCTCCCGCATATCACAGACCTCGTCCACCCGGACCAGGCAGGTTTTATGCCACACCGGGTGACGAGACACAACATTCGACGTGCACAGGCTGCGATAGACGCAGTGGGGGCGACCGGGGATCGGGCAGCGCTGTTGCTCGCTGACATTGATAGGGCGTTTTATTCGGTCAGCTGGACCTATCTTTTTGCCCTCCTGCCGCTTCTCAACTTGGGGCCGGTGTTCATCTCCTATGTGAAATTGCTCTATACGGACATAACTGCCTCGGTACGCGTCTCTGGGGCGATCTCAGAGAAGTTCCCAATTGCCAGGGGCACTCGTCAGGGGTGTCCCCTTTCCCCTTATCTTTTTGCATTGGCCATGGAGCCACTGGCTGTACGAGTGCGCCTGGACGCACTGTAACGGGGCTTTGTGTGGGGGGCGGAACTTTCAGATCGTATCGCTTTGTATGCGGACGATGTCCTTTTCTTCATGACCGACCTTCACCGCACAGGCCCTCGTACGTATACTAGATTTGATGCGGGAGTTTGGCGAGGCGTCGGGCTCTTTCTTAATTCACGCAAATCGACCCTGTGGGTACTGGGGGATGAACCGGAGACATGCCCGTGGGCCGCGGCCCTACAGGTGGCAGTCGGTGGCCTGAAATATCTGGGCGTCTTCCTGTTGGCCTCGGCTACGGTGGCGTGGGAACGGAACGTACAGCCGGTGTGGGACAAGGTCCAAATGGATGTTAAGACTTGGTCATGCATGCCCCTCAATATATATGGTAGATCCGCCATTTTTAAGATGGTTGCCCTGCCACGGCTTCTCTACCAAATACAGAATCACCCGCACAGGATTGACCCGCAGTGGTTCCGTCGTGTTAATTCAGTACTTGGCCGGTTTTTGTGGGCCGGGGGTGCCTCCAGGGTGGCACTGCGGACATGCTTTCTCTCCACATACTGTGGCGGCCTAGCTACCACTGACCTTCTGTCCTATTACCAGGCCTCCCACCTCCTGGTGCTCAATGAGTGGTGGTATGGAGATCATAGTGACCCGGCTTATGCATTAGAGCACTCTCTGATGGGGGATGCCACGCTCCATACTTTATTATATTCGGCCGGGCGGAGGAAGAAGCTGCCGCGGGTCACCCAGGTAGTCTTCGCGATTTGGAGACATGCTTTGCGCCGCATGGGTTGGTGGGGCAGGCTGACCGCCGAGACTCCGCTGTGGAATAATGGACTGCTTCCGGCACTGGCTTCCCTGTCAGGCTTTGGAGGCTGGGACGCGATCGGAATCTCTTCACTCGGTCATGTCCTCACCGGGACTACACTCAAATCCTTCCAGGACCTTAGCTCCGAATTTCATATGCCCAAGACCCAATTTTTCAGGTACCTCCAGTTCCGCCATGCCCTCGACCCGAGCCTGGTGGGTATAGATCACCTTCCTGACTTTAGCCCAATTAAAGCCAAACTTTTTATGGGGAACTTGGGCGACAAGAAGGTTTCTCAAATATACCGCTCCCTGGTTACGCATTGCTCCTCTTCCCTCCTGACACTGAAGGCCTCCTGGGAGACTGATGTTGGCCCCTTGGATGAGGATGACTGGCGTGAGGCCCTTGAATCCCCCCGAGGGGCTGCCATAGCT
This sequence comes from Lissotriton vulgaris, assembly GCF_964263255.1. NCBI lineage: Eukaryota > Metazoa > Chordata > Amphibia > Caudata > Salamandridae > Lissotriton > Lissotriton vulgaris. The sequence continues at coordinate 958,798,663 of NC_141685.1, read as the reverse complement.
GTCCGCCTCAGATGTATTCAGTTTAAATACCTTCACAGGGCGTACTACACTAGGGAACAGTTGTGGAGAGCGGGCCTTATTGCTGCTCCGGAGTGCCTGAGGTGTGGAGCTGAAAGGGGGACACTCCTGCACACGGTGTGGTCTTGTGGGGGCCTGACCCGATTTTGGAATGGGGTTTGGAACTGCCTATCGGAAGTGCTGGGGTGGGACCTCCCTCGTACACCTAGGTTGGGCCTCCTCCATGTCCTGGAGAATGTGGGGGGCAACATCTACAAACGACATCTCTTGTTAGTGGGGCTGGTGGTGGCTAAACAGGATCTGGCAAAGGCTTGGAAGAGTGACCGTGCCCCCCCACTCAGCGCCTGGAAGGCGGGATTAGACTTTCTCATGGGGCTGGAATTACCTGTGTTTGAGGCTAGGGGGTGCCCCCGGAAACACTATAAAATCTGGAAGCGGTGGGCGGACTACAGAGGGCTGACCCTGGACCCTCCGATTGACATAGATGATGTGCTACCTCCGGATGAGGACCCTGGAACTTAGGTTGATGTCTGACATCTGCATTGCCTTACATCTGTCATTGTTATCTTGTGAACACGTGCACTGGGTTAGGGTGGGATAAGGGGTGGGTAGTTGGGAAGGGCGTTGGGGTATGTTTAGGGGGGTTGGTGGGGGCAGGGGGTGGGGCGGGGAATGCTTTCAAAATTTGGGTTCCTGGTCATGCTACTACCTGCATATTACTGACAGTATCCTCCTGATTGTGGAGAACTGTATTGCTGCTTGCCTGAACTCTCAATAAATACGGTTATGAAAAAAAAATCTAAAAAAAACATTAAAAAGGTATTCCAGGATCGTGTTTTCACCAGGGCCGGGAGAATGCGGGGTCGTTTCCCCGGCCGAGGAAACTCCTCATCAAGACCCTTCATGGCACGTGGGGGAAGATACAACAACAACTTCGGATCTCACCAATTCTATCCTCAAAGACAGAGATCCTGTGGTCGTGGCACTTTCAGAGGTGAAAGAAGACAACGATCCTTCTCCTCAGGTAGGAGCCTCGAAAGACCTTTCTGTTACTCCTCCAAAGGTGGGAGGGAGTTTACGTTTATTCGCAGAGAATTGGGATTTAGTGACCAAAGATCCTTGGATCCTACAAACAGTGAGAGGCTACAAAATATATTTTATCGATTTACCATTCCAAAAAAGAATTCCACAAGAAATTTCCTTTTCAGAAAAGGACAGAGCCCTAGTGTCCCAAGAGGTTCAAGAAGACCTATTAAAGAAAGGTGCCATCATCGAAACACACTGCTTAGGTTACCTCAGCAATATTTTCTTAGTAGAAAATAAAAACAAGGAACAAAGACCAGTGATAAACTTAAAGGGTCTAAATCAGTGGGTTGTATACCAACACTTCAAAATGGAAGGAATTCACCTTCTGAGAGACATTCTAAGAAAAGGGGACTGGCTAACCAGGCTAGATCTAAAAGATGCCTACCTAACAATTCCAATTTGGGGACCTCACCAAAAATACCTCCAATTTACCTGGCAGGGAACTCTTTATCAGTTCTGCAGCCTCACCTTCGGTCTGTCATCCTCCCCTTGGTGTTTCACCAAAGTACTCCGACCCATAACTACCTGGCTCAGAGAAAGGGGCGTGAGGTTAATTATATACCTCAACGACATCCTTATAATGGCCCAATCAAAAAATACAGTGTCTCTTCACACCAACCTCACAATACAACTCTTAGAGCATCTCGGGTTCATCATAAACACAAAGAAATCTTGTGTGATTCAGAGTCAACAGACTCAATTTCTGGGTTTCCTGGTAGATACTGTAAAAACAGAATTTAGACTTCCATCAGACAAAGTCAGGAAAGTCAGGAAAGAAATCCGAAAATTACTCAGTCTACACCTCTTCCCCTTGAGGCTTCTGGCAAAAATCCTAGGTTTACTCTCTTCAACAATTCAAGCAATATTTCCGGGACCCTTACATTACCGGGCACTTCAGAGATTAAAAGCCAGATCCCTGAGATTGAATCACTCTTATTCTCATCTGATCTCCCTGGATCTAGACTCGAAGACAGAACTCCTGTGGTGGTTGAAGAATGTTTGAAGCATGGAATGGCAGAGACATTTTCGGGGAGACACCAGATCTAATAATAGAATCTGACGCAAGTTTACAAGGATGGGGAGCGAGATGTGGGAACTTATCTGCAGGAGGTCAATGGACTGCTCAAGAGAAGAGATTGCACATCAATTGTTTGGAGTTATTAGCGAGTTCATTTGCAATACGCTGTTTCACTCAGAATTCAGCCAAATGCTGTGTAACACGTCGGATGGACAATGTCTCCGCAGTACGTTACGTCAGCAAACTAGGAGGTCTACATTCCAAGTGTTTATCGGACCTTGCAATGGGTTTCTGGGATTTCTGTTTGAACAAAGGAATTTCTGTAGTGGCAGAACACATTCCTGGACTGAACAATGGCGTAGCAGATTGGTTCTCGAGGAACTTCAAGGACTACAGCAATTGGAAACTAGACAGACGAATTGTCTTAATCGTCCAGTCTCATTGGGGTCCCTTTCAGATAGATCTTTTTGCAGATCATTTGAATACTCAACTAACCAAATTTTTCAGCTGGAGACCAGACCCTCAAGCTCTCAGAGTGGACGCCTTTCTCCAAGATTGGACCGGTCTAGCCCCTTATGCCTTCCCGCCTTTTGCACTAATTCCACGCCTACTCCTTCATGCTCGTCGCTACAAACAAAGCATGGTCGTCATAACACCACTTTGGAGATCCCAAGCTTGGTTTCCCATAATTCTCGAAATGGCTGTAGACTTCCCCATCCTGATTCCTCCCTTCAGGGAGATACTGCGGGGGCCATTAGGAGAGATCCATCCCCTGGTAGAGCAAGGTCTTCTAGTTCTGACGGCATGGAAGATTTCAGGAGACAATGGCGAATCCCAGGACTTTCGTCAAATGCTCGGACTCTCATTTCAGAATCATGGGCTTCCGGTACAAGGAAAGCTTATCGATTGGCATGGATCAAATGGGTTCGCTGGTGCCTTCAACGACACTATGATCCGTTTCAACTGATTTAGTTCACGTAGTTAATTATCTATCTGATCTGTTCACATCTGGTCTATATTATAGAACAGTTAACGTTTATAGATCCGCAATTTCTGCTGGCCACTCTCTTATTAACGGAATCTCTGTTGGTCAAACCTTACTAACTAAAAAGATTATGAGGAAAATGAGAGTCATCAAAGCTCCTTCTGCCAAATACTCCGCTTTATGGGATGTCACCCTTGTTCTTAGAACTCTCTCCTCTTGGGGTGATAATTTCTCTCTTTCACTTAAACGAATCTCGTACAAACTTACTGTTTTGTTACGTTTGGTGTCTTTCAGAAGAACTTCTGATGTTAAAGCTTTGGATATCTCTAGTAGGGCCTTCCAACCCGAGGGTGTTTGTTTCTACCTTAAGAAAAGAAGTAAAACAATGTCTTCCTCTATCTTTTACCCTTTCTTTCCCCAGAATGAAAGACTATGTGTAGTTAAATTTTTGAAAGAATATGAAAGAAAAACAAAAAATTTAAGAATGAATGAATGTCAACTTTTGATTTCACATAGATCGCCTCACAAAGGTGTCTCTTCTCAGACCTTGGCAAGATGGGTTAAAGAGGTCATGCATGAAAGTGGTGTAGATACCTCTGTCTTTGGAGCTCACTCTCTTAGAGGTGCTTCGGCTTCTAAGGCCTTTTTTAAGGGAGGAAGTCTACAAGATATCCTTAGGGCAGCTGACTGGTCGAACGATAGCATGTTCAGGACTTGTTATTTTAGACCAATTTCGAATCCGATTGATAATGTTATTAATGCACTTTAAACTTGCATAATATGGCCTCTGTGTCGTGCCATAAAATTTAGATTTTTCACAGCCTGGTGGGCAGAAAATCTGGATTTTATTAAAGACACAGAGACTAATATTATCCCTCCTCTTATTATCCCTCCCATTGTGGATAAGATACTTGATATGTTACTTTTTTATTTCAGAATGAAAATGCATTTTTTCCCTTTGGACGACCTTTGGAAAGCTGTCTTCAAATATATTCCTGTTTTCTTCATGAAGTTTGATCTTTCATCGCAGTTTATAACAAAGAAGGAAGATGGCTGGTCGCGAAGGGACTATGTAGTTGTCTAGAATGTTCATGAATGTTCTATATTCTCATTCTCATTATTGCTACTGGGCTGTAGTAATAAAGGAGATTTGCATAATATTAGCTTCCGTGTCTTTAATAAAATCCAGATTTTCTGCCCACCAGGCTGTGAAAAATCTAAACTATCCACAAGTGAGGATGATGGTATGGTATACAGTAATACCCATTCATAAGTTGTTTGGTATACAATGTGTTTTTTAGTGTAATGCATATAATCTTGTCCTTTGTGATGTGGGCATGGCTCATTACTATTTCGGTTGACCTCTCTCTACCTATAGAAATTATTCAGTATGACATTTGCCTCTATTATGGAATGTTTGCAACCTGAATGATTTTTGTTTTCTACAAGTCATTTGATCACATTCAATACTCAGCTGGGATCTCGTTGAAGAGGAATCTCTATTCTTGTAAAATACAGGCCTGCCAACTGTCTTTCAAGAATACAGTTTTTTCATTAATAAATTATTTAATTTATAGCTAACAGACTAAACACAGGAAAAGGACTTAAGTAAGTATGCTTACAACAATATAGAATTTCAATGATTTTTGGAATGCTGTCTCATTGGAGAACTGGTTTATCTCCATGAGAAATGTCTTCCAGAGAGCAGTTCCAAGAAAAGAAAAAGATTTACTCCCTCTCCTACAATTCTAATGTGGTGTATGTTATGTATCTTCAGTAAGTCATTGGAAAAAGATCGAAGATTTCGATACAGAGCATAAGGTAAGATTAGGAGCACAGATAAATGGAACTTTCACTAGGTACTGCTGGTTATTTGGAAAATGCTCAATTATTTAACAACTTTCAATTTGTGGCTTCAATCCAACAAAGTTCTGATAGCTGGGTTCTAATGCTCACTGGTCAGAAGACGGGAGATCACGTAATAGCCCGACAGCTACATTTTGGAGAATCTATGGAATGAATTAATTCATTTGTGTGATTACTTAAATTCATTACAAAAACAGCAGAAAAGACAATCAAGTTTAAAACAATTCTAAATACAAAAGTGCTCAATAAAACCATCTGATGGCTGACCAGAAGATATTTAGATAGGGACACCAAAATGGCATTGCTGCAGTTTATTCAAATGTGAATATCAGCGCACTCCTAAAGGTATTGCTTCATAATACTGTTTCAAACTTGCGTTCATCAAACACCTAATAACGATTTTACAGCGATAGACTTGGGTTTAGATTGCATTATTTTCAATTAGAGAAGCATTTATAAATGTTTGTTTAGATTTATAATTTGTTGGACGAGCCATTCAATAGAACAGAAAATATCCTAGGAGGGATAAGGGTTGGTGCTAGAGAATCGTCATGTGGGAATGGATTATAATTCATATGTGGAATCTGTAATACAGCCCTGATGTTGTAATGGATACAAGAAAATAAAGACGAGGATTAATATTGGAAACCCCAGTTGACTCATTCAAAGATGAAAAAAGAATTGAAATGTTCAGCCTTATGATAAGCAAGTTTTGAATCAAGGATTAGAACAAGAAACTCTTTGCGGACACCACGTGGTGCAAATGGGGAGACACTGTCCTATGTTTGGATTAGTGCTTTTGGGATATTGCTGCAGTCTGTCCAGGAAGAGATAGCTACCTGAAGCAGTATTTGTTTTCCTTCTGCAAAAAGTAAAAGCAGATTCATGTTGACATTTTTCAGAAGTGTCAGGCATATTGAGGTAAGTTGTTTAAATTGCAGGATAAACAAAACAGATTCAGCTGTCACGTCAAGTCTTACTTTATTCAGTTGTATAATAGTGGTGGCTGCCTCGGAACGGGGGTGGGGGAATAAAGAAAAAAAATCGTTCCTTGCCTTCGCAGCAGCCGCCCCCGCATGCCTCTCCTCCATCATCTTCCGCTGAACTGGCAGCACCAGAAGCAGATTCTCCCAGCCAAGCACAACACTGCATGAGCAGCATCCTGATTGGTCTGAGCGGCCAAACAGGCCACTCCGGCAATGCCTGGGAGCATAGACATGTTCTTCATCAGGCTGTGCAACACAGCCAGGTGGAGAACATGAGGATGTTTGGCCGGCCCAAGGTTGGCCAGCCAAACATTCATGCGCACTTAGGGAGTGCAGACCACTCCTTACTTTGCTCAGCCCGCCCCACTCCAACCTGGCTCCAGTCCCGCACAGAAAAATAAAATAAAATGATAATAACGTCTTGTTATTATCATTTTACTTTTATTTTTTGAACTGCGCAAATAGCAGTGGGGCGACGCTCCTCTGCCTTAGCAGAGGACCCGTCACCGTTGCATATATAAACCATGCTATGCTACTACATAGAAAATAATGCAGAGGATTATTTGCATAGTATAGGGGCATCCATCTTATAGAATTTTTTTATTTAAATGATGTGGCACCATCATGAAGAATTTGCCTCACACCAGGCACATAAACCATAACTCGCGAACCAAATGTAATCTTTATGACCTCTCCCTTGATATGGAAATGGAAATTACAAATATTGTAAATAATTTTACAGGCGAAATTGCATACTCACTACCCTTAACACTATAAAAGAAACACTTACTAATGTACATTATGTATTGGTCTGAGTATATCTAGTTATTTTTTTTTATTTTATTTTTTTAAAACCTTCATTGACAAAATAGCATAGACACATTACAATCTTGCATCAAATCAGAGCACTATATACATAGCAATGATTGAGGATATAAAGAAAGGCCAATAACAGAGCAGAGTGCAGCCACTGAAGTAGACATTACTTGTACACATCAGGAGAGTAAACAGTCACAGATACACTACAGATAAATTGTGGGAGAGGGAGCGGGCATGATCCGAGAGGGAGTAAGAACGGGGCAAAGGGCGGTTACTGACCTTCACCGGCGGCCGCTGCGGGCGGAGTGCCGGCAGGGAGTGCGGGAGAGGCAGTCTGGCTGTGGGGGGTATGAACATGAAGGTATGACACTAGGGGCCCCCATATGTCCAGTGGACGAGACCTGGCTGGCATAAGGTCCCAGAATTCAGATAAGAGGGTTTGGCATCGCGATGCATCCTCAAGCCATTGGGCGAACTTAGGTGCAGGTTTGTGCCCCCTACACATGGAAACCCTAAGCTGCGCGAGGACAAGCAGCATAGCAATCAGGCGATGGGAGGCGTCTGGGCAATTTTTAACAAAGCCTAGGAGGCTAAGCGGGGGGGTCGGGACAAACTGGTGAAGAGAATGCCTAGTTATTTAATTACATTGTGCTTTCAAGTATTAGTATCTATTGATACAACAGTTGTGAGGTCACAGGCACTGCATTTAGTGTGCAGGTTGTGCTTTGCCTGGCTGGTATGTTAGTTCTGTATTGCAGTCCTAACCATAACATGCAAATTTCAGTGTTTTTTGGTTTTAATTCACATCAATAATTTAGCCCAACCTGCCATGTTTGGACAACCCCCAACCCCCCCGGCCCCGCCCCACTAGCATGGCCTTCAGCTATGTGCAGTAGGTGATGCCTGCGAGGGTTTGTTTGTTGAATGCTTTAGTGTTTTGTACAAATTTATGTTACTGTTAATTGTTTGTTTAAAATTGTTTACTTGAAAGTCACTCCATAGTTATCCGAACAGACTATGTCGGATAAGGAGACCTTATCATATAGTGAAGATTACATAGAGAAACTCCCACAAGAACAAGGAGGAGGTACGTTTTTAGGAGTCACCACCCCTAACATAGACCTCACATTAAATGAGAAAATCTCTAAGCTTGAATGTTTGGGGAAAAAATTGATAAGAACACAGCTTCATGGGCACACTCTAGCCAAATACCTTAAATCCAACGTTATTCCGGTTGGGTTGCAGGTCAGAAACGAGCCTGCAATCTTCCTGGATAACCCAAAGTTTAAGGAGAACTTTAGTTTGTGTCAATTAATTGTTCCAGGCACTGGATGGTGCTTGGAATTGAGACAGCTGTTGAAGAAGTAGAACGCCTAACCAAAGAAATTTTTGACTTGAGAAAAGAAATCATTGAAGACAAAGCTCTGACTAACGTAAAAGAGGCTTTGGCAAGACTAGAGAGGACCATCCGTGAGTTTGACATTTACACCCAGAGCACCAAGCTAGACAAGGTAGCTAGGGACATCAAATTTTAGGATAAAAAGACAATCTACCCTTATCTTCAGGAAGGGTACTATGTGAGAGACAAATAAGGGGGTTTCTCCGGCAGAGGCGGCTACTGGAGATATAACACTTTCTCTGGATCCTCCTTTGGCAGCAGTTCAGATAGTGATTCTGACCTTCCCGGCCCTTGTACAACCACAACCACAACTGCGCGGGCCAGACTTACACAGATCAGCAGCCTTTTTTAGTGGAGGAACCATGGTGGGGACAACGAGGAAGAGGCCGCACCTGGGGAAGACCCAGGGGAACAAGAACCCCAATGTGGAATCAAGGCAGGGGGAGAGGGAAGAAGCAGACACACTTCCAACAAGACTCACAGGGGGATATACAGACGAGACGCCAACATTACAGATGGTAATCCACACACCCAAGAATCCGATAGTGAACCTCTCTGACTACTCACTCAAGCCCAGTGAACAGGAGATCCTATTCAAGGGCTTATCCTTTGTCCCGACTACTAAGCCCAACAGTCTCAACCTCAAAATTGAACTGCACCAATTTTTTCGGAAGGGCAGGCTCAAGCACCACTTCCTTAAGATGCCCCATAACCCAATAATCTCGGGTAGTGGTTTGAGACCTCCCTCCAAATTCAATCCCCCCACACACTTGATGTCCCATAAATTTTTACTTTTGAACAAGTGGTCCTCCAAAGTGTGGATAACATATTAGCCAGTCGGCAATATGTTCGCTACAACATAAGCAAACAGGAGAGGGAAGGGCTACAATCACTTAAGAGTAACACCAACATTGTGATTAAACCTGCCGACAAAGGGGGTGCAATTGTGGTACAGAATACTGAGAACTATAAAGGTGAAATACTTTCTCAGTTATCCGTGGAAGGGAACTATGTTAAACTTAGGACGGATCCCATCAAGGAAATCAGCAAAATCATAATAAGGGTAACACGCGAGGCCTTTGACACAGGGTATCTCACTAAACTTGAACACAACTACCTCAATAACAAACACCCCAGAATGCCAACCATTTACACTCTCCCTAAGATACACAAGCGTATGCAAGCTCCATCAGGGAAACCCATATATCTGGATGTGGTTAGTTGCTGGAACCACTGTGTAAATACATCGATGTGTTTCTAAAACTGATCGCAGAAGACACACCCACATACATGAGGGACACGATGCAGACCATCCAATTGGTGGACGGGTGTGCCCATGACCCAGTGAATAGCCGACTAGCAACCATGGACATAACTGCCCTTTATACCAACATCCCACAGACAGCAGCACTTACATGCGTGGAATATGTACTCAATAGGAGGCCAGCTCCACACAAAGTCCCCACTGAGTTCATTGTGGAATTACTTAAAATTGCAATGACTAAAAATTACTTCACCTTTCATGATCACTACTATGTTCATACCAAGGGCGTGGCTATGGGGGCGAGCTTCGCCCCCAACTTAGCCATCATTTACATGAGTGAGTATGAACATCAATTTGTCCTCAATGATTACAATCCTTACCACAACCACATAACATTATGGCGACGCTATATAGACAACGTCTTGATACTCTAGGAAGGAAGTGGTGAACAACTAGCAGAATTCCACAACTGGCTGAACACCTGCTCCCCGGACATCCAGTTCACATTAGAATCTGACAGGGAATCCATTAACTTCTTGGACATCCAGCTAAAAACAGAATCAGGTAAGTTATACACCAGCCTCTATTGGAAAAGTAGCGAACGCAACACTCTTTTGAGGTATACCAGCCACCACCTCCATAACCTCAGGGATAATCAGCCCTTTGGCCAATTCCTGAGGTCGCGGAGGAACTGTACCAACAAAGAAGACTATTTTGATGAATCGGCAGGACTAGTAGCTAGACTCAGTGAGCATGGGTACCCCATTAGACTCCTAAAGAAGGCTCGCAAATGTGCTTGGCATAATCATAGGGAGCACTTACTGGTCCCCAAACCTAAGGCTAGCAGTGAAGATCGCTTGGTTTGCATCACCACCTTTAATACTAAGAGCAGTGCCATTAAGAAAACTATAAACCAACATTGGCACCTGGTGGCGGATGAACTAGGTGACATGCCCCCCCTTTACATGCCTTTTGGAAATGCAAGAATATTAGGGACCACTTGGTCAAATCACTCCTACCCTCCACCGTAGTCTTGGTCAAACCACCCTGTGGGGTAACCCGCCTGTTAGCGGCCACTACAAATGCGGAGTTTGTAAAGCCTGTCCCATAACAATAGAACTAAAGGAATTTACCCACAATGCTCAGACATACACATTACAAGAACACAGTAACTGCAACACGACTGGCGTCATTTACGCCATCAGCTGTCCCTGTGGCTTTCTCTATGTGGGACAGACAATACAGAAGGTGAAATGCTGCATCTTGCAGCATTGCAGCCGCATCCGGTGCAAGGTGCAAGGAGCGCCCTTAGTTGACCATTTTACCACCTTTGAACATGAGGCTGATAGTCTGAGGTGGTGGATCATTGAGAAAGTTAAGACAAACCCTAGAGGGGGTGACTTGAGGCAGCATACTGGACAAACGCAAGTGTAAATGGATACACTCTCTGGACACTGTTTCTAAGGGTTTGAATGAACTGGAGGAGATCAGCAGACAGGTGTCTATATTGGGTGTCGGATGAATCACCCAAATCATGTATATCCACCCTTAGTTGTCACACTGGGGCCCCATTTCGCAGCAACCTCCACACTGTCACTAGTGCGTTATTTTCATTTACTTGAGATGCGACCTGCTCACACCATGCTTCAGTCAGACCCCTTTTAGCCACTAGTATCAATTGTGTGTCTACATTGTCCAAACCCCACCCTTTTTATACCCAATCATCTGTACAGTCTTGCTTAATACCGTAAACCTTTATGTATACTGTGTCTTTTGATACTATGTAACAATGTAACACAATGCAATCTGTATAATCGCTCACAACATGGAAATGTTTCATTTATACTGGTTCGCTTTCACACCACATCATTTGGTATATCGAAGCACAATTGTGTACTGTGTCCCCTGTACCGTATTGTTGAGTAGCTCCCACATAATCATCTGTGTGCTATCATCATGAGCGACACCATGTCGCCATCCATTGTGTGTTATTATTGCCCACATTTGTAGCCGGTTCAAAATACCGAAGCACTTTTGTTCACACTACTAAACAACTTGTCCCGCAATGTTTTTTGACTTTAATTCGATGTTTGGACTCAAATTAATAGAATGACTGTAGCCACCGGAGATTAGTCTCTCCTCCGTTTCTACCCTACCGGCAAGGTCGGCCCGACGAAGATTCGGTTTTAAACTTCCTCGTGGCAGACGCGCTTGCATTCTCTAGCAAGACGTGAAGCCGACGAGACGCTGAGACGCTGACTCACTGCAGTCTAAGGTAATTCAGTGACTAATACGCCGGTCATGCTTTCCAAGCCAACGCTTGTACCTTTAGCAACAGGACAGCTAATTCCAGTTCCACTTTTCTTTACAGCTTTTTTTTTTATTTCAAAAGATTTTATTAGAAGAAGTTTTTACAAAACAGTACAGAGTAAGCCGATCGAAGGCAACACTGGTAAATGTAAACACACGTATCTGTAATAATACATACGGGCTTGTTACGGCGCATGTGTGCTGGTTATACATAGGCTGCTTGAGTCCTTGTGTTTACATACCGGTCAAATGCATTGCCCCCTACGGTCGGAAGAGATCATGTGTAGAGGTAAGTAGGACAGAGATGAGAAGAAGTGAGAGAAAAGACGGACACAGGTGCGGTGAATAGAGGTTTGTATGGCAAGAGAGAGTTTGCAGACGGGTTATGACAGGGGGAGTGGTGGGGGGGTCTGTGTAGGGCCGAATGGTGCATTCACAGTGGTTTTTGCGAGGCAAGGTATTTTTCCAGGGAGAGCCACATCTCATTGCTGCGTCCAACTTGTGGTGTTCGATTTTTCGTTATGTTGTCTGCTCCCCTTAGGAAGGTGACCCAGTTGAACCATACTTTGAAAGTGGCCTTCCCTGTATCTTTCCAGTTAGACAGCTTTTGACTTAATTTCAAGCACGGATATGGAGTGTCCCAACTACTTGGACCTACCTCCCCCCGCTTCGATTGACCCCTCCGTTATTTTGCAGATAAATCCCGATATACTGCACCAAGCGGCCGTTTGATTCATTCTTAATATTATCACTGGGCTGATACATACCCCTATTATTTTCCAGATGTCACATCAGTGATCTACTACATTGGCCAATTCCTAAGCACTTGGATTCATCGCAGTTCGTGAATCACCTAGGGGGTAATCTTTTGACACACCCTCCTATGTACTTTTGGCCAACCAATCAGTGCAACAGCCTTATTCTAATTATTAATCTCTTTAGGGTACTCTGAAGCCCCTTCACATCCTCTCGGTTGCCCCAGTCTGTCCTGATGAAGACCCGCACGGCCAAGGTCTAACTTACCTGCATGGCCCCAAGACGGGTCGAAACGTCGAGGCCCCTTTAAATATACGGCCTGGACCCCAATCCTTCATGCCTAACATGCAACATGGGAATGTTTATCCCTAAATAGAGAATTGTGTTACAATTACTGCATAAACTGCATCCGTGGCTAGGCAATTAAGGACGGTGATTTATAACCAGTCCGCATTTTAGAACTGTATTATCTTTTTATGTCACAACCTAAAATACTTTTCCTTTTCCTTACCACTACACACTAGAGCACTCTTCTTCTTCGCACGTTCCCCCTTTCGGAGCAACCCTTACATACATAATAATAACTGCAAAGTATATTCAATTCACCATATGCAATAAAAATAAATTGCCTGTGGTTTTAGATCTGGTTTGTTGCCTTTTCTCTCTTTTTGTATGAATAATGTATTGAATACCATAAGCAGACTTTTGTTCCTCTAGCATGGTCATAAATTGATTGACCTATTGAACTAAGTATCACGATTATTTTGATATTCACATAAGGTTCAGGACCATTGTTTACTGTACCAGTAGTTGGATGCACAGCTGAATAAATACTGACATGGTAACTTTTCTATGGAAATGGACCTAGAACCCCCAGGAGGGTTTAGAAAAGGTCCAGTCTTGCATGCTAGCACAGACTGTTTGATTTATCTGGATCTCTGGCAAAGATTATGAAACTGGCAGAGGTGGCCAAGGAATTGAGGGACCAGGGGGAACCCAAGATAATTTCAGGTTAGGGCCAGCAGATGTTCTGCCAATTCTGCAATGTGAATGACAGTAAATCAACAGTGAAGACGTTCAACCGTACTGAGGCTCAACCCTAAACTGGGAGATTTGGTGTATTTTGAGGCAGAACAGCAAGCAATGGGAAAGCTGTTGAGTGACACCTTTGTTTACAATCTAGCTACGATTTTCCAGACACTCGCAGCACTCAACAAAGCACAGCCCTCGCAACAGAAAGTTCTTTGCCCATAGATTTTTGGGGGAATGTTAAGGAATGCTCATCTGGGCCAGTCTTGCTGCAGAAAGTGTTGGTGAAGGCTTGAACGTCAGAAAAGGAAGTTGGCAGGATTAACAATACTCAGCCGCGGCCCGTGCAGGTAGGAGCGGTGGGTCCGGGTGAAGAGGGATTTCGATGGACGATGATGAGGGAAAATTAAATAAATAATTAATTCTACCTCTTCATCGTCAATCGAAATCCCCCCTTACCTAGCCCCACTGCCCTACCGCTCTTACCTGCACGGGCCGCAGCTGACAATACATCAACCCCTTCTTCGTGTCCAAAGACTGAGCTGGAAGGGGTCTGTTCCACATAGGCAGTGGCAGAAGCAACACAACGTTACAGGTGTGATTCTTATCTTCTTCCCTAGTAAGGCTAGGGGGGACAGGATAGAAGAATGTATGGATAATTGTCGATAGATCTTTTTGATTCCTGGAATCTTCAGACTGTTCAAGGGTTCGGAATAGAGTTTGGGGCACCTCAGTGCAGATGGTAAAACCACACCTCAAAGAACTTGTGGCCAGATGTACAACCCGTTTTAGCGGTCGCAAACGGAAAATCGGGCCATTTGCAAATACTAAAGAGTCTTTTCACATGTATTTTGCGAGTCAGTAACCTATTACAAACTCGCAAAATAGGGTTGGCTAGTCGGTATTAGGAAGGGGCATTTCAAGGGCATCCCTTCCTAATAGCGAGTTTCAGGGACATCTATAAATGTTTTGGGACCGTAATGTGGTGGCAAAACATTCATATTTTACCCACTCTGTGAAGGAGGTGGTAACCCATTCGCAAACGGGAAAGGGTCCCTTTCCCTTTGTCTATGTGGGCACCAAAATGTTTTAAGAGCAGGCAGTCTAATCTTAAAAAATGAAAAGGAAGCTTCTCATTTTTCTTTTTCAAATGCGTCCTGCTTTCCTTTAAGGAAAACGGGTTGCATTAAAAAAAAAATGCTTTATTTAGTAAGTATTCACAGACATGGTGGTCTGCTGATACCTGCAGACCACCATCCCTGTGATTACAGGCGATTCCCAATGGGTCGCAAATTGTAACGAACCTCATGAATATTAATGAAGTAGGTCTATTGCGACCCCAACAGGAATCACAAAATGTGTCTGAGAGACATTAGTACATCGCATTCGGCGTGTCCCTAATTGTGAGTCGCAAACAATCGCAATTAGAGACTCGCAAAATGAAATGGTCATACATCTGGCCCTTGCTGGCTATGATAGACCAGGAGGTTCAGAATTGGTAGTCCAAAGTGGCAGTTCAGAGGTCCTTCTATTACTCAACAGCTTTTCTAAGAAACCTCTGCCTGGTAAGGAAGAAAAGGAAGGGTGTCTGACAAGTCATACATTTGAGGTAATTCAACTGCTGCCTGGTTTACAGACATTTCTATATAGAGAGGATCCATCTTCTACAACAAGTGGATGGTGTGGCTAGACTTAAAGGATGCCTATTTTGTAGTGTATTTTATGTCCCCACTATTGTGTCCTACAGTTTCTGTAGAGAAAACATGTATGGGAGTTCAAAGTACTCCCGTTCAGAATATTTTCCGCCCCAGGTGTTTTTTCAAACTGCTCAAAGCAGCGAGTCCTGGTTAGATTTATTTATTTATAAAGTTTTATATAGCGCAAACAAGATCCCAAAGGATATCATAGCGCTTTACAAAAGGATGGAGGCAGGTAATAAATTTAATATCGGCATCAGATAAGAATAACAAAACAGAACAATTGCATGACAAAAGGGTCAGAGGAGATAAATACAGTAACTGTTACATAGCGTGCTCAGAAGGGAACAAACGGTAGGGTCAATAAATTAGCCTCCAAAAAAGGTCTCACGGTTGTAAGGTCAATGACTTAGAGCAGAAAATCCTATCCCATTTAAGGTAAGAACATGCTGAAATCATGCCTCCACAGTGGCTCGCCTTCATTGGAGCCATCCCAGCCATTGTGATTTTCAGAGCCATCCGTCACCATAAACAAGTCCAGATGGGTCAACTTTTCATGAACACCACCTTGAAAAATGTATTCGGGCAGATGGAACACGTGTTGGCATAGGTACATTGGCAGGTTTTATCCAGACCCTTTTGGATTGCTAATACTAGAGGATGTCCTTATTAGGGCCCTATCAGTCTCAGTTGTTTGTACACATTTGTTTTTTTTGTGTGATTAGCATCTCCTGGTATGAATTTAAATTTGAATTTAAAAATATTTATTAAGTGCACGATTACCAGGTGGTTTCTTGGCGCTGAAGGATGCAGACCCTAGAAGTCAGGGGGGCGGATGCTAGGAGGGGAAGGCTTGCCGAAAGAGGAAAGTTTTGAGTGCCCTGCGAAACTTAAGATAGCAGTCTGCAGATCTTATATGAGGGGTTAGGGTGTTCCAAAACGTGGGAGCAAGAACCACACATTTTATCCCCCCAGATTTATTCTTCTTGAACCGTGGTACACAGAGAAGAGACTGAGAGGATGAGCGTAGCTCTCTGCAGGGGATATAAGTCTTAATTTCAGAGCTAATGAAAGCGGGAGCAGTCCCGGCACTAGCCTGAAAGTTATATAACCCAGCTTGAAGAGGGCTCGTTCTTTAACAGGGAGCCAATGCAGTGCCTTGAGCAGAGGGGTCATATGGTGAGATTTGGAGAGGCCATAGACAAGGCGGGCAGCCTGGTTCTGGACCAGTTGGAGGCGTCGGAGGGCATAGGCAGGGATACCATTATACAGAATGTTGCCGTAGTCCAGACGCGATAGGACAAGCACCATGAGAATGAGTTTCAAAGCTGGGAAGGAAAAGAAGCGAGAAATCTTTCGAATGGTGCGGAGAGTGAAAAAGCAAGATGAGACTACGGCGCTAATCTAGGAGTGTAATGTGAGGGTTGATTCAGTGTTATCCCTAATGTTTTGACTGAGGGAGAAGGTGACGGAGGGGAACCAAGAGAAGGGGGCCAGAAAGTAGGAATCCAGGGACTGCGATGACCTCCGGTGAGTACAAGCTCGGTTTTATCCGGGTTCAATTTGAGATGGTTGTAGTTCATCCAGTCCCTGATGAAGGTCATGACTGATTGGAAATTGTGAATGGAGCCAGAGGAGTGTGAAAGATTGAAAAAAAGTTGGAGGTCATCGGCAAAGTTGAACAACGTGACCTCCATGTGCTGTAAAGCAAAAATCAGGGGAAAAATGTACAGATTAAACAATAGAGGGGAGTGGGAAGAGCCCTGAGGAACACCGCACTGCCCCTTGCGTGGAGGGGCAGAGAAGTCACCGAGATGGACAGACTGAGTACGATCGCTGAGGAAGGAGCTGAGCCAAGCCAGGGCCGACCCCCGATGCCCACCGCCCTGACACGGGAAAGAAGGATGCAATGATCAAGCGTGTCAAAGGCAGCGGACAAATCAAGGAGGACAAGGGCCTGGGGCAAGTTGAAGTCCATCCCCTCTCTAAGCTTGTTCATGATGGAGATGACAACCTTCCCGGTAGAATGTAATGGGCGGAAGCCCACCTGACAAAGGCTAAGCAACCGCTCTCTTCCACGAATGAGCTAAGGACTTTGGTGACGTGAGCCTCAAGGACCTTACCAAGAAAGGGAAGGAGGGAAATAGGGCGATAGTTGGATGGGGAGGATGGGTCCATGCCGGGATTTTTTAGAATGGGAATGATTGTTGCCGACTTGTGGAAATTGGGGACAACGCCTAATTTAAGGGAGTCATTCAGGAAGGTAAAGGGGGGCTGGGGACAGACGAAAAAGATCTCTCTGAGAACATATGCAGGGCAAATGTTGGAGGGGGATCCTGACTTAACTCGGACCAGTGGAGGGGAAAGAGTTTGACTGGTCAGAGGCAGTATGTGATCCAGGTGGAAGGTATTAGACGGTGTTTGGGGGTCGGAGAACGTGGAGGAAGGTGATGATATATTGTCCTTGATAATTTTTATGTTCTCAATAAAAAAGTTATTGAGAGAATCACAGAGAGATTGGGAGGGGGGGAGGTTTGAGGGTGACTCTATCAGAAGAGGCCAGCTCGTGGACCGCGGCTAAAAATTGCCCTAGATTGGTTATCGGCTGTAAGGAGTCTGCCAGAAAAGTAATCAGTAACCAGTAGGTGCGTTGGAGCCACTAGGACCCCAAAAATAATTGTTTTGCTAAAAACTTCTTTTTCACCCTCTACTACTGTATTTGAGATAAAATTGTTTTTGATTGTGCGGCCTTTTCTCACCCGGTGACAGCCATTACTACAAGTTTAATTATAATTACTATTAAAAGATGTATCAATTTAGACTGATAGCAATGAGCCAAAGGACATTTCTAATGTATACTTGTTGCAGGAAGGCAGGTTCTAAGGTATTCTATAAAATGCATCATGGCAAGTTTCACTATTGACAAGAAGCTATCTAGCAGTGCTTTAACCGTGCTATCAAGTGCCCTGTGCTAGTGCTCTGTGATAGTGCAATTATGAATAAGCCTGCTTGGCAGTTGACTAGCTAGGTACTCTGTTATGTGATCTTGGCCTAGGGACACTAGGCATTATGATAAACACTTACAGCTTTGCAGGACCTAAAAGTAAAGATGTTCACATTATAAGCAAGCAGCAAAAAAGCCAATAGACTCTGGGCATTGTGGTAAGCACTTACAACTTTGCTAGACCTAGCGATCAAACAGGTAGTAAAAAAGACAAATATGCTCTAGGCATTGTGGCCAGCACTTACACCGTTGCTGTACCTAAAGATAAAGGAATTCACATTTTAGGAAGGTAGTTAGAGCCGATAGGCATTTCTGGCTTGTTCTAGATATGAAAGATCAGATTTGAAGGCTGTTCTATAAAGTGCCAAAATGCTAGTACTGGTTGGTGTGTAAAGTGCCCTGTTAACTGAATCCAGGCCCACTGTCTCAAAAAAGTGCAATAAAGTACCACGTGCTAATAACAATAAAGAGAAAACATGCTGAGCAATCAGCTAATGAAGTGGTCTGTTGTCTAATCTTAGTCAGAATATTCTGGTTAATGATGTCCACAGCTCAAAGTCCATGTTCGTATGAGACAGTCGTGTTTGGTCATCTTGCATTCTGTAGCAGCCTTCTAGCTTTCGAGAAGAATTTGCCAATTTGGACTAGGTCCTTTGGTACTGCTGAAGTGTTGATGAATGTCAACGCCTTTTGGCTTATTCTTATCCCATTTTGCAAAAACAAAATTGGCTTCAGATAAATTTGCCTCTGAGGTAGCACACCCAATCAACAGTATACAATGTGCTGCAGATTCAGAATGACAGTGGCACAAGCTGACGGACCATGCCCTTGTCTAGAAATATGGTGTTCAGAGCACCTCACAAGAAATCCGAATCTGCCCTGGTCACCCGATGATGGACCTTAATGATATCCTTTTTCAATTCAATGTCCATATTCACCAGGTCGAATTCTAGATGAATCAATGTGAGCCAGGTGTTTTTAGGGATGTTAAATATTTTCTAACATGATACTGTGTGACAACCCTCTAATAGCTTGGTGATCCTGCCCATAGCTCATTGCAGGTAGCAATTTAGCCCATATGGCTGTTCGGATGGCCTCATCCGAGCAGCTTAATAAGTAGTAATTTTGTTTGCTAGACAAAAAAAACTCTTTTAAACCAGATACAATCAACTTTTCAGCTGCTGGAGGATCTCGAATTCCTAATATACCAGTAGAAATCTGATCTCATTCCCATTAAGAGAATGGGGTTACTGATGTTCACAAGTGTTAAGAGACGCAGAGAAGGGAGTCCTTCAGCTACCACATGACAAAATGAGACCCACAAACAGGTCTTGAAGGCGGACACGATCACTTTGAGAACTCTGGCCAGGGGAGCAGACCTGTAATTGTGAGTCGCAAACAATCGCAATTAGAGACTCGCAAAATGAAATGGTCATACATCTGGCCCTTGCTGGCTATGATAGACCAGGAGGTTCAGAATTGGTAGTCCAAAGTGGCAGTTCAGAGGTCCTTCTATTACTCAACAGCTTTTCTAAGAAACCTCTTCCTGGTAAAGAAGAAAAGGAAGGGTGTCTGACAAGTCATACATTTGAGGTAATTCAACTGCTGCCTGGTTTACAGACATCCATACTAATATTACAAAGAGAGAGCCCAAACCTTTGAGGCGGGTAAGCTCAGGAACTACAGCGCCAATCGGGACACCCAATACAGCATTGCAAAACACAGTATCAGCAGATGGACATAGGCTATACAGCAGCCCAACATATACATTAGAAGGGGAAAAGAACGTTTTGTGCAAAGTAGTCCGTTGTGGGCGTGTGCGTTGTGCTGTAAAGCGATGGGCGTGGCATTCGGCAAAAGCATGCGGAATTATACAGCTTGCGAGAAGCGTTCTCTGTGGGACTAGCGTTCCAATACGAGTGGGCGTGTCCTTTAGCATTGTTGTGGGCGTTGGACGTTGACGCGATGTTGTGCGTCTAAGTGGCGTAAGCTGGAGCGGACAAACACGTTCGGGGATGGAGTGAACACACACGTTCGCATATTGCAGTGGCGTCGGCTGGAGCGGACAAACACGTTCGCGGCTGGAGCAGACACAGTTCACATATTGCAGTGGCGTCGGCTACAGCGGACAAACACGTTCGCGGCTGGAGCGTGTTAAGGTACATATTGCAGTGGCGTCGGCTACAGCGGACAAACACGTTCGCGGCTGGAGCGTGTTAAGGTTTTAAAATAAATTAATATTACCTACTCGAACCATTAAAGACATTCTGTTTTTATGCCCGGACAACGTCGGGACGGGCTGCTAGTTTCTATATAGAGAGGATCCATCTTCTACAACAAGTGGATGGTATGGCTAGACTTAAAGGATGCCTATTTTTTGTGTATTTTATGTCCCCACTATTGTGTCCTACAGTTCCTGTAGAAAAAAACATGTATGGGAGATCAGAGTACTCCAGTTCAGAATATCTTAAGCCCCAGGTGTTTTTTTCAAACTGCTCAAACCAGCGAGTCCTGGGTAGATGACATTTTTCTGCTAGACAAAAACACTCTTTTAAACCAGATACAATCAACTTTTCAGCTGCTGGAGGATCTCAAATTCCTAATAAACCAGTAGAAATCTGATCTCATTCCCATTAAGAGAATGGGGTTGCTGATGTTCACAAGTGCTAAAAGATGCAGAGAAGGCAGTCCTTCAACTACCACATGACAAAATGAGACCCACAAACAGGTCCTGAAGGCGGACATGATCACTTTTTGAACTCTGGCCAGGGGAGCAGACCTGTTAGCCTTTTCCATTCAAGCCATCTTCCTATTACCCTCCATTATGACATATTAGAACAGAAGAAGATCAGAGGCGATTCCTCTATCGGGAGTGGCCACGTTGGAAATATTCGCCTCCATGTGGTTGCACCACATGCAGGCAAGGAACAGCAGATCGAACTCCAGATCGTCTCGCCATATAAAGGTAGACTCAGATGGCAGGTGATGGACTGGGAGGCCAAATGTGGAAACGTTTTTTACTGGGTCAGTGGCCACAGTATGAGTTAGGCTTCCATATAAACTTCTGGTCCACCTGGCAGGATCCTTTATGATTTTCATATTTTTTAGAGACGCAGTGTGAAGAAATGCAGCTTATTATATAGTGGGACCTCACTGAGTAATAAACTCACAAACCTGTCTTGGGTTGAGTCAGACTCATTAGTGAAACCTTACCTCAGCCCTGGTTAGCTATGGATTTGAGCAGTCATGCTTTAATAAACGAGTAAGTGGAAAGCATTAAGAAGTACCAAAATAATTGAATAAGAAAGAAATGAGACACAAAGGAAATCAGAAACCAATTTATAAAAATAGATCTTATTTTTGAATGTTTATGTACACCAAAACATAAAAAGCACAAAAGAGTTCTGGAGATAAAAATTATTAAGCACATTGTAAATCACTGCTTTTCTCTAAGAATGCAAATAAGCACTGGCAACTACAGCAGTTATTGGTTACTTTGAGACCTTATTATAAAGTTGTGTTCAAGCAATCCGGACCACTTTGGGTGACCAACTCTGCCAGTGAGCAAGTCAGGCAGGCCAATAAAGCTTTGCAGGCTAGTCATTTTGCAGTCTCCAGTCCAGTCCCAGGCTCTGTGGGTAAACTCCCATAGACATCAATGGAATGGTCCTGATGCACGGGATACAGGATGCTGAGGATGCTGAACCAATTGACAGGGGTCTTCCCTTGCGCACCTCTCAGTCCACAAACATGGTGGGGCGACTTTGGCCATACAGGCCAATGTTCTTCAAAGTCCAGGTGAAGCCTAAAACAAGCATTTACAATGCAATGGTTTTGCCTTTGTTAAAGTTAGAGCTATTGGCATTGCTCTTGACATTATTTTTATTTATGTTTTTTTTAACATAAATAAATGGCATTGTCATTTACAATGCCACTAGCTTTATCTCTCGCAAATGACACACACAAATACACACAGAGCCCCCACACACACAGCCACACAGAGCCCCCCACACACACAGCCACACAAAGCTTCCCACACACACAGCCACACAAAGCTTCCCACACACACAGCCACACAAAGCTTCCCACACACACAGAGCCCTCCACACACACCCACACAGCACAAGCAGGCAACAGGGGCACACGGAGGCACAAGCAGGCAACAGGGGCACGAAAACGGAGGCACAAGCAGGCAACAGGGGCACACGGAGGCACAAGCAGGCAACAGGGGCACGAAAACGGAGGCACAAGCAGGCAACAGGGGCACACAGAGGCACAAGCAGGCAACAGGGGCACACAGAGGCACAAGCAGGCAACAGGGGCACACAGAGGCACAAGCAGGAAACAGGGGCACACTGAGGCACAAGCAGGCAACAGGGGCACACGGAGGCACAAGCAGGCAACAGGGGCACACGGAGGTACAAGCAGGCAACAGGGGCACACGGAGACACAAGCAGGCAACAGGGGCACACGGAGGCACAAGCAGGCAACAGGGGCACACGGAGGCACAAGCAGGCAACAGGGGCACGAAAACTGAGGCACAAGCAGGCAACAGGGGCACACGAAAACTGAGGCACAAGCAGGCGACAGGGGCACGCGGAGGCACAAGCAGGCAACAGGGGAACGAAAACAGGCACAAGCAGGCAACAGGGGGACACGAAAACTGAGGCACAAGCAGGCAACAGGGGCACGCGGAGGCACAAGCAGGCAACAGGGGCACACGGAGGCACAAGCAGGCAACAGGGGCACACGGAGGCACAAGCAGGCAACAGGGTCATGAAAACAAGCACAAGCAGGCAAAAGGGTCACAAGCATGAATTGTAATTTAGACGGGGCTGAAGTGGAGAACGGTCAGTAGGGAAGTAGTGCGGCTGGTGCAGTTGTACCAGGCCGAAAGGTGAGAGGGGCTGTTTGCACCCCAGTTTGGACAGTTTCCACTACCTAACAGGGATTGGTGGGAGGGGGGCGTAGTTCTTGCTTGCTTTAGGGCTGTTACTTCAGGGACGCAGTGCACGCTGCTGCCTGGACACGACAACAGGCAGGGAGAGGACAGGCTAGGAGAGGGCAGGGAGGGGACAGGCTGGGAGAGGGCAGGGAGGGGACAGGCTGGGAGAGGGCAGGTTGGGAGAGGGCAGGTTGGGAGAGGGCAGGTTGGGAGAGGGCAGGTTGGGAGAGGGCAGGTTGGGAGAGGGCAGGCTGGAAGTGGAAAGGCTGGGAAGGACAGGCTGGGAAAGGGCAGGCTGGAAGTGGACAGGCTGGGAGAGGACAGGCTGGGAGAGGACAGGCTGGGAGAGGACAGGCTGGGAGAGGACAGGCTGGGAAAGGACAGGCTGGTAAAGGGCAGGGAGGGGACAGGCTGCTTATATTGATTTTCTGCCACTTCGGTGACCTGCAGATCCACCCCAAGTGTGGCCCCTTGCAGAATTGCGTTAGTTAGAGCCACAAGGCTGAAGAGAGAAAAAAAAGGAGGGGGTTGGTTGCGGGGCTTAAGCTGTGTGCTGCTGGGCGCCGAACCCCCTGCCTGACGTGCTTGGGGGGGGGGGGATATGCAGGGAGGGAGAGAGATCAACAGATACATTTATCTGCTTAAACTGCCTTTTATAGAAGGACACAAAAACGAGGGGAAACAATTAGAACCGAGGGCAGACTGGCACAAAAAACTAGGCAGACAGAGGGAAGAAGGACACAAAAACGAGGGGGGGTGATTGTAACGGAGGGCAGAACGGCACAAATCACGAGGCAGACAGAGGGCAGAAGGACACAAAAAAGAGGGGGGGATGATTGTAACAGAGGGCAGAACGGCACAAAACACCAGGCAGACAGAGGGAAGAAGGGACACAAAATCGAGGGGGGGGGATATGCAGGGAGGGAGAGAGATCAACAGATACATTTATCTGCTTAAACTGCCTTTTATAGAAGGACACAAAAACGAGGGGAAACAATTATAACCGAGGGCAGACTGGCACAAAAAACTAGGCAGACAGAGGGAAGAAGGGACACAAAAACGAGGGGGGGGTGATTCTAACGGAGGGCAGAACGGCACAAATCACGAGGCAGGCAGACACAAAAACGAGGGGGGGATGAATCTAAGGGTAGGCAGAACGGCACAAAACACTAGGCAGACGGAGGGCAGAAGGACCCAAAATCGAGGGGGGGGGATATGCAGGGAGGGAGAGAGATCAACAGATACATTTATCTGCTTAAACTGCCTTTTATAGAAGGACACAAAAACGAGGGGAAACAATTATAACCGAGGGCAGACTGGCACAAAAAACTAGGCAGACAGAGGGAAGAAGGGACACAAAAACGAGGGGGGGGTGATTCTAACGGAGGGCAGAACGGCACAAAAACGAGGGGAAACAATTATAACTGAGGGCAGATTGGCACAAAACACCAGGCAGACAGAGGGAAGGAGGACACAAAAACGAGGGGGGGCTGATTCTAACCGAGGGCAGAACGGCACAAATCACGAGGCAGACAGACACAAAAACGAGGGGGGGATGATTCTAAGGGTAGGCAGAACGGCACAAAACACTAGGCAGACGGAGGGCAGAAGGACCCAAAATCGAGGGGGGGGGATGATTGTAACGGAGGGCAGAACAGCACAGACACACCTGACACCACACTTCACATTCCAGAATACCTTAGAAGGACACACAATGAGATGGACACAAAGCAGAGGACAACACCAGATCCATCAGTGAAATCATTGCAAAACAGGACACTTAGTTAATAAATCATGTTAAGGACATGTACCATATCCTGCAAAGTAATCATAAGGTCAAAATCTAGAACCCAGCCAAGCCATCGTCATAAAACCACATTCAATGCAGAGAATCCACCTAAATTCCCTTTAAGAACCAACCTAGCAAACATGCTAACAGCAAGCCGCAGAACCAGCCAGGTAATCATCCACACGACAAGCACGGGAATCAGGCCCACCGTGATCTGTAGCACTAGAACCCAAACAATCACCCCAGTTACAAGTCAAAGCAGGCTCTTAACAAAAATGCGGCCGTCGTTGGAGCCCCCCCTTTGGGGGCTCGACATCACCAAGGTGCCCTGCCCCCGGAGCCTGTCACTAGGCTCTTAAAACAAACAATGCCCCACGTTGGCGGAGCGGGCGGCCCGCTGCCACAGGGCCACTCGTCTGCTGCCGTTACGATGGAGTCCCGCTCGGGGGACTCAGGAAGAAAAGGGGCCTCCTGTGGGAGCGGCCCTCTGACCAGACGGTGCCGCTCACCTTGCCTGCCAACACTGTGCCTCTCGCAGGCCCCACAGCGTCACCAGAGCTCCCCCGGTAGCCCATATCACTCACCGGGCATTCTCCTTGGGGACTTCGCTCCTCTCCTCGGCCGCTTCTTCTCCCTGCAGCCTTCCAAGCAGGCGGGGCTCCACCGCGACACGGGAGCCTCGCAGGACCTTGGGGGGGGGAGCGGGAACAAACACACGGACAGGCACGAGAGCGGGAGGGGGCGGGAAGACATACGGCAAGAACAAGAAAAAAACAAAGCACTCACCTGGACTCCGATTCGTAGTTTGATCTCATTGGTCCGGCGGGAAACGTGTACCCTGGTGCTCAGTGGTTCCAGGAGGGTCGAATACGAAGAATGTAATAAGGCAACCAGAACGTCTGTAACTCACCCCCACCGGAAATGCGTCGGGCGGACGTTATTGTTCTGTACACGAGCCATGCTCAGAGCGACCATAGAGACTGAAGAAAGACTCCACCAATGCTCTTTATATAGGAATGTGTACATGCATTGGATTGATGGGGTTTAAGGAGTCTAAAACAGAGTTTTGGTGAACTAGAGGCTAACGTTTCTCTCTAAATGGTGTACCAAAAGGGAAGCGACAGCGATGTCATCCGTGTGGTAGATATAGTGAAAGCAATTCGTACGGTAGCTCCATTCGTTCGACCTGGGTCGTACCGTGCGCATAGAAATAGGACTAACAGCGATTAAAGAGACAAACACACGGACAGGCAAGGAGAGCGGGAGGGGGCGGGAAGACATACGGCAAGAACAAGAAAAAAACAAAGCACTCACCTGGACTCCGATTCGTAGTTCTCGTGTCCAGTAAGGAAAGCCTTGATAAAACCAGCACTCACCTGGACATCCTCCGGCCGCAGAATGGCCAAAACAAAGACGGACAAAAAAAAAAAAGAAACCCCGCCCCCCACCCGATGACGAGGCAAAAAGGGTGGAGAGGGAAAAAATCTCGGGAACGCCCCCGAATCTGGTCCGGCCTTGACGGACAGATCTCTGTTCCAATGGCTAGCCTCCATTTATGGGGGTAGCCAATGGAACAGAGGGGCGTATTCAAGTGTCCTTACTGAAATCTATAGATTTCTCCTGGGGGCGGAGCAAACGCTCCGTGCCCCAGGCAAAACCTAAAAACCTGGAACAGCTTCCCCACGCACCTCTGGACCATGACTTCACCTCCGGAATTCTAAACGGCCCTCAAGTCCTGGCTGTTCGAATAAGCCTCCTGGACCTGCAACCGCCTGGATCCCCCATCAGGTGATTAGCCACGCTTTATAAATCCAGTGGTTGAAGTATATTAGGAAAAGTATGGGAACTGGGATGCTGTGCGCAACAGTGGTGTGGTGAGTGAGCATGGGGGCAGGGTCAAAGGAATGGCTAAATTAAATTATTCCCTAACTTTTTTTGTCCGTTCACCTTCAGGTAACTACATATAAAATAACGCACCACATATTAAGTTAAGCAGTGGACATTGCACTATTGTACTTTAAAAACACAATTGAATCCTGGTTGGAGCAGAGGAGAATAGCGACTTCTGTATATTTAGTACCAAGAGGTCTCAGTCTGACAGAGAGCAATGTGACTATACAATTCATTATTTTAAACTTGAATTACACACAGTATAAAATAGGATACTACAAAAAGTGCAAAATAAAAAAAAATGCTTCCAAAATATATATTTTGGAAATACCCAGGCTGTACACACACTTCACAGCTCAGTGGGCTCTGAGCAGTCTTTACCTTTGCAGATTGACCAGTTGCGCAAACTTACATTTAGTTTCACGCAAGCAGGGACCCTGGCAAGACGACCTGTCTAGTTGCCTGCCTCTCCCTTAGTTTTACAGCAGAGGAGACCCCCTGCCTTTTATTGTAGCTGAAGCATTTTGCTAACGGAATTAACCATCCCGGGCGGTTATCTTTTCACAACAAGTACGGGGAACTGTTTTCCAGGAATTAGAAAAGTATGGGCATGTTGTTTCAAACGAGAAAAGGGCTTATCTGAAGTGAGTGGCATAGTAAAACATAGCCACAAATTGAAAGAGGTTAAAACAAGAATGACAAGGAAGAAAATTGTAAAGCAGTACCTCAATCGCAGCAGAAGGCCAGTAGTCAACTGAAGCAATCAGTATGTGGCCCATGCTCTAGCCTAAAGAAGTGAAGCCAGCACCTGATAGCTAAATTAAAAGGCAGCAGATAAGAGCACCAACGAAGGCAATGAATGTTAACCAATAGGTGGGCTGCATACAATAATATATTTTGCAAGCGAGACCTGAAAAGGAGGATCAGGGAAATCAAATAGTCACCTAGGCTCACAAAAACAAGCAGGGAAGCTGGGTCATGTTTTCTAGTTGTGTATTTCATCCACTAGCTGGATATATTGTAATCCTGTTTTACATCAATGATGGACTGTCTCATTCTTGGCACTTGAGGTTAGAGTGTGTATGGCAGACAGAAGCCACATGAAAACATGTTTCGAGGGTGCAAGAGGACATCGAGCAGAGTCTGGCTTGAGCTTTCAGCGGAACATACATACTTTATGATCCCCCGTTATAGCTTGAATGCCAGTTTTATATGAGCCTCCTCGTATGACTCCCTCTAAAAAACATCTAGCGGCGCCTCTGCAAGTCATCAGGCACTCGTTCAGTGAATCTCGTATAATAGAGCAAATGTAAAGTTCAGTTCCGACTATTAACTACGTATACTTGCACTTAGAAAATGCATATCTAATAACTGCTGGCCTAAAATAATGGCATGACCAAGTAAACAACCTACGCAGGAAAAGCGTTTGAAAGGGGCATGATGGCAATGGAGAACAGCAGCTAGGCACCCACGAAGACATTGATCGTTCATCCAGACCGAGTGCCTCCCTTGGAGGATGACTGGCAAATAACCGAGACAAAAGTTCATCTTGGAGTGACGTAGCAAATGTACCCACATGCCACGCAGGTTGCAAGAGTTAAAAGCGTAGGGCTTACACTTATTTGACGAGACTAAACGTCCGAAAACCACCTCTCTTAAAATGAAGAGCGAACGTTTAGACTCTCGCCTCTCTCTACAAGCTGCGATCCCAACTATCGGGCACTGTAGATGAAAAGTATCAGAAGGACCGCAACAGCTATTAAAGCCCGACTGAGGAGGATTAAGTAGGCCTGCTCCACACACATGCCGAGGATAACAGTCCGAGAGCACGACCCGCTTCGCTGGTGAGCAGGCAGTTTGCAAAGAAAGGTTGGGAAACCCGCACAAGCCATTTTGGGGACTCCATGCTGAGACAGCAAAGCGTTTATCGATCCCATCCGAACACCAGGAGTTACTAATTAACGTGCACTTCTTTGGGAGCAGAAACTGGCAACATGCAAACTACCGCTCAGACGCCAGGGAGCTTCAGGCTTTGCATTTATTACAACCGTGAAGAAATGTTAGTTTCCGAAGTACACCGTACACACAAACTTTTCTCACAGAGCGGGAGGGGGGCGGGAACGGCCACACACTGACAGCGGAGGGGGAGGGAGGGGGGGGGGCGCGAACAGACACACACGGACACACTGAGAGCGGAGGGGGGAGGGGAGCGGGAACAGACACACACGGCAAAAAAAACAAAGCACTCACGCAAGCAGGAAGGCGGGTGCCGGCTCAATGCCGGACCAGATTCGGGGGTGTTCTCGGCTTTTGGCTGACGTAGCGTGACATCGCCAAAAGCCAAAAATTCTCGGGAACGCCCCCGAATCTGGTCCGAGATTGACGGACGGAGCCCTCTCCCAATGGCTAGCCTCCATTTATGGAGCTAGCCAATGGGAGGAGAGGGCGTATTCCCGACCCCACACACACACATCAAAAGGTTTTTTGGCGCATGCGTACTGAAGTACGCATCGCCAGTCAAAACCTAAAAACGATAGCAGCATGATGAAACATCACACGGTCTGCAATCTTATGCTACTAACCTCGGGAAAAAACATAGGGTGTCTTCAAAAAATATTCCACAGTCTTTGCAAGAACAAATGGGTTTAGACTACAATTATTGAATATTTTCGAATGTGAATTTTCCACGACTACTTTGATAATATCTGTAGAAATTTCCGTGGAGTTTAACACAAAAAAGTTTGCAGACTCTTCTGAAAAAAGCAGAAGAAAATAGATGTTTATCCCATGGAAGTAATCGTGCACATTTCAATAAAATGTTAATTTCCAGAGAGAAAATATTCATGTTGAGTTGAAGCTGATGCAACATAACATTCCTCTCAGATATATTATTTACACGTTATTATATCAGGATGCCTCAATGATTTAAACGCTCACGCTTGAAACATGCGAGTCGCATATGTGAGGGTGAAATCAGAACTCCATCCTAAACCGAGTGCCCTTCCGTTTGCTGAGAGTAAAGCATGTTTTCTACAGTGCTTAGGAAGTTATATTGTCACACCTTTAAACGGCAGCTATGCTGTTTTTTGCAATGATTCTTGCTATGTTACATTTGCAAAAAAATAATCAGACTATTGCTAATCCCTCCAGGTTTCCATGACCACAGAGATACGCGAGGGCACCGGCAGAAAGTAAGGGCCCGTGGCAACAACTCGGAGGATAAAAGCAAGAGGTGGCTCCGGTGGCGCTTGAATTATTATCTGCACACACTCTGATATGTGGCAAGGTGCAAAACCAACTGAGCAACTTCACCACTGATGCACATACATGGGACAGCAAGCCGCGCACCCGGGATTTGAACTCGGGGTACCGGGGCAGGCAGATAGACTTCCTGAACTCGACATTTTAAATGAATTAGGAATTAGGCTGAAAAGCAGTCCTGCGATTGTTCTGAATACAGTCCTGAGCGGGCCGTAATCCGGGGCCGCCTTTAATTATCTTTCCTGCGGTCATTGTGTCCTCCTAATTGGCATGCTAATGAGCAGGGGACAGTTGGGAAGTGGTTCCCAGACCTTGCTTGTGGTAGGGACAGTGGGCAGCACAATGGGATCAAGAGAGATGAGGGCAGGGGGCAGGATGATCACATCAGAAACGGTGCAGGGTTTATCAACTGGCCCCTGATCTCACAACCTGGTCCGTGGCAGGGGGCGCCTCATTAAAAGGCGGAGGTTTACATCCGGCCTTCCTAACAAAACGTACAGCTCCTGTTCCGCCTCCACCAAAAGTACGAGCAGTTTTATTTTAACGTAGCGCTGCCAACCCGTGTTCAATGTTTCTAAGCACTCCTCGTTTTGCACATAAGGCACAGCTAACGTGCAGTCCATGTCACCTGTGACACGTCTAACTAGTGTTTGCACGTCAACCAACCGTGCATTGCATTCTGGAACTTGTAGTTTTCCTTTTAACATTGTAAGTATGGTCTAACAGTCCCAGCAGACACCGTGTTCTAGTTTGAAAAGCCAGGGCTCACTTTCAGGCATAGCCATGGTCAGCAGCTGCTGTGGTCTTCTAAAGATCACAGGGTTTGTCGGGGGGGGGCAGCGGGGGCAGACCACATTCAATAGTTCTTCTAATCTCGCACAGACAAAGTAAAATGCCTTCCGATTGTCATGCATGCGATCAGACAGAAAATACTCGCTTCCAATTTTACAAATAAGTGTACGGACATAGAAAAGCAGCCAAATCACCAAGGACGCACAACAAAGTCAAGTGTGAACAAGCATTTACAATGCAATGGCGGGGGGGCGGAAAGGCACGGAGAGCGGGAGGGGGGCGGGAACGGCCACACACTGACAGCGGAGGGGGAGGGAGGGGGGGGCGCGAACAGACACACACGGACACACTGACAGCGGAGGGGGGGGGAGCGGGAACAGACACACACGGCAAAAAAAACAAAGCACTCACGCAAGCAGGAAGGCGGGTGCCGGCTCAATGCCGGACCAGATTCGGGGGCGTTCTCGGCTTTTGGCTGACGTAGCGTGACGTCGCCAAAAGCCAAAAATTCTCGGGAACGCCCCCGAATCTGGTCCGAGATTGACGGACGGAGCCCTCTCCCAATTTCTAGCCTCCATTTATGGAGCTAGCCAATGGGAGGAGAGGGCGTATTCCCGACCCCACACACACACATCAAAAGGTCCCAATGGCTAGCCTCCATTTATGGAGCTAGCCAATGGGAGGAGAGGGCGTATTCCCGACCCCACACACACACATCAAAAGGTTTTTTGGCGCATGCGTACTGAAGTACGCATCGCCAGTCAAAACCTAAAAACAGTTGCCACTGGTCTCCAGTCACAGTGAAAACAGTGGTTCTCTTCAACTGTGGATAGTGTCCGTCTTGGGTGCACCTCAACAACTCTCCTAGGAGACTCGGCGTAACTTTTTACTATTGGGGTTCGGGCTCCTGGGCTGCGCTGTGGCAGTCAGCGGCAACTAAGCAATTATGGCTACCAATTTGCAGAGGTGCTTCTTCATCTTGTGTGGCCCTAAAGCTGTAACAGTACGTCAGCTAATTGACTCTTGGAATTCACCTCTTCCGTCTGGAGCTTGGGGAACGACCTTTCCTCGAATAGGGCACCACAGGCTCAGTCCTCTCTTTGCTAGCCCTAAAGCAGTATATGCAGTCCAGGTCTTGCTGTTACCTCTCTTTGCTAGGTCCAAGGAACAGCAGGGCAGTCCTACTTTGATTCTCTCTCCAGTACAGATGTGATCATAAGTCTGTATGCAAGGGGTGACACTTTTATGCCCACAACTTGCCCTCTGGGGATGCAATGACTAACAGGTTCCCTCCCGCCTGATGACCTCTTCTTGCAATGTGTGGCAAGTAGCTATCCCAGGGTGCACTATTCTGCCCACTCTTAAAATTACAGAACTCTTCTCTCGGTGTGGATACCCGAGGGCTACACACTCATGGGAAAACGAGTTTGCAATCATTTCCCCCTCTCTGTCTCTCACACCAACCTATCTGGACAAAGGAGAAGCCCCTCTCATGTGTGTCCACAATTTGCCCTTCAAAGGCGGCTTCCTGTTTGACACTTGCATTTTGGGCTCACACCCTGCGTGCCTTCCTGCCAGGGAGAGGTAACACCTCTTTCAACAGCAGGCCTCTATTGTGTCCTTTCCTAGGAGTCATTCTCCTCTCCCCCCAGGTGGGCAAAAAGCTGTCTTGTGGTCAGCAACTGGAAAAGGCCACTGGAAAAAATTGGTTAACAGAGTGGCAACTTTCTACGGTTACCTTATAATCAAAAGTTACATTAAATTCGAATTGGGCATCAACCTGGGTTTAATGTAATGGTTCCTTTGCTAACCTGAAGTTTCAACTATAGTAGTACCATTTAAAAGTCTGCACCGTTCAGTTGTCAGCACCTAACCCTGTACTTGTGAACTGGTCTATTAGCCTTTCTACAACAAAAACGATATATATATATTTTTTTATTGTTAGGGCATATAAAATACATGTCCTCATTTTTAATATGCAGCGACAGGCCTACTTTAGTGGTGACATATATATATTAAAAAGAAAGGCCTGGACTTTGTCATTAGTTTAAATGACAAAGTCGAGTTAGCAGTTTAAAATTTCTCTACCAGTCTGCAGTTACAGGTTGGGAGACATGATTTACTTTGTCACATTCATGGTAGCACAATAGGTACTACAGCCCATGTGGGACACTTTTACAGGCCCTGGGTACCCCTAGTACCATATACCAGGAACCTAAAACTAAGTTTGTTTTTTAAATGAAGTTTATTGAATTTTACATCAGAGGTATACACATATGCATTCCCCAACACCTTTCTGCCTTTTGTCCCCCACAGCATCCATAACGGTGAGAAATACACGTTTCTGAAGTTTTTACAATGCAGTGTTAACCAAAATGTTTACAAATAAAGGAAAATGAATCAAAATAAATAAAATACAATAACCCTGACAGAGAGAGGTAATGCAGTGTGTTTAGGGTGCTGATGAGTCGGCTTTTCTTGTGTCAGCGTTCGAAGGTGGCTTATCTTTCTCTCTCTCCCCCCCCCCGTCCCCCCCCCCCTCCCCCCCCCCCCCCAGCATATCTGAAGGTGGGAATCTATGCTGTTTGTGGTAGGGCTCCACCGTGCTTTGTGAGCCTCTCACCAATCCATACATGTTGATGGCAATCCCCTGTCAATTGCATGGCGCACAATCTGCCCATTATCAATTTTGTCGGAGTATGTCTTGTCGTTTCGGGTTCCAGGCCTCTTCCCAATTTACAAGCCTCGGTCCCCTGTTAACCTCCCTCACAATCAGCGCACTTGTGCAGTTCTGACTGCCAGTTCCAAGCCTTACAGTCTTCCAGGTCATTGCCAGTTGATGCCTAGCAAGTATTAGTGGTAAGTCTGTGAATCTGGATGTGCCTGCATTTACTTTAGTCCTAGTGAGCCATCCCAGCTGAAAGATTCCTGGTGTTCTAGCCATCGACCGGCCTGTCGCCAGCGTGATAACTTCCATCACCTTGTCTTGGTAAGCAACCAAGGTTGGACACACCAGACAACGTGGAAGGACACTGCATTACCCTCCCTAAAGGTAAATACGGGTGACTATTCTAGCTATGTCCATTATCCAGCATCTCTTTGCTCTATGGTCACCACAATTTAAATCCGGAAATGAAAGTAGCGCGTAACTGCGGCAGCATGTAGGAGACGCGAGTGAAGCCATTGCAGGTGAGAGCATAACGCAAACGTATGAACGTTTGAACGTTAAAGAGTTGGAAACCGTTGAGGTGCACCCATTGAATTAAGAACGCTAAGCATGGAGTTGTTTTCGGCAGATAGCACAGTTTATAGCACAACGACTGTAATAGCATGGACAGCTTGTTTGTTAACGGGCCACTTGGCACCTCGCAGTAATATGTTTCCCAGACACGATAGCTCAGGTGTATTTCGTCAGTAGGAGTGAGTTTATCTTGTATATATTAATGAGCAAAGAGATGCTGGATAATGGACATAGCTAGAATAGTCACCCGTATTTACCTTCTGGTTAGTACAAACTAGATATAGTGAGAAGTTGAACCTGGCTAGAGTTTTTCGCCTTATAGTTTGTTGGTAACTTTTGAAATAGATTGCTATAAGTGAAATGGTCAGTATACAGTATGCTCAGAAATTATTGTTTGTTATTTGCAGATGGATCCCTGATGAAGGTGGTTTAACCACCGAAATGCATTGGATATATATCATGTTTTGGATGAAACTCGAATTGTGATGAAATGAACGTATAAAGATTCAGAAAATCAATGAAATAAAATTGAATATAAACAATCAGTTGCGAGAAACTATATAGTTTATAAAAAGAGCTGGATTTTTTGTCAGCAACACACCTGTGCCAGGGGGACAGTTGTATATGGGTATATACCTGCTACTAACCAATTATTGACCACGCTCCAGGCGGGGAGCGATACCCAGGCAGCACGGTAAAGACTATTACATTAGGAGAACTACAGAGGCTGTGCATGTCCATAGACTTTAGTAACACACCCCTATGTGCCATGCCCACAAAACACTACCGTGGCATACATCAGTCACCCCTCTAGCTGGGTGCCCTATGCCAGTGGTGAGGGAACAGGTGCATGAGCCCTGTACCCCTACATTCCCGGGCACTGTAATTGCAGTGCTGCCATTAAGAGTATATCTAAAACGAGACAGGGACTACAGCTAGCCCTGTCTAGGTTTGAACTGTTTTGCCGCGAACATGAGCTAGAGGTTAACGTGGCTAAGACCAAGTTTATGGTTCTACGGGGGAAAAGTCCAATTACAGCTAGGGTAACAATGGAAGGGGCTACCCTTGAACAGACCTCGGTTTTTACATATCTTGGCGTCACATTTAGTGACAATCCCCCAGATAGACCTTCTTGTTTTAAAGCATGCCCAATTAGGGGGAGCTCTTCTTAAAGAACATAAATGTTCCCTAACAAAACCAGTGTCCCCACTTATGAAGATTTACGGCTCAAAAATATTGCCAGCAGTGCTGTATGGTGCTGAGCTTTGAGGGTATAGTAATCTGGACCCCCTTAAAGTGGCCCAAAACAAATTTCTTAGGGCAGTAATAGGCCTCCCGCAATCTACACCCCATATTCCCCTGTTATATGATTTAGGGTGCCAACCAGTCAAGGATGTTGCGCGATATAGACCATTAGCGTTCTGGCGGCATCTGTGGACCACGCCTGAACTCTCTCTGTACTCGAAAGCACTGTTAGAAGTTGGGGATCTACAGGGCTCCCACAGGATAGGCTGGTTGAGAGACCTAAGCATCACATTACTTGATATGGGGTTGGGAGAACTCTGGTTTAACCCGGACACAGCTACTTTTCCCCCGAAAAAGCAGTTTAGAGATCTGTACTGGGGATGGGCCGTCTCCAAAAGACATGCTTCACTGATAGACGGCTCATTGACGGCATCCTTTGTGTTGGTGAAGGACGTCTGCCACCTTGAAGACTATTGGAACGTTATTACTAGGCCCCTAGATCGTAAGCTATTCCATCAGCTTAGAGCAGGGACACTACCGCTCAGGGATCTAACAAAGTCATGGGCCAACAGTGGTAATGGCTACTGCCCACAGTGTACAGAGTTGGAAGAAACAGCTGACCACTTCCTCTTCGTCTGTCCTCTGTACCATGCTCCTAGACATAAGTGGCTACGCCCAATCTGTAGGTTACTGGGTACTGGGTACACGTTCAGCGAAGACAGCTAGTAGAATTTTAAAAACCGATACGTCCTTATTGGTGGTTATTGGGGTTGCAAAATTTATTGGATGGGCCTGGATCCTACGCTTAAGGCTGATTAATTCATTTTTAACTGCCCTATAATAATATGCCAGGATGGGCACAGGCCTGATGCACCTAGGATTAATATGTTGTATTATAGATGTTCCTTTACACTGGTCTTATTACTGTAAATGAAGTCTTGTATATTGTGATTTATTGCTATTTTTAGCTTGCTCTTAATGTATAGTAAATTATTGTTTTAAATTATTACATACTTTTTAATGGCATTCGCGTATTTGTATTGTAGGGTAATGTACACACTTTAACTGGTCATCTTATTGATTGAATTGTTTTTATGACTGATTTGTGTGGTATGTCTTTTATGATGAAATATCGAATAAAGACTTCTTTGACTTGACTTGACTTGAGCATATGGTGCTGGGAGGTTGTCATTACGAACTCCACAGCACCATAATGGCTACACTGAAGACTGAGAAGTTTGGTATCAAACTTCTGAGCACATTAAACCCACATTGATGCCAGTGTGGGATTTAATGTAAAATGCATGACAAAGGGCATCTTAGAGATGCCCCCTGAAACTCGACCAACTCCCAGTGAACTGACTGAGTGGCTGCAGAGGCTGCCTCCCCAGACATGTTTCTGGACCTCTAGGTCAAGAGCTTTCCGCTCTCGGGCCTGAAACAATGCACATCCTGGGACAAGGTGCCAAGCCTCCTTCCCCAGGATGGGCAGGGTTCACGAAGGAGAAGCTTCAAAGGCATACCGCCTTTGTGAGCCTCTCCAGACCACTTGCTGTACTCAGCAACTGGTCCCCACTGGTTCTACCCCCCCCCCACTTTGGGCAGGAGACCCTGTGGGAAAAACAAAGTGAGGAAGAGAGGTATGCCCACCTCTGCCAACTCCACCCCTAGGGTGGGGGAGGCGAGGTGAAGCACAACCTTGAGTTCCCCCATCTTGAGGATAGGGGAACCCAGCCAACCAGGGACAGTCTCCTGCCCCCTCCCAATGGAGAGTAGCAGAATAGGGGGTGTACCCATCAGAGGAAGAGACCCATTGGTCCATGACCTTTACCTACCTGTAATGACCCTAAATTTAGTATTATGGGGCACCCTGAACCTTCCTTCCTCAGATCCAGCAATGTCAAGAAAAGAAGGACAAGAAGCCGTGCAGAGCTAACAAGAGGACGACGCCCACTGACTTGGCCCCAGCCCTACAGGCCTGTCTTCCCTTGAACCTGCTCCTGTGAAATCCTGGCGTGTCCAGCAGCCAGTAACCTCACAAACCCTGGAGGACCTGCCTGCATTCACTTCCCAAGCTGTTTCTCCCGTGAACACCGGACATGTTTGAACTGCAGCTTCTGGTGCTAACCATGAACTGTGAACCCAGCACACTCTGCACCCGCCAAGCCCAGCCCGTGTTTGAGTAAACAAATGCCACAAAGAGATCCGCCCGGCAATCTTGACCTGAGATCAGGGGGCCCCTGACCTGCCTCAAGCCTCCTGACGACGCCTGCAGCCTCAATCCAGAGGGCCCCCCTACCGTGACCAGAGTGGGTAAGAAAATCCGACATCCCAAGGCACCCCTGCACCAGACGCCCCACAGCCTTGTGTGCCCAACCCAGCGGTGCCTAACCATCCCTCTACATTCCAACTTACTCCTCAAAGTGGTGGTCTCTCCCAGAAGATCCTCGTCCCTGAACCTGCAGTGTTTCTTTGCCCCAGAGAATTCCCATTGAAATCAACAGGGCACCCGACCTCAAAACAGCACCCTGCACCTGGCTGCCCTAGCGCCGCTGAGGGTGCTCCTTTGGTGCTAACTTGGTCCCCAACGTGCCGTGAGCTTAACCCTAGGTGCTTTGCTCCCACAACCCTGTGGCCTGCTTGCCAGCCGCTGCCAACCGGAGTCCCCCTATCCCCCATTGGATAAAATTGGGCCTCAACACTCTGCACCAGGCCGGCCGAGTGCCACTGAGGGTGCAACAACAGTGCATCACTGACCCTGGGAGACCCCTGAGTCTATCCCCAGAACCCTAACTCAAAAGACCGATTACTTACCTTGAAACAGATAACTAATTTTTCCACATAGGATAACAGTGACACTTTTTCTCCCAAAAAGTTTCTGTGTCGACTTTTGAAAACTGCAAATATTCCTTATAAATCAGCCGAACAACCAAAACGCATTTTCTCAACTGTTTTCAATGTCCCAGTGCTGAATCCAGGATCCAGCACTGAGTAAGAAAAAGTAACGATAACCTAACTTACCTGCTAAGTGAATTTCCACCCATGGGATAACATTGGTGATTCTATGTGAAAAAGTTTCTAAGTGTCAACTTTTGAAATACAATAATATTCCTTAAAAATCGTACCTTTAACCAAAACGCATTCACTCACCTCTTTTCAGGAAATGTCTAAGGACTGAATCCAGGATCCAGTCCTGTGTTAGCATAAGTAATCTGAAAAGTAATTCACTGCATTTTACTTAAAAAGCCCATTCAATTGAATGCACTATCCCTACAATGTGTTGCAAACTGCTTTCTTAAAACTGTAACTAAAATCAGTACAAGTTACACTGCTATTTTGAACTGTGCTCATACAAGAAATTTACTACTGAAAAGTCTTTTTATGCTTACCTGTACCAGGCTTGTTTGGTTCTAGAAATAAAACAACAGTTTATTTTTTTATACAAAACAATTGGCCTAGAGTTCAGTTCTTCAGTGTGTGAGACCATTTGCTGACTGAGTGTGTACATCAAATGCTTTACACTGTCCTCTGATACTGCCTTACTGCTCGACCAAGCTACCACTTTAGAGAGTAAGGTTCTATCTAACTTTAGCCTCGGTCAAACCTTTGGAGACCCTTGGACTCTACACACTGTACCTCACTTTGGTGCAGTGTATATAGAGCCAGTTTCTACACTGTTGGGTTTGTATATAGCAACTTCGTCGAGCTGATGAACCTACTGCCCAGTCCCATGCCTGACACTGAGACATAAAGGAAGGCCCAGGACAGTGAATCACAAGCCTTTTCAATGTCTATCGACAGCGCTACAGCTGCTGTGGGGAACCTTGTGGAGTTGTGCAACACCTGTATTAATCGTTTAATACTTTGGCAAGTGCTTAGTGCAGGGAAAAATCCCAGATTGGTCGGGATGGGTTATTATCTGTATTCGGGGCAAGAGTCTCTTGGCTAGTATCTGACTGAGAATCTTTTAGTCTACATTAATTAAAGAGAGGGGCATGTATGATTCGACCCTTCCACTGTCCATTCCTGGTTGGCCCAGGGCCATTATCAGCACCTCACGCATGGTGTTCAGAAGCTCCCCGGCCTCCTTAGCTGCGCTAAACAGTGAGGCCAGGAGTGGGACCAGACAATCTGTATAGGTTGTATATAATTCAATAGGGAGCCCATCCATGCCAAGCAGTTTTGTCTTTGCCATGGCGATGATCGCCCCCCTGAACCCCTGTTCTATGATAGCCACCCACAGTGGGGCCTTCTCCAATGCTGGGAGTTGCTCCAACTGTGCGCTGATAATATATTCATGGATCGATTGTGCTCTGCACAGCATACCAGGTGCGTATAGCATTTTATAGTATTCCAGGAATGCTTGACTGATTCCACCTGTGAGTGGACTACCTCAGTTGCTCTTTGTGGATGCTGCATATTGTGGATCCCCGTTTCAATCAAACAAGGTGCCTGCCAGTTTTATTCTGTTCATCATGGGTACTGGCTAG
The DNA here is from genome assembly GCF_964263255.1 of Lissotriton vulgaris. Lineage (NCBI taxonomy): Eukaryota > Metazoa > Chordata > Amphibia > Caudata > Salamandridae > Lissotriton > Lissotriton vulgaris. Next base: position 958,758,773 of record NC_141685.1, on the reverse strand, counting down.
AGGTGTGGTGGTCATAACCCAGCAAATGCTCTATCAAGGCCAGAGGCCCATGGAGACACTTGCTCTTATCGCAGACTAGTCTCATTGACAGGGTCCTCTCCCAGAGTTCTTCTAACTTGTGGAGCCGGTCTTCCTGCTTTCTGTATATCCGAGTTCAGCTGAACTTGTACTTTGTATGTTGTCACTACTCATTGCCTCTGCAATACCTTCTTAAATTCTTCCCATCCCACCAACTTAGAAGTTGCAGTACCCTCATTCTCTTTGAAGTAGTTGTCTAAGGTCTCTCCTAGTGTCTCTCAGAAAAGCTGGGTCCTCCAACAAAAGAGTGTTAAGTTTCTAAAACAGAATTAGGGGTCTGGTTGTGTTCCATTTAAGGGTCAGCAGTAATGGGGTGTGGTCAAATTGCGTCCTGGATAGGTATTCTGCAGCCTGTGGCCTTTCTTGTCATAATGCATTGCACAGGAACCTACCCAGCTGCACATGCAGCTAATGTACCCCTGAATAGTAAGAATACTCCAGGTGGAGGGATAGAGGACTCACTATGTATCCAGTAGATCCCACCTTGCTATCCATTTTCGGAACACTTGGGTGACTTTATATGGAGCTGTCCTTGGCCGAGGGATGAGATCTATCTAGAGTTATAAATGCAATGCAATTAAAATCTCCTCCCACCACCAAAGAGTAGTGAAGAAACTGTGTCAGCATCGAGGCCAGACCGTCCTATTTCTCCGCTAGGAGTATGTACCACCCTTCACTGTCCCTCATCCCCGTTTGAGGCTCAAAGGGGACCCGCGGGCGGATGCATAGTAGAAGCCCCCCTAACAAATGCAGAGTATGTTGTGCAATACACCTCTCCAGCATTGTTGCAATGCTTGGCCCTCAGCTCTAGTCAAGTGTGTTTCCTGTAGGGAGGCCACTTGCACCATCTGCCATTTTAGGTAGATCTATACATTGTAGCCCTTACTCAGCAAGTTGATACCATGTCAGATTATTTCATCTGCAGCTTATGGCGTAACCCTGGGCAGCAAGCCGCTGCATTCAAAATCCACCATACTGCTCTCTTCTGATTCCTAATGTTCCTGTTCTCCTTATGTGCCACTGCCATTACAAAGTCTGGCTGCCACCCGCACCGCACACCTGCACTCAGTGGATACCTGCTTTGTGGTGGAGCCGACCACCGGAAGTTTCTTATTCCGTTGTATTTTGTGCTGGGCGTGCTTACAAGGCATTGGAGGCCCCTCCTGTTTTATTGCTCCCTAATGAGTGTCTAACCAGTCCCAGACCTCTTGTGGGCATTATAGAAAATTGTGTATTGCCCCCTGCTTGGATCCACAGTTTGGCAGGGAAAAGCAGCGCATATTGAATGTCCAGTGATCGTAGACGTTTCTTTACAGGCACAAAGGAGGCCCTCCGCTTTTGAACTTTGGCTGTAAAGTCCAGAAATATAGAGACTTTCCAGCTGTTTACAACAATGAAGCTCTTTTGGTCTCCCCCTTACTCTGAGGGTGCTCAACCCTCCCCCCCCCCACGGCCGGGGGGCTCAGTATCATCAGACGCACTGTGAGAGGGGCGCTGGCATGCGGCATCCTGGGAGCTTCGTGCCGCACATCCTGTTCCATCGCCTTCTGGCTCTGCCCTGACTTATAAGTAAGTTCGCTTATGCCAATTGGGTATGGTCCAATTAAACATACACTTTTGAGGGTCAGAGCACTATCACTGAGGTTTGGTTAGGAGGGCTCAGCGGAGTCTCAGAGTTGAAAAACCATCATCATCAGTCCAAACCTTTGAGGGTAATCATGCAACAAGAGGCATTTCCTTACACGCAATGAGATGTGTTCTGCTAAGAATTGACAACAACTCAGCAGTGAGATATTTCAATCAGTTGGGAGGAACCCGGACCAAGAGTCTCAAGGAACTAGCCCAAGACTTTGATGCTTCTGCCTAGAGAAAGAAATTTCAGTTAAGGTGGGTCACTTCCTCAGACAAGCAACTACTTGCAGACTGGAACTCCTGGTTCTTGAAGGATTCCAGTGATTGGCAGCTGCAGATCAGCTTACTCTGAGATGGGTTCTCTCTAAGAGGGACTTGTTCCCTTCCAGGCTGAACACCCGGGTGTTGTTTCTTCATTTGGAGACAAGACCTGAGGCTACACAAGTGAATCCCTTTCTGCAGGCAGGATTGGAGTGAAGTTTTGAACTATGCCTTTCACCCATTTCTGGTTATCGTCCAAGTTGCAGCAAGCTGAGCTGAATTGCGACTCCAGTCTGGAGGACACAGTTGAGGATTCCAGTCCTTATAACGTTGTCCTGTGTTTGCCCAATCTCATTCCCTCACTTTCAGGAGCTTCTTCTGGGCATGGGGGCATAGTTACACCAACAACGGACCCAAATACCTCAACGGCAGAATCAACTTCCACGTCCAAAAGAAACCTCCGATCTTCCACCCTCGCACTGGCCAAAACTCCACGCATCCATAGAGCCAGAGCAGACGGTAGATCCTTCTCTCACATTGCAGCCAAGACCTAGAACTAGCTACCAGTAGACATCAGATGCGCCCCCTCGCTGCACACCTCCAGGAAGACCCTCAAGACCTGCCTCTTCGGCGAAACAGATATGCGGACCCCCCCCCCCCAGCGCCTTGAGACCCTCATGGGTGAGTAGCAAGCTTACAATTCCCCTGATTGATTGATTGAATGCAGTGACACTGGAACTAGGGGAGCTGGAGGTGCTACAGCACCACTTTTAATTTGAAAAAGTTTAGTCAGACAATGAGCAATATAGGGGCCAATCAAATGATTTTCTTTCGACAGCATATGTTGTGTTTTCAAAGTCAACATGCAGCCTATCCCCTATGGCTTTAGTAAAGTGATGTTACTGGCCAGCACCCCCCACTCAAAAAATAGTCCTAGCACCACTGACCACATGATTCCGGACAATATTCTGTCGCTCATGGGTGAGTTGAGAGTTCAGAGGTGGGTAGAGGTAAAGAGAGGTGAGGGTGACTTGAGGGATTAGTGGTAGGAGGAGGTAAAGGGAGGTAAGGGTGCCTTTAGGGTTCAGGTTTGGGTAGAGGTAAAGGGAGGTGAAAGTGACTTGACGGTTCACCTATGTTTTAGCATGCCAATAGTCGTGAGCATCAGTCCATGAGAAAAAAAAGGGGGAGTAAAAAAACAAATGATTTCACACTTTTGGCTAGGATAGGAAATTTTGCCAATAGATATAGCAAAAACTGTTGAATAGGTTTACGCCAAACTTAGCGTAAATGTAAAACTTTACTCAAAAAGCATGCTTTCTATAGGTTTAGTGTAAAATCATTCAGTTGTTTTTGAGCTATTACTATTTTTAAAAGTTCCTGAGCGTCATTTAAAGGGTTAACACTTTTGTATATCCCTGCTGTTTTAATTCCAATCCTGCTCGATAGATAGATAGATAGATAGATAGATAGATAGATAGATAGATAGATAGATAGATAGATAGATAGATAGATAGATAGATAGATAGATAGATAGATGTCACCATGGCAGTGAAAATAAATGCAGCCCAATAACTTGTAATTTAGAGCAATTGTACAAATAAGCACACATTCACACATTTGCCACATACACACAAAAATATAATATAATTTTATATATAAACACACATATCTGCGCGCACACACACACACACACACACAGGTTACGCCTCCTGTTTGTTAGTGGCACCGGGGTCGGGGATGCTCATTACTACATACTAGAGCGAAGATATGCAGTTACCAAGACCCATTGTGAGATAAGGCTGTGCTTACCTATAAGCTTAGGCTTGAAAACATCAATAAAGCAGATAAAAATGTAAGGTGAGTGCTCAGGGGTCAAGGGTATTCCTTTATCCACTTCTACAGTTAGGACAGTGTGGTTAAACAGTACCTGGCTTCACGCCTGTCATTTGCATCTCCTGTAGGTGAGTTGCTTATTTACTACATTCTGGGAAACAAATGGGATATCTATGCCCTTTGGATGCATTGCAATTCTTACAGCTAAACCACAGCTTTTAAGTTCTGAAAATCCTTAGTAGTGAGGATTATACAGCACATCTAGTGACATCATAGGAAGTAATATCAAGCAATTACACAAGGTAAATAAATGCTAAAAAAAGAAATGCTGTATGATTTGTACAAAAACGTCCAAACATCACTGCAATGGCTGCACAAATTAACATCCTTCTGAGTGGATATTGTGTTTACAGGCATCCAGATTAAATGTGTAACATATAGTCAAAGCAAAACACAAGGAGATGGTGGGCAAAGCGCTGAAACTTTTCAGACACTCACCCCCAGTCACTATTAGATCTTGGTTGAATCCATCATTGTTCTTTAGCTCACTTTGCCACCCAAGTTCAGACCCAGTCATATGCAAATCAGTCTTGACCCTGGTACTTATGGGAACAGTCCAGCCAAAACTGTCCAGTCAGGTCTTCCCTGGACCGGAAACAAAGAACCTAAGACCAGTTTCGGGGTAACACTCCTCATCAGCCAGGCTAGCTTGAATCCAGTAGCAAAGTGAGTAAGGGACCCACGTCTGGGCATACACTGCCAACTTAGGGTGAACAAAGCAAACAAAGGAGATGATGGACAGAGCGCTGAAACATTTTAGACACTCAACCCGTGTCACTATTAGTTGGCAGGGTATGCCCAGACGTGGGTCCTTTCAGTGCTCTCTCCATCATCTCCTTGTGTTTGCCACATACAATCTTAACAAGTTGTAGAGCATTGATCTGCTTTGCTGAAATTGCTCTCCCGTGGTGATGGAACTCCCACCTTCTCTCTGCTATCAGCAACTGCTCCACACACATGTAAGGAGGGACTCAAGTTAAATGTGACAACCTGCTTCTACTCCTCACCAGGTTTGAGATTCAGTTTAATTATCTGAACACTATCTCTAGGTGTGTGTCACTTATTATGAGTGATACAGGAGATCTCTGTAGCTTTCTTTCCATAGACAGATGCTGAAGGAGGTTTTCTTAAATGGGTACTTACTTTACTAAACAGGTTTGGCTTAGGGTCATATAGTACACAGAGGTAAATGTCATGTCTTCGAATGACTCTCCGCCTGTTGTCGAGGACCCGGGTATTATCCAGATTCCACTATGGTATGATGTTATTTTGGATGGGTTTCCAAACACAACCCTAGCACTCCTGCAGGCAGCAAAACCCAAGGCGGCAGAGTAATCCCAACACTCACCTCTGCAATCCATCCATGTTGGTATGTTGCATGTGTGTATCATTGTTAACTTTGTTGGTCTTATTTTGTACTTATGTAGTATGCCACCACCCGTTAGTATTACATATCAATGTGTTTGGTAGTCCAGATGATCATGCATTTCAATTACTTTCAACCTATGGCTTAATGGCTAGAGTATTATCCAGAATAGACTATAGTTATATGGTCTGGTGGCTGACCTTTCAAAACCAACCCTCATGGTAGGTATTTCATTTATTTAGTTTTTGCAGCATTGCAACCAAAACCCTGCACACAGTTGGGTTAGTGCACATTACAAGAAGGTTCATTTGAACAGGTAACAAAATAACATTACAATTGACTGTAAGACAAAATACTTTTTCAGGGATGGCGTGAAGCATAGCTGTCCGAGCAGCTATACATTAATTTTTAGGTCTTTCCTAAGACAGCACATGTGCTGGCGCTTACGATGATTTATTGCTTCTAAGAAAAAAAACTAGAAATAGTTTTTTGGCCCGCCTATTACTTACCATTTGGTTGGCTTATCTGTCAATCTAATTTTCTTCTTTTTCATTGGTGAGCGTGTGTCAGTTGTCTCACGTCGCTTGGGGATCACTTTCTCTCTCTGTGTTTGTTTTCGTCCCTGGAGCATGGACCAAGTACTGATTGATTTCCTGATTAGTGTTTGTCTGCGCTGCTTGTACTTGGAATGTTATATATATATTCTTTTGCTTTTGCTTGCAAGACACCTTGAAACCATCAGAGTTAAAGCATTTGCTTCCTAGTATTTCCAAGAACTGTACACAAATAACTAGCAGTAATGAAACTTTGCCTCATGTGACCAATTTCCGAAACATACATTTTGGCTGCCTGTTGCTTCTATTGATTATGAAGCTACAAACATAATTTATGTGTTTTACACTGTAGCCATACAGTATATATGGTTTTCTGAATTAAAGTGTGCTGCTGTGTCACTTTTACTTGTTTGTTACCTCTTTTATAATTTAGAGAATATTTTATTCATAATCAAACACACTGATTGTAAAAGGTTGTTGTTTCCCTTTTACCTCTACCCAACCTCAATCCCCTAAAATCACCAATACCTCCCTTTATCGCTACCTGCCCCTAAACATTCAAGTCATCCTCACCTCCCTTTACCTCTACCCACCCCATAACCCATATAGGACATGGTTATGGGTGGGAGGGACATGGAGGGAAGGACTTAAGTCCTCTAGGTACTTCGGATTGCCAGCCATGTTCTGCATTGCAGTGTATATATCCACTTTGGTATTGTGTAATTTAGCTTTGGTGGATTGGTGGTCAGATATATACATGTTCTATGGCCGTTTTGGTCTGGTAAAGTGATAGTTAGCCAGGCAAACCATATTTTATAAGGTCCACCAAGAAGGCACATCTGCCAATAAGACTCTGCTGATTACAGTCAGCTTTGCTGGGGTACAGTTGTGGTGATTCCTCTCATAGCAGGACTGCTGAGAGGGTATACCAGTCATCCAGTTTGCGCTGATTACAGATGGCCATGATAGACTCCAAATGTGGTGGCCCTGTGACTCACGGACTGCATCTGGGTTGTAAGTTGCCTCTCTCTTGGTATGGCACCAAGGGATATCTCCAAAGTCTTGGTGGTTTTGATCTAGTGTGATGAGCATAATGCTGTGAACCAGAAACTTCTACTAGCTGGAGAGTGGTTGAAAGTTTCTTCCACTCCTTGTTTGAGAGATATTGTAAGACTGCACTAAGGCTATGCACAACCTTATCTTTGGTGTGAGAGCAGATCTCAGTCTCTTATTAGTCTTATTCCTGTTCTACTTCAGCTGTGTACAGGATTTCTTGTTTCCCTCTGGGGGTTTTCACAGAAGAGACAACTGCCTCTTAAGTCAACACCATACCCAGCATCTCTCCCAGAAAGGTAAGGAGCAATTGCCATGGAGTACATGATACATTTATAGCTGTCTCCCCTTTCTTCTCTTTAGACCGGAAAGATTGCGTATGCTGGAGCTAGGGTAGGAGGACAGCAAGATGCTTCTCCACGCCTACCACCGGAGCAACGAGGTGCTCTGGCCATCCTCGTCAGCCTCTTGTTGCTGTACTAGGGGTCTATTAATTCCCCACTATATGTCAACTAGGGCTTTTCTACCGCCCCTGGTAATTTCTAACGACTATTTGAATGCCAGGCGGTAGAGCACGAATTTCACTTTTTCTTTAAATGGTCCTGAAGAAGTGCCAATTGACCCGTTAGGGGCAAGACTAGAAACAAAACATGTCGACCTTCCACACATAGATTCCCCCTTAGGAACAGTGACATCCACACAGGGGTTCACTCTCGTTTTTAATTAGGCTAGAGCTACCTTTTTACTAAAATTTGATTCTAGAGGACTGCTCTATACCTATTTTATCCAATTTCATCTCATTGTGCACTATCCAGCACCCACACCTGCACGCACCTTATGGTTTCTTGTTCAAAAGATCCCCGACAAAGAGCCCCGGTTTTGGGAGCCCGTCAGACATTGCAGCGCCGGCCTGACGAGGGGCAACCACCCTATGATGAAGCATGACACCTTTCGGGGTGTGTGAGGGCATCACAAAGACCTGTCTTCCCCCCACACTCACAAAGGGAACTGCACACCTTCTTCAAATTCTAGCCTTACTTGGAAGCCTGTGTGCAGGCCCTCATAACCCAGCTCTCAGTCCCCCCCTTTATTGATAAAACTTCTACTGGAACACACAGCTGAGCAAGCTGGAAAACAAAATTGAAACCCTATCTGATAGAATAAACGTACCATATTCGATCATCAAAGAAACATTACTAGCTTGCCAAGAGATTGACACTCATTCAAGACACATTAACCACTATAGCTAAAGACACTCAACCCATGTCACTATTAGTTGGCAGGGTATGCCCAGACGTGGGTCCCTTCAGTGCTCTCTCCATCATCTCCTTGTGTTTGCCACATACAATCTTAACAAGTTGTAGAGCATTGATCTGCTTTGCTGAAATTGCTCTCCCGTGGGGATGGAACTCCCACCCTTCTCTCTGCTATCAGCAACTGCTCCACACACATGTAAGGAGGGACTCAAGTTAAATGTGACAACCTGCTTCTACTCCTCACCAGGTTTGAGATTCAGTTTAATTATCTGAACACCATCTCTAGATGTGTGTCACTTATTATGAGTGACACAGGAGATCTCTGTAGCTTTCTTTCCATAGACAGATGCTGAAGGAGGTATTCATAAATGGGTACTTACTTTACTAAACAGGTATGGCTTAGGGTCATATAGTACACAGAGACAAATGTCATGTCTTCAAATGACTCTCCGCCTGCTGTCGTGGACCCGGGTATTATCCAGATTCCACTATGGTAAGATGTTATTCTGGATGGGCTTCCAAACACAACCCTAGCACTCGTGCAGGCAGCAAAACACAAGGCGGCAGAGTAATCCCAACACTCACCTCTGCAATCCATCCATGTTGGTATGTTGCATGTGTGTATCATTGTTAACTTTGTTGGTCTTATTTTGTACTTATGTAGTGTTCCACCGCCCGTTAGTATTACATATCAATGTGTTTGGTAGTCCAGATGATCATGCATTTCAATTACTTTCAACCTATGGCTTAATGGCTAGAGTATTATCCAGAATAGACTATAGTTATGGGGTCTGGTGGCTGATCTTTCAAAATCAAACCTCATGGTAGGTATTTCATTTATTTAGTTTTTGCAGCATTGCAACCAAACCCTGCACACAGTTGGGTTAGTGCACATTACAAGATGGTTCCTTTGAACAGGTAACAAAATAACATTACAATTGACTGTAAGACAAAATACTTTTTCAGGGATGGAGTGAAGCATAGCTGCCCGAGCAGCTATACATTAATTTTTAGGTCTGGCCTAAGACAGCACATGTGCTGGCGCTTACGATGATTTATTGCTTCTAAGATAAAAAACTAGAAATAGTTTTTTGGCCTGCCTATTACTTACCATTTGGTTGGCTTATCTGTCAATCTTTTTTTCTTCTTTTTCATTGGTGAGCGTGTGTCAGTTGTCCCACGTTGCTTGGGATTCACTTTCTCTCTCTGTGTTTGTTTTCGTCCCTGGAGCATGGACCAAGTACTGATTGATTTCATGATTAGTGTTTTTCTGCGCTGCTTGTGCTTGGAATGTTATATATATATATATATTCTTTTGCTTTTGCTTGCAAGACACCTTGAAACCATCAGAGTTAAAGCATTTGCTTCCTAGTATTTCCAAGAACAGTACACAAATAACTAGCAGTAATGAAACTTTGTCTCATGTGACCAATTTCCGAGACATACATGTTGGCTGCCTGTTGCTTTTATTGATTATGAAGCTACACACATAATTTATTTGTTTTACACTGTTGCCATCCAGTATGTGTTTTTCTGAATTAAATTGTGCTGCTGTGTCACGTTTACTTGTTTGTTACCTCTTTTATTATTTAGAGAATATTTTATTCATAATCAAACACACTGATTGTAAAAGGTTTTTGTTTCCCTTTTACCTCTACCCACCCTCAACCCCTAAAATCACCAATACCTCCCTTTATTGCTACCTGCCCCTAAACATTTAAGTCATCCTCACCTCCCTTTACCTCTACCCACCCCTTAACCCATATAGGACATGGTTATGGGTGGGAGGGACAAGGAGGGAAGGACTTAAGTCCTCTAGGTACTTCGGATTGCCAGCCATGTTCTGCATTGCAGAGTATATATCAACTTTGGTAATGTGTAATTTAGCTTTGGTGGATAGGTGGTCAGATATATACATGTTCTATGGCCGTTTTGGTCTGGTAAAGTGATAGTTAGCCAGGCAAACTGTTGTATAATGCTTAGCCTTTCTTCCCTGTTAGCCTTCTAGATTGTCTGTGGATTCTGCCTATGATGCTCCTGTATGTTCTATGGTGTGGCAGTTAGAGCTTCTACCCTTGATTCTGTTCCTACTCATTCTGCTCCTTCAGGTATTAGTTTGAGGAGTCCTCGCTCCCGTCGCCCTCCAGTTTATTTAGATGATTACATTCATTGAGAGTCTTTCTGTTCTTTTGTTTCTTGTGTTTTTGTTTCTTTTTCTTTTGTTAGTTAAGGGGAGGAGATATGTTGTATAATGCTTAGCCTTTCTTCCCTGTTAGCCTTCTAGATTGTCTGTGGATTCTGCCTATGATGCTCCTGTATGTTCTATGGTGTGGCAGTTAGAGCTTTGGCCAGAAGGGTGACAGACCTGCTGTTTTCTGTGCTGCAATAAATCTACTATATGCCAACCAGCAACATGTCAGATCATCTTCTCTACTTACATCACAAACCATATTTTATAAGGTCCACCAAGAGGGCATAGCTGCCAATAAGCCTCTGCTGATTAAAGTCAGCTTTGCCGGGGTACAGTTGTGGTGATTCCTCTCATAGCAGGACTGCTGAGAGGGTATACCAGTCATCCAGTTCGCGCTGATTACAGATGGCCATGATAGACTCCAAATGTGGTGGCCCTGTGCCTAACGGACTGCATCTGGGTTGTAAGTTGCCTCTCTTTTGGTATGGCACCAAGGGATATCTCCAAAGTCTTGGTGGTTTTGATCTAGTGTGATGAGCATAATGCTGTGAACCAGAAACTTCTACTAGTGGAGAGTGGTTGAAAGTTTCTTCCACTCCTTGTTTGAGAGATATTGTAAGACTGCACTAAGGCTATGCACAACCTTATCTTTGGTGTGAGAGCAGATCTCAGTCTCTTATTAGTCTTATTCCTGTTCTACTTCAGCTGTGTACAGGATTTCTTGTTTCCCTCTGGGGGTTTTCACAGAAGAGACAACTGCCTCTTAAGTCAACACCATACCCAGCATCTGTCCCAGAAAGGTAAGAAGCAATTGCCATGGAGTACATGATACATTTATAGCTGTCTCCCCTTTCTTCTCTTTAGACCGGAAAGATTGCTCATGCTGGAGCTAGGGTAGGAGGACAGCAAGATGCTTCTCCACGCCTACCACCGGAGCAACGAGGTGCTCTGGCCATCCTCGTCAGCCTCTTGTTGCTGTACTAGGGGTCTAATAATTCCCCACTATATGTCAACTAGGGCTTTTCTACCGCCCCTGGTAATTTCTATCGACTATTTGAATACCAGGCGGTAGAGCACGAATTTCACTTTTTCTTTAAATGGTCCTGAAGAAGTGCCAATTGACCCGTTAGGGGCACGACTAGGCACAAAACATGTCGACCTTCCACGCATAGATTCCCTCTTAGAAACAGTGACATCCACACAGGGGTTCACTCTCGTTTTTAATTAGGCTAGAGCTACCTTTTTACAAAAATTTTATTCTAGAGGACTGCTCTATACCTATTTTATCCAATTTCATCTCATTGTGCACTACCCAGCCCCCGCACCTGCACACACCTTATGGCTTCTTCTTCAAACGATCCCCGACAAAGAGCCCCGGTTTTGGGAGCCCGTCAGATATTGCAGCGCCGGCCTGACGAGGGGCAACCACCCTATGATGAAGCATGACACCTTTCGGGGTGTGTGAGGGCATCACGAAGACCTGCCTTCCCCCCACACTCACAAAGGAAACTGCACACCTTCTTTAAATTCTAGCCTTACTTGGGAGCCTGTGTGCAGGCCCTCATAACCCAGCTCTCAGTCCCCCCCCTTTTTTGATAAAACTCCTATTGGAACACACAGCTGAGCAAGCTGGAAAACAAAATTGAAACCCTATCTGATAGAGTAAACGTACCATATTCGATCATCAAAGAAACATTACTAGCTTGCCAAGAGATTGACACTCATTCAAGACACATTAACCCCTATAGCTAACAACCTCTCAATTTCAACATTTAGCTATGGCACTCAACCTTGGCCATCAATTTTTCGGCCCAAACGAGCACAGAACCATCTATCCAAGAAAAACATTGAAACCTTGCTTCTATTCTACAACAACCCCTCACCTCCTCTCAATTTACAAGTTTTCAACATACAGACCGTGGATTTCAAGGAAAGGAGAAAGCATCAGGATAAAAAACATCCCTCTCAAATCTGAGCACCAAATGCATGTTACTAAACTGCAGATCTGCGATCAAACATGCCACAGACACTGCAGAAACTATCCTTCACTATGAATTGGATATTCTTTTCTGGAAAGAAACATGGCTAAATCAATGGTCCACACCCATGTTTAACTTACTTGTTCCGCCAAACTACACCATCCAGCACATCGACCAACAACAGCAACCGCAAGGCGGAATTGCAATCATTCACGAGAACTCCCTTCAAGTCAAAACCTTCAGTGTAGACAATCTCACATACTGTGAGTACATGGGTGCAGAAATCTATACAGCAGAGAAATCAGTAGCCAAAGTACACCTATTTTATCACCCTCCAGGAGACAACCAGCTGTTTATTGAACAGATGATGGAAACAATCACAATACATTCCATGCTACACCCCAATGCGATTTTTCTTGGTGACTTTAACCTCCACTAGAATGACAAGGAAGATACACTGGTTGCTACCCTCAGATAATTCCTCGATGATCAAAACTTGACCCAGCCTTGCACAAGCCCTACACACAACAAAGGATCAATGCTCGACCTAATCATATCCAGATAAGGGGCATTGTCAATAGACTCAATAACACCCATCGACTGGTCTGACCGTTACTCAATATTATTCCACCTAATTACGCACTCTCATGCCACCAAAGGGCAAGTAACCAAACAAAAATTCTGAGCCAAAGACACCAAAAACATGGATACAGTGATACTGACAGAATTGTGCAAAATACACCTCACCCCTCCAGCAACAAAACAGAATGTGTTCAAATTGACTGAACACTACAACCAGTAGTAGCCCTTCTGAGACTCAAGAAACAAAGAATCAAACCCTCCTAACCTTGGTACAATCAAAGCCTGAATGAGGAAAAGAAAAGTCTTAGACAAGCTGAACAAAGATGGAGACGGAAACCCTCAACATTACGTCTAAGCAAACTACGTGAACGACAAAACAGCTACAAAAAACGCATCTGGGAAGGCAAAGCATCGTACTCCCGAACCTAAATAGACAATGCAAGGAATCGCTCAAGAAGTCTGAAATTGTCAACCAGCAACTGGGGGCAAACAATGTAACCAAGCTCAGCAATAACACAGTGGGAAAACGGGAAGCGTTCTCGTCATTGTTCAATTAAAAGATCTTGGAAATTGAAAAAGAAATTGCAATAGACAATATAGCCAATGATCGCCATCCTGTCGATGACCTGAAATGCCAGGTGGTGGAGCCAATAACGAACAACCCTTACAAGACCAAAAATCAAGCTATCTGGAGCGAGTTCATAAATCTAACAGAGCAAGAAGTCCACAAGGCCTTACTATCCATGAAACCAACTTCACATTTCAATGACCCCATCCCCTCAAAAACACTAAAGGGACTAAGTCACCTCTTCCTACCCATTACTAATGAAGATTGTAAACTGATCACTAAAACAAGGCAGTATGCCAGAATGCCTGAAGATTGGACAAGTGACACAGCCCTTGAAAAAAGTGGGTGCTGACCCTACAATCCTGGGCAACTTTTGCCCAGTGTCAAATATCCCCTTTCTAGCAAAATTGCTGGGAAAGTGTGTGCGCAAACAACTGAGCCAGCACATTGACCAATTCAACTTACGCAACAAATTTCAATCAGGATTTGGAACAGTCCACAGCAACGAATCAGCCATTGAGCACATAATGGATGACACCCTTAAGATACTAGACAACAACTACTCGTGCCTACTCATCCTCCTAGACCTCTCACCGGCATTTGACACGGTCAATCACAATATCCTACTAAAAATACTGGAACACAGAATGGGGTTGTCTTGGAAAGTGCTTTCTTGGTTCACTTCCTTCCTGCAGAACCGCTCACAATGCATCAAACTAGGCAACTCATTCTCTGACGCCTCACCAGTGAGGTGCGGAGTCCCCCAAGTGTCGAATACTTCCGCCACACTCTTTAACCTACATATGGAACCACTAACTGAAATCCTCAATCAATCGAACATTGCATACCGCATGTACGCACATGACACACAACTATAGTTAAAGATTTCCTCCCTAGACAACGGCATTCAAATTAATAAAATGCTAGTCAAAAACTCAGTCCTGGCTTTCTTAAAACAACCAAAAGCTGAACTCTCTGAAAACTAAATTCCTTCTTTTCACCCTGCAAAACAGCTCCACATTCATCCAAGATTGGCTAAAGCACCTAGACTCCCTCAACTGTAAACCTATCATCATTGACTCCACAAAATCCCTTGGAATAACACTAGACAAGAATCTAAACATGAAACCTCACATCAGTGCAACCACGTGCAGTGTGACATTCCAACCGAGATTACTGAAGAAATTGAAACCATTTCTGTCACATGTAGACTTCAAACAAGCAGTACAGTCACTTGTGGTCTCCAGACTAGAATATGGCTCGGTGACCCTGTCAGGTCTACCCAAAGCGGGAACAGCTCCACTCAAATCGACCCTTAATGCTGCAGCAAGTCTGGTAACAGGAGCTAGACACTTTAACACATCACCCCTTCACTTAGCTACCTAAACTGGCTGCCCCTCGAGGTAAGAACCCTGGCAGAAAAGATTTGAATCTCCGGTGGCAGCCGCCACCTAAGAAGTGCTACCTCTCTCAGGATTAAACCTCCTAGATTCTGAAAACAAAAAACTTACACACACTCCTTCTCCAGGGCGACGCCAAGGATCTGGAACTCTTTACCACCCAAGGTGCGCTCAAACCCATCATCCCACCTTTTAAAAAAAGAAGTGAAAAAGATCCTAATGAATAGGTTTCTTGCATAGACTCTCGGAGAGGCCCTCCCCAGGGCGCAAGGGTTGTCACAATAGCAGCATTCTGTAGATCAGTCACAAGCACGTTGTTTATAGTTAAACCCTTTAAACGCTGCTGCCGAGTACCTAGATCTGAGTAGTTTCAGAGCAGCAGCAAAATAACCACCAAGAAGATGCAAGACTGAGCAATGAAGACTAAGACCATATTAATTGGCTGACTGGAGCTTTATGTGATATTTGTTGCAACAGCCTACTGTGGCTCTTTACTTTTGATGTACCTCTATACTGATCATTTTGTTCATTCAACCCTATGTACAGCGCTCTGATACCCTTGGGTCATGTACGCGCTGTATAAAACACTCTAAATATAATAAATAAATAAATAAATAAATAAATAAAAGAAAAAATAAGACAAGAGCATCCAATCAGAGTCACTGACCACCTGACCTTTTAAGTTACCTTCCTCCCATGGCATCCTCAATTGTCTGTCCTCTGGAAAAAAATAAGGACCCGGATAACTTCATGTTTGGTCACGTTTTCATCTAAAAAAACTAAAAAGGCAGAATATCTAATCCTTTCCCCGGAGAAAGCCACCATGTGTCTGATACCACACACTGTACTCAATTGCTGCGTTCACTCACAAACAACATACTCTCTGCATAATAGCTTTGCTAATTCAAGGAAATCTCATTAACATTCCACTCATCACCATTAATTGCCCATCCACAGAGCTTTATATATATATATATATATATATATATATATATAGATATAGATATAGATATATAGAAATATATATAGATATATATAGGTTTCAGGCCTTATATAGTTAGGAATTAGCATTTAAAAAACCATTGAAATTGCTCCTATATAGTTAGTTGTACTAACTATATTTCGAGCACCCGCAATCCACTGCTGATGATGTCACATATTACATCATTCATGACATGGTCAGTGACATCACTGATGACATCTCAAATGACATCAATGATGACATCTCACAAGGACCCCCCAGGTCCCCGCAACCCCCCCACCCCCGCGGACCCCGCGATTTTTTTTTAAAAAAAACATATTTTTGGGGGGGCCTGGGGGGTCCTTGTGGGACCCCCTGAGCAGGCCTAGGGGGTCAGGGTACTTCTACCCTGCCCCCTTTTTGAGTTCTACACGTTTGTTTTGACAAACATTGGCAGCCAATCAGCATACAGCTCGCGCACGCTAAGGTCCGCGCACGTGCAAGGAGGGTGCGCGCACGGGCGCGCACCGTGTCCCGCCCATAGATATATAGTTTGAAAAAAGTCGATTTTCTCAACAATTACTGAAGGGATTTTCACCAAATATACAAAAGGCACTTCTGCATACCAGGCTCTACCATTTTGCCAAGTTTGCAGTAATTCCATTCAGCCGTTCGGGCTGCAGCTGTGTCTAAAGGTCCTATGGAAAATTGCATTGGACTCAATTTCACATTCAATTTTCTCATAAACTACTGGAGGGATTTACACCAAACATACAAAAGGCACTGCTCCATACCAGTCCCTACCATTTTGCCAAATCTGGTATAATTCCTTTCAGCCGTTCGAGCTGTAGCCTTGTCAGAATGTCCCTATGGAAATTAACATGGGGAAAACATGTTTTGGGACCACCCTTTTTTCTCGGCCCCCGCTTGACGAATCCCTCCGAAACTTTCAGGGAAGGAGCAAGGCAAATTTAAGGAAAATTACAGGCAGATCCCTCAATCGGCGCCAAAGTTATTCACAATAGAATGTTCGGTATTTCCTATGGTAACTAGGTCCTAACTATATATACCTACTGGCTATCGCCAGTAGGTAATATATATAAATATTAATATATCACTTGTCCATCAAAGTACACTCTATAGTACTCCACGTCATAGGCATCATCGCCACTCGCAATATCGATACAATTTATATCACGGAGAACAGCTCACCTCCACATCTACGCTAATGGATATAATATAAAGCACTTACAGTACAAGATAAGTCTTCAATGTCATTGGCAAGCCATCAGGAACTTGCATTATTCAAGAACCTTCATAACCTCAACTCTGAAGACTTCCTCTCCTGCCACTCCCCAACCTCTGCCTCCTAGCCTTCCATCTTTCATAACATGTAAAAACTAGACTAAAAAAAAATCTTCATCAAGAAATATCCAATTTCGTTATCGCCAGGTCTATGCATTACACCAACAACACATTTCTCAAAGTTTCAAACTTCCTAGAAATCTGAGTGTAAAAAAACCTTCATCAAACTTTGCAAGGCACAACACATCCCGGGACCTCCTCACATGAAAGGTGAAATCCTCAATATAGCACTTTTGCTGCTAGAACCAATCAAAGACCATCCCTGATGCTTCTAGATTATAATGCCATCTTGCCATCCTCTTCTCATATCATCATCCTCGACTGATCAACGTACTATGCTTTCACTCATTACCTCTTCGTCCGTCTTCCGGTCCAATTCCTTAACAATGAGCAGCTTGTCTGCTCTACAGAAACCTATTACTTAGCAAAGTAGAATACTTCCCCCAATATGGCGCATCCTACCTGACCTGGCATGCATAAAGGGGAAGTGTGTCATCCACACATCCTGAGAATACCAAAGAAACTGAAGAAGAAGAAGAAATACATAAACCAATCAGCATAAACAGAAACATGGAGGGACGGGTTCAGGAATGGAACAGGAAGACCAGGACTCGGAGTAATGAAGATTTCAGGTGAAGACCAGGACTCAGAGTAATGAAGATTACAGGTGAAGACCAGGACTCAGAGTAATGAAGATTACAGGTGAAGACCAGCGCTCAGCGTAATGAAGAGTACAGGTGAAGACCAGGACTCAGAGTAATGAAAATTACAGGTGAAGACCAGGACTCGGAGTAATGAAGATTACCGGTGAGTAACCGGGCATTCATGGACTTTCCGGTGGACGTTACCATAACCTAAGCAAACTAGAGCTGGTGATTAGTTTTAAATAAACTACTGCTCTTGACAGTTGGGATGGTTCCTTTGATCAAAAGTGCATTTCTCCCTAGGTTTGCACTTTCACAATTATTTTTGATCTACTACTTTAGCAGCCTTCTGCATTCACTTGTGATTTTTTAATTAACAGCATGCACAGAGAGGGGGGTAAACCAGTGTTGAACAGCCTCACCACCATCCTGAAAATGATCGACAGCGAACGAGGAAGGAGCAAAGACTAGCAATGTCCCATCGGAAACAGGAGTTGAGTCCTGGCAGAAATCTGGTTGTGCTAGGGAACTCCATTTTCTTTAATGGATTTAGAAAAGTGCAGGTACTTACTGCCCACAGAGTGGCTGCTTGCTGCTGAGAAATACGAGTACTATAACATTAAAAACATTGCAGCAGTGCTGAGAAGTGCAGAGCCCTCCCCTTCAAATTAACAAAAGTGCAGGTCCCCTGTACCGGAGAGTACCTGCCCATTTGAAGCACTGGATAGATATAAAACTTGCTCTGCCAGGGCCACAAAAAATAAGCCCCCCGCACCCTAGCACTTAAACAAAGCCAATATGTGTTTCATTGTTTTGAGATATGTCATTTGTAGTGTAGGCTTAGTTTGGGCAGCCATTCAGTCGGTTTCAAAAGTGCATTTGTTTCATGTACTTTGTGCAACACATTATGACGTATTTAAGGTGCGTAGTGCAGCTATTCACTCTGACAGTCGATTAGCAGAGCACTGTTTATGTTGTATATTTCGTGTGGTCTACAATCTCTCAAACCTCTTGGTACAGCTTTCACCTTACCTGAGGTACTCGTGGGACCTGAGACTCTTAGACCCAGGACTTTAAATGGGCCGGTACCGCCCGTTACGGAGTACCGGTATCTTTTTAGGTCTCGCCCGCCAATGCGCTTGCGCATTCTTGGCGAGAGATATAGTAAAGGGAAAAGAAAAGTCTACCAAAGACCTCTGGAATGCGGATTATGGCCAGTGCATGTGAGGCATTGAAGCACGAAGCTGGCATCTGGACTGCTTTCGCCAGCGCGCGCTCGGCCTCCCTTTCTGCTCCCCCTCTTACTTTTGTTATCACTCACACCCCATATGTTCGTTCCCTCCTACCCTTCCATTGATGTCCCGCCCCCCATCCCCCCATCAGACTTCAAAGGAATGCGCTCCCGAACTTGCTGGCCTCGCAAGGCTGCCGCCCCCCCGCCCCCGCGTGCACATCTCACTTCACCATTTGTCTGTGCCTCGGCATCAGACTTCAAAGGCTGCCGCTGCCGCTCTCCGCCCCACCCCCCCTCCCCGCCACAGCAATGCCGAGAGCTTGTTTCTGGACGAAATCCTACCGTGCTTGTTCTGAATCTTTATCTCTCACCTTCCTTTTACCACTCTCTCATTCATCGTCTCTCTTATCTCCTAGTAAGTATTTCATTCTTCCCGTCTTTCCTCCCTTCTCTCTTTCTTTCACTCCAGCTTTCTATTT
This sequence comes from Lissotriton vulgaris, assembly GCF_964263255.1. Lineage (NCBI taxonomy): Eukaryota > Metazoa > Chordata > Amphibia > Caudata > Salamandridae > Lissotriton > Lissotriton vulgaris. The sequence goes on along the minus strand of NC_141685.1, from coordinate 958,739,274 downwards.
CTGTGTGTCTTTCACTCTATCTGATTTTTTTTCTCTCTAAATTTCTCTCTATTTTTTCTCATTTTCTATTACACACCCTCTTTCTCTCTCTGTCTCACACACACTTTCTCATACACACACACACATGCACACACTTTCTTTCTCTCTCTCTCTCTCTCCCTCTTCCTCTCTCTCTCTCTCTCACTGGGAGTACTTTGTTGTTATTGTGCTCCGGACCATCGAACGGGCCTTAATTCCTATGACATGATTATCCAGGTACCAAAGCCCATTTGTCACCTGCAGCAGAAAATTTAGTTAATGCACAACTAAAGGCAACCAGGACTGTGTAACTGTCATCTCCAATCACCAAAGCTGTCAGGAATCCATCAGCTTTACAGCTAATTAGGTGAACACTAATGAAGCTGGCAAAACAACTTTTCTTTTTAACAGCTGACCGGATCTTTCAATTAGGAATAGGAAAGATAATCAAGATTTCTCTCAAGGTTGCTGCTGGGGACTGTATTTCCTGAATTCCCAATCAGCAGACATCTTTCCGGCTGCCCGCCTCCCTCCACCCTCCCTTTATGCTACACTCCTCTCGCTACAAAGCGATCAACTTGTCATCGCCGTTGTTGTGCCACGAAAGCATCCATGATCCTTCGAACTCGCAGCTGTGAGGCCAGTGGAAGACTAATCTGGGCCTGCTGCTGGTGCCCGCGCACCGCGCCTGTCTGCACGTGCCCATCGCTCACGTGGGGCAAATGCGCATTTTTTAACTCCATTGCTTCAAGTAACGCTCTGACTGGTCCTACGACACTTCTTCACTGGCCATCAGGCCGACACTTCTGGGAGCTCTGAGCCAAGGCCCTTTCTGCGGAGCTTTGGAAGTCAAATGTGGACTTGGCGCAGAGAAGTCAACACATTTCACTTGTTTCCTTCAGGTATCCATGACATCATCAGGACAAATGATCTTTTAAACGGACTTTACCCCTGTCCTATTGCCCCTTTCTAGTCATTAATATGGCATCCCAGCACACCGCCAAATTCCCAGCATGCAAATCTGCATCTGCTCTGGAAACCATATGATTGCAAAACTATATATGTGTGAGTATGTGTATATATATATATATATATATATATATATATATATATATATATATATATATATATATATATATATATATATATATATATATATATATATATATATATATATTTGACAATAAGTAACCTTTGAACTGTCTCGGCACTGTCCATTAGACCAAGACCTTCAAATAGATTTGAGGTGTCTTGGTCTGCAGAAGATTGAAGTCAAATGTGGCCTTTGCGCAGAGAATTGTGTGATTTGCTTCTCTTTTATGTGTCCATCACACCATCAGGACAAATTCCCCTTTTTTACTTTCCGGCGCCCGCTCTTCCCTGTCCATTAGGCCAAGGCCTTTAACTTGAGCGGAGCCAATGGGCTTGCTGTAGAAGAACGGAGACATATGTGGACTTGGCGCAGAGAAGTCAACATATTTCACTTGTCCGATTTCCCCCATTCAAATCAGAGGCCACCGAAGTCATCTGCGGTGTACCACAAGGATCATCAATCAGTCCACCCTCTTCAACGTTTACATGAGTCCACTCGCTTCCATCGCGCGTCAACACAACCTTAACATCATCTCCTACACTGACGACACCCAGCTGATCCTTTCCCTCACCAAAGACCCCAACACCGCCAAAACCAACCTTCACGAAGGCATGAAAGAAGTAGCCGTATGGATGAAAAACAGCCGCCTAAAACTTAACTCCGACAAAACGGAAGTGCTCATCCTAGGATCATCCCCCTCTGCCTGGGACGACACATGGTGGCCTTCGGATCTGAGTTCAGCACCCATACCCACAGACCACGCGCGTAACCTAGGCTTCATCCTAGACTCCTCCCTCTCGATGAACAGACAAGTCAACGCCGTCTCATCCTCCTGCTTCAACGTACTTCGTATGCTCAAAAAAATCTTCCATTGGATCCCCACTGACACTAGAAAGACCGTCGCCCACGCACTGGTCACGAGTCGACTAGACTACGGAAACACCCTCCACGCCGGAATCACAGCCAAATTACAGAAAAAACTCCAACGCATCCAAAACGCATCGGCGAGACTCATTTTGGACATCCCTCACCAAGATCACATTACCAGACACCTGAAAGACCTCCACTGGCTTCCCGTCAACAAGAGAATAACATTTTGTCTCCTTACCCACGCGCACAAGGCCCTCTACAAACTGGGGCCCGAATGCCTCAACACTCGGCTATCCTTCTACACACCCACCCGCCAACTAAGATCCTTCAATCAAGGCCTCGCCGCAGTTTCGCGTATCCAAAGATCCACCATGGGAGGTAGATCCTTCTCCTACTTGGCGGCCAAAACCTGGAACTCACTCCCCACTCACCTCCGCCTCACACAGAACCACATCTCCTTCAGAAAAGAACTCAAAACCTGGCTATTCGATAAATTATGAACCCCCTCCCCAAGCGCCTTGAGACCCTCTGGGTGAGTAGTGCGCTATATAAATTCTTGAACTTGAACTTGAACTTGTGTCTGGGTGCAGAGAAACCACATGATTCAATTTCGTTTATTAATTTCCTGTACCCCTTCTGCACTGTCCTTTGGACCTAGGCCTTCAGCATGATAAGAGTCAAGGGGCTTTCTGCAGAAGAATGAAGTCAGATGTGGACTTGGTGCAGAGAAGCCCACAAGGTTGACTTGTTTCCTGCATGTGCCCTTGACACCATTAGGACAAACTCAGGAACACCACCACATCACTCAGGGACACCACCACATCACTCAGGGGCACCACTACATCACTCAGGAACACCAACACATCACTCAGGGACACCACCACATCACTTAGGGACACCATCACATCACTCAGGAACACCACCTCATCACTCAGGGGCACCACCTCATCACTCAGGGGCACCACCACATCACTCTAGGACACCACCACATCACTCAGGGGCACCACCTCATCACTCTAGGACACCACCACATCACTCAGGGACACCACCACATCACTCATGGGCACCACTCAGGGGCACCACCACATCACTCGGGGACACCACCACATCACTTGGGGACACCACCACATCACTCAGGGGCACCACTCAGGGGCACCACCACATCACTCGGGAACACCAACACATCACTCGGGGACACCATCACATCACTCAGGAACACCACCTCATCACTCAGGGGCACCACCTCATCACTCAGGGGCACCACCACATCACTCTAGGACACCACCACATCACTCAGGGGCACCACCTCATCACTCTAGGACACCACCACATCACTCAGGGACACCACCACATCACTCATGGGCACCACTCAGGGGCACCACCACATCACTCGGGGACACCACCACATCACTCGGGGACACCACCACATCACTCAGGGGCACCACTCAGGGGCACCACCACATCACTCGGGGACACCACCACATCACTCGGGGACACCATCACATCACTCAGGGGCACCACTCAGGGGCACCACCACATCACTCAGGGACACCACCACATCACTCTAATACACCACCACATCACTCAGGGACACCATCACATCACTCAGGGGCACCACCACATCACTCTAGGACACCACCTCATCACTCAGGGGCACCACCTCATCACTCAGGGGCACCACCACATCACTCTAGGACACCACCACATCACTCAGGGGCACCACCTCATCACTCTAGGACACCACCACATCACTCAGGGACACCACCACATCACTCATGCCCAACCACAGCATTACTCAGCACCACAACAGCACTGTCCTTGCTTGCTACCAACAAGCATTGCCATTGCCATAGCCAATAGGACTCGCATTAGGAAAGTGTAAGCTATTGGCATTGTAAATGACAAAGCTATTAATTTATATATTTTCAAAGCCAACACATATAAAAAAAAATTGTCGTTTACAATACCAATAGTTCACACTTTCCTAATGCGAGACCTATTGCATTGCAAATGCTTGTTTTAATTTTGAGAGGGAGAGTACCAGCACTTGTCAAGCGTGAATTAATACTTTTAATGGGAGCGGACCGGCACTTTTCAGAAATAAAGCAGGTACTCTGTAACAGAGTACCTGCACTCCTAGCACTGGAGGGAATCTGAGCAGCTAGTAGGGCTGGGGAACAGCCACTCGTGTTGAAGGCTCGCGCATCGGTCGCTTATTTGCGAGTAACGCCCGCCTGATAACAAACAAAATGCTGGTCTGGTAGCTGCACGGGTTTGTGCGTGTTTGGCTATTCATTATCCTGAGGAGACCAATAGGCTTTGCACCATCGATTTGAAAATGAGCAGATGTCTATAGCGCACTGAAACCGGGAACAGGTGGCTATAAGCCCTATGTCAATATGTCCTTGCTGTTAAGAGCCAGGGTTGCGGGGACACATTTACCTGCCTATTCAGTAACTTCTCTCCCCGGGGCCCACTCGCAGGTCACTTTTCCTCCCTCCCAATAAACCCGGCCGAGGGTTGAAACTCCAGCCCACCCCCTCCTTTCTCGGCCTCGGCGCAGATGCACTTACTGTCCAAAGATCAGGACGGCTGTTGCAAAAGACAATTCTCACTATTTCTGGCTGGTTCAACAGGGCGCGCGCCACTAGAATCTGGCTCGGGGCTGGGGGCTGCCCTGACTCACCTCATACCGCCCTACTGCACCAGCCAGGAATGGACCTGCTCCACAGCCATGGTGTCCGCGCCATCCAGCACCTCCAGGAGAACTACCAGGGGTCCCTGGGCTTCCTCAGCCTGATGTCGGCTGTCGGCGACCCCCGCAACACCTTCCTGCTCTACTTCCCTGTCTGGTTCCACCTGAGCCGGCGGGTGGGCACGCGGATGATATGGGTGGCTGTGATCGGAGACTGGCTCAACCTCATTCTCAAATGGTAAGGGTGCCGCAAGAGGGACGCACTAAGGGATTTTCAAATGAAGACTCCCAACTAGTCGTGTGATCTTAGGCAGAGACGTTTTAAGGCATGGGCAACATTGTGTGCTCTGGCCCAGGGCCCCTCGCATTGCAGACTGCTCTGCTCTTGCCCTGATGACCTTGAATAATTATTTAACAAATTGCTTTAAATACCGTTTTCCTTTAATTTGTTTCCAATGTGGGTGATCTGTGGGAGTCCATCACATAAATTTTTCAGAGAAATGTTGTGTTAATGTTTCCTGCAACATCCATTTTTTTTTCTTTTAGAGCAAAACAGGACCTCACATAGGAAACATGAGAGGCGTCATAGACGTTATTTGCGATAATATTAATTAGCTGCTGGTGCTGTTAGAATATTTAAAACCCACATCACTATCCCGAAATAATAGATGGAAACACATTCAGAATATGCACTGACAGAGACCAGCCAAAGAGAGCACGAAATCTGAAATTGGATCATAAATCCAAAGCTGTTCCGAACAGGGGCCCCTAAAGTATGTTTTGCCCAGGGCCCCCAAAATCCTTATGACATCCCTGATCTTGGGCAGGTCTTCTTATCTCCCTGCACCTCAGAAAGAGCAGAGGGCACCTATAAAATTGGGCAACTTTCTTACAACCCAACCCAGTGCTGCAGGACAGGTACAAGGAGGCAATCTGACTTCCTCCATATCTCCCCCATCTCTTTAAGAACACATCTACCAGAACCCCAAGTCAAAAGGCCAACATTTAATATCTTGTGGTTCAGCTGGATAAATGCATTGCATGGCAGGGGGTGTATCACTTCTTGGCGCATGCTTGGTATTCGGAAACATCTGTTTCCGCACACCACTTTTATTGTGCGGGGCACGAGTTCAAATTGCGCATTGGCATTCCCAGTGGAGTCATTGTCCGGCAGGATCAGATGATACTGGGGATATACTTACTGGGCGTAAACAAAGACCCAAGCTGGTAACACTCAGACCCTACATGAGAGTTGGGGGGTTATCGAAGATCCTCAGATTTCACCAGGAAGTCCTAAAACTGGAGTAGAATCTGCCAGCAGTATATACTACTACCACTACTATAGGGATAGTATGTGGTGGAAATTCTGCTAGTAGATTCTACTCAGGATTTAGCTCTTCTGGGGATGTTCCACGGCTCCCAACTCAAAATAAAGTCCTAAGTATGCAGGGTTACTACATTGATGGAGTGCAAGAGGGAACGTGAATGAACCAGCAGAGGCTGACAGAAGTGTAACTCAGTGGTGAGATCTCCCCATTACTTGTTCCCCCTCACAGAAGTATTAGTGCTTTTGTGCCAGTAAGGAGAAGGAAATACCACATTAGACAGAGGTGAAAGCAAATGCAAGGCTACACAAGGGATACTTGTCGAAACTTTAAAGGATACCCCCTTGCATGCAACATCTTGAAAAAAAGGGAAAATGTATGTTTCCCCAAATTTTAACTCTGTTCAATATACAATGACTGTCAATAAATAAAACTGAGCAAAAAGACTTGTTATGGGGCTTAGAGGGTTATTAAGAGCTCATGTCTGTTTTTCACGATTGCTGTTAACCATCCCTTGAGCAAGCCAGGGAGATAGCTTTTCTATGTCAGCACTTCTTTATCAGTGCCTGGAAGAAGGTCACATTTCTGTTTTGTTGAACCAGGCTGTGCTTGAAATCTGTGCTCATCAGCTGAATGTTGGAGCAGGCCAAGGCATATTGCTGTCTTCTTTCATGATCTGTTCCCAGTTAAGCCTGTTCTTCTTTGAAGGCTGAGCTTTTTTATTGTTATACTTGCCCACAAGTCTCCGGATATGTGAACGAATCAGTGTTGTATGGATAACCTTCTATCGTCTCTAAAATCACCCCATCCTCCCTGTCCATCTCTATAACAGCCAATGACTTTAAGTAACCACCAGTATGGATATGTCTAAGACCACAGATGTGCAGATGGACAGCTTACCAACACTGCCCCAACATTGCAGGTACTCTTTAACCCCTTCGCTGCTGATGACGAGCTCAGCTCGTCATCAGCCATGGTGGTCGTGTGCGGATGACGAGCTGAGCTCGTCATGTAACGCGGCTTTTAAAAAATTGCTGCACACAGCGGGAAAAGCCGCCGCAGCGATGCGGTTAACAAGACCTAATCTTCACAAAATAGCAGTACAAGAATGTAGTCCGTGTTAAAAGAACTATATACATACCCCTGACTAAGTATTGGTAGCTGCTTGAGGTGGTTCTCAGAGAAGGATAAGCGTCAACAGACTTTCCCTCTTTGTTTCTATTTGTAGGATCATGTTCGGCCAGAGGCCCTACTGGTGGGTCCAGGAGACCAGCATCTATCATGGGCAGGCGGCCCCGCGACTCCAGCAGTTTCCCATTACCTGTGAGACAGGGCCAGGTGAGAGCCAACGCTGGGTCGTCCATAAAGTAACCGAACATCCCATGAATAGTTTCAAACTTGTGTCAGGATAGATTTCTGCTCACAACGCAAAGGATCCAGTGTAAGGTTTCTAAGGGAAGCAGCATCACTGTCCAGGTACTCTTAGGTGGTGCGTATATTGCATGGAAATGACCAGTCATTTTATGTATCGGGCGGATGCACGAAACCAGGTATTCTTCTGCGGTTGGTGTGTGTCATGGAGGATCAACCAGTTATTTTACCGAGTGGAACCACTGCAGGGACCACATACTTTTCTGGGGAAACAACCTTAACAACGCAGTCTTACATCGCAACATCCTTTACATCGCATGTCATTACAATGCAGCCATTACATTGCATGCCACTACAACGCATGTCATTACAATGCATCTCACTACAAAGCAGGCATCACATCGTAAATCTCTACAATGCATACCATTACAACACATAGTACCCTTACACTATCCAACACTTACTCTACTGTTGCACTCACTGGAGTTAGAACAGTCATTTTTACCCCTACACTATCCAACACTTACCTTAAATGCAATGTAATGGTATACATTGTATTGGTATGCGTTGTAACGGTATAATGCGATGTAATGGAATGCGTTGTAAAGATAGTTTCTGAAAATGCAAAGTAATGGCATGCTATGTAAAACAATGCGTTGTAAAGGATGTTGAGATGTAAAAACTGCGTTGTAAAGGCATGCATTGTAAATGTATGTGTTGTAACATCATACATTCGTGTTGCATAAGTCACACAGGAGTGACCAGTTACTTTAAGTTGTATAGGGGCTACATGAAACTAGGTATTGTGCTGTGATGCGTGTGCATCACAGAGGAGTGACCAGTTATTTTATGTGATGAAGTGGTTGCCCGACACCAAGTATTCTTCGGTGATGTGTGAGTTGTGGGCGTGTGGCCAGTTATTTTATGTGATGAAGTGGCCGCAAGAGACCTGGTATTTCTCTGTGGAGTGTGCGGGATGGTGGAGTGACCAGATGTTTTATGTGGTGGGGCGGCTACTGGTCCATGCCTGCTTCAGTTTTGTTGGTTTTGTGCAGGAGTGACCTGTTATTTCATGTGGTGGGGCGGCTGTAGGAGACCAGGTCTTCAATGGTTTATGTTTTGTGCAGGAGCGACCAGTTAGTTACTTTAGGTGGTGGGGCGTCTGCAGGAGACCAGACCTTCTTCAATGTTGTGTGTTTTGTGCAGGAGGGACCAGTTATTTTATGTGGTGGGGCGGCTGCCGTAGACCAGGTACTCTTCAATTGTGTTGGTTTTGTGCAGGAGTGACCCGTTATTTTATGTGGTGGGGCGGCTGCAGGAGACCAGGTCTTCTTCAATGCTGTGTGTTTTATGCAGGAGTGACCCGTTATTATATGTGGTGGGGTGGCTGCTGGAGAATAGGTCTTCTTCATTGTGGTGTGTTTTATGCAGGAGTGACCCGTTATTATATGTGGTGGGGCGGCTGCAGGAACCAGGTCTTCAATGGTGTGTGTTTTGTGCAGGAGTGACCAGTTGTTTTATGTGGTGGGGTTGCTGCAGGAGACCAGGTCTTCAATGGTTTGTGTTTTGTGCAGGAGTCAACAGTTATTTTATGTGGTGGGGCGGCTGTAGGAGACCAGGTCTTCAATGGTTTATGTTTTGTGCAGGAGCGCCCAGTTAGTTACTTTAGGTGGTGGGGCGTCTGCAGGAGACCAGACCTTCTTCAATGTTGTGTGTTTTGTGCAGGAGGGACCAGTTATTTTATGTGGTGGGGCGGCTGCCGTAGACCAGGTACTCTTCAATTGTGTTGGTTTTGTGCAGTAGTGACCCGTTATTTTATGTGGTGGGGCGGCTGCAGGAGAATAGGTCTTCTTCATTGTGGTGTGTTTTATGCAGGAGTGACCCGTTATTATATGTGGTGGGGCGGCTGCAGGAACCAGGTCTTCAATGGTGTGTGTTTTGTGCAGGAGTGACCAGTTGTTTTATGTGGTGGGGTTGCTGCAGGAGACCAGGTCTTCAATGGTTTGTGTTTTGTGCAGGAGTCAACAGTTATTTTATGTGGTGGGGCGGCTGAAGGAGACCAGGTCTTCTTCAATGGTTTGTGTTTTGTGCAGAAGTGACCAGTTGTTTTATGTGGTGGGGTTGCTGCAGGAGACCAGGTCTTCAATGGTTTGTGTTTTGTGCAGGAGTCACCAGTTATTTTATGTGGTGGGGCGGCTGAAGGAGACCAGGTCTTCTTCAATGGTTTGTGTTTTGTGCAGGAGTGACCAGTTTTTTTATGTGGTGGGGCGGCTGCAGAAGACTAGGTCTTCTTCAATGGTTTGTGTTTTGTGCAGGAGTGACCAGTTATTTTATGTGGTGGGGCGGCTGCAAGAGACCAGGTCTTCTTTAATGGTTTGTGTTTTGTGCAAGAGTGACCAGTTATTTTATGTGGTGGGGCGGCTGCAGGAGACCAGGTCTTCTTCAATTGTTTGTGTTTTGTGCAGGAGCGACCAGTTAGTTCCTTTAGGTGGTGGGGCGTCTGCAGGAGACCAGGCCTTCTTCAATGCTGTGTTTTTTGTGCAGGAGTGACCCATTACTTTATGTGGTGGGGCGGCTGTAGGAGACCAGGTCTTCTTCAATGGATTGTGTTTTGTGCAGGAGTGACCAGTTAGTCACTTTAGGTGCTGGGGCGTCTGCAGGAGAACAGGCCTTCTTAAATGCTGTGTGTTTTGTGCAGGAGTGACCAGTTATTTTATGTGGTGGGGCGGCTGCAAGAGACCAGGTCTTCTTTAATGGTTTGTGTTTTGTGCAGGAGTGACCAGTTATTTTATGTGGTGGGGCGGCTGCAGGAGACCAGGTCCTCTTCAATTGTTTGTGTTTTGTGCAGGAGCGTCCAGTTAGTTACTTTAGGTGGTGGGGCGTCTGCAGGAGACCAGGCCTTCTTCAATGCTGTGTGTTTTGTGCAGGAGTGACCAGTTATTTTACGTGGTAGGGCGGCTGCAGGGGACCAGGTCCTCTTCAATTGTGTTGGTTTTGTGCAGGAGTGACCTGTTATTTTATGTCGGTGGGCGGCCGCAGGAGACCAGGTCTTCTTCAATGCTATGTGTTTTATGCAGGAGTGACCCATTATTATATGTGGTGGGGCGGCTGAAGGAGACCAGGTCTTCTTCAATGGTTTGTTTTTTGTGCAGGAGCGACCAGTTAGTTACTTTAGGTGGTGGGGCGTCTGCAGGAGACCAGGCCTTCTTCAATGCTGTGTTTGTTGTGCAGGAGTGACCCATTACTTTATGTGGTGGGGCGGCTGTAGGAGAACAGGTCTTCTTTAATGGTTTGTGTTTTGTGCAAGAGTGTCCAGTTATTTTATGTGGTGGGGCGGCTGCAGGAGACCAGGTCTTCTTCAATTGTTTGTGTTTTGTGCAGGAGCGAACAGTTAGTTACTTTAGGTGGTGGGGCGTCTGCAGGAGAACAGGCCTTCTTAAATGCTGTGTGTTTTGTGCAGGAGTGACCAGTTATTTTATGTGGTGGGGCGGCTGCAAGAGACCAGGTCTTCTATAATGGTTTGTGTTTTGTGCAGGAGTGACCAGTTATTTTATGTGGTGGGGCGGCTGCAGGAGACCAGGTCTTCTTCAATTGTTTGTGTTTTGTGCAGGAGCGACCAGTTAGTTACTTTAGGTGGTGGGGCGTCTGCAGGAGACCAGGCCTTCTTCAATGCTGTGTGTTTTGTGCAGGAGTGACCAGTTATTTTACGTGGTGGGGCGGCTGCAGGGGACCAGGTCCTCTTCAATTGTGTTGGTTTTGTGCAGGAGTGACCCGTTATTTTATGTCGTTGGGCGGCTGCAGGAGACCAGGTCTTCTTCAATGCTGTGTGTTTTAGCCAGGAGTGACCCGTTATTATATCTGGTGGGGTGGCTGCTGGAGAATAGGTCTTCTTCAATGCTGTGTGTTTTATGCAGGAGTGACCCATTATTATATGTGGTGGGGCGGCTGAAGGAGACCAGGTCTTCTTCAATGGTTTGTTTTTTGTGCAGGAGTGACCAGTTGTTTTATGTGGTGGGGTTGCTGCAGGAGACCAGGTCTTCAATGGTTTGTGTTTTGTGCAGGAGTCACCAGTTATTTTATGTGGTAGGGCGGCTGAAGGAGACCAGGTCTTCTTCAATGGTTTATGTTTTGTGCAGGAGTGACCAGTTATTTTATGTGGTGGAGTGGGTGCCGGAGACCTCGTCTTCTTAAATGGTTTGTGTTTTGTGCAGGAGTGACCAGTTATTTTATGTGGTGGGGCGGCTGCAGGAGACCTGGTCTTCTTTAATATTTTGTGTTTTGTGAAGGAGTGACCAGTTATTTTATGTGGTGGGGCGGCTGAGGGAGACCAGGTCTTCTTCAATGGTGTGTGTTTTGTGCAGGAGTGACCAGTAGTTTTATGTGGTGGGGTGGCTGCTCGAGTCCAGATCTTCAATGGTGTGTGTTATGTGCAGGAGTTACCAGTTAGTTTATGTGGTGGGGCGGCTGTTGGAGTACAGGTCTTCTTTAACTGTGTTGGTTTTATGCAGGAGTGACCAGCTATTTTATATGGTGGGACGGCTGCTGGAGTACAGGTCTTCTTCAATTGTGTTGGTTTTATGCAGGAGTAACCAGTTATTTTATGTGGTGGGGTGGCTGCTGGAGTCCAGGTCTTCTTCAACTGTGATGTTTTTATGCAGGAGTGACACGTTATTATATGTGGCGGGTGGCTCCAGGAGACCAGGCCTTCAATTGTGTGTGTTTTGTGCAGGAGTGACCAGTTGTTTTATGTGGTGGGGTGCTGCAGGAGACCAGGTCATCAATTGTGTTGGTTTGTGCAGGAGTGACCAGTAGTTTTATGTGGTGGGGCGGCTGCAGGAGACTAGGTCTTCTTCAATGGTGTTCGTTTTGTGCAGGAGTAAACAGTAGTTTTATGTGGTGGGGCGGCTGCTGGAGTCCAGGTCTTCTTCAATTGTGGTGGTTTTATGCAGGAGTGACCCATTATTATATGTGGTGGGGTGGCTGCCGGAGAATAGGTTTTCTTCAATCCTTTGAGTTTTTTGCAGGAGTGACCCGTTATTATATGTGGTGGGGCGGCTGCAAGAGATCAGGTCTTCAATGGTCTGTGTTTTGTGCAGGACTGACCAGTAGTTTCATGTGGTGGGGCAGCTGCAGGAGACCAGGTCTTCTTTAATTGTGATGGTTTTATTCAGGAGTGACCGGTTATTTTATGTGGTGGGGTCGCTGCTGGAGTCCAGGTCTTCTTCAATGGTTTGTGTTTTGTGCAGGAGTGAACAGTAGTTTTATGTGGTGGGGTGGCTGCTGGAGTCGAGGTCTTCTTCAATTGTGATGCTTTTATGCAGGAGTGACCCATTATTATTATATGTGGTGTGGTGGCTGCAGGAGACCAGCTCTTCAATGCTGTGTGTTTTGTGCAGGAGTGACCAGTAGTTTTATGTGGTGGGGTGACTGGAGGAGACCTGGTCTTCAATAGTGTGTATTTTGTGAAGGAGCGACCAGTTATTTTATGTAGTGGGACGGCTGCAGGAGACCTGGTCTTCAATATTGGGTATTTTGTGCAGGAGTGACCAGTAGTTTTATGTGGTGGGGTGGCTGCCCGAGACCAGGTCTTTCTCAATGGTTTGTGTTTTGTGCAGGACTGACCAGTTATTTAATGTGGTGGGGCGGCTGCGGGAGACAAGGTCTTCTTCAATGATGTGTGTTTTTTGCAGGAGTAACCAGTTGTTTTATGTGGTGGGGTGGCGGCTGGAGTACAGGTCTTCTTCAATTGTTATGGTTTTATTAGGAGTTACCAGTTATTTTAAGTTGTGGGGTGGCTGCAGGAGACCAGGTCTTCTTCAATGGTGTCCGTTTTGTGCAGGAGTGACCAGTTATTTTATGTGGTGGGGCAGCTGCTGGAGTACAGGTCTTCTTTAATTGTGTTGTTTTTATGCAGGAGTGACCAGTTATTTTATGTGGTGGTGCGGCTGCTGGAGTACAGGTCTTCTTAAATTATTTTGGTTTTATGCAGGAGTGACCCATTATTATATGTGGTGGGGTGGCTTCTGGAGTCCAGGCCTTCAATTCTGTGTTTTTTTTGCAGGAGCGACCAGTTATTTTATGTGGTGGGCGGCTGCTGGAGTCCAGGTCTTCAATGGTGTGTGTTTTGTGCAGGAGTAACCAGTTATTTTATGTGGGGTGCGGCTGCTGGAGTCCAGGTCTTCTTCAATTGTGATGGTTTTATGCAGGAGTGACCAGTTATTTTAAGTGGTGGGGCGGCTGATGGAGTCCAGGTCTTCTTCAATTGTGATGGTTTTATTCAGGAGTGACCAGTTATTTTAAGTGGTGGGACGGCTGCTGGAGTACAGGTTTTCTACAACTGTGATGGTTTTATGCAGGAGTGATCTGTTATTATATGTGGTGGGGTGGCTGCAGGAGACCAGGTCTTCTTCAATTGTGTTGGTTTGTGCAGGAGTGACCAGTAGTTTTATGTGGTCGGGTGGCTGCTGGAGTCCAGGTCTTCAATGGTGTGTGTTTTGTGCGGGAGTGACAAGTAGTTGTATGTGGTCGGGCGGCTGCTGGAATCGAGGTCTTCTTCAATTGTGTTGGTTTTATGCAGGAGTGATCCATTATTATATGTGGTGGGGCGGCTGCAGGAGACCAGGTCTTCAATGGTCTGTGTTTTGTGCAGGAGTGACCAGTAGTTTCATGTGGTGGGCAAGCTGCAGGAGACCAGGTCTTCTTTAGTGGTTTGTGTTTTGTGCAGCAGTGACCAGTAGTTTTATGTGGTGGGGCGGCTGCAGGAGACCAGGTCTTCTTTAATTGTGATGGTTTTATGCAGGAATGACCAGTTATTTTATGTGGTGGGGGTCGCTGCTGGGGTCCAGGTCTTCTTCAATGGTTTGTGTTTTGTGCAGGAGTGACCAGTAGTTTTATGTGGTGGGGTGGCTGCTGGACTCGAGGTCTTCTTCAATTGTGAGGCTTTTATGCAGGAGTGACCCATTATTATATGTGGTGGGGTGGCTGCAGGAGACCAGGTCTTCAATGCTGTGTGTTTTGTGCAGGAGTGACCAGTAGTTGTATGTGGTGGGGTGACTGCAGGAGACCTGGTCTTCAATAGTGTGTATTTTGTGCAGGAGTGACAAGTTATTTTATGTGGTGGGGCGGCTGCAGTAGACCTGGTCTTCAATAGTGGGTATTTTGTGCAGGAGTGACCAGTAGTCTTATGTGGTGGGGTGGCTGCCCGAGACCAGGTCTTCCTCAATGGTTTGTGTTTTGTGCAGGAGTTACCAGTTAGTTTATGTGGTGGGGTGGCTGTTGGAGTACAGGTCTTCTTTAATTGTGTTGGTTTTATGCAGGAGTGACCAGCTATTTTATGTGGTCGGTGTCTGCTGGAGTCCAGGTCTTCAATGGTGTGTGTTTTGTGCAGGAGTGACCAGTAGTTTTATGTGGTGGGGCGGCTGCTGGAGTCGAGGTCTTCTTCAATTGTGGTGGTTTTATGCAGGAGTGACCCATTATTATATGTGGTGGAGTGGCTGCCGGAGAATAGGTTTTCTTCAATTCTTTGAGTTTTTTGCAGGAGTGACCAGTTATTTTATGTGGTGGGGTCTCTGCTGGAGTCCAGGTCTTCTTTAATGGTTTGTGTTTTGTGCAGGAGTGACCAGTAGTTTTATGTGGTGGGGTGGCTGCTGGAGTCGAGGTCTTCTTCAATTGTGATGCTTTTATGCAGGAGTGACCCATTATTATTATATGTGGTGGGGTGGCTGCAGGAGACCAGGTCTTCAATGCTGTGTGTTTTGTGCAGGAGTGACCAGTAGTTTTATGTGGTGGGGTGACTGCAGGAGACCTGGTCTTCAATAGTGTGTATTTTTAGAAGGAGTGACCAGTTATTTTATGTGGTGGGGCGGCTGCAGGAGACCTGGTCTTCAATAGTGGGTATTTTGTGCAGGAGTGACCAGTAGTTTTATGTGGTGGGGTGGCTGTCTGAGACCAGGTCTTCCTCAATGGTTTGTGTTTTGTGCAGGAGTGACCAGTTATTTTATGTGGTGGGGTGGCTGCAGGAGACCAGGTCTTCTTCAATGGTGTCCGTTTTGTGCAGGAGTGACCAGTTATTTTATGTGGTGGCGCGGCTGCTGGAGTACAGGTGTGATGGTTTTATGCAGGAGTGATCTGTTATTATATGTGGTGGGGTGGCTGCAAGAGACCAGGTTTTCAATTGTGTGTTTTGTGCAGGAGTGACCAGTTGTTTTATGTGGTAGGGTGCTGCAGGAGACCAGGTCTTCTTCAATTGTGTTGGTTTGTGCAGGAGTGACCAGCAGTTTTATGTGGTCGGGTGGCTGCTGGAGTCCAGGTCTTCAATGGTGTGTGTTTTGTGCAGGAGTGACAAGTAGTTTTATGTGGTCGGGTGGCTGCTGGAATCGAGGTCTTCTTCAATTGTGTTGGTTTTATGCAGGAGTGATCCATTATTATATGTGGTGGGGCGGCTGCAGGAGACCAGGTCTTCAATGGTCTGTGTTTTGTGCAGGAGTGACCAGTAGTTTCATGTGGTGGGGCGGCTGCAGGAGACCAGGTCTTCTTTAATTGTGATGGTTTAATGCAGGAGTGACCAGTTATTTTATGTGGTGGGGTCGCTGCTGGAGTCCAGGTCTTCTTCAATGGTTTGTGTTTTGTGCAGGAGTGACCAGTAGTTTTATGTGGTGGGGTGGCTGCTGGAGTCGAGGTCTTCTTCAATTGTGATGCTTTTATGCAGGAGTGACTCATTATTATATGTGGTGGGGTGGCTGCAGGAGACCAGGTCTTCAATGCTGTGTGTTTTGTGCAGGAGTGACCAGTAGTTTTATGTGGTGGGGTGACTGCAGGAGACCTGGTCTTCAATAGTGTGTATTTTGTGCAGGAGTGACAAGTTATTTTATGTGGTGGGGCGGCTGCAGGAGACCTGGTCTTTAATAGTGGGTATTTTGTGCAGGAGTGACCAGTAGTCTTATGTGGTGGGGTGGCTGCCCGAGACCAGGTCTTCCTCAATGGTTTGTGTTTTGTGCAGGAGTTACCAGTTATTTTATGTGGTGGGGTGGCTGCAGGAGACCAGGTCTTCTTTAATGGTTTGTGTTTTGTGCAGGACTGACCAGTTATTTAATGTGGTGGGGCGGCTGCGGGAGACAAGGTCTTCTTCAATGGTGTGTGTTTTTTGCAGGAGTAACCAGATGTTTTATGTGGTGGGGTGGCTGCTGGAGTACAGGTCTTCTCCAATTGTTATGGTTTTATTAGGAGTGACCAGTTATTTTAAGTTGTGGGGTGGCTGCAGGAGACCAGGTCTTCTTCAATGGTGTTCATTTTGTGCAGGAGAGACCAGTTATTTATGTGGTGGGGCGGCTGCTGGAGTACAGGTCTTCTTCAATTATGTTGGTTTTATGCAGGAGTGACCCATTATTATATGTGGTGGGGTGGCTTCTGGAGTCCAGGTCTTCAATGCTGTGTGTTTTATGCAGGAGCGACCAGTTATTTTATGTGGTGGGCGGCTGCTGAAGTCCAGGTCTTCAATGGTGTGTGTTTTGTGCAGGAGTTACCAGTTATTTTATGTGGTGTGCGGCTGCTGGAGTCCAGGTCTTCTTCAATTGTGATGGTTTTATGCAGGAGTGACCAGTTATTTTAAGTGGTGGGGCGGCTGATGGAGTCCAGGTCTTCTTCAATTGTGATGGTTTTATGCAGGAGTGACCAGTTATTTTAAGTGGTGGGGCGGCTGCTGGAGTCCAGGTCTTCTTCAATTGTGATGGTTTTATTCAGGAGTGACCAGTTATTTTAAGTGGTGGGACGGCTGCTGGAGTACATGTTTTCTACAATTGTGATGGTTTTATGCAGTAGTGATCTGTGGTCGGGTAGCTCCTGGAGTCCAGGTCTTCAATGGTGTGTGTTTTGTGCAGGAGTGACAAGTAGTTTTATGTGGTCGGGCGGCTGCTGGAATCGAGGTCTTCTTCAATTGTGTTGGTTTTATGCAGGAGTGATCCATTATTATATGTGGAGGGGCGGCTGCAGGAGACCAGGTCTTCAATGGTCTGTGTTTTGTGCAGGAGTGAAAAGTAGTTTCATGTGGTGGGGCAGCTGCAGGAGACCAGGTCTTCTTTAGTGGTTTGTGTTTTGTGCAGCAGTGACCAGTAGTTTTATGTGGTGGGGCGGCTGCAGGAGACCAGGTCTTCTTTAATTGCGATTGTTTTATGCAGGAGTGACCAGTTATTTTATGTGGTGGGGTCGCTGCTGGAGTCCAGGTCTTCTTCAATGGTTTGTGTTTTGTGCAGGAGTTACCAGTAGTTTTATGTGGTGGGGTGGCTGCTGGAGTCGAGGTCTTCTTCAATTGTGATGCTTTTATGCAGGAGTGACCCATTATTATATGTGGTGGGGTGGCTGCAGGAGACCAGGTCTTCAATGCTGTGTGTTTTGTGCAGGAGTGACCAGTAGTTTTATGTGGTGTGGTGACTGCAGGAGACCTGGTCTTTAATAGCATGTATTTTGTGCAGGAGTGACCAGTTATTTTATGTGGTGGGGCGGCTGCAGGAGACCTGGTCTTCAATGGTGGGTATTTTGTGCAGAAGTGACCAGTAGTCATATGTGGTAGGGTGGCTGCCCGAGACCAGGTCTTCCTCAATGGTTGGTGTTTTGTGCAGGAGTTACCAGTTATTTTATGTGGTGGGGTGGCTGCAGGAGACAAGGTCTTCTTCAATGATGTGTGTTTTTTGCAGGAGTAACCAGATGTTTTATGTGGTTGGGTGGCTGCTGGAGTACAGGCTTTCTCCAATTGTTATGGTTTTATTAGGAGTGACCAGTTATTTTAAGTTGTGGGGTGGCTGCAGGAGACCAGGTCTTCTTCAATGGTGTCCATTTTGTGCAGGAGTGACCAGTTAGTTTATGTGGTGGGGCGGCTGCTGGAGTACAGGTCTTCTTTAATTGTGTTGTTTTTATGCAGGAGTGACCAGTTATTTTATGTGGTGGAGCGCCTGCTGGAGTACAGGTCTTCTTCAATTATTTTGGTTTTATGCAGGAGTGACCCATTATTATATGTGGTGGGGTGGCTTCTGGAGTATAGGTCTTCAATGCTGTGTGTTTTATGCAGGGGCGACCAGTTATTTTATGTGGTGGGGCGGCTGCTGGAGTCCAGGTCTTCAATGGTGTGTGTTTTGTGCAGGAGTTACCAGTTATTTTATGTGGTGGGCGGCTGCAGGAGTCCAGGTCTTCTTCAATTGTGATGGTTTTATGCAGTTGTGACCAGTTATTTTAAGTGGTGGGGTGGCTGATGGAGTCCAGGTCTTCTTCATTTGTGCTGGTTTTATGCAGGAGTGACCAGTTATTTTATGTGGTGGGGCGGCTGCTGGAGTCCAGGTCTTCTTCAATTGTGATGGTTTTATTCAGGAGTGACCAGTTATTTTAAGTGGTGGGACGGCTGCTGGAGTACAGGTTTTCTACAATTGTGATGGTTTTATGCAGTAGTAATCTGTTATTATATGTGGGGGGGGGGTGGCTGCAAGAGATCAGGTCTTCAATTGTGTGTTTTTTGCAGGAGTGACCAGTTGTTTTATGTGGTCGGGCGGCTGCTGGAATCGAGTCTTCTTCAATTGTGTTGGTTTTATGCAGGAGTGATCCAATATTATATGTGGTGGGGCGGCTGCAGGAGACCAGGTCTTCAATGGTCTGTGTTTTGTGCAGGAGTGAAAAGTAGTTTCATGTGGTGGGGCAGCTGCAGGAGACCAGGTCTTCTTTAGTGGTTTGTGTTTTGTGCAGCAGTGACCAGTAGTTTTATGTGGTGGGGCGGCTGCAGGAGACCAGGTCTTCTTTAATTGCGATGGTTTTATGCAGGAGTGACCAGTTATTTTATGTGGTGGGGTCGCTGCTGGAGTCCAGGTCTTCTTCAATGGTTTGGGTTTTGTGCAGGAGTTACCAGTAGTTTTATGTGGTGGGGTGGCTGCTGGAGTCGAGGTCTTCTTCAATTGTGATGCTTTTATGCAGGAGTGACCCATTATTATGTGTGGTGGGGTGGCTGCAGGAGACCAGGTCTTCAATGCTGTGTGTTTTGTGCAGGAGTGACCAGTAGTTTTATGTGGTGTGGTGACTGCAGGAGACCTGGTCTTCAATAGCATGTATTTTGTGCAGGAGTGACCAGTTATTTTATGTGGTGGGGCGGCTGCAGGAGACCTGGTCTTCAATGGTGGGTATTTTGTGCAGGAGTGACCAGTAGTCTTATGTGGTAGGGTGGCTGCCCGAGACCAGGTCTTCCTCAATGGTTGGTATTTTGTGCAGGAGTTACCAGTTATTTTATGTGGTGGGGTGGCTGCAGGAGACAAGGTCTTCTTCAATGATGTGTATTTTTTGCTGGAGTAATCAGATGTTTTATGTGGTTGGGTGGCTGCTGGAGTACAGGTTTTCTCCAATTGTTATGGTTTTATTAAGAGTGACCAGTTATTTTAAGTTGTGGGGTGGCTGCAGGAGACCAGGTCTTCTTCAATGGTGTCCGTTTTGTGCAGGAGTGACCAGTTAGTTTATGTGGTGGGGTGGCTGATGGAGTACAGGTCTTCTTTAATTGTGTTGTTTTTATGCAAGAGTGACCAGTTATTTTATGTGGTGGAGCGCCTGCTGGAGTACAGGTCTTCTTCAATTATTTTGGTTTTATGCAGGAGTTACCCATTATTATATGTGGTGGGGTGGCTTCTGGAGTATAGGTCTTCAATGCTGTGTGTTTTATGCAGGGGCGACCAGTTATTTTATGTGGTGGGGCGGCTGCTGGAGTCCAGGTCTTCAATGGTGTGTGTTTTGTGCAGGAGTTACCAGTTATTTTATGTGGTGGGCGGCTGCAGGAGTCCAGGTCTTCTTCAATTGTGATGGTTTTATGCAGTTGTGACCAGTTATTTTAAGTGGTGGGGTGGCTGATGGAGTCCAGGTCATCTTCAATTGTGATGATTTTATGCAGGAGTGACCAGTTATTTTATGTGGTAAGGTGGCTGCTGGAGTCCAGGTCTTCTTCAATTGTGATGGTTTTATTCAGGAGTGACCAGTTATTTTAAGTGGTTGGACGGCTGCTGGAGTACAGGTTTTCTACAACTGTGATGGTTTTATGCAGGAGTGATCGGTTATTATATGTGGTGGGGTGGGTGCAAGAGACCAGGTCTTCAATTGTGTGTTTTGTGCAGGAGTGACCAGTTGTTTTATGTGGTGGGGTGCTGCAGGAGACCAGGTCTTCTTCAATTGTGTTGGTTTGTGCAGGAGTGACCAGTAGTTTTATATGGTCGGGTGGCTGCTGGAGTCCAGGTCTTCAATGGTGTGTGTTTTGTGCAGGAGTGACAAGTAATTTTATGTGGTCGGGCGGCTGCTGGAATCGAGGTCTTCTTCAATTGTGCTGGTTTTATGCAGTAGTGATCCATTATTATATGTGGTGCGGCGGCTGCTGGAGTCCAGGTCTTCAATGGTGTGTGTTTTGTGCAGGAGTGACCAGTAGTTTTATGTGGTGGGGCGGCTGCTGGAATCGAGGTCTTCTTCAATTGTGTTGGTTTTATGCAGGAGTGATCCATTATTATATGTGGTGGGGCGGCTGCTGGAGTCCAGGTCTTCAATGGTGTGTGTTTTGTGCAGGAGTGACCAGTAGTTTTATGTGGAGGGGCGGCTGCAAGAGACTAGGTCTTCTTCTATGGTATGTTTTGTGCAGTAGTGACCAGTAGTTTTATGTGGTGCCGGGGTGGCTGCTGGAGTCCAGGTCTTCTTCAATGGTGTGTGTTTTGCGCAGGAGTGACCAGTAGTTGTATGTGGCGGGGCGGCCGCAGAAGACCAGGTCTTTTTCAATTGTGTTCTTTTTGTGCAGGAGTGACCAGTAGTTTTATGTGGTGGGGCGGCTGCTGGAATCGAGGTCTTCTTCAATTGTGTTGGTTTTATGCAGGAGTGATCCATTATTATATGTGGTGGGGCGGCTGCTGGAGTCCAGGTCTTCAATGGTGTGTGTTTTGTGCAGGAGTGACCAGTAGTTTTATGTGGTGGGGCGGCTGCAAGAGACTAGGTCTTCTTCTATGGTATGTTTTGTGCAGTAGTGACCAGTAGTTTTATGTGGTGCCGGGGTGGCTGCTGGAGTCCAGGTCTTCTTCAATGGTGTGTGTTTTGCGCAGGAGTGACCAGTAGTTGTATGTGGTGGGGCGGCCGCAGAAGACCAGGTCTTTTTCAATTGTGTTCTTTTTGTGAAGGAGTGACCAGTAGTTTTATGTGGTGGGGCGGCTGCTGGAGTCTGGGTCTTCTTCAATTGTGATACTTTTATGCAGGAGTGACCCATTATTATATGTGGTGTGGCAGCTACAGGAGACCAGGTCTTCAATGGTGTGTTTTGTGCAGGAGTGACCAGTAGTTTTATGTGGTGGGGGTGGCTGCTGGAGTCGAGGTCTTCTTCAATTGTGATGCTTTTATGCAGGAGTGACCCATTATTTTATGTGGTGGGGTGGCTGCAGGAGACCAGTTCTTCTTCAATTGTGATGGTTTTATGCAGGAGTGACCAGTTATTTTATGTGGTGGGATGTCAACAGGAGACCAAGTCTTCTTCAATGGTTTGTGTTTTGAGCAGAAGTGACCGAGTCCAGGTCTTCTTCAATGGTGTGTGTTTTGTGCAGGAGTAATCTGTAGTTTTATGTGGTGGGGTGGCTGCAGGAGACCTGGTCTTCAATAGTGTGTATTTTGTGCAGGAGTAACCTGTAGTTTTGTGTGGTGGGGTGGCTGCAGGAGACCTGGTCTTGAATAGTGGGTATTTTGTGCAGGAGTGACCAGTAGTTTTATGTGGTGGGGTGGCTGCCAGAAACCAGGTCTTCTTAAATGGTTTGTGTTTTGTGCAGGAGTGACCAGTTATTTTATGTGGTGGGGTGGCTGCAGGAAACCAGGTCCTCAATGGTGTGTGTTTTGTGCAGGAGTGACCAGTTATTTTATGTGGTGGGGCGGCTGCTGGAGTCGAGGTCTTCTTCAATTGTGATGGTTTTATGCAGGAGTGACCCGTTATTATATGTGGTGGGGTGGCTGCAGGAGACCAGGTCTTCTACAGTTGGGCTGGTTTTGTGCAGGAGTGACCAGTTACATTATGTGGTGGGGTGGCTGCAGGAGACCAGGTATTCTTCAATTGTGCTGGTTTTGTGCAGGAGTGACCAGTTATTTTATGTGGTGGGGCGGCTGCAGGAGACCAGGTCTTCTTCAATGGTTTGTGTTTTGTGCAGGAGTGACCAGTTATTTTATGTGGTGGTTGTGGCTGCAGGAGACTAGGTCTTCTTCAATTGTGTTGGTTTTGTGCAGGAGTGACCAGTTATTTTATGGGGTGGGGTGGCTGCAGGAGACCAGGTCCTCTTCAATGGTGTGTGTTTTATGCAGGAGTGACCAGCAATTCTATGTGGTGGGGCCTCTGCTGGAGATCTGGTATTCTTCTGTGGCGGGTGTTTCATGCAGGAGCGACCAGTTAGTTATTTTAGGTGGTAGGGCGTCTGCAGGAGACCCGGTCTTCTTCAATTGTGTTGGTTTTCTGCAGAAGTAACCCATAATTTTATGTGGTGAAGCGGCTGCAGGAGACCAGGTCTTCTTTAATGGTGTGTGTTTTGTGCAGGAGTGACCAGAAGATTTATGTGGTGGGGCGGCTGCAGGACCCCATGTCTTCTTCAATTGTGTTGGTTTTGTGCAGGAGTGACCAGCTATTTTATGTGGTTAGGCGGCTGAAGGAGACCAGGTCTTCTTCAATGGTGTGTGTTTTGTGCAGGAGTGACCTGTTATTTTATGTGGTGGGGCTGCTGCAGGAGACCAGGTCTTCAATGGTGTGTGTTTTATGCAGGAGTGACCAGCAATTCTATGTGGTGGGGCGGCTGCTGCAGACCAGGTCTTTTTCAATTGTGTTGGTTTTGTGCAGGAGTGGCCAGCTATTTTATGTGGTGGGGAGGCTGCAGGAGACCAGGTCTTCAAAGGTGTGTGTTTTATGCAGGAGTGACCAGCAGTCGTAGGTGGTAGGGCGGCTGCACGAGACCAGGTCTTCTTCAAAGGTGTGTGTTTTGTGCAGGAGTGACCAGTAGTTTTATGTGGTGGGGCGGCTGCAGGAGTCCAGGTCTTCTTCAATTGTGTTGATTTTGTGCAGGAGTGACCATCTTCTTTTTGTGGTGGGGTGGCAGTAGGAGACCAGGTCTTCAATGTTGTGTGTTTTGTGCAGGAGTGACCAGCTATTTTATGTGGGGGGCGGCTGCAAGAGACCAGGTCTTCTTCAATTGTGTTGGTTTTGTGCAGGAGTGACCCATTATTATATGTGGTAGGGTGGCTGCTGGAGAATAGGTCTTCTTGAATGGTGTGTGTTTTGTGCAGGAGTGACCAGTTATTTTATGTGCTGGGGCGGCTACAGTAGATCAGGTCTTCTTCAGTGGTTTGTGTTTTGTGCAGGAGTGACCAGTAATTTTACGTGGTGGGGCGGCTGCAGGAGACCAGGTCTTCTTCAATGGTTTGTGTTTTGTGCAGGTGTGACCAGTTATTTTATGTGGTGGGGGGTTGCAGGAGACCAGGTCTCCTTCAATAGTGTTGGTTTTGTGCAGGAGTGATCAGTAGTTTTATGTGGTCGGGCGGACGCAGGAGACCAGGTCTTTTTCAATTATGTTCGTTTTGTGCAGGAGTGACCAGTAGTTTTGTGTGGTGGGGTGGCTGCAGGAGTCTGGGTCTTCTTCAATTGTGATGGTTTTATGCAGGAGTGAGCAGTTATTTTTATGTGGTGGGGCAGCTACGGGAGACCAGGTCTTCAATGGTGTGTGTTTTGTGCCGGAGTGACCAGTTATTTTATGTGGTGGGGCGGCTGCAGGAGCCTAGGTCTTCTTAAATTGTGATGGTTTTATGCAGGAGTGAGCAGTTATTTTTATGTGGTGGGGTGGCAGCAGGAGACCAGGTGTTCTTCAATGGTTTGTGTTTTGTGCAGGAGTGACCAGTAGTTTTATGTGGTGTGGTGGCTTCTGGAGTCGAGGTCCTCAATAGTGTGCATTTTGCAGGAGTGACCAGTTATTTTATGTGGTGGGACGGCTGCAGGAGACCTGGTCTTCTTCAATGGTTTGTGTTTTGTGCAGGTGTGACCAGTTATTTTATGTGGTGGGGGGTTGCAGGAGACCAGGTCTCCTTCAATAGTGTTGGTTTTGTGCAGGAGTGATCAGTAGTTTTATGTGGTCGGGCGGACGCAGGAGACCAGGTCTTTTTCAATTATGTTCGTTTTGTGCAGGAGTGACCAGTAGTTTTATGTGGTGGGGTGGCTGCCGGAGACCAGGTCTTCTTCAATGGTTTGTGTTTTGTGCAGGAGTGACCAGTTATTTTATGTGGTGGTGCGGCTGCTGGTGTCCAGGTCTTCTTCAATTGTGATGGTTTTATGCAGGAGTGACCCGTTATTTGATGTGGTGGGGCGGCTGCAGGACACCAGGACTTCCTCAATTGTGCTGGTGTTGTGCAGGAGTGACCAGTTACTTTCTGTGGTGGGGTGGCTGCAGGAGACCAGGTCTTCTTCAATGGTTTGTGTTTTGTGCAGGTGTGACCAGTTTTTTTATGTGGTTGTGTGGCTGCAGGAGACCAGGTCTTCTTCAATGCTTTGTGTTTTGTGCAGGAGTGACCAGTGTTTTTATGTGGTGGGGTGGCTGCAGGAGACCAGGTCTTCTTCAATTGTGTTGGTTTTGTGCAGGAGTGACTAGCTATTTGATGTGGTTAGACGGCTGCAGGAGACCAGGTCTTCTTCAATGGTGTGTGTTTAGTGCAGGAGTGACCTGTTATTTTATGTGGTGGGGCTGCTGCAGGAGACCAGGTGTTCAATGGTGTGTGTTTTATGCAGGAGTGACCAGCAATTCTATGTGTCGGGCGGCTGCTCCAGACCAGGTCTTCAATGGTGTGTGTTTTATGCAGGAGTGACCAGCAATTCTATGTGGTCGGGTGGCTGCTGGAGATCTTGTATTCTTCTGTGGTGGGTGTGTCATGCAGGAGCGACCAGTTAGTTATTTTAGGTGGTGGGGCGTCTGCAGGAGACCAGGTCTTCTTCAATTGTGTTGGTTTTCTGCAGGAGTAACCCATTATTTTATGTGGTGAGGCGCCTGCTGGAGACCAGGTCTTCTTCAAAGGTGTGTGTTTTGTGCAGGATTGACCAGCTATTTTATGTGATGGGGCTGCTATAGGAGACCAGGTCTTCTTCAATGGTGTGTGCTTTGTGCAGGAGTGACCAGTAGTTTTATGTGGTGGGGCGGCTGCAGGAGACCAGGTCTTCAATGGTGTGTGTTTTGTGCAGGAGTGACCAGTAGTTTTATGTGGTGGGGCAGCTGCAGGACACCAGGTCTTTTACAATTGTGTTGGTTTTGTGCAGGAGTGACCAGCTATTTTATGTGGTGGGCGGCTGCAGGAGACCAGGTCTTCTTCAATGGTGTGGGTTTTGTGCAGGAGTGACCTGTTATTTTATGTGGTGGGGAGGCTGCAGGAGACCAGGTCTTCAATGGTGTGTATTGTATGCAGGAGTGACCAGCAATTCTATGTGGTGGGGCGGCTGCTGGAGATCTGGTATTCTTCTGTGGCGGGTGTGTCATGCAGGAGCGACCAGTTAGTTATTTTAGGTGGTGGGGCGTCTGCATGAGACCAGGTCTTCTTCAATTGTGTTGGTTTTCTGCAGGAGTAACCCATTATTTTATGTGGTGGGCGGCTGCACGAGACCAGGTCTTCTTCAATGGTGTGTGTGTTTTTTGTAAGAGTGACCAGTAGTTGTATGTGGTGGGGCAGCTGCAGGAGACCAGGTCTTCTTCAATTGCGTGTGTTTTGTGTAGGAATGACCTGTTTTTGTATGTGGTCGGGCGGCTGCTGGAGTCCAGGTCTTCTTCAAATATGTTGGTTTTGTGCAGGAGTGACCATCTATTTTATGTGGTGAGGCAGCTGCAGGAGACCAGGTTTTCAATGGTGGGTGTTATATGCAGGAGTGGCCAGCTATTCTATGTGGTGGGCCGGCTGCAGGAGACTAGGTCTTCTTCAATGGTGTGTGTTTTGTGCAGGAGTGACCAGTCGTTTTTTGTGGTGGGTGGCTGCTAGACACCAGGTCTTCTTCAATTGTGTTGGTTTTGTGCAGGAGTGACCAGCTATTTTATGTGTTGCGGCGGCTGCAGGAGACCAGGTCTTCTTCCATTGTGTTGGTTTTGTGCAAAAGTGACCAGTTATTTTATGTGTGGGGTGGCTGCAGGAGACCAGGTCTTCTTCAATTGTGTTGGTTTTGTGCAGGAGTGACAAGCTATTTTATGTGTTGGGGCGGCTGCAGGAGACCAGGTGTTCTTCAATTGTGTTGGTTTTGTGCAGGAGTGACCATCTATTTTATGTGGTGGGGCAGCTGCAGGAGACCAGGTTTTCAATGGTGGGTGTTATATGCAGGAGTGGCCAGCTATTCTATGTGGTGGGCCGGCTGCAGGAGACTAGGTCTTCTTCAATGGTGTGTGTTTTGTGCAGGAGTGACCAGTCGTTTTTTGTGGTGGGTGGCTGCTAGACACCAGGTCTTCTTCAATTGTGTTGGTTTTGTGCAGGAGTGACCAGCTATTTTATGTGTTGCGGCGGCTGCAGGAGACCAGGTCTTCTTCCATTGTGTTGGTTTTGTGCAGGAGTGACCAGTTATTTTATGTGTGGGGTGGCTGCAGGAGACCAGGTCTTCTTCAATTGTGTTGGTTTTGTGCAGGAGTGACGAGCTATTTTATGTGTTGGGGCGGCTGCAGGAGACCAGGTGTTCTTCAATTGTGTTGGTTTTGTGCAGGAGTGACCATCTATTTTATGTGGTGGGGCAGCTGCAGGAGACCAGGTTTTCAATGGTGTGTGTTTTATGCAGGAGTGACCAGCTATTCTATGTGGTGGGGCGGCTGCAGGAGACTAGGTCTTCTTCAATGGTGTGTGTTTTGTGCAGGAGTGACCAGTAGTTTTTTGTGGTGGGCGGCTGCTGGAGACCAGGTCTTCTTCAATTGTGTTGGTTTTGTGCAGGAGTGACCAGTTATTTTATGTGTTGTGGTGGCTGCAGGAGACCAGGCCTTCTTCCATTGTGTTGGTTTTGTGCAGGAGTGACAAGCTATTTTATGTGTTGGGGTGGCTGCAGGAGACCAGGTGTTCTTCAGTTGTGTTGGTTTTGTGCAGGAGTGACCAGCTATTTTACATGGTGGGGCGCCTGCAGGAGACCTGGTCTTCAATGGTGTGTGTTTTGTGCAGGAGTGACCAGCAATTCTATGTGGTGGAGCGGCTGCTGGAGATCTGGTATTCTTCTGTGGTGGGTGTGTCATGCAGGAGCGACCAGTTATTTCATGTGTTCGAGTGACTGCAAGGGATCATGTATTGTTCTGTGGTACCTGTGTTTTTATGGTAGGTAGGTTGGTTTATAAAGCGCACTTCTCCCGAATGCCACCCGAGGCTCCAAAGAAAGGTAACTACTGAGCTCAAGTGATATTGAAAAGCAAGGTTTTCATTTTTTTTCAAAATAAATATGGTTTTAACAGAGCTCTAGAGGCATAGGCAGTTTATTACAAAGCTGAGACACAGACGAACAATTAACGAGCCCCTGTCCTAGTTTAACGGAATTTTTGAACTGCGATAATGCGACGTCCAGAGGACTGCAAAGGTCTAGCTGTAGGTACATTTAATTCTGTTTGAATATAAAGTAAGGCCTAGTACTGTACAGAATCCGATGTACTATGCACAGAATCTTAAATTGGATTCGCTGTTGGACAGGAAGCCAGATCAAATCTTTTCACATAGGGGTCTTTGGACTGAACCTTAAAGCAGCCACCGCCAGTCTGTAGCATGATTTTGAAATGGCTGCAGAGAGTGATGCCGGGCCTGGTGGCTCAGTGGACTGATGCCTCCACTGCAGGGGCCTGTGTTCGACCTCATGGTCACAGGTTCAAATCCCGGTGAGTCCACCCAGCCTTTCATCCATTTGTGGTCGATAAAATGAGTACCATTGAGTTGGGTAACAATATACATCTGTTATTTCAGCGCCAAGATGCCCTGTTGCTGGGGTGAACGTGCGCTTTACAAATACACCTGTTATGTTATGTTGTAGAGCGGCATCTGTTTTAACTCCCAGACTCTTCACAACTTTGGAAGAAGGTGGGCAAATGCCCCATTTAACTGTCCGGCAATAGGTTGCCATTTGAAGCTTGGCCAATGCTGGTTCGTCCAACTGTGGACAGCAGTAAGGCAATTCTCAACAACAGAAGAATCCATAGTAGTAGAGATAAACTTAAATAGAAGCTGAGTATTATCAGCGTAAGTGTAAAGATTTAGACCAAAGAACTGGACAATAGACTCTAGTGGCAACATGTAAATCCTACATACACAAACAGATCCTGTTTGAGAGTGTCGCACTTTTCACTCGCCCCGTAGGTGCTAATCTTTTTACAAATAGTGTAAACCCACTGTTCAAAACCTATAGCATTCAATGGTACTATGTGTACCAACACAAAGAGTCTTTTCCACAAGATAATCCGAAAACAAGCTGATCCACAGTAAAAGCGTGTATCGGTTCTCCTTTTATTCTTCTTCTTTATGCTTTTGCATCAGTTTCTCAAATCAAATCGTGAATGCATTACATCATGTATCCACTTCTTTACAGCATACTTATGTTGTTTCCCAATGCATTTC